>NC_091131.1:94609829-95809829 GCF_040183065.1 Periplaneta americana | reverse complement strand
AAAAAGATTAGGGAAAACAGAAGAAAAATGAAGCAGAAGAGGAGGAAAATGAGAGAGAAGAGAAGGAAAATGAGACGGAAGAGAAGAAAGTTGAGACAAAATAGAAGGAAAATGAAGCAGAAGATAAAAGAGATTAGGGAAAACAGAAGAAAAATGAAGCAGAAGAGGAGGAAAATGAGAGAGAAGAGAAGGAAAATGAGACGGAAGAGAAGAAAGTTGAGGCAGAATAGTAGGAAAATGAAGCAGAAGAGAAGAAAAATGAGACAGAAGACAAGAAAGATGAGACAAAATAGAAGGAAAATGAAGCAGAAGAGAAGAAAGATGAGATAGAAGAGAAGAAAAATGATGCATAATATGAGATTTTTAGATTTAAATGTTGAAAGATTGTTCTGTCGCAAAAACTGTATGAACTGATGAGAAAAACAATTACGTTTAAGACAGTAAAATCAGTGCTTATTGTGAAATCATTTTTCAGCGAAGATTCTGTTGAATTTTATGAGTTCATGACTTAATGCTTCACAACAAACAATTATTACAAGAAGATATTCTTCAGTAAAGTATTGTACGAGTGACTCTGATTTTGACATCATATTCTCGGGTGAACTTTTTTTTTGTAAAGAGTGGACCTACATTTTCAGTTTATTTTTCTACAACTTATCCTTCAAGTACCTGGACTTTATTTGCAATGATAGCATTAAATTTGATTTAATTGTATTATTTGTAATCAGTTCAAGTATAACATTAATAAGCGCGATGGAAGATAAATATCAAAGCTCAATTTAAAATCAATGTTCAGCTTCCGTATTTTTCTGATTTTTCTGGAAACCCTAAATAGCTATAAGAGGTATTTATTAATTTTCAGCTAGATGTGATCAAAGATAATTTTATATAAGATTTTTAGAGTATATTCTTAAATTTTAGAGTCACTTTCATCGTTTTATTGAGTTTATTTTAGGTACCTAGAACTTAATTTTAAAGTCGAGAAATCCGAAGAATGGTTATGATTAGTACTGAAATTCTTAGCAATTCGAATCACATATGTAAAACCCATCGCATTCTATGATCCTTGAATTCACATAATTCCTGCCGCCATCGTGTTAAAGCAGGTTTGTGTCCGCATAATGAAACAGAAGAGATAAAATGATTAACCAGCAGCGTCTGAGAGATTCCTCAGTTATCATTCCCCTGCTCATCAACTTCCATTAGCAGCTGCATCATCATAATCATCCCTCGCCTCCAGCTTCTTCGTCCCCCATCCTCTCTCTCTCTCTTTCTCTGTCCGCCCGGGTTGGTAATTTAAACACATTCTTGACAACCCACCCGATCGCTTTCATACGAAATTTAGCTTCCATGATTAGCCCCTGTAGTATGTAAATTTTAATTAAGTTCAATAGAATACCCGTGTTAATGAAATATTTGGGAGCCTGAAATTACCTGTATGTTTACAAGCAGGTATTTAATTATTTTATATACTATATTGGCGTGGTCTAACCTTTATAGTTTTCTCTTCCAGGAGACCCTTTTGTAAGAACTCAATTAAAATGTAATCAGAACGAATATGATGGATTAATGCTGCTTTCTCTCAGACCCGGTACCACCTGATTTGCCGCCCTCTAGGCCCGATTATTGCGCTGTAGTTGGGAGCTAACATGTAGTTTGTATTGTCATTACTACAATTATTTGGTTCTAGAATACAGAAGTTATGAACTTAAGAAATGAAGGCAAAGGATAGAAAGTGAACTGGGAATTAAAAATGCAAATGAATAATATTAACACTGTGATAATTTGGTCGGCATTCATGTAGTAATTACCGCTTGCGAAAGTTGAGCATTTTTTATTTACCTGCTTATTTATTTATTTGTTTATTTATTTATTTATTTACTTATTTATTTATTTTAGGCCCAATTGTATAAACCATTTAATCTTAGATCAGAAGTTAAATTGATCCTTGTTTCAGCTGAACTTGGAATTTTGTGTTGTATAAAGTCTAATCTGAGATTAATTTGTCTCAAACTAAAGTCAACTTTGACTGAAGAAATTTCTCCGATTAAGTTAGATGATCCAAGTTCAGTTATTTCTTTTCTGTTTGAAATATACGAGTGACAGATTGTGCAAATAAAATATCCATTATTATTAATATTAATAGATATGTTAGGTACATTTATATATATATTCCTTTCAATTTCTTGTCTTAATACACAAACAATCTTATATTTTATAAGGCTCTATCGTGTTCAGCAGTATCAAATAACATAACCTATAATTATATTATGCTTATAAAAGTAATTAATTATTAATGGATATGATAGGTACATTCATACATTTTCAATTAACTGTATTACTAAACGAAAATTGTCGTTTTATAAAGCTTTATTATATTTAGCAGTATCAAACACCATAACATGATAACAACTCAGAGAACAGTCAACCTTCTTCTTATTGTCCGCCATTATTTACATTGCACAAAAAACCAGTGTCTCCAACAGAGTGTACGGAAAGTCGCCAAAAAGTAGTTGTAAAGTCGCTAGATTTCTCATTACCAACAAAGAAAGATTAAATTTTGTCACTATGGGGTGCTAAAAAGGTCACTAAATCCCTATTTAAGCAATATAAAAGTTAAAAGAAATTGTTGTTGAAAAAGAGTTAAAGTCGCTAGATTGGCAATACTGAACAAGCCTGTATAACATGGTTCGCGCATCACGTATTTCACCTGTTTATGCGATGTTGCCAAATCATTTTCACGTGAACTTAGATTGCATTTGAACCAAGGTAATTTGATCGCAGAAAAGTTTTATACAATAGAAGAAGTGTCTGAACTCGGTTCACTTTTCGATCTACGATCAAAGTTGATCTTTATTCAGGGAGTTTTATACAATCGAGCCTTAGTAGGTTATTTCACGACACTTCATCAACATCTTAGGTTATTTAGCGTCTGAATGAGATGAAGGTGATAATGCCGGTGAAATGAGTCCGGAGTCCAGCACAGAAAGTTACCCAACATTTGCTCATATTGGGTTGAGGGAAAACCCGGAAAAACCTCAATCAGGTATCTTGCCCCGACCGGGAATCGAACCCGGGCCACCTGGTTTCGCGGCCAGACGCGCTAACCGTTACTCCACAGGTGTGGACTTTATTTATATATATATATATTTATTTATTTGAATAAATATTTACCTATCTATTTATTTATACTCTATTTATTTACACTGCAAGTGGGCACGCACCCGGTGGGAGTGGTATACACAATATAAACAATACACAATAAAATTACAATACACAATAAAATTACAATACACAATACAATTATATACAGTACACAATATAATAAGAATACACAATACAATTATACACAATAATTACAATTAATAATAATACATAAAATGACTTAATTAATAAGTGAACCTAATTTTACATGACATCCTACATATGTATAGGCCCTACATAAGTTTCACATTGGTCCTGATAACAATCTTTCACTTTACTCTCATCTCACTCACTGTAGTCGCACTATGGCACATTTCACTGACACTTTAGAACACATTTGTCCACACCTGTGGAGTAACGGTCAGCTCGTCTGGCCGCGAAACCAGATGGCCCGGGTTCGAATCCCGGTGGG
Source organism: Periplaneta americana (assembly GCF_040183065.1). Lineage (NCBI taxonomy): Eukaryota > Metazoa > Arthropoda > Insecta > Blattodea > Blattidae > Periplaneta > Periplaneta americana. Next base: position 95,806,213 of record NC_091131.1, on the reverse strand, counting down.
GGCAAGTTACCTGGTTGAGGTTTTTTCTGGGGTTTTCTCTCAACCCAATACGAGCAAATGCTGGGTAACTTTCGGTGCTGGACCCCGGACTCATTTCACCAGCATTATCACCTTCATTTCATTCAGACGCTAAATAACCTAGATGGGTGATACAGCGTCGTAAAATAACCCAATACAATGAATAAAAATAGAACACATTTCATTGACACTATAAATTATCACTGATCGGAACTATTCACTACACTATAAAACTATAACTTCACTGACTCACCACGCTTCACTGATACAACAGTTCAAATAAGACAATTACACCCTTATTCATACTTATAAACAGAACTACATTTAAACTAAACATTTAGTCTAAGACCCTCTTACAAACTATTTTAAAATAAGTTACAATTCAAACCAAGGGGGTAACTCGTCAGGCTAAATAAATACATGTCACCTTAAAAAATAAATATCACCTTAATTTTAATTTATACTTTATACACAACTTTTCAAGTTATTCTTGAATCTCCTTAAAGAAGGGCAGACCTCAAAAACCGCTGCAGAGGACAGCCCTCAAAGACCGCTGCTGGACTGACAGAGTTAAAACTATAAGGCAGGCCTGCAGAACTCGCAAGTAGGGGAACTATGACGTCAGCCTCACTCCACTTCTATTGGGGATGATCGACTTCCGCCGCGAGAATGAATGTTAATGTAGCCAAGTGTAACTAGAACACTGTGACCGCACAGGTAGAAAAGATGGGTGGGGTAAGAAAGGGGAGGAAAGAAGTCGCTCTCAGGAGCTACAGTTCTGCAGGTCTGCTATAAGGCCTTCTCTTATACTTCACCAGGTCACAAACAAACAATATACATAGGACAGATTTTGAAAACGAGGAGCTATATAACTAGGATTAGAGTTCAGAAGAATGTTGAAGAGTAAAGCGAGCGAATGAATGGTTTTTGTTGTTTGAGACGGACCCACCACAGCACATTATGTGATCAGATCTAAGAATGTTGCAAATAAATTTAAAAACATGCATTATGAACACGCTGTAGTCTGTATATTGTACGTTTCTTCAGTAATTTTCATCCTTAAAAACGCTTATGAACATGGCGAAAATCAAGTACAGCTTATTGGTGGTTTGTATGCTATACTAATATTACGAATATGCCTCTCTTCTAAATAATGAAACGTACCTATCGCGAAAATGAATTAGTGAATTTAGAGTGCAGTTATGTACAATAATATCAATCGTTGTAAAAACAAAAACCTTGAGGAATACCACCATGGTAGAGATCGATTCGGCGAGACTCTAACACAAGTGGTGCCTTATTTTGGAGACGGGGATTGTAAAGAAATAAAAATTGTGGAGAGTATGGTGAAATGACAAAGAAAAAATGGCAGAGGATTCGTAGAATCCCTATTATTGCTTGGAATGTTTAAGTGGTTGCTGGTTGTGCGATTTCAAGTAATCGTAGATCACCGCTTGATGATAATCATCTCAGCATAATCATAAAATAAAGAACTTGAACTTCTAATGAATATCGTAAGCAGTGCATGAAAATAAATAGGCCTACAGCATTTGCTGCTGTAATACATATTTCATGATATTCAAACTTCATTAATTTTTATAATTATTACATGTTGCGGGTTGCATCGCCCCGCTAGCGCTAAGGAGCAATGATATGTTGCGGGTTGCATCGTCCCTCTAGCGCTAAGGAGCAATGATATGTTGCGGGTTGCATCGCCCCGCTAGCGCTAAGGAGCAATGATATGTTATGGGTTGCATCAGTGCTAGTGCTTTGTGAACGAAGACGGCTATTTGTTTATCATGGTATAATTTATAATAGTAATAATGATAATGATATTAATAATAATATTTGTAATAATAATAATAATAATAATAAATAGATGAATCATATTAAAAAGGACTATTGTAATGAATGTAGAGATGTTGCATTATATCTCTGCCGGTCAGTGACCGTTAAATTTCACATGACTTGTCTTAGTTGTGGGCGTCAGCATATTAAAAGCATTACAACCTTTTGTTATCTCTTTCCCCCCCTCACTGCAAACTGCGACGTTGCACAGAGGCAGAAATAAAATAAAAGATCTGTAGTTAGAATAGTAAACTGCTTCTGTCTTCTCTTTTCCGGCACGGCTTCTATTCTACAGGTATTGATACTGATAGCTTCATTTCAACTGGCCTCATTCACACGGCGAAGGCATGTACCATTAAAACAGAGCAACTGTGGTAATTGTGTGTTGATTTTCGCAAACTCTCATTCCAGATAACTATGCGCGCAGCAGGAAATGAACATCTTATTAAACTGTGTAATAAGACAATCTTCATTTGCTCTTAGACAACTTTTACAAAGGGAGTAATTTCTTTCCCTCGGGCTAACAATCCAAAATTATGTAATGTTTGAAAGCTTGTGTAACATTTGAAAATGCGTCTCTTGGTTTGCTTCCTTCATCAGAAATATCTTTAGACCTATTATTGCTGCGAAGATCATTCCTCTAGCATAGGAAATTGTGCGAGGGGATTATCACTGCATGTAAAATTTCTCGAATTTATTACTTTCAGAAGCATTGAAGGCCTCGGAAAATGTAGTTGGACTTACGAAATCGGAACAGACGTTGAACCTATTTCTTGAATGTATGAGAAGATACGGAATTTCTTTCATGGAAATTGGAGGAAGGAGAATAGTGTTATGAAAAGAGAAAGAAGAGGAGAAGAAGAAGAAGAAGAAGAAGAAGGAGAAGAAGAAGAAGAAGACGAAGACGACATACACTACCGGTCAAAAGTTTTCGAACACCTATCACAATTATGGATTTGTGGTTAAAAAAGGGATTTCTTTTTGAATATTCTATCATATCATAATGCTAGAGAGAGAAATATTTATTTTGTTGGTCTATTTAAATTTTTCTGATGTGTTTGTAGATCGAAATAAAGTATATATTTGTTTTCATAGCTGATCGCAAACTTTTGACCCTAGTGTAGGAGAAGTAGCAGGAGAAGGAACGGAAAGAATAAAAAGGGGAAGAAAGATCAAAGAAATGGGCGATACGAAGCATAAACAGGAGTACAATGGAGGGGAGAAGTGAAAATAAAAAAGGTACAGGAGGGTAATGGGAAGAAGAATAAAGAAGACTTGTGAAGATGGTGGGGAAGAGTAAGGAGGAAAGATGAAGAGGAGGAGAATAAATCGACGGAGGAGGAGCACTGTGGAATAAGTGGAGGAGGAAGAAGTTATGGAGAATGAAAGAAGGTACAGGCATAGTAGAAGAGAAAGACATGGGGAGGAGAGAGACAGACGTAGAAGGAGCATGATAGAGAAAGGAAAATATGTGAAGGATAATGAACAGAACAGAAGAAAATTGAGGTGACGGAAGAATGAAGAGAAATATAATAGAGATGGACGATGCAAAGGAAAAATATGAGGATCACAGAGAAAGAGGAATAAATAAGATGGAAAGAAATAATTCACAAGAGAGTGAAAAGGAGAATAAATAGGAATGGAGAAGACAGAGAAAAATAATAAATAGGAAACAGTAGAAGCAGAAGAAGTGGACGAGGGAAAAGGATCACCGTAGAGTAGGCGTAGGAGAAGAAGTTACGGATAATGGAAGAAGTTATAAGAAGAGAAGAAGGGAAAGACGAGGAGCGGGAAAGCACAAATAGAAGGAGCATGTTAAAGGAGGGGAAATAAGAGAAAGATAATGACCTAAACAGAATAAAAATCAGTGGGACGAGAAGCAGAAGAAATATAAGAAACGCAGAGGAAGAGGAACAAATCAGGAGGAAAGGGAGAATGTAGAAGAGAGTGGGAAGGAGGATAACTATGAATGGAGAAGATGGAGGAGATGAATGAAAAGTAAATAGAAGAGACAAAATAAGTGGACGCAGGGGAAGGAGCACCGTGGAGTAAGAGGAGAAGGAAAAAGTTGTGCGGATTGGAAGAAGTTATAGGAACAGAAGGGGAAAAGGTAGATAATGAACAGAAAAGAAGAAAACTCGAGGTGACAGAAGGATGGAGTTAGAGATATGTAAGAACAAGGTACACGAGGCAAAGAAGAAATGTGAAGATCACAGATAACATAGTGAGAAAAGAAACAAATTGGAGCACGATGGAAGAAGAAATATAAGAAGAAAGAGAACATGGACAAGAATGAGCGGAGAAGATTGAGAGGCGAAGGATGAGGGAGGGAATCAAGACAAGCAGTGGATAAAATTGAATAGAATAAAGAGAGAGTGAAGAAGCAGATGAGAAGAAAAGGAAGGTTCAGGAGAGTGAGCAGAACAATAAAAAGGATTGCAGAGAAGATAGAGGAGAAGTTAAAGCAGTAAATACGATAGACAGATGAGGTGAAAGGAGAAGCAGCACCGTGGAGAATGTCGAGGAAGAAGAAGTTATGGAGAATGGAATTTGATATGGGGAGAGGAGAAGGAGAGAAGCAGACATAGTAGGAGCATGACAAGGAAGAATCATAAGAGGAAGATAAAGAATGAGCGGATGAATAGAAAAAACAGATGAAATGAATGAATGGAGGAGGAAAAATATACAAAGATGGGCGAGACGGAAAAGAAGTGTGAATACCACAAGAGAAAGATGAATAAATTAGAAGAAAAGGAAGAAGAAAGGAGAAAAGGAATGAGAAGGAGAATATAGGGTAGGGGCAGACAGGAAGAAAGACTATAAGAAGAAAAGAGGAACAGAAGGAATGGATGAAGGAAGAAGAGGACGTTCAATGAAAGAGAATGAAAGGAAAAAAAATGGTGAAGAAAGAAAGAGAAATTTAAGCACGATGGAAGAAGAAATATAAAAAGAAAGAAAACATGGAGAACAATGAGCGGAGAAAGAGATTGAGAGGCGAAGGATGAGGGCGAGAATCAAGACAAGCAGTGGATAAAATTTAATAGAATAAAGAGGGAATGAAGAAGCAGAAGTAGTCAATGAAGGGTAGGATAAAAAGGAAAAGGGGAGGTGGTGAAGAGGATAGAAAGAATTTGAATGGAGGATATGAAAAATAGAAGCAAAAGATAGTAAAAGATAGGGTATGAAGAAAGAAAAAATGAAGGAATTCTAGCAGAGACGAAAAAGAAAACATGGAAGAGAAAATGGATAAGAAGAAAAACAGCAAAATAAATCGAAGAAGAAGAAGAAGAGGAGGAGGAGGAGGAGGAGGAGGAGGAGGTGGAGGACAAGGCTTCACGATGAAGGGAAAGATTAGGCAAAGTACCTGTGTAACAAAAGCATTCGTATATGAGGGTAACTTTATTTAGAAACTTTCGGAAATGTAGATGTCCCCAGCGTCTCAAACGCGACGAACGAGAGAGGAAATATAACGATGATGATGGTGATAATGATATAATATAATATAATATTGTTTTATTAATTCAGTCTAATTGACATATCACAAAAAGTCAATGACACCCATATAAGTGTTTTTTGTGTACTATACAAATATAAAAATAAGCAAACGTTTTCGCCCTTCGGGTATCATCAGGCTTTTTTACATACAATATCTTGTACATTTTGTCTCTTATTGTGGAACAAATGATTAATCACAACCTTTTAATAATGAAAATAATAACTATTTAAAATTGACTTATGGTAATTAACAATCTAAAATTAATGTACAGATATGAAAATTGAATACATAATAATGATGTAAAATTGTGGCTGCACTGCTGTGTTGTGTTTAAATTATAACATCATAAAACTGTGAACATGATAAAAACATTTCATTCCTCTTTAAACTTCATAATTTCATTAATTGGATGTTTTGCTGCTAGTCTTTTCTCAATGGTTCATTACTTGTTATGGTGAAATCAATCTGAAATATACAGGGACATATTTTATTTTTACTAACATTTCTGATATTAACCTGGCTACACCCTTGGATCAACGGTTACTAGCCTACACCCTTCCACGACTGGAGTTCGATGGCGTAATATACAAACAAATCACTTTACTAGGTATAGGAGGGAAGAAAAGTAGTTAATCCATTTACGTAAACTAGGAAATATCACGCTTTTGAGTTTGATAATTTTCATTAGGTTTTTGTTTAATCAGAATACAGTACAGTATTAACAATGAGTGTTTTTACTCACGAACTGAGCTGTCCATACGGATGTATTCATTATGCAGTGTATATTATACTGTCTATAGCACATAAGCGTACACTATAGAGAATGAAGTTAAATTGAAAAATAATCATAATATGGATATTTAAACACATTTTTCAAAATGGTAGCAGTTCATTTCGATACAGGCTTCAGTTCTAATGTGTGTAATTCCAATTACCAGTTTCGTCCTTTGTACTAATAACTCATGTTGAAATAATTCTGTACCTACTCTGTAAAAGAGTACCTTACGTACTGTAAATTCAATCTTCACTCCTGCTCGATCCGAAAAGATAAAATTACTCAGACATGCTATCTATTGTCCGTCCAAGTGGTTATGTCGCAGGATCGTAGAAAGGAGGGAAATCACGTGACAGTTAATTACTTAACGAGGGCCTGTTATTTAAGTTATTTTAAACAGTTGTATGGGTATAATATTACGTAGATGTCCAATTCCTAACAGAAATTAATGTTCTCAGAAAAGAGCTAAGACAGCCCAGCCACTAGCCTTTACAGAGAGGCGAATAGAAGCTGGTGCGGAAAACCGGAATGCGACGTAGGCAAATGCACGACAGTACCTGTGCGAAAATGATGCAATATTGAAAGCACTTTCGTCATTGGAAAGCGCGAACATATTTTTGGAACGTACTGTGACGGTAAGGCTACTATGACTGTATATGCGGTCTTGGATCTGTGTGGAGGACGGTTGAACTTCATTAGTAGAAGGGGTGTGAGTGAAGTACATTCAAAAACTCAGGTACAATAAAAATTGAAGTAAAAATAAAATGATGTCCCTGTATTAGTTATTATGAAGAGAATCCTATATGACGCGGTGTTAAAATTTATTAAATTGTTGTCGAAAGTACTCACATTCAAGATCGTATGCACTGCACAGGTTATCTGTGTTGACATTTACATTGAGACGATTTTTGAGACTGGGTTTTATCTGTAATGAAATTTAACATCAGAATATATGAAATTTGGTGTAAATGAATATAATAATTGTGTGAACGTACTTACGATGAAATGCGGTTGACTTAGTTACGACATGCTTTCTAAGATGGTGATAATGATGATGATGTTATAACGTTATAAGTGTGTCTGTCTGAGGAAAGGAGACTATATTGCAATAAACATAGCATTCATACATTGTCCAACATGACATCAACTGACCATAAATCACAGGATCCTTAAAGAGGAAGCTACAAAGAAACAATAGGTTATAGGCCTGTGTTTATACACAATGTGATGAATTCTCCTAGGATAGCGTAATCATCAAGAAGCTGGGGATCCCTTAAGGGGTAGGGCGTTTCAATAACCCCCTCACCTTTTGCTAAAGGGAGGGGGGGAGGAAGACCCATAAATCAGACGCACCTGGACCCCTACGCCCTCTCCATGTAGGCTACCTATACTTAATATTTCCGCGCCGCCTGTCCTACGTGATATCGGACCGTGCGTGTCTTCACGCACTTCGGTAGCGTGTCTGTTCCAGTAGCTTCGGGGTTCGTGCCTCGAGTCTCTCGCTTTCTTACATCAGGAGATTACTCAGTTTCATTACCCTCAGGCAGGAGGAGAGAGTTTTTGGTTCAATATAGATTAATATGTCAGAAAAACTTTTAAGTCATAACGAGGACTGGTTAAAACACCCTGTATTTTTCTCCAGTTCTCCACTGAAATTAGAGGACATTAAATTGACTTATTTTATGTCTCAAATTAATGCTAAACGGAGACTATTTTTGTGCCCCGCTTTAAAATTCGTTTTATTCACGGTTTTTGCTTCAAATTCGAAGATGAAATTCTGGGAATGAGAGGTAATGTTAACACGAAATTGGCCAGCACTCCAAAATATAATTTAACTGTTGTGAAACCATAATTTCGGGCAAATTTTAACTTTTCTTCCACAAGCAGATTCTGTATGAACTCTGAAATAAACGTTCAAGGAAACGTACTATATCGATCAATATTCCAGGATTATTTTTCTAGAGTTTTATATGGAGTCCATATTTTTTACTATTTTGTACCTGGCACTAAACATAGATTACTTACTGTAGAATTTCTGTGACGTTGCGGTAACGCTATACCTGGTAACATAAAAAAACACCACTATTACTTCCATTCAGCGTCAGAACGAGCTTAACAGTTGTGTATATCAAAGCCGACTGTTTATCTGCTTCATTATATAGGCATATCTACACTATGTCCGTAAAGTCATGGTGCAGTTTTGAACGGTCACACAAAAGCAATGAAAGAAGATAGAAATGTGAAACCTTCACCAAATGAAAGAAAATCTTTCTAAGTTTTCATGCCTGTTCAGTGCAGTTCGATGTGGCTTCCGTTTGTTGCTCTGAACATATCTAAACGATATTATAATTTATTCCACACACGACTAAGAACATCAGGTGTAACAAAGTGAATAGCGTCTCTGATTCCCTCTTTTAAATGGTCAATGTCGTTGATATGTACACACATTGCTTGACATAGCCCCACAAGTAAAAGTCTAAAGGCGTTAGGTCCGGTGATCGTGGTGGCCATGACTTCCATCCACCCCTTCCTATCCACCGCTGGGGAAATGTATCCAGAAAGTCGCGAACAATGTTAGCGTAGTATGGGAAAGCACCGTCTTGTTGAAAGATGACACCTTCGCCTTCATCTTGAATTTGTAACACTGCATACTAATGCAACATATCATGATAGTTGTTTGACGTCACAGTCTGTTCCGTAAAGAAATATGGGCCTATAATTTTATCATGCATGAGGGCACACCAGAGTTCATCTTAGGGGTGTTGCATTCATACTTAATGTAGGCACGAGGATTTTCAGAAACCCATATCTTCACATTGTGGCGATGAACATGACCACACACATGGAATGTGGCCTCATCACTAAACACAATCTACTATCAGAATTGTTCATCATTGTCCATCTCATCAAGCATCTGTACAGAAAACTCAAATCGTTTGGGTTTATCAGTTGGACGCATAGCGTGTAATAACTGCTCTTCTTCCAACTGTTCTTCCATCTTAGAATATAAACCTCGAAAAAAATGTAATAATTAATTTCATAATTAATTGTAAATATCACTAAAACCTCTCTTTTTTCGATGTTGCGTAGCTCATAACTAGGCTTCGTATTCCAGCTACCTAAAGACTAAAGTTAAAGACACTTTGGGTATGTAGTATGCCGAACACAGGTAATGCAACGGATAAAGATATAAACAAACAGCTCGTCGCTGCGTGTTCGTGGAATACAGTCAACACCCGACATTCTGAGACTTGAGCCGTGATGTTCATTTTCGTCGTGATCTTTGCAGTGAATAATAACTTGCCTTCGTAAGATACGGAACATTTCTATGTGATGTCACTTGAAATTAATTATTTTATATTGCAAGTACATGACGATATTGGTGCATGATGTAGTACCGTACAAGATATTTTTTCGTGTTTCATTAGGATATTACATGTCGCTCATCACTGAAAACCCATTAATTTTCTATGTAGGCCTACATTTCTAGAAATTACCTAAAATTAGATTATTTAATTAATTAATTGGGATGTCGGTCACTTGAAGTTGTTTTATATAGCAAGAAATTCTTTCAATTGCACATAAATATATTGGTGCATGATGTAGTACAAGATATTTGTATTGTCTAATATTTTTTTTGTGTTTAATTAGGATATTACATGTCGCTCATCATTGAAAACCCACTAATTTTCTATGTACGTTTCTAGAAATTACCTGAAATTAGATTATGCAATTTATTAAATGGGCTGTCGGTCACTTGAAATTGTTTTATATTGCAAGAAATTCTTTCAATAGCACATGACGATATGGTGCATGATGTATTGTCTGATATTTTTTCGTGTTTCATTAGGGTATTACATGTCTCACATCACTGAAAACCCACTAATTTTCTATGACTTTTCTATAAATTACCTAAAATGTAGATTATTTAATTTATTAATTGGGATGTTCGTACTGAACATCATGCTAGGCTACAAAAATCCAGCATAAACGTCGAGTTATTATCTTCATAATTTTCAGATTGTGATGGTACCGGTTCTTTTGCATTACGTTCAATATACTTTCTATACCTTCTGGTATTGCAGTGTCTTTCAGTGCACTGTTTTTGTCACTTTTATGTTTGTTTTACACAATTTATATGTAATTGTCTATATTGACAGTGAAAATATTAGTTCAAATATCCTCAACTATTTCCTGCAATATTACTCGCTTTGAGCGTCTTAGCTATGACATTTTACCTCTGCAATGAACCTTCAATCAGCAACAAAGATGTAGTTATTTAAATAATACGACTAGTAAGAGCAGTGATTGATAAGACTACTTACTATAACTGCGTCCCGGTTTTGATTTTCTAGAGGAAGAGGGCAGAGGATGCGTAACTATTTTGTATACGAACGTACATGTACTTGCGCTGTGACGTCACATATACTTTGAATCCGGGAACTTCATTCTAGTTTATAGGTAGCTGGAATACGAAACCTACTCATAACGAAGTATCGGAGAATATGGGTTGTTTCACGAAAAACGATCTTCATTGCGAGATCTATCGAGCCCCAGAGTTTGTCGCAATGGTCCTAATTCACCTGTATACTTAATATGAACAAAATTCGTTCACTAGTTTAGAATGAATCTCTGTAATCATACAGACAGATAAAATGCTCAGAACCACTCTTTCAGTATCAGGAATGCTGAAACTCCGTATTCCCGCGAAAATTTCGAAATTTATTTTTTTGTGGCACCACGTCTTCTTATCAGGGGAAAGTAGCCTATATCGTACCGGCGCCGAAATCGTACCACTATTAATATTGAGGAAAGTATTGCATGCAGGGACCATCTGGGGAATTTTTCATGAAATACAAATAGAAACTGACACTCGTTCAGCTTCGCGCCTTTCACCCAAGACAACAGCTGTATTAAATCGTAATTAATTGTAAGTTCTGATTTCTCATACAAAATTTTGATACTCTTTCGTAAGCCTTTATTGAAACATTGATTTAGTTTAATGAATGTATTTTATTACATCTAACATGTAAGATTGTTTCCATTATTTAAAATGTAAAAATAGTCACTGTAACAGCTTTGTTTAGGTTATAATCTAAAATAGTTTGCTTGGAGTGCTAGTTTCCTAAATTGTACCTTTAAAAGGTTGCTCATATCGTATCAGTACGATTTTGGCAACGTGAACAATTTAACGTTAGTTGCATAATATTTTTAAATTTCAGAATAGATAATGACCAAACGAGAATACGGAAAATGGGAACCAAGTGTTTTACTTAAGGCATTGGATGAATTTCGATCCGAAGCAATGGAATTGAATGAAGTACGAAATTCCAAAACAGACTTCAAGCGACATTTTATGGGCAAGATGAAGAGAGGTCTGAATCGTCCTGCAAATGGATCCGTCAACGGGAGGAATGCAGCTTTTGTACGGGAAATAGAAGAGGAATTGGTTCAACATACTCTAATGTTTGAAGAATATCTTTTTGGACTTACTATAATAGACGTCAGGAAACTTGCCTTTGATGTAGTTCTTATTTTGAAAATTATATGTATATTTTTCAAATGGGTACGATTTAAGCAACCTGTAGGTACGATTTAGGAAACTGGGCACATAAATCGTACCCCTCGCAGAGTTTTAAATAATGTGTTTTAAAAATAATTGCTAATTATTAAAAAATTCTAGAAAAAATATATTTTGTGTCCCATGGTACTGTCTGAATGTCTAAGAATATATGCAATTAAAATTCCTTCCCATTTCGAAATACATAACTAAAGACTGAAAAGTGATATGATATAGGCAACCTTCCCCTAATAGATTTAATAAAAGCATACGTTATTTTGAAACCGGTGTCGCGAGTGAACCGTGTCTACCATTGTACAGCATTAAGTTACTATTGTTACTAATAAAACTGAACGTGTGGAATTTTTCTTAATAGCGTCCCTTGTGATCACATGCAAGAATGTGATACTCGGCTCAACACGTGTAGGGGAGGCAAGCAAGAATGTTTTCAACTCGGACTGATAACGTATTGTATTCGTGCTTAAAATGTGTGATTATCGCCTCGCTATAAAGGTAATGGCCTTACCACGATTGCTTTAAAGTGGTTATTTACTCGAAAACGAATTCTTGTTATGGCTGTTCTTTATTTCAAATGAGGCGGTGCAGATAATGCGTTTTATAGCGAGACCAATGTTTTAACATCTTCTGCAGGGTTGACCAGTCGGCCAACTTGATTTTTACATTCCGATTTTTTCTTTTCAATTGTTTATCTACTGCACACATCTCCATATTTCACCTCGACGACGTACAGCGTGACTGTACTGCATTCAGTAAATCTGCGGGTCAAATCTTCATTCCCTTTATCTCTGGAAGTATGTTCCATATTTTTCCCTATTCGACGAAGAAAGAAAATGCTGGGGGATAGCATCTTAAATTATCCCATGACTGCTTTATCACCCATCCTCCACACTTTACAATTCACCATAACAGTGGCCTCGGCTATGTAGTACTACTACTAAAAGCAAGCCAGATATGATAGACCAAATACGGAGATCTTTGCCGAGAGAAGTGGCCCATGGAACGTTTTGTATTCAGTGGATCACTGCATCGAATCCAAATTATCCTGCCCCGAGGAAGCATTAGCAAGAAGGCAATTATCAATACATTATCATCGAAAACAACCCATGTATTACGTTTGATAGCTTTTAGACTTCCAGTTATTTGAAATTTGAACACCTTGAAGTGCCGATAGTATTGTATGCAGCGGTTAAGGCGAAATTTACATGAAATGAATGTTGATTGATTGAATGATTGATTGATTGATTGAATGATTGATTGATTGAATTATTTATTTATTTATTTATTTATTTATTTATTTACTTATTTATTTATTTACTTATTTCTTCTTTCTTTCTTTATGTATGTATGTATGTATGTATGTATGTATGTATGTATGTATGTATGTATGTATGTATGTATGTATGTATTTGTTTTTTTGTTTGTTTGTTTGCTTCTTTCTTTCTTTGTTTACCTCATGGCGGATTAGATGTATTCCAGTTCTTAATCCACCATTACAAATACAATACATATGGCAACCTATAGGTATAATTATACTAAGTATCTGTTAAACACTTCTTTCATTAATATTAAAGATACAGTATAGTACTAATACTTCTAAGTTTGCTAATCATCATCATCATCAACAACATTTCACGGTTTAAGCCATCAAGACTCGTTCCGGTCTCATAGGTTTTAGTCAAAATGTTGTATCCATTTTTTTCTTGGTCTGCCAATATTTCTTATACCTGACGGTTTATAATTTAAAACTAATTTTGGTATGTGGAAATCATTCACTCCGTCGACATGTTCATTCCAGTTGTTTCTATATTGTTTTATTTTGTCTGTTAACTTACAGAGATTAAATTCATTTCGAATATCTTCACTTCTGTTTTTAGTTAGCTTGTTGTATCCAGCAATATTTCTTAAAAATTTAATTTCAGCTGTTTCAGTCATTTGTTCTTTTTTAGTTAAAGAAGTTTGCTAATTTAATGTCATTTATTTTTCTAACTAATTCATATAATTCACCATCAACATAATAATAATAATAATAATAATAATAATAATAATAATAATAATAATAATAATAATAAATGTATTTATTATTTATTTATTGATATTTGTATGCTGGACAACAGCCATTGGCCAATAAAAGTCCAGCACTGTGAAAAAGTCCAGCACATTGACTTAATAATAATAATAATAATAATAATAATAATAATAAATATAGTGAACCCTTGTATTTGAAACCGAAATGAATTATAAACATACTTTATTGTATTATTTGCTTTTGCTAAGTGACTCAGAGAACTTCGTTACGTAGCCTTAGCAATACTTACTTAAGTATTTCTCTACGTATCCCCTTTGGCTTCCAAATTTCTCGTAACATACATTTGTAATAATACATATAGCAAATGTAAACTCAAAGGATGAAATTTCACATCTTGGGAGGAGGACGGCCACAAGTATAAAAATTTCATGAATTGAGTTAACACTGGTGCCTAATAGAATAAAACTTCCTCTATCTGTTTCTATATGGCCACAAGCGGGAGGTTAAAATTTGGAGGTAGGGCATAATTATGTCCGTATGGTATTACTGTAAATAAAATGGACATATTACACATTAAACTTCAGATATGTCATTAGTAGGTACAGTTTTTGCACTTGTGACCATCTTTTTTCCAAGGTGCGACATGTCAGCAACTTAAACAAATTCTTGCCTTGGTAACGAAATGAATTATTGTTAAATTATGTTTTCTGAAATACAAATGGTAACTTCTGAAATATAAATGACATTTTCTCAAATAAAATTTATAAATATAAAATACAAATGACGCTTTCTGAGATAAAATTCACAAATCTGAAGTATAAATGATGACATCTGAAATATAAATCACATTTTCCCAAATAAAATTTATAAATATAAAATACAAATGATACTTTCTGAAATAAAATTCACAAATATGAAATACAAATGATAACTTCTGATATGTAAATGACACTTTCTCAAGTAAAGTTCACAAATCTGAAATACAAATGATAACTTCTGAAATATAAATGACACTTTCTTAAATAAAATTTATAAATATAAAATACAAATGACACTTTCTGAAATAAAATTCACACATATGAAATACAAATGATAACTTCTGAAATACAAATTACACTTTCTGAAATAAAATTCACAAATCTGAAATACAAATGATAACTTCTGAAATACAAATGACATTTTCTCAAATAAAATTTATAAATATAAAATATAAATGACACTTTCTGAAATAAAATTTATAAGTATAAAATACAAATGACAATTTCTGAAATAAAATTCACAAATCTGAAATACAAATGTTAACTTCTGAAATATAAATGACACTTTCTCAAATAAAATTAACAAATCTGAAATACAAATGACACTTTCTGAAATAAAATTCACAAATCTGAAATACAAATGTTAACTTCTGAAATATAAATGACACTTTCTCAAATAAAATTCGCAAATCTGAAATACAAATGATAACTTCTGAAATATAAATTACAGTTTCTCAAATAAAGTTCAGAAATCTGAAATACAAATGATAAATCCTAAAATACAAATTAACTTTCTCAAATAAAATTCACAAATCTGAAATGCAAATTATAACTTTTGAAATATATAAGACATTTTTTCAAATAAAATTCACAAATCTGAAATATAAATCACGTCTGAAATATAAATTAACTTTCTCAAATAAAATGTATAAATCTGAAAAACAAATTATAACTTCTGAAATATAAATGAACTTTCTCAAATAAAATGTATAAATACAAAATACAAATGACACTTTCTGAATTAAAATTCACAAATCTGAAATTTGATTACTTAAATGTAAATGACACTTTCTCAAATAAAATTCACAAATCTGAAATACAAATGATAACTTCTGAAATATAAATGACATTTTCTCAAATAAAATTGACAAATCTGAAATACAAATTGTAACTTCTGAAATATAAATTACAGTTTCTCAAATAAAGTTCAGAAATCTGAAATACAAATGATAAATCCTGAAACATAAATTAACTTTCTCAAATAAAATTCACAAATCTGAAATGCAAATTATAACTTTTGAAATATGCATGACATTTTCTCAAATAAAATTCACAAATATGAAATATAAATAACTTCTGAAATATAAATTAACATTCTCAAATAAAATGTAAAAATCTGAAAAAACAAATTATAACTTCTGAAATATATATGAGCTTTCTCAAATAAAATTTATAAATACAAAATACAAATGACACTTTTTGAATTAAAATTCACGAATCTGAAATCTGAGTACTGAAATATATGAGTAAATGACACTTTCTCAAATAAAATTCACAAATCTGAAGTACAAATGATAACTTCTGAAATATAAATTACAGTTTCTCAAATATAATTCAGAAATCTGAAATACAAATGATAAATCCTGAAATATAAATTAACGTTCTCAAATAAAATTCACAAATCTGAAATGCAAATTATAACTTTTGAAATATAAATGACATTTTCTCAAATAAAATTCACAAATCTGAAATATAAATTACTTCTGAAATATAAATTAACTTTCTCAAATAAAATGTATAAATCTGAAAAACAAATTATAACTTCTGAAATATAAATGAACTTTCTAAAATAAAATTTATGAATACAAAGTACAAATGACAATTTCTGAATTAAAATTCACAAATCTGAAATATGATTACTGAAATATAAATGACACTTTCTCAAATAAAATTCACAAATCTGAAATACAAATGATAACTTCTGAAATATAAATGATATTTTCTCAAATAAAATTGACAAATCTGAAATACAAATTGTAACTTCTGAAATATAAATTACAGTTTCTCAAATAAAATTCAGAAATCTGAAATACAAATGATAAATCCTGAAACATAAATTAACTTTCTCAAATAAAATTCACAAATCTGAAATGCAAATTATAACTTTGAAATATAAATAACATTTTCTCAAATAAAATTCACAAATCTGAAATATAAATAACTTCTGAAATATAAATTAACATTCTCAAATAAAATGTAAAATCTGAAAAAACAAATTATTACTTCTGAAATATAAATGTGCTTTCTCAAATAAAATTTATAAATACAAAATACAAATGACACTTTTTGAATTAAAATTCACAAATCTGAAATCTGAGTGCTGAAATATAAATGACACTTTCTCAAATAAAATTCACAAATCTGAAGTACAAATGATACTTCCGAAATAAAATTGTTAAATCTAAAATAAAATCGATACTTTCTGAATACCAATTGACTAATATGAAATGCAATTGACAATTTCTGAAATTAGACTGGAAAATGGATAGATCAACACACATTAACTTTACAACAGGCGATCATCTATTTTTTGGAGAATTTAGAAGTATATCGTGGCTTGCAGACAGCATCTTAAGCGTTGCGTTTACTACTGCTGCACATAATTGGGTTCTGCAACGAATGACGTCAATCTGATTTAAATTTCTCTTGCTGTACTCATACCACTCTGTGTTTGTAAAATCAGGCAATAAAAATTAAAAAACCATGTAAATTTCTCATGAAATTCTTGTTTCTCTCATTAACAGAACAGGTCACAAAGTAAGACATTTCAACAGAATGCATGTAGAGTGGTTTGAAATACCGGCGCTAAAAGGTCCCTCCTGGTATATAATAGTTTAATTAGAGAGATAAGCTTCGTAGGCCTACAAATTGTCGGTTCGTGCTCTTCACAACCATTAAGAGCAACAGCAGCGTATGTAACTAACTTTGAAACCATTCACTATTGCGACAGTTTATCACGGGTTTGAAAATTTTGAAACAAAATCTGAGAAAATTTTAAGATATTTCGGAATATTAATAGTTGAAATTTTCGGGACAGTTATGAGAAAAATATATCACAAATTTTAGTGAATTTTAGATTTTTATAGCTTGTCTTATGCCGGTTTTATCTCCAAGGTTGCATATAAATCGACTGTTATAGGAGCAGAGCTGGTATTTCTGGTTTGGCTTCCCGTAGCACTATTAAAGTATTCAGAAACTAAATATGAACCACACAATGAGTAAGATTTCACATATTGCAATTCGATATCACGTGCACTTCTTTTGCACATTAGTTACAGGGGAAACGCGAACGTAGACATGTCTATATTTGTTACATCGACAAGTAAGTTTTTCTGTAAGTTTTCAACGAAACTCAAGAGTGGAACAAGGAAAATTATAGAAAGATGAATTCAGAATGTTGTGTTCGATACAATGTACGTATGATTAAACATTTCTAACTTATTCGATACAATAGGCAGGTCGCATGACAGGAGCTGGGAAACAATTCATGTATCTGATTTTGATCTTCCGTTAGGAAAAAAATAAACGAACATTTAATTGTAGAATATTTGAAATATCTTAAATGTTACTTTTATATTGAGTCAAATGTTATACAATGAAATGTGAATAATACATACAGACAAAATGCAATGTTTGTGGATAAACAGTGTGGATAACCAGAGATTATTGGGCGGAACATCTTATTAGACAACCAGAAAGTCTGTATAGGTTTCCAAGATATATGAAGATCTATAAATGTAAACTTCATACAGCACTTCTTGCCTAAATAGCCCCAATTATAAAGCAACACGAAACGGCTTATCATAACATCAAATGGCAGCTTGAATCTCTGCCAGTTTAATTTCGTCCTATATTGCATGTCAAATTTGAAGCAATACTTCTCTTCTCTTCTCTTCTCTTCTCTTCTCTTCTCTTCTCTTCTCTTCTCTTCTCTTCTCTTCTCTCTCTCCTCTCCTCTCCTCTCCTCTCCTCTCCTCTCCTCTCCTCTCCTCTCCTCTCCTCTCCTCTCCTCTCCTCTCCTCTTCTCTTCTCTTCTCTTCTCTTCTCTTCTCTTCTCTTCTCTTCTCTTCTCTTCTCTTCTCTTCTCTTCTCTTCTCTTCTCTTCTCTTCTCTTCTCTTCTCTTCTTTAATTTTTCCTACCATCCTGTCTTTTCTATTCTTTGTGGTAGTTTATTTCGTTCATTTTCCACTGGGTTATTTTTGTTGTTTTTGTCTTTCTGTTTGTTTTATTACTGTTTCATTTACGTTTCTTTCTCCTTGTTTCCTTTCTTCCTCCTTTATTTTTTTTTCGTTTCTCTTCTTATTTTTTTTATTTTTACACATTTTTCGTTTTGTTTCCTTAACTTTTTGTTCTTCTTTTTTCTTTAATTTCTCCTTCTTATATATTTTCTTCTTCTGTAGTTTAATAGAGTGCGATTTTAATAAAATAAAATACTTGCCAAGTTTAATTAAATCTCCCTGTTGAACGGTTCTTAAGAAGACATGTAAACACAGAGAATGGCATAATTCTATAGTCTTATTTCTGAAGTAGGTTCTCAAATTGAGATTGCACACTTTGAAGATACTCAAAACAAGAATGTAAAGATGGACAGTACAGATTAGGAAATACCTTCCAATTATTATAAAACAGCTAACACAGGTACTGCCACTACATTAAGTGGAATGTTTGCTAGACTGTTAAAAGGGATTCTTCTTATTTTTATGTCCATCTTCACGATGCAGAGATTTCTTTAAAAAGTGTCAATGAACTACAAATTAAATAATATGTCTTTATTGAACTATACTGCATCGAAAATATTAACTATTGGCAGTGAATGCATTGAAAAATATCCCCTTTAATGGAAAGTTGCTCTGGAATAGTTAAATATAAAATTGCTACTGAATTAGCTCCATTAAAAGAAACTTTTATTTACGCACAACTTTCAGCTGAGGGCCACCAGACAAGAACACTGTAGCAATATATCTTCAATGATCATGACACATGTTGGTGGCCACTCAGGTGAGGAAGAAGACAACCAACGCTTCGACCTGCATTCCTGTTAGACTTGAGGGGAAAAATGAATCTAGTCGGCGACTGGAGTGAAAAAGAACGAGTCGGCAGGCTCACCTCGTCTTTAGGGTTTAAAAGAATTCGAGCTGTCTTAGAAACCCTGAATTTTGCGTAACAAATTTCCAGAAGATATTTATGGAAATCTTAACTACTGAATGAATGACTGACTGTACCAGCTGACTACTGAGTTGATACATCTGTCCGATCTGATTCACTCACTGAAAGACAGACACAGACTGGCTGATGTGACTCACTGTGGTTTTATATCTTCTTATTGCTATTGCTAGTTTTTGTAAGAATTGTCTCATATTTTTTTTTAAATATACGTTACCTGACTTGACTTACTCAGTCAACTAATGAAGGAATATAATGAAAGATTGAATGATTGTTGATGGGCTACCTGAGTGCTTGAATAAACGGTATATTGAATGATCAGAAAACAATTATATTAGATAGATTGAATCGCTAAACTTGTTAATTGCTTAATTATATGATCGATCGGTCAATTGAATGTTAGATCGATTAATGGGGTGAATGCTCAATCGATTAATCGAGTGAATGATTAACCGATTCATTGAGTGAATGATAAATAGATTGGAGCGAATGATAAATTTATTCAATGAATGAATGGTTTCGTTGAGTGAATGATAGTTGGATTAATAAAGTGAATAATAGATCGATTAATGGAGTGAATTATATAAGGTGCGACAGTGGGTTATGACGATTTTTGTAGCCCTGTTGTAGGACATTCAGGACGAATTAAAAGAAAACACATATACTGGAAATAATCTAGTACAATGCAATTTATTAATGTCTTATTACTTTTCAAAAACTACATTTCGTAAGTATCCTCCATGGCAACGAATACATTCCTGCAATCTGCTATGAAAGTCCTGTATAACTCACTCCAACAAAACAGATTCGATGGCACTAATTTCTTTCCTTATGTTTTGTTTCAGATGGATAATGGTAAGAGGCTTGTTGCGATACACCCTACTTTTGAGGTAACCCCATAGGAAGTAATCAGCGCACACTGCTCATAGTTCAATGAACTGTCTCCGAAACATGTTCCCAGGACAAATAATTTCACGATTTGGAGACATTGCCTGGCCGCCAAGATCTCCTGACCTGACTGCAGCTTATTACTTCCTGTGGGGTTATCTCAAAAGTAGGGTGTATCGCAACAAGCCTCGTACCATCATCCAGCTGAAACAAAACGTAAGGAACGAAATTAGTGCCATCGAACCTGTTTTGTTTGGGCGAGTTATGCAGAACTTTCATAGCAGATTGCAGGAATGTATTCGTTGCCATGGAGGCTACTTACGAAATGTAGTTTTTAGAAAGTAATCAGACATTAATAAATTGCATTGTACTAGATTTCTTCCAGTATATGTGTTTTCTTTTAATTTTTCCTAAGGGCGATAAAAACCGTCATATTCCACTGCCGCATCCTGTATATCGATTAATGGAATGAATGATAAATTGTATGTATTTATTTACATTGCAAGTGGGCAAACACCCGGTGGCAGTGGTATACACAATATAAACAATACACAAAAAATGATAAGCAATACACAATAAATTTACAATACACAATACAATTATATAATACACAATACAATAAGAATACACAATACAATTTAACACAAAAATAATAAAACATAAATAAAATACCTAATTTTACATTACAACCTACATAATTATGTATAGGCCCTACATAAGTTTCAATAGTCTTTCACTTTATTCTCATCTCACTCACTGTAGTGACACTATAACGCATTTCACTAACACGTTAGGACACATTTCACTGACACACTATAACACATTTCACTGACACTATAGAACACATTTCATTGACGCTATAAATTATCACTGATCGGAACTATTCACTGCACTGTAATACCGTAACTCCACTGACTCACCTCGCTTCACTGATACAACAGTTCAAATAAGTCTAATAATTACACCCTTATGCATACTGTACTTATAAACAGAACTACATTTAAACTAAACATTTCTAGTCTAAGGCCCTCTTACACGCTATTTTTAAATAATTTACAATTCAAACCAAGGAAGTAACTCGTAAGGCTAAATAAATACATGTCACCTTAAAAAATTAAATGTTAAATGTCACCTTAATTTTAATTTGCACTTGATACAAAACTTTTTAAATTATTCTTGAAACTCCTTAAGGAAGGACAGCCCTCAAAGACCGCTGCAGGTAGGTCATTCCAATCATTTATAGTTCTATTTAAAAATGAGAATTTACCTACATCCGTTTTCTGTTTCCTACATTTGATTTTAAAATCATGATCGTTTCTACCATAGTACGTTGGCTTTTCTAACCGATCCGTTATGTCTACCCATGCTTTCTGACCTAGATGTGCTCTATACAATGATGTTATTCTAGTTTTCCTACGTCTGTTTTCCAAAGTTTCCCATTTAAGTTCTTTTGTCGTATCGTTTCCATCTTCTCTTTTACCTTTAACAAATTTAGCTGCCCTATACTGGATTCTTTCTAAGGAATTTATCTGATATATTCTATAGGGGTCCCAACATGTAGTTCCGTATTCCATTAACGGTCGCACTAACGTTAGATATGCTATTTCCCTCGATTTGGGCTAGCCTTTCTCAAGATTCTCATAATAAAGTGAAGTGCCCGCCATGCTTTACCCGTAACATTATCAACATGCTCTCCCCAAGAAAGTTTGGAGTTTAAATAAACTCCTAGGTATTTACAACATTGTTCTTGCGGAATTACAACACCACTGAATTCTAATTAAGACTAGTTTCCTCTCGGATTTTACAAAATGTTATAGATTTACTTTTGGAACCATTTATTTTCATCCTATGCATTAACGCCCAGTTATAAATTTTATTCAAGTCTGTTTGAATAGCATCTACATCTGAATTATTTCTAATCTTTCTATAGATAATGCAGTCATCTGCAAATAGCCTCACATTTGATGTAATATTCTGGCATAGGTCATTTACGTATATTATAAAGAGTAATGGACCCAGAACGCTGCCCTGTGGCACCCCTGAACTTATATTTCCAATTTCCGATATTTCATGACCTACTCTAACTCTCTGGGTTCTACCTTTTAAGAATTCTTGGATCCATAGCACCACTCTTTTATCTATTCCTAACCTACTTAACTTATCTATTAATATGTCATGTGGCACCAAATCAAATGCTTTCGAAAAATCAATCACAACTGCATCGATTCTTCCGCCTCTATCTACCTCTTCAGCTAGATCCTGAACCAGCGACGTAATTTGACTATCACATGAGAAGCCTTCCCTAAACCCATGCTGGCGGTAGTAAAACCAGTCTTTCGCATTTAGAACATGACGAATATAATCCGATATCAAATGCTCCATGACTTTACATACGACAGATGTAAGGCTAATCGGTCTGTAGTTTCCGACATCTAATTTATTTCTACCTTTATGTATCGGTACCACTATAGCTGATTTCCAGTCACATGGAATAGCTGCATTGTTTATGGAAACATGAAATATACGCATTAAGTATGGAATTATGGCCTCGGAACCTAATTTAAGAATCTCTGTAGCAATACTATCTGGTCCTCTAGACTTCCGACTTTTTAATTTCGTTAGTCTCTCTCTAACCCCTTTGGAAGTTATTTTGAAAGTCGAATTTGGTTCACATTCACGGTCTGTGACACAATCACTCCTATCAGCGGGATTATTATTATTATTATTATTATTATTATTATTATTATTATTATTATTATTATTATTATTATTATTATTATTGAAAACCGAAATGAAATAGGAATTTAATAAGTCGGCCTTTTGTTTGTCATCAGTCATACTTTCTCCGTTTTGATTTCGTAAAAGCACTACTCCTTCATTTTTTCCTTTTCTCCTGCGTACATAATTATAAAACTGTCTCCAATTGTTACTTTCATCTTCTTTTAAAATGGTTTTTAGAAAATTTTCCTGAGCTATCCTTTTTTCACACTCAAGTTTCTTAATTAATTCGACATATTTTTCCCAATGCTCATGGCTTCGTTTACGTTTACTAAATGCGCGCCTTGTCTTTTTCTTTAAGTAGCGAATATAATTAGTGTAATATTCTGGGTCCGGATTTTTCTTAATTATTTTAGAAGGTACACATTTTACTAATGCCTCGAAAATTATACTCTTAAATTTATGCCATACATTTTCCATATTTCCTTCAGTCCTTAGAAAGTCATCATGCTTTTGTCGTAGAAACGTTTGTAATTCATGGACATCGGTTTTGTTGAAGTTCCAGACAGACACTGGACTTGACCTCGGATTTACTGTGTTTTCCCAGAAGATTGATGGAGTAAATGAGATATAAATTTGTAGTGAATGATAGATCGATTAATGGAGTAAATGCTAGATCGATTTTTCTAGTGAATAACCAATCGATTTATTGAATGAATTGTTGCATAGATTGAGTGGTCGATTGAATTAATGATAGTTCAATTAATTTAGTGCATAACCAATCAATTCATTGAGCGAATGATTACATTGAGTGAACGTTACATCAATCGATTCCCTGAATGACAGATCGACTGATTGAGTAAATGATGGATCGATTCACTGAGTGAATGATTGGTTTAAGTGAAAAGCAGATCAATTCATTGATTGAATAATCGCCTGATAGAGTGATCTTAGTAGCGGCCTGACTGACATTTAACAACCTGACTAACTTACTGATTGTCTAACTGCTATTATTAAAACAAAAGCTTGTCTGGGTGACTATCTTGTAGGTTTAGAATAAAAGTATGCTGTTTATCAGTATAGACGTATTTATTTCGAGTGCATTTGTCTGCTAGGAACTAAAATAACAGTCTCGAGCCCTTCTCGATATGAACAGGACAAAGCGAGGTCGCATTGAAGTAATTTGTATTAGCAGTGTACTAAATCCGTGACGCCCGCCGAGTTCGTGTCATTCCTGTGGCAGAGTCACGCACGGACCACGCCATATCACTCGCATCAAGTCATATTTTGTTTGAAGACTACTTAAAAGTGAAAAGGCACGTAATGCGACATCTCAGGGGCCTCATAACTTGAAATAAAAATATGCGGGCTACCACAATACAAGTCACTAATTTATTACTGCACAGAATTGAAATTGTTCTGCGCAACAGAAAAAAATTGTAGACTTAATATTCCATTTTTCATTTTACACTCGACACAGTTACAAGTTTGAAACGAACAAAGGTCAGATGTTAAGGTTTAATGGTTACCTCTTCTGTTTCGCATTATTTGGGACCGGAGTTGACTTCTAAGTGCGGAATTATACGAGAGATTTCTGGATTTCCAGTCGAGATGGCACTTTGATTTATAGATTAACAGAGCCCATGCGCCGTTCATGGTGTGCACAACTGTTATTATATAGTAATGAATTGTTTTATAATTTCAGTCAACAACTTATCCATTAATACAGAAAACAATTTTCTGTTTTTAAGTTTCACATCACAAGGTTATATATCCACAAATATTTTCGATTTTTTAAAAATCATCTTCAGGTGGAGAGACTTAAATTGACCAATTGAACATAGGTGAAATGCAAGAAAAAATATATATACACACATTATTAATAAAAATCAAGCTTTTTAAAAACAATATGTCATACATCTTGATTACACAACTTTTAACTTTTAACTGTTCAGTTCTGAAGATGACGCAAAATAGGTCGAAACATGTTAACAAGGTACGAAACAATATGTCATAAAATTTTGGTTTTAAGTCATTTCAATATGATAAAACATTTTGTAAAATTTCAAACTATAGTCCCGTCGCTCTAATTTCCGGCAACCAATCACGTTGCAGGCCGGCTATATTTAAACGTGTGCGTCTTGTGATTCGCTGATGAAGACGTTACGCATTTCCTAAGGCTGGATAAATACTTAATATAATTGCCCGCCATTTTGGCTCTTTCGTTGGCGTTCGCAGAAAGCACACGAGGACATTATTTGCCGCTCAATTATTTGCTCAATTACAGTGCTTTTGATTTATTATCATAGGAGCTACGACATGATAATGTCTAACGGTGTGGCAAATAGATTCCTCGTCTGGTAGCTCGACAACGAAAGCACAAAAATGGCGAACGATACTACCTACCTAGACTTTATAGAGCCTTGACTTCCTAAGACGTAAGCAAAGAGGAAGAGTCACGCCGGGAATAACAGCGTCGCGACTATAACAGTCATACAAAGTGATGAACACACTATTTGAATCTCTTGATGTTATAAAACAAGCTTCAATCATAAAATTTTATGTATGTATTGATAATTAAAATTTAAAATTTCAAAGCCATTAGTGATACCGTGTTCAGACGAAACGTTACAAGTATTGGTGTTCTGTAAGTTTGTTAATCAGTCACTCGAATCGATGAGGTGTGTGACATGATGTTTAAGAGGAGGACGCTGAGTCAGACGTCGAGGTCATCTCATCGAAGCTTTACAAAGCTTCATTGACAAAAAATATACGAATGGGGAAAAAATTAATTCTCAGTAACGAAGTAAATTAAATATAAACTACTGTTCCAGTATGAAGTCAAGTTATGTGTTCATAATCTGTAAAAAAATTCAGCTATCTATCTAGCTTCAATAGGTTTTGAGAAAAAGTTTAAGTAAGGCAAAATTTAACCTTGTCAAGATATATATAAGAGATAGGTTTGGAAGTAAATCTCGAAAAGATAAAGTATATGATTATGTCTCGTGACCAGAATATTGTATGAAATGGAAATATAAAAATTGGAAATTTATCATTTGAAGAGGTGGAAAAATTCAAATACCTGGGAGCAACAGTAACAAATATAAATTACACTCGGGAGGAAATTAAACATAGAATAAATATGGGAAATGCCTGTTATTATTCGGTTGAGAAGCTTTTATCATCCAGTCTGCTGTCAAAAAATCTGAAAGTTAGAATTAATAAAACGTTATATTACCGGTTGTTCTTTATAGTTGTGAAACACTTTGAGAGAGGAACATAGGTTAAGGGTGTTTGAGAATAAGGTGCTTAGGAAAATATTTGGGGCTAAGAGGGATGAAGTTACAGGAGAATGGAGAAAGTTACACAACACAGAACTGCACGCATTGTATTCTTCACCTGACATAATTAGGAACATTAAATCCAGACGTTTGAGATGGGCGAATCCAGAAATTCATATAGAGTGTTAGTTGGGAGGTCGGAGGGAAAAAGATCTTTAGGGAGGTCAAGACGTAGATGGGAAGATAATATTAAAATGGATTTGAGGGAGGTGGGATATGATGATGGAGATTGGATTAATCTTGCTCAGGATAGGGACCAATGGCGGGCTTATGTGAGGGCGGCAATGTACCTCCGGGTTCCTTAAAAGCAGTAAGTAAAGGCTGGTTCATAATAAACGGGGAATGGAAACGACAACGAGAACGAGTACGGAAATAATGTTAAAATAAATGTATTTAAATGTGAGCATTCACAATCAACTATTGTGAATGCTCACATTAAAAAAACATGTATTTGAACAATATTTCCGTTCTCGTTGCCGTTTTCGTTCCCGGTTTATTGTGAACCAGCCTTAAATAAGTGTATATATATTATGTAAGCCTAAAGACAACATAGTTTTTTCTAAATTAAACTAGGCCTACTTCTTCAGTCAGGGTATGGGTCGACGTGAAAGAAAATTGTGGCGGACATTTTAAGAGGCATTTCGTATTGCTATGGGATTGTATGCGTTGCTACAATATCATTCACTAATTTATAGTGTTCTGCCCAAGTTCAGGTCTTTCACTCCAAACCCAGCATTCTCCAATCTTTCCTATTTTCCGCCTTCCTCTTAGTATCCGCGTACAGTCCATTTATCTTGACGTTGTCTTTCATCTGATATCTCCTTTTGCCCCGAACTTCTCTTCTGTTCACCTATCTATGCAGTGCATTCTTCAATAGGCAGTTTCTTCTCAGCCAACTTCTTTTTCTCTTCTTGATCAGGACGTTACTGTGTTATCGCGTAAACAAAGTTGTTAATAATGATGGATTCACGGGCTGTCAGCTGAGTTAAAGTTGTGGAATACTCCAACCTTTCAGCTACTGACTCTGTAGTCATCGTCAGGGAACTAATGATGCCGATGTCGTTTCATATATAAAGTGGTTCGGTCAGATGATGCGGGAATGGCTAGCGGTGGGACCAATCCGGGGCCGGGAATTGGTCCACCGCTAGTCAATCCCGCATCATCTGACCGAACCACTTTATATATGAGACGACATTCAGACATCAGCATCATCAGTTCCCTGACGATAGCTACAGAGTCAGTAGTCGAAAGCTTGGAGTATTCCATAACTTTAACTCGCCTGATAGCCCTTGAATCCACCATTATGAACCAACGCCGAGAAAGCTTGAAGTCATACAAAGTTGTTAATGTTTGCATTTTTCCAGTTTACTAAATTATTGTATGGATTAGTGGAAGTGGAGTTGCTGCCAGGCAGTGCGTCTTCTGTGTAGTGTTGTGACGTTATACAATCGGAACCAATTAGTGAAATTACATCGTTGAGAAGCTTTTGTCAGAAGATATGCCGAAATCGGGAGCTGAACGAACGAAAACGTGGCGTGAAACAAGCGTGTAAAGGCTGGTTCACAATAAACCGAGAACGGAAACGACAACGAGAACGAGAACGGAAATATTTTAATAATATTTCCGATCTCGTTCTCATTGTCGTTTCCGTTCCCGGTTTATTGTGAACCAGACTTAACTGAATTACCGGGAAAAGAGCTAAAAACGAAAAAGAGTAGATTGGAATGAGTGCGAGAACACAGGGCAGGGGAAGAAGACATTTTCTAACCTCTCATCTGTAATTTTCTTTTACAAAATCTTGATGATGTAGTGAATGTTCCTACACCGTCAACAAAAAACGAGTGCAATACCTGAAGTAACTGATATCAGTAATTCGTGGTCCACCATCTAAAGGTTTAAATTAAAATAAAGGCATTCTTTTAATATTTCAATATCAATTTATAAACAATAAATTTGGTTTTAAGTGCTTCATTTCTCACACTTTATTTTAGCTAACATAAAGCAATTCTTTTATTTTTAAATTCTGAGAAATATTTAGTTTAAAATTGTTAAATTGAAACTTATTTTATCTGCACGAATATTTAAAAGGATTTCAGCACATTTACAACCTAAGAAGTTTAACTACAGTTGCTCGTAGAAGCTACACATTTTTTTTATTGGAAATGTCCATGAATGACTGTAGTACTCCCCTCTCACAGAAAAGATAAATTATTTGGACATTGTAAGCAATACTGAAACGAAAGTAATAGTTTGTGTTAGCTGGTCTTAATTTCAAAGCGTTGTTAGTTGCCTGTGTTTACACTTGCGGTGCCTACCTCATACGTAACGACACAAAATGAACGCAAGCAGCTATTGTTTATGTTGTGCTAATGTAACTTCATGGGGTTATGCATAAAATTAATTGTACATCTCTTTGTTTGGATTTAGTCATTAAGTCGGCGACCTACTTACATCTTCCATTAGCCACACAACTACGGGTATATCAAATGAACTGAATGCGAGAGTGATAATTCAGCATTGTGCCCCCATGAATCACCCCGCGAGAGGGGGAAGAGGGTGACTTGCCGTAATTTACACATACACTGTGATCTAATTTTACCTTTGATGATGGATTGTATAGCTTTGCGGTTCAATTTTCTGAGCGTTTTACTTGGCGTTCTTGTTTAATGATGTAGTGGTGGTTGTCTGCAAAACGTAATAACGGGAAACTTCGGTTGTCAGGCATTAAAACTCGGGAATTGAAATTGTCACTTGAAAGACTGTTTGCATAGTTGTATTTAATTATTCATAAAGAAAGGAAGATGTAACGTTCATGTGTAAGAGTGGAAAAGAAACAAATAAACAAAAAGTGAAGTAAGGACGAGAATGAATGAAATAAAGAAACAAACAAACAAACAAACAAAGGAAATTGAGAGAAAGGAAAGAAGGAGAGAAATAGAAAGAAAGGGGGGAATTTTGGAAAAAGGTATGAAGAAAGCAGCGATCAAGAAAAAAACGGAGAAAAGCAAGTATGAGAGAAAAGTTTACATAAGCCTAAAAAAAGTTTGAAGGAGAAAAAGTGATACAAGATGAAAGAAAGAAGAAAATGATAATAAGGTAAAACAAACCTAAGAAAGAAAATTATGAAGACGGAAATATGAAATAAAGTAAATATATGAAGAAACAGGGAAGAAAATAAATCTGAAAAGAAGGTAAAATTAACGACTATAAGTACTACCCCATTCTAAAATTCCATATTCGTTTACAGACCGAAATAAGGCAAGGTAAACTGTACGTAGTAAGTCTGCTGAAGTAATTTTGCAACCGAGCAGCATTATAATTTTACATTTTTTTAAATTACGGTTTATTTAACGACGCTCGCAACTGCCGAGATTATATCAGCGTCGCCGGTGTGCCGGAATTTTGTCCCGAAGGAGTTCTTTTACATGCCACTTAAATGCCATCGACCTGGGCCGGGTTCGAACCTCAAGCACAGAAGGCCAGCGCTATACAAACTGCGCTACCGAGGCCGACAATGTTACATAATTTGTTACAAAGATAGTTGATGTATTTGTCCCATTTCAGATGTTTATCAATTATAATCCCTAAATATTTAACTTAGGAAGATTAATTTATAATTGGACATTTGCGACTAATTTGGGAACGACCCGAATTGTGTATTTTAATGTTCAGGGGAGAATTAGGTAATTTATTACATTTACTAGTTAGTGAAGAAGGAATATCTATAGTTTACCAGTGTTAAGAGAAAGAATAGTCGAATCAAACCATGTTTTTATTTATTTTAAACCATTATTTGCGTTAAATTAAGTGTCATGCCAAGATTTTCTCCCAAAAAATAACACTATGTCATCTGCGTAGGCATACAATACGTCTTTATGTTTTGTAAATCAATTGTTAATAAATCATTACTGTATATCAAAAACAAAATAGGACCGAGAACTGTACCCTGAGGGACGCAAATATTAATATGCAGGGTTCACTAAGATTTTTTTTTTTTTTTTTTTTTTTTTGGTGGAAAGAGCTCTTGTATTTCGGGCGTTGCAAGCGACTGAAGATGGAGGATGGGGGGAGTGAGCGAAGATTGTTCAATATTTTCAGTAATTATGTAACAATGTGTGAAATATTCATTATGATAGTAAACTTTTTAATTTACATATAGATAATTATATGTGTTCTATGTTTTACAAGTACCGATACTGAGTCGTTGGCATTTAACGATGTCACGCGAGAGCGTGCCTTACCGGTATATTTTATGTCTAGTGGAGTCTAGTAGATAAACGTTATTTAACCTTCAAAAGTAGAAAAGTCAGAGGGCTATGAAAGGAAGAAGGGCAAATATTTTTGTATTTGGTTTATTTTACGACGCCTTATCAACTGCGATGATTATGTAGCATCTGAGTAAAATGAAGGTGATAATGCCAGCGAAATAACTGCAGGGTCTAGCTCGAAGTTAGCCAGCATTTGCTCTTAACCCTTTGAAGTATAGTGGTTGTTCAAAAGAGCCGCAGTTTTCTTTCTTTCTCTACAATTATATCAAAATCACTACTGTGGCATAGTGGTCGCTTAGACTGAACGTCATGTTTGAAATTGTGTGCAGAGTTGAAATTTTGAAAAAAAAAAAAAATATCGAAGTTTTGTTATGATCAATGATATGACAAACATAAAAAATTACATTTTGTTTCCATTTTTGGCTTAGGCCTACTGTGCTGCAAAGGTTAATGGATTGAGAGAAAACCCCGGAAAAACCTCAACCTGGTAAATTATCCCAGCCAGGACCCGACAAATAAATAAAATAAGAAGAAAATAAAGAAAGAAAATGTCGTATACAGCAGTGGTCGGTATTTCGTGACTCGCAAATCAACTCCTTAATACACTAGCAGGGCGAAGGGGTAAGACATGATCTCCCTCCCCTTAGTCATTACTTGATCATTCAACGTTAAGCAGGTTCGGTATCCTCTCCTCATAAAATTTATAATCATGTTTGTAGGATTTCCGATAAACTGAATTCAACATGTAACACACAACATGTAACGTACTTCCCAAGGAAGAGCTTGTATCACTTCATATTATGAAATCAGCAGTCCATACAACAGACTTGCATTCAATTGTGGTGTTTCATTGCTTTATACAGTTTAATACTTATGTCATATGTTAAACGAACAATCTTATATTATCTTCAATGCTACATACCATATGATCAACTGGTCCCTCAACTTTAACTTATTTATTTTAATCATCATATGGCAATTGTTTAAAATTATGGTATTTTACTTATATAATTATAAAGTGTTCATATCTTGTTATTAATGGTTCTTACGATCTGATGATGGCATATCACGCCGAAAACGTTCATCTGTTACTGCTTTCTGTATGTTGTGATGTCTGTGAATAAATAAATCACATGTAATTTTGATAAGCTAAATAAGACGCCAAACATAACCTTAACAATTTATTTTAACCTCCCCTGATAACTTCTCCTTTGCTGTGTATAGCAGGCTGCAATTTATATTACGTGATCTTTGCCGACCACTGATATAGAGGTTAGAGAATATAGAATTAAATGTGGAAAAAAAATTAGACAACAAGAAAAATAATCTATAGAAAGGAAAATTCTGTTGAAGAAATATAACTTTAAAAGTAATAAAGATAATGACCACAGTGAGGGAAGAAAACATATATAGGAAAAAATAACAATAAGCCTATAGCCTCTGGCTATGACGTCATTGCTAAGCCTACTGTATTTATTTACATTTTCGCTTGTTTGCCTATCGGCTTTAGGAAACTCAGTGAATGATTGAAGTCACTGCAAGGGTTAAGTCGAAGACCCATGATATGTCGTAAAGACCTCATTTGAGACGGAGTACAGCTGTGGGGGGCCATAGAGGAGTATTTAGGAACACGCAAAGTTCATCCATTCTCGTTAGTGAAAGAATTATTCTTTTTTAGCGTCTTTGTTGTGCTGTCGTTACATCGCCATCTGATGGCCGCGAAAGTAACTGCTATATGAATCATCTCCTGAAAAGAAATGTGCGACTTGCTCTAAATTGTCGAACGGAACAACTTTTGGATAATATATGCGACGGAACTTCACTCGTTTGGCGGAACAACCTGTTACAAAAACAGAATTATTGTTTAAGTCGTCTACAAGAACAGATAAAGAAGATGGCCGCCTTGCGCATATTTAAGTACCTCTCATATTGTAACAAGGATGATTTTCCAGTAACTGCTATAAATGTGGTAGTTAATTTTTTTAACGTTCGGTGTTTTGAAATTGCTTATTGTATAAGACCTCGTATATCCTGTATACACTTGTATGACGTATAGAATATAGAAATCGTAATATGGTCTTCAACGAAATTTTTTAATTACTATACAGTACGTATAGAATATAAAAGCACCACGAAACCTATATATTAGAATAGTTAAAACTTCACGAAAAACCATAAAATACAGTTTAACATCACCGATAAATTTGCGTGTATGTACATTAATTGTCGTTTTCCTCAAGTCTTGGTTTTATTTCTTGTTTTTAGAGTAAGGCATGACCAATGTGTCTTGGCTTAGCATTCATTGGAGATTAACTGATGCATCAAGGGCGGATTGTGGTTTTCGTAGTTGTCGTCTCCTTTTTCTTCTTCTCCTTCACCATTGGTGGTTGTTACAAAATGGAAAAGAAAAAAAAAACAGCCTTGTATTGTAAAGGTCTGCATATATAGGTACTGTAGCAGAGACTGTAACACACGCCGACCGGACCGGGGAAATAACAGTTTTATGATATCCTGTTCCAACCTGCACTCGAGACGGGCACACCAACATAAGAGTGTACGCCATAACGTTTGTACGAATTTCTTGTTTAACTTTTAAAGCCAGTGTTTTAAAACTGCAGTGGTCGCATTCTACGAAATGCCGAGGACTTTGGCGCTGAAGTGTCCTATATCCATTCTTCGTCACGGTTGTTAGGGCTCTTTCTTTATGTTCAGTGATGTTATTTTCCGTACTCTGGATCCGTTGACCACAGATGGCTCATTCTTTAGAAATACTGGTGGCCCCTGTATGATTTTGTAAAATTAACAATCTATTCAGCCTGAAATGTGCTTTTATAAACATACTCCAGCATTATCTTTATTGTTTACTTGATTCGAAATTTAAGTCTATAAATTAATATTCGATCCCAGTATAATTATTCCACTGATGCTTTTCCCTTTCATCTGCTTTTTTTCCTGTCCTCAGTCTGCCTTATTCACTTCCGGAATGTGTAGGCCTACACAGTCCTTTATTTTATGTTACAACTATGTAGGAAGGTATTCTAATTTGCCTAGCATACTTACTTAGTTACAAATGTCTTTTAAGGAACCCGCAGGTTCATTGCCGCCCTCACATAAGCCCGCCATCGGTCCCTATTCTGTGCAAGATTAATCCAATCTCTATCATCATATCCCACCTCTCTCAAATCCATTTTAATATTATCCTCCCATCTATATTTCGGCCTCCCCAAAGGTTTTTTCCCCTCCAGCCTCTCAACTAACACTCTATATGCATTTCTTGACTTGCCCATACCTGCTACATGCCTTGCCCATCTCAAACGTCAGGATTTAATATTCCTAATTGTGTCAGGTGAGAATACAATGGGTGCAGTTCTGCGTTGTGTAACTTTCTCCAGTCTCCTGTAACTTCATCCCTCTTAGCCCCAAATATTTTCCCAAGAACCTTATTCTCAAACACCCTTAACCTCTGTTCCTCTCTCAAAGTGAGAGTCCAAGTTTCACAACCATACAGAATAATCGGTAATATAACAGTTTTATAAATTCTAACTTTCAGATTTTTTGACATCAGACTAGATGACAAAAGCTTCTCAACCGAATAATAACAGGCGAAGTTAAAAAGTGGTAGTGCATCTCCTTGCTTTAGCCCGCAGTGAATTGGAAAAGCGTCAGATAGAAACTGGCCTATACTGACTCTGCTGTAAGTTTCACTGAGACACATTTTAATTTAATCGAACTAGTTTCTTGGGAATACCAAATTCCTAGCATACTTATACCGTTTAATTTTAAAGTTAGATATTCACTTATTAGATAAGTTTTTGACAGTTTGTGAGCATTCTTTATATTTGTATACAATTTATTGGTTATTTTGGTTTTGAAACGTTGGAAGCACGAGCGAAATTTGTCATGAAAAGTCGCAAACTGCGTAACAACGATGTCTGGACTATACAATTTCCTGCTGACTGTCAAGAATTGTCATAAAACAGTTTTTCTTGTAACAGACTCATTAACATTTTGACCCGTTGTTTGTTTCACACTTTAATCATCCCTTTCTACATTTCTTTACTTTATGCGTGACATTGGACACTCTCCTTAGTGTGATAAATTCCATTGTGGCAGCGGATTTTGGTAAACAATTCGCTCCCCAGTTGCCAAAAATACCATTATGACCTCTTGGAAGTACCGACATGAAGGAAGAAAAGAAGTGGAAGCATGTGAACAACAAGGAAAGGACGTAGAAATACATGAAGAAGGGAAATGAGTAGCGGAACATAAATAAAAGAAAGAAGTAGAAGTACGTCATGAGAAAGGAGTAGAAATACGTGAAGATGCGAAAAAATAAGAAGAAAGCCTACATGAAGAAGATGACAAAGTAGTAGAAGTACAGTATGTGAAGATGGGAAAAAGTAAAAGTACAAGAAGAAGGGATGAAGTAGAAGTTCGTGGATATAGGAAAGAGGTAAAAGAACATGAATAAGGAGGAAAAGAAGTAGAAATACGTGCAGTTAGAAAAGAAGTGGAAGTACGTGAAGATAGAAAAGAGGTAGAAGTACGTGAAGATGGGAAAGAGGTAGAAGAATATGAATAAGGAGGAAAAGAAGTAGAAGTACGTGAAGATAGAAAATAAGTGGAATTACGTGAAGATGGGAAAGAGGTAGAAGAACACGAATAAGGAGGAAAAGAAGTAGAAGTAGGTGAAGATAGAAAATAAGTAGAAGTACGTGAAGATGGGAAAGAGATAAAAGAACATAAATAAGGAGGAAAAGAAGTAGAAATACGTGGAGATAGAAAAGAAGTAGAAGTACGTGAAGATAGAAAAGAGGCAGAAGTACGTGAAGATAGGAAAGAAGTAGAAGAATATGAATAAGGAGGAAAAGAAGTAGAAGTACGCGAAGATAGAAAATAAGTGGAAGTACGTGAAGATGGGAAAGAGGTAGAAGAACATGAATAAGGAGGAAAAGAAGTAGAAGTACGTGAAGATAGAAAATAAGTAGAAGTACGTGAAGATGGGAAAGAGGTAGATGAACATGAATAAGGAGGAAAAGAAGTAGAAGTATGTGGAGATAGAAAAGAAGTAGAAGTACGTGAAGATGGGAAAGAGGTAGATGAACATGAATAAGGAGGAAAAGAAGTAGAAGTATGTGGAGATAGAAAAGAAGTAGAAGTACGTGAAGATGGGAAAGAGGTAGATGAACATGAATAAGGAGGAAAAGAAGTAGAAGTATGTGGAGATAGAAAAGAAGTAGAAATACGTGAAGATGGGAAAGAGGTAGATGAACATGAATAAGGAGGAAAAGAAGTAGAAGTATGTGGAGATAGAAAAGAAGTAGATGTACGTGAAGATGGGAAAGAAGTAGAAGAATATGAATAAGGAGGAAAAGAAGTAGAAGTACGTGAAGATAGAAAATAAGTAGAAGTACGTGAAGATGGGAAAGAGGTAGAAGAACATGAAAAAGGAGGAAAAGAAGTAGAAGTACGTGAAGATAGAAAATAAGTAGAAGTACGTGAAGATGGGAAAGAGGTAGAAGAACATGAATAAGGAGGAAAAAAGTAGTAGAAGTATGTGGAGATAGAAAAGAAGTAGAAGTACGTGAAGATGGAAAAGAGGTAGAAGTATGTGAAGATGGGAAAGAAGTAGAAGAATATGAATAAGAAGGAAAAAAGTAGGAGTACGTGAAGATAGAAGAGAAGTATAAGTACGTGAAGATGGGAAAGAAATAGAAATACGTGAAGAAAGGAAAGAAGTGGAAGTATGTAAAGATGAGAAAGAAGTAGAAATAACTTACATAAAGAAGGGAAAGAAGTAGAAGTATGTAAAGATGAGAAACAATTATCAATACATGAAGAAAGAGGAGGAGTAGAAGTATATGAAGCAGAAAGTGAAGAAGTAAAAGTAGAAGTAAGTTATGAGTAGAAATATATCTACATGAAGAAGAAGTAGAGGTACATGAAGATGGAAAAGAAGTGGAACTGCATGAAAAAGGGTCCGGAGTACTACGTGAATATAGGAAGAAGTAAAACTACATGGAAAATGAGAAGAAGGAAAAGTACGTGAAGATGGGGAAAGAAGTAGACATATCTATATGAAGAAGAACGGAAAGAGGTAGAATGTGAAGATGGGAAAGAAGTAGAATACATGGAGAACAGCGGTCATCAGTACAATGCACCCTCGGGCTAGCGTCCCTTACCCGCGGATAAGACATTGCACCAGCGTGCATCCGTGGCTGCGACTGTTGACCACTGCAGGAGAAGTACGTGAAAATGGGAAAGAAATATAAATACATGAAGAAGGGAAAGGAACAGGAGTAGCCTACATGAAGAGAGAAATGGGAAGAAGTATAAATATGTGAAGATAGGAAAGAAGTCTTATGGGTGAATCCAGAAATGCATATAGAGTGACAGCGGCAATGAACCTCCGGGTTCTCTAAAAGCCATTTGTAAGTAAGGAAAGAAATAATCTAGGCCTACATGATGAAGACAAAGGGAAAGATGCAGTGAATAAAGAAGAATGGAATCCTAGAAGATAAAGAGCAGAAGTGCACGAAGAAGGAATAAAAATGAAGTGGAAAAGTATACAGAGTAAATTTAAAAGTGCACTAAAGAATTGAAGGAAGAAGTGAGAACTCAAAGAATAGAGAGAAGAAGTAGGAAAAGATGGCCAAGAAATATCTTCATTTGCAAATATCTAAAAGTCACATTACGGCACCTATTTCTTGGATATGCAGCTGTATCTGCCGCGGCGATATTATGTTTGCTGATTCGAACTAAAATTATGCACCTGGCTGTCGCTCCCCCACCTTTGCCATCCCTTTTGTTGTATGTGAGTCATATCCAATGCCGGTTGGGAGGACTCATTACACGTGCCATTTAAATCAGGGGCTGGCGTTCTTTATTGCAATGGTGGAGTCGCTGACGTTTCCAGCAGTGGTGGGAACGCTACGAGACTGTCGTCACCACCACCATCATCACTATCATCGTCATTTACTGCGTTGTCAATTCTGCTTCATTGCATTCATACTGATCATCGTTCATCACTATCATCACTACATTCATTGTCAAATTCGTCATCATTATCATCATTTACTTTATTATCAACCTAATTACCTTCATCATGTAAGCAAATATTCCCTTAAAAAGTGCAAAATTAACAAATAATAATAATAATAATAATAATAATAATTTATTTTAGCTGGCAGAGTTAAGGCCGTAAGGCCTTCTCTTCCACTCAACCAACAAAAAGTATAGATATACAGAGTGATTCACGAGGAAAGGTAAAAAATTTAGGATGTGAATTCTGAAGTCATTCTGAGTGAAAACGTTAACATGAATATAGGTCCGTTTTCGAACGGTTACGGAGATATGGCTCTTTGATTTCACAAAAACTTCTGGGATTCCATTGTACTAACTCGCCTCGGGCGTGAATCGCGCTCATCGCTCGGGAGAGTTGCACGTGGCTGTCTTTATGCCGCATCCAAAATAGATCGATTAGCTCCTCTCTCCCCGTTCCTTTACTATAACAAGTCTTTCATCCAACCCCATAGATACTCTTCGATATGGTACCCTTCTGTTCGGAAAGCGTCGTTCATATTCAGCGACGGCACGCAAGGAACTTCCAACGCACAAACTATAAACATACACAATATCGGCGTATTCTGTAGTCGAAAATTTATAAGACATCTTGAAAAACACAACTTAACACTGCCGATAACTGTACCTGTATAACTACTGTACTGTAGGTAGCTGACTGAACTGCTGTGAACCGATAAGTGATAGCGTATTTGTTGTGACATTTGTAATGCCCCACCACCCGGTTTGTTTCTCTTCTCTTATCTACATCGCTCACAATGCAGATTCCAATGATGTATGAACTTACAAGCTAGCCTATGAAGAATACAATAATTTGGTTTAGATAAAAGTTAGCTACGGTACATGTATACAAGAGTTACTTATGAATTAAACAGTAAAATACTATGAACTATTAATTAAACAATGAAATACAAACTGTATAGGCCTAGCAGAATTAAATTAAAATACATAGAATGTTAATATATGTATTTCAAATAATGTTAGATTATAGGAAGAGATTATTGAGAGACAATTTTGAAAATACAGTGCTATCAGGATGCATGTCTAAAGAAATAAGTTACCATATAGTCAGTGACCGTTAAGTCAATATAATTAGAGTGAATTGCTAAGAAGGTTATCCTTTAAGCTATTTTTTAAAATGTTTATTTTCTTGCAGTCCCTAATACTTTGTGACATGAATTCCATTGTCGCGAGGTGGATACAGTAAAAGATTATGAATAACAAAATATTCACTAATAAATGAAAATGAATTACGTTTCCTGTGACAGTACGAATGATAATAATGAACAGTATTTCTTAGAGGTTGAAGCAGAGGTGATTCCATTGTCTAAAATCAGCAAAAAAGTTGTAGTTCACAACCAACGCTTGGCGGAGATTTTCAATTGAGAAACTGCATCTGTTGTCCCTGAAGATGCTTTTATATTGTGAAAACTTATTTCCACGTCACAGGAGGTTATAATGAAGATAAATTATTATACAAATCGTAAAATATCGGAGTATGAAACATAATCACGAGGAAAAATTAAGATCTTTGAAATATTGCTACGAATCGCATGTTGCCTAGCCTGATTATTTTTCAGATAGAATTTTCTTATTCTTACTGCAACAAGATAGTAGCAACTGCAACTTTATTCAGCAGCGATTTCAACTATTTAACGTTCTTTTGGACGATAGTAACAGAAAAAATCTTGTTAATCTGAAAGAGCACATATGACGTAATAAATGCACCGATTTTCCTTTTAAATACAGCGTAGATGTGTTTTATTACTAAAATACATCATCATATACGTTTACATTACAGGCACATAATCATGACACAAGACGAAATAATAATTCAACACTAGTAGAACCTAAATGTTTCACATCTGCTGGTCTAAAGCATAGCCATTAATTTGGCCCTCGGTTGTATAATTCTTTAGCTAAATTACACCCAGTATTTCTAACATGTAACGCACTAACATATAATAAGAAAATTAGAAACATGTTAATGTCTTCAATTTGATTAAATACGTTTATAGCCTATGTGTGTGAATTAATCAGCCTATATTATAGCCTACTTGTATTCTATAATTTTGGAATATTTATTTTTTTCATAAATTGTCCTACTTTATTCACGTACGATATTATTCTTCTCTATGTTAATATTATATAATTTCATTGTAGCTGTAATTTTAATTTTAGTTCTCATTTTATTTTATTTTCTATATTCCTCTTATATTTGAATATACAATTTCTTGAACCCTATTTTACCCGGAAGTACATTAGGGTTATACAGGGACATCATTTTATTTTTACTAACATTTTTAATATTAATCTGTCTATACCTTTAGAGAACCGGAAACACCGCTTGCTCCCCCCCCTCCAAGACTGGAGTTCGATGATACTGGCGTAAAACACAAATCACTCTACTAGGTATAGGATGGAAGAAAAGTAGTTCATCCATTTACGCAAACTAGGAAATATCGCGATTTTGAGTTTGATAATTTTCATTAGGTTTTTCTTTAATCAAAGTTACAGTACTGTATTAAGAATAAGTGTTTTTACTCACGAAGTGAGTTATCCATGCGAACGTATTCATTATGCAGTGTATACTGTCTACAGCACATTAGCGTACAATATAGAGAAAGAAGTTAAATTGAAAAATAATCATAATATGAATATTTAAACACAATTTTGAAAATGGTGGCCGTTCATTTCGATACAGGCTTCAGTTCTTTTGTGCATATTATCGCACTATAGACTATTGCATCTAATTCCAATTGCCAGTTTCGTCCTTCGTACTAGTAACTCACGTTGAAATAATTCTGTACCTACTCTACGTACTGTGAATTCAATCTTCACTTCTGCCCGACCCGAAAATATAAAATTACTCAGACATGCTATCTACTGTCCATCCAAGTGGTTATGCCGCAGGATTGTAGAAAGGGAGGAAATCACGTGACAGTTAATTACTTAACGAGGCCCTTTTATTTAAGTTAAATTAAACAGCTGTATAATATTACGTAAACGTCCAATTCCTAATAGAAATTAATGTTTTCAGAAAAGAGCTAAGACAGCCCAGCTTTTACAGAGGGGCGAGCAGAAGCAGGTGGGGGAAATCGGGATGCGACGTAGGCAAACGGACAATACCTGTGCGAAAATATGATTCAATATTGAAAGCTCTTTCGTCACTGGAAAACGCGAACATATTTCTGGAACGTACTATACTCAGTAACTCAGTACTGCTTACTATCTGCGGTCTTGGTTCTGTGTGGAGTTGGAACTTCCTTAGTAGAAGGGGTGGGGGTGAAGTACATTCAAAAACTCAGGTACAATAAAAATTGAAGTAAAAATAAAATGATGTCCCTGTAGTTATAGCCTGAGTTTATATTATTGTAATGAGAATTCATTTGACGTGGGTAACCCAGTCTTGCTACTTCAAATTAACACTTATATCTACTACAATACATTCCTCTTATATTAATATATTATATAATTTCACTGTAGCTGTAATTTTAATTTTAGTTCCTATTTTATTTAACTTGTATATTCTCTTATAGGCCTATTAATAATATATCTGAACTGCGACTGAACACGAGCCCTGCTCATTCGGTCCTCAAGTTTTGTTAATATTACTGTATCTTCTTTTTTATAATGATTGTATTATTTTATTTCTATTTCTATTGTTGTAATTATATTCTGTAATCTGTATATTTAAATAAATAAATAAATAAATAAATAAATAAATATTATTTTTATAGCGATGACGCACCGAAACGATATTGTGGGATCTTTCCTCAGAAATATCTATACCAAGAAATTACTGTAATATGTAGCCATGAAATCTGTTTCTTAAACGTTACAAGAAGCAAGTCATTGGAAGAGGATGCCGTCGGAATTTTGTAAATGTTTCATATTTCCACATTACGTTTCTAGGTCGCGTCCTTTTCTTGCTAAGCATTCATATTTTGAAGCAGAAAATCCTACCACTTGAATCTCGACGGGTGAAATTTCTTGGTAATCAATTCCCAATTAAAGTATGTTCTAAGTAGCACACTATTATAACGATACAAGATGACAGTGAGTTCAGGCGATGTTATATACTTCTCTACGTAATTGGCAGCCACAACTCGTTAACTAATGCTTAGTAACGAAATAACAACAACGTGTCCTGCGAGTGTGTTGAAGGCTTGCGGAAGGAAATGAAGAAGAAAGCACGCCTACAGTCAAACCGTTCGATATTTGGAAGCCAATTTCCTTTCCTAATTATCTTATATAATTAAGCGATCACAGACTTTCTCTCCTAAGTTACGCATGACCACTGTTATCTTTTTTGCTGTCAGGTGTTAAACGTTGTCTATTTTCTTATAAAATGCAACCTCATTGAAATATGGAATCTAGAAACTTTTTTCCTTCATTTAATATTAAGGAAAACTGTTACAGAGCACTTGATCTAATGCCTGGTAGATGTTGCTGGTATGGTCAGAGATATTTTGAAATAAAATAATTACTACGTAGATAATGTGGAGCTGTTTAACGTGCTCAAAATGGCCACCTTCAGCCTGACTGCGAGACTGCAGTTGTATTCTTTAAAAAATAACAGGAGCTTTTGGGATGAGTTCCTGCCGTTCTGTATGCTCAGGCGAATTACTTCAATTATGGAAATGGGTTTTGAATGAACAATTTGTTGCTGTCAAGTGACTCCATAAATAAAAGTCCTGTAGATTTAGTCTGGAGAACGCGCAGGCCAGCCAATAGGTCATGCACGATTTATCAATTTGTTAATTTGGTTTTAACTCTGCAAAACGGACACATGAGGTAAAAGTATAGGCCTATATGAACTTTGAAAATGTTTTAGTGTCTCTTTTCCACTGATGAAGTGGGTTTTAAGTGTTACGAAACATTCTGTAACCTATAGGTATCATATGGAAATAGAAAGGACACGAAGTTAGATTGTAAAGTAATAAGAGGAAGAGCCAATGTGTAAAATAATGGTATAATATGAAGTCAGAAATCGAACAAAGAGTGGAAGACGAAAATGGTGATGAAGAAAACTTAAGAAAACTAATAATGATGTAGTATTCATAGTAGTTGTATTCGTAATGTTTTATTTAACGACGCTTTCAACTACAGAGGT
Source organism: Periplaneta americana (assembly GCF_040183065.1). Classification (NCBI taxonomy): domain Eukaryota; kingdom Metazoa; phylum Arthropoda; class Insecta; order Blattodea; family Blattidae; genus Periplaneta; species Periplaneta americana. The sequence goes on along the minus strand of NC_091131.1, from coordinate 95,763,076 downwards.
TATTTAACGCCGCTTTCAACTACAGAGGTTATTTAACGACGCTTTCAACTACAGAGGTTATTTAACGCCGAAGTTCAACGTAGGCGAGAAATAGCCGACAAATTTTTCATGTATCCCATATTATACTGGCGGTTATTTTACGTTCAGTAAACTATGACACGGACTCACAGCTTTACTTTGAACCTCAGACCTATCGGTTAGTCTAGGCATCATATCTATTATAGATGAAGAGGAACAGGAAGAGAAAGAACAATAAGATGATAATGATTATTGTTGTGTTACTGCTGATGATATTATTTCCTTTAATTCCTTCTTTTTCATCCAATTCCTAAGACCGGATGCTTCTTTTAATGCCGTTTCGCCAGGTTGAATTAACCTCGTTCCAGCAAGTAAAACGCCCTCGGAGTGTATAGAGTTGGTAGTAATAATTCCTTCTACTTTATATCTGATATAAAAACGTAAAAGCTTAAAGAAAAAACACGGAAATTCTCTTAAAAGCTGAGAAGACATAGCTATAAAGTGGGCGATAAAATTCTAAATTGCCTATAATTCCATGTATCTTTTCCAGAAAGGAGACAAGACTATGGAAAGTTCATCACGTAAGAACACACTTTATTATTTGAAAAAATTCAGAATAACGTTCTTCACGGGACATGACATCAAAGGCGTCCTTCATTCATTTAGTGTTCCGTCCAAGGATAGGTCTTTCACTGCAAGCCCAGCTTTCTCCAATCTTTCCTATTTTCTGCCTTCCTCTTTATATTGTATTGTATTGTATTTATTAACATTCCATGGTATTCATACATTGCTTTACAGCTAGAATATGGAACAAGTCAAAAAACTTAATACTATTATAAAGTCTTAATTTATAGTCACAGTCTAGATGAAATATATATAGACCAGATTTACAATATAGTCTACTAGTACAACACATAGTTTTAGTATCAATTTCATGAAGTTTTATTGAATGTCATGAATTCACCTACAGAATAGAAGGCGTGAGAAATTAGGTACCTCTTTAATTTGGCCCTAAATAATCTTATGTTTTGAGTTTCATTTTTCATATCTATAGGGAGGCTATTAAAAATTTTACTGCCATATAACGCACTCCTTTTTGATAGACTTGCCGATGGAGTATGAAAGTAATTTTTTGACGTGTATTTGTGCTATGAACTGTTGAATTAGTTACAAAGTTTTCACGATTACATACGAGGAAGATTATTAATGAAAAGATATATTGACAAACCATGGGCATTATTTTTAGTTTTTTTTAAATAGTCCTACACGATTCCCTAGATTTGGCACCTACTATTATTATAATTACTATTTTTTGTAATAGAAATATACTGTTACTATTTGTGGAATTTCCCCAGAATATTATTCCAAAACTCATTACCGAGTGGAAGTATGCAAAGTATATTGTTTTAAGGTCTTGATATTTACTATCTTTTGCATAGGTCTAATAGCAAAACAAGCTGAATTTAGTTTGGGGGTAATTTATTTAATATGATTTTTTTCAATTTAACGCATTATCGATTTTTAAGCCAAGAAATTTGGTTGTTGTTGTTTCTAACAGGGATCTATTGTTAATTATTGCGCTAGAAATTTGCGAGGTTGAATTTGACAGGATTTAAATTGAATTATGTTAGTTTATATAATTATAGTCAAATATATGTTACTTTTGTTACAATTTAATACCAATTTGACTGAGAACCAGTCACATATTTTGAAGAGAATTTCCTCTGTTGAAGATTGGAATGTGTTGGAGTTAATGGCTGTAATTACTATACTTGTGTCATCTGCAAATAATATGGGATGACCTACACCTTTTATTAGGGGGGGCAAGATCATTTATAAACACTAGAAAAAGTAGGGGACCTAATATTGATCCTTGTCTCCTCATGTGATCTATATATCTTAATGTCGTCTATAATCTGATATCTTCTTCTGCCCCGAACTCTTCTCTCGTTCACCATTCCTACCAGTACATCTTTCAGTAGGCAGTGTCTTCTCAGCCAGTGACCCAACCAATTCCTTTTCCTCTTCCTGATCAGTTTCAGCATCATTCTTTCTTCACTCACTCTTCCCAACACAGCTTCATTCCTTATTCTGTCTGTCCACTTCACACGTTCCATTCTTCTCCATATCCACATTTCAAATGCTTCTATTCGCTTCTCTTCACTTCGTCGTAATGTCCATGTTTCTGCCGCATACAATGCCACACTCCATACAAAGCACTTCACTAGTCTCTACTTTAATTCTTTTTCCAGATATCAGCAGAAGATGCTCCTTTTTCTATCAAAAGCTTCCTTGGCCATTGCTATGCTCCTTTTGACTTCCTGGCAGCAGCTCATGTTATTTCTGTGTTGATGTTTTTTCATTTTCTCCTCCATCATCTCCAACATTTTCCCTGTGACCCAAGGTTTCTTAATTCTCACACCTTCTGTGTATCCTATTGTTTCTTCTGTTGTTGTCTGTATACAACTTTTTAAATGAGTCCAGTACTATTATTACTACTACCACTACTATCACTGCCATTACTACTACTACTACTACTACTAATATCACCACCACCACCACCACTACTACTACTACTACTACTACTACTACTACTACTACTACTACTACTACATCTTTCATATAAAGCCTCTCACCACGGCGAATAGACCGAGATTTTCTTTCTTTTACATCCACTTCATACAGTCTTCCAATACATTGAAAGTCATAAAGAACAAGCCTAGTCTTCAGTTTTATATATAATAATTTTAAACGATTTTAATTTCATAATTCAGGCACACTGCATGCCTCCCAATATATTGTATTATAATTATGTTCATTGGAAGGCTTTCTATCTGTATGTCAATTTTAATTTTAAGACTATGTACGCCATTCAACCATTTTATGTAAAGTATTCATGGTCAGACTATTTACTAGTGTTTTATAAATGTGTTTAAATAATATTTTCACCTAGTTCAAACGTTTGTTTGTTAGAAAACTAACGCCTGAAGATGACTTGAAAGTAAGTCTAAAATATTCGTGACGTATATTTGTTAATTGTATCTTGATGTAACAGAATCCATTTCTGCTATCTTAACATGATAAGTGAATGAATGAATGAAAAATAAAAAACTAATTTATATGATATTATCACAGTCTACTATATACATTCACGAAGCTTGAGTTTTGAGGGTGCTAGAAACAAAAGACTGTGACGGTACTATTTTGCATTGCCTGTAATGAGGCGATATTAGCGATCCTAGTGGTGAGCAACTATCTAATGTTTGCATATTTACTACGTATTGAGCTTCGCGACTGTATATACTAAACTGTGATATTCTACTACTACTACTACTACTACTACTACTACTACTACTACTACTACTACTACTACTACTACTACTACTACTACTAGATAATTAGCTAATATTTTGCTGGAAGAGCAGTATAAGCGGGAAATGACTGCACTATATCCACTGCAGAATACCAAATTCATGACGTTCATGTTGCGAACCTTGTCATCGTTGTAATTCTTATCTGGCAGACATGTACGTAGATATTGGTTCATTCGGACTTAACTATACTATATCTAGGCGTATGTTATAAATGATAATCTAGTTGGAGTTCGACACCTGCTTTCGTCATGAATTTCTTATTTCCTAACACCAGATCCTGCAGCAGCTTCTGTTCCTTGCCCTTACCGCACATTCTCTGCTGCCTTTTCTACATGTTTTTTCCTTTTTTTCGTGTCTCATCTCTTTTTTTACGTATTGCATTATTATTCCTACATATTCTTCTGAATTAGCATTCCGCGGTTATGCTCACATTTTCACATATAGTCACATACATTACATGTCTGGTGGTTTCAAAGTGAACGACGAATATTGCTCAGTGCAAAAGTGGCATATCCCGTGTGAGCATCAACTGATCTGTTATTCTGGAACCAATCCGTAATTACCCGGTTAGTAACGATATGATTATTATCAAATGCTGCTGACGGAAATTTCTTAATCGGTGTCAAACTTTAAAGAATTTTGTCCCGTGTAGCGCTGAATGCTAAATGAAGCGTGACCTGGACACTTGGGCAGTTAGTCGTGATGTAAATGACGCCGCTTTCAAAAAGCTGCTAAACTAATCTTTACTTCTTAAAATCCTACACATTTCTCATAGCGTGTCTTTCCACGTTAGAGACATGGATTCACGTAAAGGTTAGTGTAAATGGAATTTGTAGTGGACGAAGACTATATCTACAGTGATATTCTCGTGGTACTTCTGTTTCCCCATACACTGTGTGACACAAAAGTCACTTGCCAAACGCGGAAAACAATTTTATTATGAAATTACAAATCTAAGCATAACGAATTGCTTTTTTGACCACCTCTGTGGTGTAGGGATCAGCATGCTGGTCTCTTACGCAGAGGGCCCGGGTTCGATTCCCGGTCGGTTGAATTTCCTGGTTGAGGTTTTTCAAGGTTTTTCCTCAATCGTAAGGCAAATGCCAAGAAATTCGGGCCACAACGTCCCTGAATATCACTAACCTCATTCATCACCGAAATGCTGGGTAACTTTCGGTGCTGGACCCCGGACTCATTTCACCGGCATTATCACCTTCATTTCATTCAGACGCTAGATGATACAGCGTCGTAAAATAACCCAATAAAATAAATAAAAAATTCATCACCGAAATCATATTCATAACAAATCAGTAATACATATAAGCTACAGTCACCATCTAGTACACAACAATAGAACCAGTCTTAACAATAATACACAGGCCTTCGGATTTCAACCAAAAGATTAACTCGCGATATGACCAAAGATGTTAAAGCGAGTATAAATAACAGCGAGAGAGGGGGGGGAAAAAAAACACTTTTTTCTAGAAAAATTTAGATTTATCGCCTGTGAAAGGGAAATTTCGGTAAACGCTACTACAAAATAAATGATCTGCACTGAGTGCAGTATTGTCGCGTCTGTTGCTTAGGGTAACGCGCTGATTTTTCATTCAAGGGGCCCGGGTTCGATCCCCTGCGAAGTCGTGATGGAATTTATGGTTGAAAAACAGGCATAGCAGATTTTTTTTCTCGGAGCACTCCTGTTTCCCTCTTGTAACCAGCACTCTTCATCTTTCCTCATTTCATCCATCATTTGCAATAGTTAGAAATAGGTTGAAGTAATGTTTTGGAAGCAGTACAGGTTTCTAATGTTATGTAAGATTCAAGGGCTTGGGGCTTCAGGCCCTGAGGTTTGTCAGTACTCGTATGGGAATGGGACCTGTTACTGACAGGGCTAAGATAAGATGACTCACCTGCGATGGGCTTCATGAATGCCACCAGGCCACCTGTCTGACTTGGAAATTCGACTACTGTAAGCGTAAGTGTATTGACTCGTCCCGGATTCGGCCCTTGAAAAGAGAAACAAAGCCAATCCAAACCAGTAGAGCGTTACGTAATGTATTGAAAATTATTTGTAAATAGTAGTAATGCTCTACATACCTACCTACATATACAGAGTTGAAAAAATGTCAATGACAGTACTGTAGCATAAAGAACATAATAATCCCTACTCATTAAGTAAAGGTAAAGCTAACTGTGGAGGTTGCGAACGAACCGGTCATTTCCAAAATAGTATTTTTTTTTTTCAGAAAGTAGAAAAAACTGTATCGAACCTTCACTTTACTTAGAGTGAACAACAATTTTATATATCATGCATGTTACGTCTGTTGTTCTAATGGTGTCAATAATCATGATTTTAGTCATTTTCTGTGAATTTTATAGACAAGAAATATTTTGAGAATGTCCGGTTTTGTTTGGAAATATGAAGGAAATGTTCACTTTGTTAAAAAAAAAAGCTATTTGACATTTATAACACTAAAACAAACACATATCCCTAGAAAAAAATATATGTTACATTCGTTTGGATTAAATGTCTGCACAATTAAAGCACAAAACTGAAATTCTTTGTATAGTTTATTATCATAATACACTGCTATCTTATTACATGGGTAGACATAACGGCTCGGTTAGAAAAGCCAACGTACTATGGTAGGAATGATCATGATTTTAAAATCAAATGTAGGAAACAGAAAACGGATGTAGGTAAATTCTCATGTTTAAATATAACTATAAATGGTTGAAATGACCTACCTGCAGCGGTCTTTGAGGGCTGTCCTTCCTTAAGGAGATTCAAGAATAACTTAAAAAGTTGTGTATAAATTGCAAATTAAAATTAAGGTGATGTTTAACATTTAATTTTTTTTAAGGTGACATGTATTTATTTAGCTTGACGAGTTACTCCCTTGGTTTGAATTGTAAATTATTTAAAAAATAGCGTGTAAGAGGGCCTTAGACTAGAAATGTTTAGCTTAAATGTAGTTCTGTTTATAAGTATGCATAAGGGTGTAACTATCTGTCTTATTTGAACTGTTGTATCAGTGAAGCGAGGTGAGTCAGTGAAGCTATGGTTTTACAGTGCCGTGAATAGTTCCGATCAGTGATAATTTATAGCGTCAATGAAATGTGTTCTATAGTTTCAGTTGAAATGTGTTATAGAGTGTCAGTGAAATGTGTACTAAAGTGTCAGTGAAATGCGTCATAGTGCCACTACAGTGAGTGAGATGAGAGTTTGACTATTGAAACTTATGTAGGGCGTATACATATGTAGGTTGTATTGTAAAATTAGGTTATTTTATGTTTTATTATTAATTGTAATTATTGTGTTAAATTGTATTGTGTATTCTTATTGTATTGTGTATATAATTGTATTGTGTATTGTTTATATTGTGTATACCACTGCCACCGGGTGCTTGCCCACTTGCAGTGTAAATAAATACATACATATCATTCACTTTCATTCTACTGTATCTTGGAAAAGTGAATATAGTATATTATAACAAATGACTTTTAAGGAACCCGCAGGTTCATTGCCGGTATGTCTGTACCCGCTTGAGCTGTACTGTGTACTTCTAAACCTCCTCCTCCCCATCCAGCAACGTTGCAATATGTCTAATATTGTGAACTTTAATAAATAATTAGTTAAATATTGCAATTTGAAAAAAAAATTGTAAGGACACCTTTTCTCCCTTATGACATGAATAATCATCAGTTAAAATAATAGCACTTATACTCTTGTATGTGTTATCTTCACAACGAATGATCGTTAACGCATAAAGCTGCAAGGCCGGAAGGTCGCGGGGTCGATTCCCGATGGCGTCATAGATTTTCTTCCTTCATCTAATACTTCCGCACTATGGTCCATATAGAACAACCTGTAATATAACTGTTTTATAAATTCTAACTTTCAGATTTTTTGACAGCAGACTTCTCAACCGAATAATAACAGGCATTTCCCGTAATTATTCTGCATTTAATTTCCTCCCGAGTATCATTTATATTTGTTAGGCCTACTGTTACTCCCAGGTATTTGAATTTATACATAATATATTATAACTTAAAAAGAAGTGTAATTATGAATGTATATATTATATTAACTGCAAATGGATTTTCACCCGGTGGTAAGTTATAACAAGAATAGCGGCATATAAAGGCAAGACATACTAAGAGAATAACTCTAAAACCAGAAAGCATTACAGTTATTGTCAGACATTACGTAAGAATTGTTTCGTTAGATTTATATTCTGTAATGGTCCCGGAAGAGGTCAGCAACTTTATGTGAATTTGAATCGTAACAACACTAATTTAAGAACGCAACAAAATAAGAATCGCCCCATGGAAAATGAGCTTCAGTCACAAATTTGGAAAAAGAAGATATCGATGGAAATCATATCTTTATGAATGTCTCCATCGGCCTGTGCAGAAAGGAATGTCCAATGCTTGGAAAGATAGAAACTGAAGCGTCAGGCTCAGAATTCTATGCAGACAGGAATTCAGTCCAGGACTGAAGCCTTTCTTCTTAAGAATCTGCAATTGTGCAATGATGATAAATTATTATTATTAGTATTATTTGTTTCTTTTTTTTTTAAATTAATGCTTATTAAATTGCTTTCGAGTCATTGAAATTAACGTTGACATAGACAACCTACTGTAAGGAAATCGATCTTTGATTACTCGTCACTTAAAACTGCTTCAGTGCTCTCATCTTGTCTGGGCTCAGATTAAATCACGCCCATTATCGAACTTCGCAGTAAGTAATCGGTTCGTAAGTGCACAGTCACCAAATGATCATTAATGAATCTATTTATGTTCATTGTGAAATGGGATGCCGTAAATGAAAAATAAGTACTAAGAGCAGGTACCCAGGTTGGCAATCATACCATTTCGCCCTCTATCTTTTACCGTCAATAATAATACTTTAATATAGCTTTAACTATCGATTACAGCGATTTTACTGGTATTGTTAATACACTCGTGTAACAGCTATAACATTAACTCAACGAATTCTTTACATACGGATGGATGGATGTATGGATGAATGAATGAATTTAAGTGAATATATAAATTAAAATTAATGAAAATAAATATATTAATGATTTAATTGATGTAATTAATTTAATTAATTAAATTGATTAATTAATTAATTCATAAGCAAATGTGTAAATAGATAAATAAATAGAGGGGTTTTGGGTAAACAATTTCATTATACATCTTGATTACAGTATTTTTAACACTATATCACTTCGAAAAATGTATTATTGGAGCCGTTCAGAGCAGAAATGGTGTAAGTCAAAAATGGGTAATGAGGGTTAAAGTATACATTCTGTAAAATACAGCGCAAAGAAACAATTAATATTCAATTTATTCAAACTATTAGTAGTCAGTGGATAGCAAGAAGGACATATTAATTGCCACTTTGCGCTGTATTTTACAGAATTTTTACTTTAAACCTCATTACCTGATTTTGACTTACACCACTTTTGCTCTGAACGGCTCATTTGTCTTTCTTGTGTTAACGAGGTAATATAAAATTTAACACAAAGACAAATAATACGTTTTCCGAAATAATTTCATTAATAAAGAGGCAACTCAGTAGGCCCTAAATACATATTAATTTATTAACTGAATCCATAATAATTCGTTTCGAAAAAAAATTAATGGAATAATGTTTCCATCATCATCATCATCACCATCATCATCATCATCATCATCATCATCATCTGAAGTTTAGGGATAGGATATTAGCATGTTTCACTTTCAGACCAATTCTTCATACACCATTTGGTTGATAAGCATGTATAGTTTTTTGGAGCCTGTTGCCTGATATTGCTTCTAAATGTGTCTTTCATTAAGTACTATTGATTTAATTTGATCATTAATCAAAAATATGTTTAATAGCTGCAAAAAATATGATTTGTAACATGTCCCTCCTTGTACAGTAGTGGCAAAAAAACTGGACCGACCCTTGTAGCTGATTTCAGAGCCTTGTTCACTCCAGAGCACGATAGACTGGTATTGTCGGACCATTGGATCTGTGCCTCTTCAGCGCTGTCGTCGTTTTTGGAAAAGTTAACGCCTGTACTCACTCCATTCCACCCGCTTTCCTCCCACCACGTTAAACAGCAGGCCACGAACTTTGCCGAATAGGAATGTTGCCAAACTTCCGTCAAACGGTGTCATAAATAACTGGTCCTCCATGCTACAATATTATTTATTTCAATCAAAATACATCTTGTATTTCTACATTTTTTAAACCTAAATCCCATGTCTCGAATCACTTTCCGTAGTTTTTCTTTCCAACCTTGGAAATTATTACTTTTCTCGCAAGCTTCAGTAATTTCTTCAATGTTGAAACTTCTTTCTGAACGGTATAAAATTCTTGTATCTTTCTTCTTAAAATACATCGGTTCATATCATCTACAATAATTAAAAGTTCCTTTGGTCTGTTCTTCTCTGGTGACTGTAGCTTTTCATCTCCTGCACAGACTCCCTATATCCTGATTTTCTTTATTAGGAGTTCTGACTTGTCTATATAAATTACATAAAATGTTGTATTATTAGTATTAGTTAAGTAAGTAATTTTAATACACAATCAATTGAAATAAAATAAGCCTCACCTGTGATATCAGTTGCTCTTTTCGTTGCCTGATTGATAGGAAACAGATATTGACCTGTTTCTTTCTCTTCATCGCAAAATGCTATTACGTACTTGCTTAATATTTATTTCGCCACTCCGTGCTACAGTATTCATGTTGAGTTGACAACACTGGACTGCAAGTGCAAATATTATAAACTATCCCGCAAAAAGGCCAAAATTGTGAGTAGTGGGGGACAGAAAGGGAGAGAGATAGAAAAGAGAGAGATAGGAATGCAAGGAGAGAAATGAATTACCGAGGCTGAGAAGGAATTAGAGTTCAGTTCGCATATCTTACGGGGGCACAGATCTGATGGTCCGACTATAACTAAGACTTTCGTGGTTCGAATCCTGCCTGGGAAGGAAACTTTTTTTTGTTCCTTATTCAAATGTATTCCCAATATTTTTCGATTGCAGCGATATTTTACTGCTTAATTAACTTATTATTCCCAGAACATGAATTTTACCAGCAATCGAAAAGTATTGGGAATAAATTTGAATAAGGAACAAAAGAAAGTTTCCTTCCCTGGCAGGATTCGAACCACGAAAGTCTTAGTTACCAGTCTATCGTGCTCTGGAGTGAACAAGGCTCTGAAATCAGCTACAAGGGTCGGTCCGGTTTTTTTTTGCCACTACTGTACACACTGTCACATATCTAAGTAAACTCATTTCAGCAGCCTCAAACCTATCTCTATCCTTTCTTTTAAATATCCAGTCTCACTATAATTCGATAAAATTGGCACTGCAAAAACCTTACAGAATTTCAATTGAGTCTTACCTTGTAATTCATTAAACAATTTTCTTGCTACTCCACAAGCCTTTTTAAGTTTAGTCAATTTAATATGCATACGAAATGTTGATTACTAAATATTTGAAATGTGAGACCTTTTGTAAAACTTTATTCTCTAACAGCCTAAACCTATTATAGTATGAAAGAATACTTTCCACAGAATTTTTGTTTTCTTATGTTAGTTCCAAATAATTAACATTCTTCAGAGATTTTTTGTAATTCATGAGTAGCGTATGTATATTATATTCTGGGTTTTGTAGTACATCTTGATTATCAGCAAAATATACTTTGTGTAAGTAGTTCATGTGGTTTATTTTTAATCCTTGTGGTATTCTTTACTCTATTTCTTGAACAGATAATCTAAGTGTGGGAGATGTACAGCAATCTTACTTCACTTCTTTATTTCTGTGTTTCTTTTATACTGTAGGCTACCTCTGTATCAACTCGCATTGTATTGGTTTATAAACTTTTTATTGCTTTAATTAAATATAGTGGAATTTGTTTTTTTGTTCAAAATATTCCATTGGAAGATTCTTTCTATTCTACATGGGTCATTCAATAATAATTAGTGGCAACAATGTTTGTATGTGGCGCTATCAGCTGTAGATGATGCAAGATGATAACATTGAGAAAGATGAGCATCTGATGTGTGTTATTTAGGACAGACATGTGGGTCACACACGTTCCTAGAGGAAGGATCACTGTCAATACAGTCCTGGTAACCCCCTACATGCATTCTGTGCTCAAATATTAGCGTCCTTAATTATAGTGTAACGTAACCTGTCTGGGAGGTACTGGAATAATAAAAATTCGCAAGGAAAAGCAGAATTAATTCCTCTTATAATAAGTGTTATATACGATTAAGTTGAATGTGAATGATAATTATTTTATATAAAAGTGATTTTAATAACAAGGTGCATAAACTGCAAGGTAATATAGCGTTGATAAAATTGGTGACAGCGAATAGTATTTGGCGAGGTGAGTGCAAAGATTTATCATGGAATTACAGTTCCAAAAATCCAAACAAGATAAGCTAATCAGCCCAAGTGGGAATCTAATCCACTTCCGAACGCTGGCTTCTGACATCAACACAGACATGGAAATTCTATACATCCAACCAAAAAGCCACAAACTAAACATACTTGAACAATACGAAATGTACAGACACACAAATACACGTCCAAATTAAATTCTCAACACACAACTCAATTTCAGAACACATACACTCTTTGACTCCACATTACACTACACAAACAAACCCCCACAGGAAACAAAACAAAAGCCGCCAAGACCAGCAACAACCAGTTCTGAAGAAGATCAATAACAGGCTGAAACATGTTAACCAGGTACGGAAAAATTTGACACGAGAAAGACATATAATACATATTCCGAAGTGATATAGTGTTAAAAGTTGTGTAATAAAGATGCATGTACAATTTTGTTTTATAACTTTCAACAGGAAGAAGCTGAATGTTTATAGGGAGGTTATTAAACAATTTGAATCCAATCAACTTATAGACCTAATATTTTTGTCACACTAAGCCTACAAAATGGATAATCTAATAATTGCCTATTACTTGTTGCATGATTGTGTATCTCACTTCTCATGTTAAAATTCTGCAAATGTTCTTTCATAAACACTAGAACATCATTGTATGTACAGATTTATGACAGTCTGAATACCTGTCTGTATGAAGAGGGGTCTACAGTGTGTACAGTAGTGGCAAAAAAAAAAAAAAACTGGACCGACCCTTGTAGCTGATTTCAGAGCCTTTTTCACTCCAGAGAACGATAGGCTGGTAACTAAGACTTTCGTGATTGCAATCCTGCCTGGGAAGGAAACTTTTTTTTGTTCCTTATTCAAATTTATTGCCAATATTTTTCGATTGCAGTGATATTTTACTACTTAATTAACTTATTATTCCCAGAACATGAATTTTACCAGCATTCGAAAAGTATTGGGAATAAATTTGAATAAGGAACAAAAAAAAAGTTCCTTCCCAGGCAGGATTCGAACCATGAAAGTCTTAGTTACCAGTCTATCGTGCTCTGGAGTGAACAAGGCTCTGAAATCAGCTACAAGGGTCGGTCCGGTTTTCTTTTCTTTTTTTTTTTGCCACTACTGTACACTCTTGAACGACTTACCTAGGGCATTTTACCTTTGCAATGAACCTAAAATCAGCCACAAAGACGTAGCTATTTAAATAATAACCTAATAACAGAACAGCACTGATTGGTAACAGTAGTCACTATGACTGCGCTCGGCTTCGATTTACTAGAGCGAGAGAGTAGAGGATACGTAATTATTTTGTATACGAATGACCTATACCTGCGCTGTGATGTCACATACTGCATACTTCGAATTAGGCAACTTCATTCCAGCTTATAGGTAGCTGAATTCCGAAGCCTAGTCATTACCACAATATATTCTAAAAGTAATATTCCTTCTAGAAAATAAAACAACGTAAAATTGTAGCTCCCAAAATTAATCGAAATCCTGGTGGGCATCGAGCCCATTCATGAGAAAATATAAATACCCGAACGTGAGTCCATTCCGTGCGTAGACAAGTGGTTCCCAACCTTTTTTGATTGACGACACACTTTACTGAACTCCACGATATCGCGACACACTTATTTGTTTTTTATTGGTAATAATACTAATAGGCCTATAATAATAATGAAAAAGATGGTGGAACTCTGTGTACAATATTTTATAGCGGACTGTTCACTGCACGGGGAGTTTGTCTTTTTAACCTTCTTTTCGTCCAACTAAGACTTTTACGGTGTTATTCATAGACATTTCGCAGCACGCGCTACGAGCGTACTAAGCTAGCCCCGGCTATCCACTGGTTACTAGTACAGAATTCAAATCATATCCTATCGCTAACACTGGTTTATAAATACAAAAAACGCTGATCATCCACCGGAAGCCCGCCCTAAAAATGTCTCTGAATACGGCCCTTAAGGTCTAAGCGGAATTCAAAGAAAAATTATATTGAAAACATAGCAGATATTTTGTTCCATGATGAAAAATGAGCACTGATAACAACTTCTATGTGGTGTCGGAGATTCAGTGTTGTAGATAGGTCGTTGTTAACACGCAATCGAAGATTCTAAAAACAAACAAGCAGCAACTTGAGTAGCGTTAGAATAAAACAATGGGATGTGTCAAAAATCCCAACCTATCTAGGCCTACGCTGGAATTCCGATAAAAGATTTTTATTGTCGTTTTTGAAAACTCATCTATTTAAATTAATGTGGAGTCTGTGCTTGATGGGTTGCACAGAGTTTCCCTATACGTGGCCTTATAGTTGACAGGCCAACACGTAAATCATCTTCAGTCTGTTCCTTTGTTTAGATTTCACTATTTTCATGGTAGGAAATGCTGATTCATAATGACTTTGAAAACGGCAGTTCTAAATGTCTTTTTAGTTTATTCGGCATCATCGACTGATTTGACAAAACATTTCCGCATATCAGACACTCGGGATTTTGTTTGTATTCATCTCCACGCCATATAAAACCATATTGCAAGTATTCATCACTATATTTACGAAACGCAGTACGTTTTTTGTGAACCAGAGGGACATTTCGTTCACATTATTTGAATTAGCACTGCTTTCATCTAACCCAGAACTTGATTCAGATTGTCTTTTTCGAATTCAAAATTTGTCCATTATTAAATCTAATAGTGCGACTGTATCATCAAAAGTGCTTTATCACCCGCTCACACGTACTATATACTGAAACTGACCAATATGTTCTGACGATTATAAACTCTATTTAATACTAAGTGGGAAGAGTAAACGAATTACTAAGCATTGTTGCAGATGTTCACTTTCATTAGAATTATCGCCAGGCAGAAAAGTTGAACTGAACATTGTTGCAGGTCTTCATATTTCATTGGTAAAGTCTGTCTCAAAATAAAATGTACCATATGAAAGACTTCGTTGTAAATAAAAAAAAATGCGTTGTAAAGAGACTTTCTAGATGGCATAAAATTTATTTATTTTTCTTCTTCTTCTTCTTCTTCTTCTTCTTCTTCTTCTTCCTCGTGTTTTAGGATAAATCCTGTATTTTCCAACTTTGCTGTCTTAATCCGATGTTGGTGTCCAACTTTCCTTCCACCGTTTAGGGGTCGTCCCAAAAGTTTTGGGGTGTCCAACTTTCCTTTCATTGCGATTTTCGGGAGTCGGTCTTCCGTCATCCTTAATACATGGTCCCGCCATCCTTTTCTTCTAGTCTTGATCCATTTTGTCACGTCCTGCACTCCACATTTTTCCCTAATCTCATCATTCGTCTGCCTGTCGTATAACGTAACGCCAGCAATACTTCGTAATGTCCTCATTTCTGTTGTTGTCATCATTTTTGCAGTTTTTTTTTTTTTGTTTCTGCTCGAGTTTCAGTTGCATATGTTAATATTGGCCTTATACACGTTTTATATATTCTGATCTCTGTTCTCTTACTTCTTCCTCCAAATTTTTATTGCTTGTTATTTTTGTTCCTAAGTAACGGAAACTCATTACTTTTTCTATGGGTTTATCGTATACTGCAAGTTTACATCTGCATGGCTGCCTTGAGATAGTCTGTGATTTTGTTTTATTTTCTGATATCACCATGTTAAATCTTTCTGCTGTTATTTGAAATTTATATAGCAATATCTGTAGGTTATCTTCGTTATCTGCTAAAAGGATCACAATCAGCATAACATATTATTTTAATGTCTTTATTATTTATTTTTCAATTCCAAAATTTCGCGACACACTACATGGAACTGCGCGACACACGGTTGGGAACCCCTACCTTAGACCATGCAGTTATGGAGCGGGACTTCTGAAATAATAAAAATAGTAATAATACAACATGGCGATTAATAAAACTGTACAGACCATATGTTTCTTAAACAGTTCGAAAACAATAGATACACAAATAACTTCGCAAAAATGAATGTAAATGGCGATAAAAGACAAGAAATGAATGGACAGCTGTTGTGAAGGAAGTGACAGCTCTCAGGGAACGGGTACAGTTTCAGAATTAATTAAATTAGAGTCAAATTATTCCTTCATTTCTGTAAGAGTTACATAGAAGTACGAGTGCTCCATTGTCTGCAGTAATTATTTATCTATTTCTTACGTCGGCTACTTATGCGCGGTATTTTTCTGTGACTTATTTTTTCATGTAGCCTTTGTAAGTAGCTACGAATTCATCGGGTTCAGTTGAATTCTTTGCAGGAAATTGGCGACTTATCTCCAGTAGAAAATAATAATAATAATAATAATAATAATAATAATAATAATAATAATAATAATAATAATAATATTATTATTATTATTATTATTATTATCGCTAGATTAGATTAAAATAATACATAATAGTTATATGGGAAACTCGGCTAATTCCGCAGTACGGGTAATTTCGCAGTAGTGTATATATGATTTTACTGCGGCTTTACAAGCTTGAACGTAAGTTTTGAGAGACTGTCAACAGAAGGCATGTCCTCTGCAGTACTATAGAAAAAAAATCAAGGATGTTGGTCGACACTTCTGTCGGCAAACAGTGAAACATCGAAAGTTGGCTGTTTTTCGTGTTTTGCTACACAGCTTTGAAGAAAGTGAGCATTGTTACATATAAATTGTTCCTTTTATGTTACTTTCATAATGTATTTCATAATTATTTACGACTGCGGAATTAGCCAAGTCCTATTGCCGATTTATCGGTACTGTTACGGAATGACCCGAGTTGTTCTTTTTTCAACTGTAATGTATGTACAACTAAATATACTTGCATTTTAATAGGTCTCTTTATCTCATTTGGTAATGAAAGATTTCGTCCATGTCTACATACCTTGATAATATTTTTCAGTAAACATTTCGATAAAAATATGATAGATTTACTTCTTAATATTGCGGAATTAGCCGAGTCTCCCCTACAGAAAAGTACACATCTAAGTAAATTTACAAAGATATTTGTTGCACACCCCTGAAAGAGCAAGCTGGTGTTCATGGGCGGTTCAGCAACATAAAAGAATCATATAATGAAAAAAACATTACATTTTTAAAAGTGACACACAAGAAACATTATACTATTACAATATAATTACATAAACTAAAGAAAGAAGAAAGTGAATTATCCTAAATATACAAATATTATTTAATAATAGTATATAACATTATAAAATTATTTTAAATTAATACCTGATAACATTTATTATGAAGTAAATTATTCAATGGAATTATCGTAATATATATACACACATATATACAGGATGTAAGAGAATAATAATTTTCTGATGTGACAGAAAACATGAAAATAAACATTGTTTCTTAATAAAGTTGTGTCCGGAATTGCTTCGTATAAAAGACAGAGCTCATCACTCACATTATGGCTGCATTTATGTTTCAACTGTTCTTGTTACCATGGAAATAATAATTAAAGGTGGTTTACTGTTGTATGTCACAAAATATCGTCTGTGAGATCTGTTTATTTAATTTAATGGTATTAAAATGCATCGGTAGACAAATATTGAACTTGCAGATATGCATAAGGCATTTGAAACAGCTTACGGCAATGCAAAGCGAATCTATGAGGAGCAACACCCTCAACAACAGAATAGTAATATACGTTACAAGAGCGGTATGTTGACGTTTTCATGGTCGAGGAAAAGATTGGAAAAGCGAAACGTAGTTGAGCTTTTTTAATTTCCGAGAACATGAAAACAAACATACCGCTCGTGTATAGTACATTATTTTGTGCGAAGATCGGTTATTACATACCTGAAAGACGAATTTCTAATTAGATGCAATGAAATCTCCATGTTGGTTTCTGTTTAATGACGGCAACTTTTAAAAACTAAAATATCTTTCTTCAACATTGTTGCTTTAAAATGTTTTCTGTGTTTACTATAATCCAGCAGGCCGTGATATACGTCTGTTTTTTTCCCCAGTCTATAAATGCGAACTTAAAACAAACGGTAAGGTTATGTAATGATTTATTTTTCATTTTAATATTTTAACAATATTATTTATATAACATATTGCAGTAATAACATCGGCATCTGGAATCTTGTTGATTTTTTCACGGCTTCCTTAATGTTACTTGCATTACAAATGCAGTAACTTTTGTGGTGTTGTAGAGTTTACTTGATTTTTGCAAATATTTAAAAACAATAATTAACATTGCAATTTAGGTGAAATTGCAGTGGTAAGTTTCCAATTTATAATTATTACTGTGTTAAACGTCTCTAAAAATAATAAGTTAAAAGCCTAAAGCAGTAAAATGAATGTCGCGCTTAAGCGGTAAGAAGAGGGAAATTGTTATGTGTGTTACGTTGGGAATACTGAATGTCGTATTTCACACTTACCGCGTATTGGTTCTGTGCGGAAAACAAGCAAATACGCACGATCTCGCACAAAATTATTTTTCTGTGCCCTCCTATCTGAAATTTTTTCGTGTAATATCTTTCTCAGAGTGTATAAAAATAATTTTATCACAAATTTATTCTATAATTCTTTCATTTTACAATATATTATTCTTCTGTAAGTAGGAAACAAAGAAGTACCCAAAAAAGTTTGTAATATGCTGTTGTGACAGCAATAAACCAATTCAATATGAGGTATGAAGTGTGAAGTTTGGAAGTATAAAAAGGCTGTCACAAGCGAAGAGATCAGTGAAATTGCGAGGAACATCAGTGCTTAACGAGACAAGCACCGGGTTTCCCTGCCCAAAGCTAGGAGTACTGAGAAGTCCAAAAATGTGATAAGAAATTTGGAACTTCAAGAAATAAGACTAGAAGAGTGCATTGATTAAAAACAGGAATCTACATATGGGGCAGGAGAATTTTAGCTAACTTGTAATTTCCCTGATACTTAAGAAGAATTATTTCGAAAACTTTTTTTTACATTTTCTCATATTCAAATTGCTCCTTGGACAATAGTTTTTGCCTTGCAATTTTGTACATACATTGCTTGATAGCTCCTGAAGACATTTTTAGATAATTTTCAGGATAAAAGTGAGGGGAGCTCACTTTCAATATGTTTAATTTAATTTAATTTAATATTTAAGCTTTCTCAACTTGATGAGGTTGCCAAAGACAAAGAATGTTAAACAGTAACATTTAAGGTGTGATATTAAAGATGTCTTACAAGAAATTTGTTTACAATAAACTGAAATTTACGGCCGATAATATTTTACAATAATGAAAATTTGCAGTAAAATAAAACATACAGATAAAAAAAAAATAGAATGAGAGAATTCAACTGTAATTTGAATTGAAATACAAGTGTCGCTGCAATATCTGCAGAGAAAAATTCAAAGCTATCATAGAAATTTTCTTAATTGTTGTTGTTGGAACTCCAAATTTATGACAGAATGACACGAATTGTTTTGTTATGGTCCCTCTAGCGCCCGCCATTAATCTGACGACTTCTATATCCCTGAGTTTATATGATGTTTTGTAATAAGGGATAGTTGGTTTATAAATTGTCCTTTTCTCTAGATTAACATCCTCGGGTTGATTCTGATGCGTCTCGAATCTGATGGTATCGGATCCAGAATATAATCTTTTGTCTCTCCAGGTTTAAATGTTATAATATCAATACGCCGATGACTTCCAGTATGTGCTTTTCCATGGACTTCTTCATAGGTAGTGTAGCCATTGGACTTAAGGCAAGTTGCGATTACAGACCTGATTTTGTAATGTCTCCTGTTACGAAGAGTTTCGCCTGAACCAAAGACATGAGCCAAAGTTTCAATCTCATTGTGGTATCGCCTACGGTGCTTATTATTGTCTTGAGTTCTGCCTGGAACAGCGCGTACAGGAGCAACATTACCGGTCATCTTTAGCGCATCTCTCCACTCGGAGCTAGATAGAGTTTTGACTTTTTGTTAAAAAATTAAGTAAACTATGTTAAAAAATGTATATCTCATTATCTGAAAGAATCATTTAAAAAACCGTCTGTGAAGTTATTGAAGATGCTGAAGTGAACTTGTAAACAGAATTTAAAGTGTCTATATGAAAAACTCTTGTGCAAGGAACTTTTTCTATTCGTTTCAGATTTTCATTTATAAAAATACAAAAAAATTAATATGTTAGGAACTATTCAACATACAAACTCCCAATTTTATACCTATAAATATAATTATGTGCAAGGGTTCAAATGTTTATCTGAAAAAATACAGATTTTACTTTTTTTTTTACCAGATTATCTCCTTAAATATAATATACTGTAGCCTACTGAAACGGCAATTTAACAATGTAACGTTTGCAGGGTAATCCATTCCAACACTTTAACTTCGTGACTATTAACACGATTAAAATAAATGTGGTCTCGTTCGATCGGGTATAGTATGAGCATAAACTTGGTGAGGGCACACGGAGACTGGCGGCCAATTTGGGGATGAGCGAAAATTTCCGGGCAGTAGGCCTATATCTCGCGACACTGACGCGCTACCGCCCTGATTTTGGTGCCAAATGAAAGATCTGGTCTACATCTGTCGACTTAAGACAGACGTATTCACGTAAAACCCACGGCTGTGTCCCCGACACAGCCACACCCATTTTTATTGGTTTATTTTACAACGCTTTAACAACTGCGGTTGTTATCTAGAGTCTGAATGAAATGAAGGCGATAATGCCAGCGAAATGAGTCCAGGGTCAGCGCTGAAAGTTACCCAGCATTTGCTCTTAATGGGTTGAGAGAAGAACTCGGGAAAAATCTCAACTTGTTCCAAGTAGGATTTGAACCCGGGCCCGCTTTTTTACGATCAGGCATGCTAACCGTTACTCCACTGCCTAACGACAATGTAGACCTATAAGATATAAGAATGATTGCTTTATTATTTTTACAGCAAGACTGCTATAAACTTTTTTTTTTTTTTTTTAAAGTACGGTACGTAATGTACTTCTGTAGCTTTTTTGAAATTTCAAACATTAACCACGAACTTCGGAGCGTTTTAAATTACGAAAACCAATTCACAATAATTAAACTTAATCCCTTCAAATAAGAAAAAATGGGAGTATAAGGGTACAATACATAAGTTATTCATAGATTTCAAAAATGCATATGACTCGGTTAAAAGAGAAGTTTTTTTTATAATATTCCTATTGAATTTGGTATTCCCAAGGAACTAGTTCGATTAATTAAAATGTGTTTCAGTGAAACTTACAGCAGAGTCCGTATAGGCCAGTTTGTATCTGATGCTTTTCCATTCACTGCGGGCTAAAGCAAGGAGATGCATTATCATCCTTACTTTTTAACTTTCCTCTAGGATATGGCATTAGGAAAGTTCAGGATAACAGACAGGGTTTGGAATTCAACGGGTTACATCAACTTCTTGTCTATGCGGATGACGTGAATATGTTAAGAGAAAATCCACAAACGATTAGGAAAAACACGGAAATTTTACTTGGAGCAAGTAAAGCGATAGGTTTGGAATTAAATCCCTAAAAGACAAAATATATTATTATGTCTCGTGGCCAGAATATTGTACGAAATGGAAATATAAAAATTGGAGATTTATCCTTCGAAGAGGTGGAAAAATGTAAATATCTTGGAGCAACATAATATAAACGACACTCGGGAGGAAATTAAACGCAGAATAAATATGGAAAATGCCTGTTATTATTCGTTTGAGAAGATTTTGTGAACTAGTCTGCTGTCAGAAAATCTGAAAGTTAGAATTTATAAAACAGTTATATTATCGGTTGTTCTGTATGGTTGTGAAACTTGGACTCTAACTTTGAAAGAGGAACAGAGATTAAGGGTGTTTGAGAATAAGGTTCTTAGGAAAATATTTGGGGCTGAGAGGGATGAAGTTACAGGAGAATGGAGAAAGTTACACAATTCAGAACTGCACGCATTGTATTCTTCACCTGACATAATTAGGAACATTAAATCCAGACGTTTGAGATGGGCAGAACATGTAGCACGTATGGGCGAATGCAGAAAGCCATATAGAGTGTTAGTTGGGAGACCGGAGGGAAATAGATCTTTGGAGAGCCCGAGACGTAGATGGGAAGATAATATTAAAATGGATTTGAGGGAGGTGGGATATGATGATTAATCTTGCACAGGATAAGGACCGATGGCGGGCTTGTGTGAGGGCGGCAATGAACCTTCGGGTTCCTTAAAAGCCATTTGTAAGTAAGTACGTAAATGTACTTATGTAACTTTTTTGAATTGTCAAAGATTAACCACAAACTTCGGAGCGTCTTGAATTACGAAAACCAATTCACAATAATTAATTCTAATGCTTTCAAATGATTGTCTTAAAATAATTTTGTGGCTCTTCTTGATCATGTTTCTTTTTCTGTAATTTTCCTCCAAACTCTTACTATTCAACCACAAGAAGCACAGAAAAATGTTGATATTTTTTATAAATGAGCACGTGCATATCTTAAAGTTGTGCCTATGAAAGAAAAGATAAGGAAATAAACAAGAAAAGTGCATGTAGAAGACATACTGTACGTTCGCTATCCTGCTGCGATCACATTGCATACTATATTATGGTAGCCGTGACGCAAAACTAAACCTAAATTTTAAATAAACCACGCGATGGGTTGCCGGCTTGTGTTACATTGGTCTAGAAATTCCCATTTACATACTCTAAGATAAGGAATTAAACTTTTAAAACAGTAATAAATTCGGAGAAAGAGTTAAAATGTAAACTAAATTTGTTTAATTTGCACCTCTAATGTTGTAACCGTTACAAGGAAATTTAATTTAGATACGGGATAAAACGACGGCAGGGTGAATAGCGTGTTTATAAATAGTAACAAAGTGAAGGAACTACGAGATAAGTCACTATTCCACGCACCTGCAGCCTCGGCTACGTCACGCGCGTCCGGTGCCGCTATGGGCTAGCCAATAGGCAGAAGGCAGTCCTCTCTCTGAGGATATCAACCTTTAGCCCCTGACGAGGTATAACACAGGAAATCACTTATAGGCGCTACATCAGAACACACCTGCTTTGCCAAATTCCTTATTTGGTCATGACACATACACTTTTATACGTGTGTTAATGTTTTATAAATTCTAAACACGAGGTACAAGGGTGGAGGCTTTAAAAACTGTCAGGATATTTTCTACCGGATTCTTTTATAAGCGTTTACACAACAAACACCGACTATTATTTGTTTTCTGTTTGGTTTTTTCCTCCAAAAATTTAATTTATTTGATTTTACTTTTTAATTAGTATGTGTGAACTATGTGTGAATTTAATACATTTTATTTAGGGGTTTTATATAGTACGGTAGTTTTTCTATAATTCATTAGCAATTCAAGTTCCTATCCCTCATGTCCTCTTTGGTCAACCCTCTAAAATCCATACTTTTCGGACTCTGTCCATCCATTCTTCCTTAGGTCTTCTTCTCCCCGTATCATCTTTGATATTCTATCACTTCACAAGTCCAAACCATTTTAATCTTCTTCTTCCTGTTACCTATATGACTTTAATAAAATTAATATTAATCATTTTTCTAATGTTTGTATTTCTAACTTTATTCGTCCTTGATTTTCATGATGCTCTCCTCCAAAATTCCATCTCGATTTCTAAGAGATTTTTCCCTCTTTGTCTGACTAATGACCGCGCTTCCACTACCCATCTTATGGAAGACATTATATGTACATAGCCTATATAGGCTATATTATAATGTTAAAAAAAAAACAAAGTGAATAAAATATGGGGAGTAATTTACGAATGTATTATGATATTAGTCAAAATCGATTCCGACATTTACGCGGTCGTAGGCTATACCTTTTGAGCAGTGGTCGGCAAAGATTGTCATATAAAATGCAGCCCGCACTCCATAACAAAGGGGAAGTAGAAGGAGAGGAAGATCATGCCTTATCCCTTCGCCCTGCTTGTAGGAGGTTGACCCGCGAGTCACGAAATGCAGACCATTGGTTTTTTAGCATTTCTGGTAGCGAAAATGAAGTATCGGCATACCAATCGTATTAAGTTGTTTGTTATACGCTCTGCAATATACTTTATGCATTTACAGATTATGTGTGCTATAGGCCTACATATATTTTTTTATTTCATTTTTCTGTTTGTACAATAATTTTTAGAGGTATGTCTATTGTTATTTATGATAATTTTATCGTGTGAGTTATTAAATTACCAGTATTAGTTACTTTAAATTTAGGTTCAAAAACTCATCATAGTATTCATTTCATGGGAATTTGTCTAAATTATCAAGTTATCTATAGCCTAACTTCAAATGATATATGTGAGTCATCTGTATTATGTCATGTTCGTATGATAGCGACTGTACACTTTGTAGAATGGAATTAAATTTGACTTGGACGTAGTTCAGTCAGATCACAGAAAGCCGAAATTCAACCTCCGAAAAATTCTGTACATGACAAAGCCTCTGTAGGACAGAATATCTTCAAGTGCATCGGTTCCCTGAATAATGCTGCTGCTTCTGGTAATAATAATAATAATAATAATAATAATAATAATAATAATAATAATAATAATAATAATGTGAAAAATGGCAATATAAGTTAATTGAAAAAAAAATGAAAAGCACAAAAGGAGGAAACAGAATGGAAAATGAGAGCTTGAGAAATTGGAGTAATTAGAACAGAAGAGAAGTTGAAGAAACAATTGAAGAGTTCAGAGCCATAGTGAGCCAAGCGCCATTTATTAAAAACGGAGAAAGCAAGGGTTAAAGTTAAGTGAATACCATAGTTTAATGAAGATTGACATATCATTTAGTTTGAATGTGTATACTTTATATTATATGATATGATATTTATTACATTATAGTTCACAGACAAAGTACATACAACTAATCATTAAACCATTACATTACACACTTTATAATTTTACGCAAAGATATATTATTATTTAAATACAATTTTTACAATTTAAATATATAATATACAAAAAAAGTTTTGTTTTATCTTGCACTTGCGGTATACTTTATATTACTTGCTATATGTATGCATTGAATTATGGTAATAACTTCATTTTAACCCTTGTTTTCTACGGTTTTAGTAAATGGCGTTTGGTCCACTACGGTTCTGAACCCTTCAATTAGAAGAAGAGGAGAGAAAGAAGAAAAAAAGAGGCAGGGCAAATAAATAAACGGAGGAGAAAAATGAAGAACAGATGAAGAAGAACTGAGGTTAAAGCTAGAAGAAATTGGAGAGGGAAAAATAAAAAGGAAGTAATGTGATATTAAGAAAATGATAATAAGATACCTACGTAGATAACAGTAAGAAGAAAAAAGAGAAGAAAAGAGTAGGAAATAGAAAGAGGGAAGCAGAAGAAACGAACAAAAAGGCTGTATGTGTATATAAAAACAAGAAGAAGAAAAGATGTAAAATTATATAAGAATAACAGAAGAAGGAAGGTAAGCGAAGGGACAAAAATTATAGAACAGTAGCGGCAATAAACTTATGAAAGAAGTGGAAAGAAAAAAGGATAAGAGAAAGCGTAAGGAAAAGATAATTGGAGAAAAACATGAGAACATGGAAGAATTGTATCAACTGGCCGTAAGCATTAAATAATTTTTTTTCAAGGGTTGCATCATTTGCCATTCAAGTCCGGAAGAATAATATGCATATTATTATATAATACATAATGCTCAATTAACGAATACTTGGTTGCGTGACATATATTCACTCCCTATGCAAATATTTATAAACTTCCACTAACCCCACCGGGAACGGAACCAGAATCGGCCGTGTGGGCAACCACGAACGTCACACCAGACGATGTAACCAACTGCTAATAAAATATATCAAGTGTGAACCAACTTTCAGTACTTCGATAATCCTTGATGTTGCATTCCATATTCAAACTCTTAACTAGTAATTTATGGTGAACCATGTCCTCTTTAATTAATTCCGATAGTGAGGAGACAGAATAACACAATTCCAGAGGGGAGGGGGAGCAGGAGGCAGGAAAGTCTGTAGAAATAGTTCATTTTGGACATATATGTGGCAGGAGGACGTAATATTTAACTGTCATATATTTACAATAACTCTGTTTGGAGAAGAGATGATACCACTTTGTTTAGGCCACTTGGTCACACTTAGCAACGGTGTTTACCGAGTCAGAATCGCAGGTGGTGTAGATTAGGAAGGAGGAGAGAGGGGAGAAATAATTTCTAAACATGGAAAAAACGTCAGGTATGATTTACCTGCAGTGTACCGTGATCTTCCTTGCATGTTGATTAAGTATAGCACTTGATAAAAGTTGTACAGGTACACGGTACTTGAACTCAGTGTTGTAGCAGTCGAATATTTTTGCTAATTCAGAACCCCCCTTCAAAAAAAGAAGGAGACTAAAACATAGGGATAGTAGAAGCACTCTTGTAAATCATGACGATGAAAATTTTGCTGACGTCAGGAAGAGTTTGTTGCTAGTAAATCGTGTTATCTTTTGTTGCTGGCATGCATGTGTGCTACATGTGAGTTAAAACGCGAATGAATACGTACAGAAAAATGTAATAAAGCTGAATAAAACATGTTAAGAGTAAAAAGCAATAAAAGTCTTAATCACAAGAAAACACGGCTCAAGTACCGTTACTTTTTTTCCCACTTCTGTTTCTCTAGATTTGCTTTCAGCTCAAATGACTGGCCTTATAAAGGTAGCCCGGACACTTCCTACTGAGGATATGTTAAAGAAGCGATAATGTATAATATTGGTAGCGTGATGGAGGAGCGAACGGGAGTACGTCGAGAAAATCTATCATAATATTGGTGTGTTTGTCTATAAAAATATCATATTGTATTGAGTTTTAAGGCCATACACTTACCTTGAAGATAAATTGTGAAGGATAAACAATATGGGAGCTATGCATAGACATTTCGCTAGCCCGCGCTACGAGCGTGCTAAACTAGCCCCGGCTATCGACTGATTACTTGTACAGGATTCATATATCATATCATATCATATCATATCATATCATATCATATCATATCATATGAAGAGTCCACTGCAAGAGTCCACTGGATGTCACTTTCTTGTCGAAAATGAACCAAGACTGTCAATGCATAGCTTAAGACATATAAAATGTACATAGAGAATTATATGGCATTAACACTGATAGTCATTGTCCAGTAATGATCGGAAAATCACAGTTAAGTTTGAGCGCTAAGCACTTCAAACTTTCAATTGCTTCTCCTGCAAAATGTATTCCAAATGACTTCCATCATTCTTGCAGTGGACTCTTCATATATCATATCAAATCATATCATATCATATCATATCATATCATATCATATCATATCATATCATATCATATCATATCATATCATATCATATCATATCATATCATATCATATCATATCATATCATATCATATCATATCACTAACACCGGTTTATGAATATGAAAACGTTAGTTCGCTAAGAATGTCTATGAATATGGCCCTATAGTTTTGATCCTTAAAGTTGTTTTTCTTCAGTACAAATTACAATTAAATTTACCGCGAACGGAATCCGAGTACTGTACTACAACCAGGAGAAAGTCTCAGGGGAATGAGATGCAGCGGGATAATGCTGTGAATGAATGTTGATGTCATAAGATGTCATAAGGTCACACACGTACACGTATCTCTATTGGTTAACGCTCACAGCACAAACGATAACATTGATACATACTTATACTACCCTAGTTACAAAATTAGATCACTGTTAATCTCCTGGGGTGCTATTCATAGACATTTCGCAGCACCCGCTACGAGCGTACTAAGCTAGCCCCGGCTATCCACTGGTTACTAGTACAGAATTCAAATCATATTCTATCGCTAACACTGGTTTATGAATACGAAAAACGCTGATAATCCACCGAAAACCGGCGTTAAAAATGTCTATGAATACGGTCTTTTAATCCCTCCATACAGGAAATAACATATTTAGGAGAGCGCATGTTTTTTAAACTGACGTTATAACGGTAATATTATCTGTCTACTTCGCTCCAATAGATGACGCAACAGTAAGCACCTTCCTTTTATGGTTAATCTCCTGGTTGGAGAACAGTATATTATTTTATTTAATGCACATAAGCATTATCTACTACCTGGTAACTCATTTGTTAGAACAGTTAGTTGCGGACTGGAAGGTACTTGGCTTAATCCGAGTGGTGGTCGGAGTTTCAGCGTTTAAAAATTTCCAGATTAGCCCCGGATTCCACTCTTCCCGCTTGCTATGGGCCTACTACTTCATTCTAATACCGAGTTTGTGAATGCATGGACCTCTATGTCTCTCATGCTCCTCTGTGGCGTCTGAATTGGACATCATCATCATCACCATCATCATCATCATAATCATCATCATCTTTCTTGAGTTCCTAAGTGGAACATAGGGCCATAACAAATCTTTGCCATCGAATTCAGTTCTTAGCCGTAAGCTTCCTTTGATTGCCATAATTTCCATAATTGTTTAAGCACATTCGGTAGTCAGAGAGTTGGAGTGCTTACAAATTATAACTATTAAACCTTTGTGATTTTAATTCTACTAAAGAAACTTAAATGAAACTTTGTCACAATATGAAGCAATTTAGGAATCACTGAATGCATATAATAAGCAATAGCTTTTTAACAAAGTTATATGCTGCATTCTGATTGTGTTTTGTTTACACTCATTTAGGCGTTTATTTCTCAGGAAATATTTGACATGTCCTTACTTGTACTTTACCGCACGTTTTTCCCAGCTAAAATTATGAATCATTGTGTTTTCATTGTTTATTTTGTATTACAAAACTTAACACTTTTAACAAGATGTTTTATTTAACTTATATGTCACTTTTTGTCAAATTATAGCTGGTAGTTGTCAGAAATGTCGTTTACCATAAAATATATAACATTTGAAAGTCATAGATAGATCAAACAATATTTGAGAAAAGTGCACCTAAATCATTGAAAAAAATAGAATGCAGTCCCTGAAGAAAGCATTTTTAATAAGTAAAACTATAAAATAAATATTTCGTACAATATGCATTAAATTATTCTAAAATTGCTTTGTATTGTGGCAAAGTTTCATTTAATTACTTTTAGTAGCATTGAAAAATACAAATATTTAAACTATTCTAGTTTATAAATCCCTAAATAATCCTGTGACTATCCAGTAATCTTAAGTGACATCATTAGAATTACTTAATCATTATTGAAATTCAATTGGCCATGAGTGCAAAACTTGCTTGGACCGATGACGTGGTTTGGTTCTCCTTTTGGATTTTCCCCAACTATAAGACGAATTTTCAGGATCTTTGGACTCATCTTGTCAAAACACTACCTCACTTTCAGCAATTCTGTTCACATTATTAGTTAGTTGATACAGAACTTTTAAATAACCGGATAAAAATTGGAAAGCTACAGAATATCTAGGGCAACTGTGATGAAATTGAATTAATTTAAGCTCTCATCCACAACGTGCTAAAGAAAGTCAAGATAATTAATTTTCAAAAAATTAAATTAAATTTAAATTAAATCCGTGGCGCACCAGCCTATAAAGGGTCGAGGCCGAACAGCTGATTGGTCGCCATATG
Organism: Periplaneta americana; assembly: GCF_040183065.1. NCBI lineage: Eukaryota > Metazoa > Arthropoda > Insecta > Blattodea > Blattidae > Periplaneta > Periplaneta americana. The sequence continues at coordinate 95,733,762 of NC_091131.1, read as the reverse complement.
TTCACGTGTTTCGGCAGAAGTAAACGATCATCCAACCAGTATAGGGGTAATTTGTGGTCAGTATGATGATCCCACAAAGCCGTTATAGGTGGCGCACCAAACCGGATTTTTCTACTCACTATAGTTCCCAAATTTCCTCACGATGGCCATTGAATGGCCGAAATTTCATGGTAAAATTTCTTCTCCCACGGAGATCAGAACCTGCGCTCATTTCATATTGCTAGTCAAAGGTATAACGACTTAGACATGCGACTAGGGAACGGGGCTTGGCAACCAAAATATAATAATAATCCGAGGTGCTACAGCCCTCTAAGGGCCCAGACCGACCAGCCGGCTGCTGGCTTCACGTCCACATGCCGAGTCACAGGTGGATGATCATGCAATCAGAAAGGAGGTATCGTGTGGTTAACATGATTCCCCACCCGTTACAGCTGGCTTTCGTAGCCGGATTTCGCTACCTACCGTAGCTCCCTAAATGCACTAACCGAAATTTCATGAGAAAACTTCTTCCTTCATGAAGACACGAACCAATGCGCATTCCGTAACGCGAGTCCTAGGCAGGATCCCTTAGACCACGGCGCCACGGCACGGGATGGTAACTAAAATACTGATACTAAATAAATGAAAATTTGTATTATAAATCAATTTTCAATATAAAACAATAAAAATCTATTTCACTTTAACGATTTCACTAAGTCTGTATGATTTAACCCATTCACCTAGGATTACATTGGCCCATTGTAGGCCCTAGGCCCTATTTGCAGCAATAATTGTTCCAGTTCGACAGGTGATCTAGGTGTGAGTCTTTAAGAAGTTAGGTACACCTTACAGCAGTAAAATTTTGGAAATATTCAACATTTTTTTCTCCATTATTGTCTCTTGTACAATAATGGAAATTAATACGTGTAAAACACTGTTCTCCTTCCTGCTATATGAAAAAAATATTTCTAAGATTAAAAAAAAAAATACTTTTTTTTCCTCCCAAAATTGAGTTCACTGTGCAGTGATAAAGCGTTTCCCACATAACTCAAAAACTATCCAACATTCTGTGATGAAATTTTTTGTGTGTATTTATGCATGCCATATCTACAACATGATGCAAGATCACTTCTCTGCCTTTGATAGATTGTTTGAGAAAAAATAAATTCATTTTAAAAAATGGTTAAATATCAGTATTTTCTTCTAACACAAATTAAAAAAATATATTTATTTATTAAGGAATGTAGTTGAAAGATATGATATTGTAAACATGAGTTTCAGCAATAATATAAAAGAGATAGAACAATACATGAAAAAGTTACAAAGTTTATGAGTTATAAGGAAACGCTTCATCACTGCACAATGAATTGCCACCATTTTGAATTTCGAAAAAAATATATAAATAATTTTTTTAAATCGTAATTTTTTTTCCCATATAGCAGAAGTATAGTGTATACACATACCAATTTCCATTATTGTGCAATATACAGTAATGACAGGAAAAATGTTGAATATTTCCAAAAATTTTACTGCTGTAAGCTGTACCTAACCCCTTAATCTGACGCTAACAAGCGGTCCATCCTACATCAGCTCTGACTGCCAGCTGAGTACCTGATAAGCCCCAGGGCCTAGAGTCACAAGTCCTTAAATCCTACATCAGCATCAGAAATCCATATTGACGCCAAGGCTTTGTCCCAGTTTATTTTCAACTATTTAATTATAGACGATAGATGAAATGAGGGGTGGTGGAGAGTGTTAGCGGAATGATAAAGGGGAACGGAAGTGCCTCGAGAAAAACCCTCTGCAACGTCCATTTTGTGCATCACAAATTCCGTCGCGACCAGGCTGGAGATCGAATGTCGACCGTCTGGATGGAAGACCGTCACGTTAGCGTTGAGCTACAGATGCGGTTGTTGAATGATAACAGAAAGTATTGAAAAAGTAGGAGTCGACAGGTACAGTCAGTCATCGATTATTTATGATGATGATGATGATGATCTGCCGGTTTTGAACTCTGTTCTCCAGGATGTAAAGCTAATGCACTAAACATTCGGTTTGGTGCTGGTCTCGAATAGGAAATAATATAGCGAAATAAAAACATGTTAACAGAGAAGAATAGTAGTAAATAAAAAAGCTTAATCAAGAGAAAAAAACGGCTGAAGTACCGCTATAAACACATTAATATATTCTTTGTAATAAAAATACTGTACACAAAGTTATAAAAGCAGCTAATGAAATGTTTAAAATTATACGTTGGGCAGGAGGCTGCATCACTAATTCGTAATCCTCGGGGCTCTTGTACTGTTAGAGTTCAGATTCTGTATTACGCGTAATTGAAAGGAGTGCAGCTAAAACTCCTTTTCAACGTAGAAATGTATAACGGGGCTAAATGGATTGCTGATTCTCCAACTGAATGACGTGGCATCAGTGCTTAATGAAGAGCGCCTTGGGACGTGTGCAGCCTTAACCTGGGCAGTAAAATTCCGTAATTCGACTTGAAAACCCAACTTTCTGGTTTTCCACATTAGAATTCAATGTAATTAAAAAGTTATTTCAAGATAAACACGAAGGCTATAAACATGGACCTTAATATTGTATTATTTGAATAGAAAGCATTATGAACGTTTTTAATTTTATTAGGCCTATTCGTTTTCAAAGCAACAGTTCGGTATTTCTTGTTAACGGAGTTTAATTGTAAATTTGCTATAATAAAAGTTATTATTATTATTATTATTATTATTATTATTATTATTATTATTATTATTATTATTATTATTGTCTATTACCGTTTTATACCGCTGGTGAATTTATATTCTAAGATCGCATTATGAACATGTTTTTTGATTATCGGAAGGCGAACATGGGCCGAACTCCAATGATTTGGCGTCTACACGACACCAACTCTGCATCATTTTTACGATAGAAAAATATCCATACCCCGGCCTAGAAGGTGTGCGAACACGTGGTCGAAGACTCCACAGAACGTTAAACCTAAGCTATCGGCGTAGTTCAAGACAGCCCTCCTGTCAACATCGGATTCACGAATGCTATCCAGGCCACCTGTTAGACTGAAACAATCATCGCATGTAAGGCGTAAAATGGAACAATGTAAGTCTGAGTGCGGGTCCGACCCTCGAAGAGCCAGCTAGTCAGTCAAGTAATATATTTATTGTGAAATATTTGTCCTTTATATCATATAGATATTATTATAGAAACCTGTGTCCAAATTCAACATTGTTTATACAGGCGGGAAAACGTCTCTTCCGAGTTTTCTGAATAGAAACAGAATATATTAAAGGTTTGAAATATTAAACATTTTAAATTGAATCTATAGGCCTATATAAATTATCTGGAAGTAAATTAATGTTCTGTCTGCAATAGGTCGAATATCATGGTCATTTGAAGAAATATTGACATAATTACCTCTAAGAACAAATACATACTCTACCTGAAGTACATAATACGAATTGACACCTCTGCGAACTTTCTATCGCTTCGCATTCTCGAGTTACACTGCCTCGGCTGCCGCGTGACCCGTCAATTTCGTGCCTCAACTTCCCGCCTCCAGTGTATCGCTAGGTGACGTCATCCGCTTCAACACAAGGTCACATTATGTACATTTATCCTCCGTCTGTCGATCGCCGTTTAGTTCACTGGAATATGTTGTGTAGTTTAGAAGTTATAGGCGTGACAAAACTGGCCTGAAATTGTGTCGGTCGACTTTCTGGGATGGCATCCTAATACTGGATCGAACAGATACAATATGCGCCGAAACAAACAGTAAGTCTACGTACTGAAATTATGACTCGGCATTGTTTCATAGCACCTAATTAGACCTGTTTATTTTCTTGAATATTTCGACGTATTGTAGATCGAATGTTTGGCTTAGTGCTGCGATTACAACGGAGGAAAAGGTCTTTATTGTTGAGTTATATGGACATGGACGCGAAAATAGCCCAAGTTTGAAACACGTTTCAGATGGATTTCGTGAAATGTTTCACAAAACGCCACAGAATAACATAATCACCTGCATGTTACAAGTTATTGATAGTACTTTTAGGAACGCATAATTTCCCGTCAAACATATTAATTTTCCTTATCCATCGTATTCACCCGATCTTACAACACCCGATGACTACGTATAGTGTATGTTAAAGGAGTCCATCTTTATAGAGAATCCATCAACAAGAATTGTGGAATTTACAGGAAAATAGACCTTCTTTCACCAACTGCTACAGCAACCTCCATTTACAAATATGTTTGATGATCTACTTGAACGTTAGGATTGATGTACAGAAAATAACGGAAAACAGTTTCCACATGTTTTATATACAGGTTGAACCGCAATTAATGTCATTAATTTCAGTGGGTTGTTCTTTGAGATATTTAAAACCTAAAACTGCAATACTATTTTGCTCGTTTTTGCTTCCTTTTTAAGATAAATATTGTTTTATATTAAATATTTCATAGCGTGTTTTGGTAAAGCCATTAATTGAATTCCCAATATGCTCAGTCAATTTAAGAGAACAGTAAATTATGACAATAAATGATTGAAAGAATTTTAGTTTTGTCCCCTAAATGTGCAGAAATTTGTTCCGAACAAATGTAACTTTTCGTTCTGCAAAGACATTTTTCAGAGTTACATTTGTCCGGATCAAATTTCTGTACACTTAAAGGATAAAACTAATATTCTTTCATTCGTTTATTATCATGATAGACTGTTCCCTTAAATTGATAGAGCATGCTGGGAATTCAATGACTGGTTTTCCCGAAACACGCTAGGAAATGTTTCACATAAAACAATTTTTATCTCGAAAAGGAAGCAAAAATGAGCAAAATTGGATTAACCTTTTTTGTTTGAAATTTCCCCAAGAATAACCCCCTGAACTTAATTAAATTACTTACGGTTCACCCTGTATATACAAAAGAAAAGGCGTCAGTAAATATGGAATTTTGTTTTACAAAGATATGTTTATGTTCCAGTTTATTAAAGCTCCTTATTTAACTGCACTTCATAGCTTACAGTATTGGTAGTTATACTGTATAAAAGCGCAGTATTCATATTCAGTACTGTTTGTTTTGGCGCATACAGTACATTATATACATAACAATATCGAATCGTCTCTCCTAAGCTAACTCCTACATAACTTATAATTACAAAATCACATCTGTTACTGTAATATGTGATATGACTAATATGGTACTTAGATTTTGAAAGTTATCCTTTTTTGATATTGATTATTGCAACACCTTTGTTCTGGTGGAGCTGTTCTAGAGCATAATAGTTTCATTCACTTTGAAAGTAGCCATAAAAACTTCCGTATCTTGCAAGAACAGATTGTTGACTCTGAACGTGATATCCTGTCTATGTCTATTTCGTGATTATGCTATTTTAACACGACAGAATAAAGCATCGTTAAATAAGCAAAGAAATTTATTAGTGTTATAAAATGTAGTGCCAGTAACAAACGTAATAGCCTACTTACAAGAACCGTTAGAATTGCATTCTGTTATGAGAGGAAAAATAACTTCGATCGATTATTGAATAATTTTATTAACATGCCGATCATCATCATCTTCATCATGTCAAATATTTAAAAATATCCCCTCCATTTTTTTATTGATATATTTTGCTAATAATTGTTTAAACAAACACATACATTTGTCTTGCAATATTTTCTGTGTACGTTATTCAAACGTATAAATTACATGTTATAGGTATTTTGTTTTCAGATCGTCCAATAATGACTTTAGCTTCAGCAAAAAAGTAATGCTCAATTTTTCTTTAAAGTAATCTGACATTCGGTCCCGCGCCGTGGCGTCGTGGTGTAAGGCATCCTGCCTAGGACTCGCGTTACGGAATGCGCGCTGGTTCGAGTCCTCGTGGGGGAAGAAATTTTCTCATGAAATTTCGGCCAGTGTATGGGACCGGTGCCCACCCAGCGTCGTCATGCACTTGGGAAGCTACGACAGGTAGCGAAATCCGGTTGCGAATGCCAGCTATAACGGCTGGGGGGATCATCGCGCTAACCACACGATACCTCCATTCTGGTTGGATGATCGTCCATCTCTGCTTCGGCATGTGGGCGTGAGGCTTGTCGGTCTAGGCCCTTCATGGGCTGTAGCGCCACGGATTATTATAATCTGACATTCATTTTGTCTTATTGTATTAAACTATTATTGTCAGTTTACTGCTGGTTACCATGTTAGTAAATTAAATTCATAATAGTAGATCTTCTTACTATTGCTATTATTATTATTATTATTATTATTATTATTATTATTATTATTATTATTATTATTATTACTTATGACTTTTAAGGAACCCATCGGTCCCTATCTTGTGTGGTTTCGTGACAAGCTGTTTTTTACTGTGATGGGTTGTTAGCCCTTCGCCCAACCACCAAGCTGGAGATCCATCCGCATAGGTTGTCCGCGACTGCTTATTGAATATATTCCATATCTGGAGGTTGTCTCCTTTATCCGCAACCTGAGGGCGCGCCATGCCGTAGTGATAGGGACCTACAATACATGGATTATTATTATTATTATTATTATTATTATTATTATTATTATTATTATTATTATTACTTATGACTTTTAAGGAACCCGGAGGTTAATTGCCACCCTCACATAAGTTCGCCATCGGTCCCTATCTTGTGTGGTTTCGTGACAAGCTGTTTTTTACGGTGATGGGTTGTTAGCCCTTCGCCCAACCCCCAAGCTGGAGATCCATCCCGCATAGGTTGTCCGCGACTGCTTATTCCATATATTCCATATCTGGAGGTTGTCTCCTTTATCCACAACCTGAGGGCGCGCCATGCCGTGGTGATAGGGACCTACAATACATGGATTATTATTATTATTATTATTATTATTATTATTATTATTATTATTATTATTATTATTATTACTTATGACTTTTAAGGAACCAGGAGGTTAATTGCCACCCTCACATAAGTTCGCCATCGGTCCCTATCTTGTGTGGTTTCGTGACAAGCTGTTTTTTACGGTGATGGGTTGTTAGCCCTTCGCCCAACCCCCAAGCTGGAGATCCATCCCGCATAGGTTGTCCGCGACTGCTTATTGAATAGATTCCATTTCTGGAGGTTGTCTTCTTTATCCGCAACCTGAGGACGCGCCATGCCGTAGTGATAGGGACCCACAATACATGGATTATTATTATTATTATTATTATTATTATTATTATTATTATTATTATTATTATTATTATTATTACTTTGACTCTAATAAACTTCAGCAACCTCTCAATGCCGTTATGAAATATAGGCTTAAGATCGAAGAAAATTCTTGAGAAAGTTAAAACCTTTTAACAGAGTGATAGAAAGAGGAAGATAGCTTGATATGGTGTAAGGTAAGGCGTGGGCGGGATTTGAAATAGCGACCGAGTGAGCCAAAGACATACTTAGAGAAGATATATCGTCTGCCACACGGCGCGCGTACCTGCCAGGTAGGCTGCAAGCAGTTGTACAGCTGCTCGCACGCAAGGCACACAGTTATGTTTCTGAAATAACGCGTTTACAAGGGAAGTGTCCGGGCTTCCTGCACATGTCAACGCTCCTATATGTTTATTTCTTTTCCTTTTCTTGTTTTCTTGTGAGAAATCCGCAATATCTACATTAGGAATCTTCGGACACGAGAGAAACTGATTTTAAATGAGGTGCTAACGGTTTCTCTACTATGCTCATCGTCATCACTAGACCTCGGATTTTTAGGACTTTAAAATCAACTTTAAAGATATTTAAAATAGGCTCTATCATCGAAATAGCCACTAAAAATTTAATTTTAGACACCTAAAAATATAATTTGAGGCCTAAAATGTGTTTCTATGCACTCAAACTACAATTACTATAACAATTTAGTTAAATAGTGAGTATTGTACGTTACAGTGTACAGTGACAAAATCAGTAAAAAATTGTTAGAAACTTTATTTTTATGGTCTCAAATTACGAATACTAAGTAATAATTTCATCGGTCCCATTGCTCTATGGTTGCTGATACATAAGTGTTAATATTACAATTACGTTATTTAATTACCAATGAATTTACAAATAACACATTCATAGTTTTATTAGCATTGCAATAGATAAGAAATAACAAGGTTTTCCTTTTAAATTCTACAGTGAGGTCCGAAAGTCTTGTCACCCGCCATAGCATATGTATGACAGTGGTTGATACTTTACGTTCCAGCTTGTTTAGTGATCCAGAACATCAATGTGGGATCAGATGATGCGGCGCCATATCCTGTGTGAAATTTTCCGCAGCAAAGCCTGTGTGATTTCCCTGAATGCCTCCCTAACAGCTTGCTTCAAATCTTAATTGTCTGGTATCGTTGTTTCGAGACATCCTGCTTAATTGAAGGGTTCAGAGCCATAGTGGGCCAAGCGCCATTTATTAAAAACGAAGAAAACAAGAGTTGAAGTTAAGTGAATACCATAGTTTAATCAAGATTGACATATAATTTAGTTTTAATGTGTATACTTTATATTACTCGCTATATGTTTCCATTGAATTATGGTAATAACTTCATTTTAATCCTTGTTTTCTACTGTTTTAGTAAATGGCGCTTGGCCCACTATGGTTCTGAACCCTTCAATTATTCCCCAAAGGGAATGATGCCTTATTAGTGTCACGAGGTCCAAATCTGTCTTCAGATAGTTCACTAAACAACATCCCTATATAAAAATTTACATTTAGCTTAAAATCCGAGATCTAGCCATCACTGATACGTCTTCTTCATACCTTCTGTTTTTATGGTTACACACTTTGAAAATAGAGGATAACCCAATGCATATTTCTTATGAAAAATAAGGTTAAATAAAAAATAAAGAAAGGATAGAAAGGTTGTTAAAAATAATTCCTTAATAGAAGAGCATTAATGTGAGCACCACTATCCCATACATTTTATCGTAGCATCACGTACCAAAGGTGTGGATCACTTTACCATTACAGTGTACATCACGTGAAGTCATCTTCGGTGATCTGGAGGGTCGCGGGCTCAAATTCTGACGAGGACGATAAAATTCTTAGCATGGCTTCCTCTTGGAGAGCAAATAAAACCGTAAAGTCCGTGTGGTAGATTTACGGGGTGTAAAAGAACTCTTATCTTCAGTAGGGGATTCCAGGAAGAATTTGTCAGCCATTTTTTCGTCCACGTTGAATTCGACGCTGAAACGTCTGTAGTTGAAAGCTTTATTAAATAAAATACTATTATAGAATAAGAAACGTAGCTGTCTTGGAAAGGGTGGATAAAGAAAGAATGATGCTGAAACTGATCAGAACGAGGAAAAGGAATTGGCTGGGTCACTGGGTGAGAAGAAACTGCCTTCTGAAGGATGCACTGGAAGGAATGGTGAACGGGAGAAGAGTTCGGAGCAGAAGAAGATATCAGATGATAGACGACATTAAGATATAGGGATCATATGAGGAAACGAAGAGGGAGGCAGAAAATAGAAAAGACTGGAGAATGCTGGGTTTGCAGTGAAAGACCTGTCCTTGGGCAGAAAATATAAACGAATTATTATTATTATTATTATTATTATTATTATTATTATTATTATTATTATTATTATTATTATACAAATTGACAATTTGTGCTTTTAAGAGGTGGAAAAATTTAAATATATTGGAGCAACAGTAACAAATATAATTGATAGTAAATGACACTCGGGAAGAAATTAAACGCAAAATAAATATCGGTAATGCCTGTTATTATACGGTTGAGAAGCTTTTGTCATCCAATCTGTTCTCAAAAAACCTGAAAGTTAGAATTTATAAAACAGCTACATTACCGGTTGTTCTGTATGGTTGTGAAACTTGGACTCTCACTTTGAGAGAAGAACAGAGGTTAAGTGTGTTTGAGAATAAGGTCCTTAAGAAAATATTTGGAGCTAAGAGAGATGACGTTACACGAGAATGGAGTAAGTTACACAATGCAGAACTGCACGTATTGTATTCTTTACCTAACATAATTTATTAGGAACATTAAATGCAGACTTTTGAGATGGACAGGGCTTGTAGCACGTATGGGCGAATCTATAAATGCATATAGAGTGTTAGTTGGGAGGCCGGAGGGAAAAATACCTTTGGGGAGCCTGAGACGTAGGTGGGAGGATAATATTAAAATGGATTTGAGGGAGGTGGTGTATGATGGTAGGGACTGGATTAATCTTGCTCAGGATAGGGACCGATGGCTGGCTTATGTGAGGGTGACAATGAACCTCTGGGTTCTCTACAAGCTATAATTAAGTAAGTATTGTTAAAATTAATATCATTATCATCATCATCATCATCATCATCATCATCATCATCATCATCATGTGGCTTTCATGAAGTTAGGTCATTTGTTGACCTCTTACGACTTCAATTTTCCAAGATACGTTTCCCTGTCTCTTCCTTTTGTACTACAATTTTCTAATTGATCTATCCCGCCCCTTATTTTCGTCTTCACAATTATTTGCTGGCCAAGGGAAAGCATTTCCACTGAAGAGCACAAGAGGAAGCAATTCCACTGGGGGAGCTACGTCAAAGCTATGTATACCAGAAGTGACGACTTTATCGCCCTGTTTTCGTCCCCCAGAACTTCATTCATAAAAGTAGGTGAATACGAAAGAATTGAATAGGAAATGTTACAAGTAGCACCGCAGTCTTTCTCATGCTCCACAGAATTTTACAACCGAAACAAATTGGTGTTATATTTCTAGCATCCTAAACATCCGACGTACTTAAGAGAACAGAATAAGAACCAGAGCTGTGTGAAATGTCGTCATATCGTCCAGTGTGATTAATTAAAATAATTGAAGACCACTCCGATTTTTAAACGTAGGCAAAGAACTGGATGTGAATTTGAAAAGTTGTATCTGAACAACATATTAATTTCAGCCCACTTACGTGAAATAAATAAATGGCAATAATTGGAAAGTAATTTGCTAACTGTCTGCATAACTTGTTTTTCAGCTTGCTTAGTGGCCTTTTGCAAGTCTCTTATTGTGTCATTATTTTCTTCTCTATTTTTTTGAGTTGCTTTAGTAACAAGACGATGTTAAGTCATTCATTCCTAAGTGGCTGTCTCTAAAATAAAACAATGAGACGGGCTTTGATTTCTGATTCTATTCAAATGGTGTCGACAATAATATAATTGGGCGAATAGCTTAACACACAGTTTGACGTAAACATGTTTGATCGAAGCGATACTGGTGAAGACCGAGAATTTTAAATTTTTAATCTATTTCTAAGACGCTCTTTGAATCTTTTTATTCTTGTTTTAAAACTTAAGTAAGCTTTTTCAGCACAGTCTACTTAAACTGTTTGTTGCAAACGTAGTTTTTACAATATACGTATAGAAAAATTACTGTGTTTACACTTTAAATTTACGCTTTGATAATAATAATAATAATAATAATAATAATAATAATAATAATAATAATAATAATAATAATAATAATAATAATATAATTACTGAGGTCTAATATTGTTTTTTAATCTGCATAAGAGTGTAGATGGAAGGATAAATATCATTCATTCATTCATTCATTCATTCATTCATTCATTCATTCATTCATTCATTCATTCATTCATTCATTCATTCACAGATTTCTGCCCCGGGGCAGGTTCTTTGTTGCAAACCCAGCATTCTCCAATATTCCCTATTTTCCGCCTTTCTTTTAGTGTCCATATAAGATCCATATATCTTAATGTTGCCTATAGTCTGATATCGACATCTACCCCGAACTTTTCTGCCGTTCATGATTCCTTCTAGTGCATCCTTTATTATACAATTTCGTCTTAGCATTTTTTTTCTCTTATACGAAGGATGGACCCGAAAGCTTACACTGCAGCCTGAGGTTTATTGTGCTTTCCACTCCTATTCTGTGAATGATTGGGTAGCCGAACGGCCGTGCTCTTGTACAAGTACAGCACGCTCCACCGCGGAACTTAACCCGGACTATTGTATGGATGATAGCTATATGTGAATTAATGATGGCGAAATGAGTCAGAGATCCAACGCCGAAAGTAACCCAGCAATTCTGTTTCAAATGGCTGAGACAAAACCCCGGAAAAAACTCCAACCAGGTAACTTGTCCCAACCAGGATTTGAACCTGACCCTTCTCGTTTCACGGTCAGACGTGTTAATCGTTACTCCACAGCTGCGGACTTCTTAGCCATTATTATTATTATTATTATTATTATTATTATTATTATTATTATTATTATTAGTATTATCATCATCATCGTTTTAGAGATCTTCCTTGTCGTATTGTTCATCTATGCAGATTGACAGTATTTCATAATTCAAGGGAGACGTTCACGTGGCATGTTGGATATGTGCAAATCAATTGTTTTTTTTTATTCCTGAATTTTATCGAAAATTGGGATGTCTTTTAATTTACTTAGAATTTAATAATTTCTGTTATAATCTGACCAATTACACTGTGCAGTTTTTCTCATAAATTTCATTTCGGATGCTCTAATTCAGTGGTCGGTAAAGATTGCGTCTTATATATAAATTGCAGCCTGCAATACAGACAAAGGGGAAAGCAGGAGGGGGAGGATACCCAGAATGCTTAACGTTGAATGAACAAGTGATGGCTAAGAGGAGGGAGATCATGTCTTACCCCTCTGCCCTGCGTGTGTCACAAAACGCCGACCACTGCTCTAATTGTTGCTTTAATGTCCAGATTTTGTTGTCATACATTGATTTTGGAAAGATGAATGCCTTATTAATTTTCATTCAAGTACTCTTTGTAGATTTCGTAGATTTAAATATGTTATCATTTTCTGTTATTCTTAGAAATTATTGTTATTATTATTATCATTATTATATTATTATTATTATTATTATTATTATTATTATTATTATTAGTATTATCATCATCATCGTTTTAGAGATCTTCCTTGTCGTATTGTTCATCTATGCAGATTGACAGTATTTCATAATTCAAGGGAGACGTTCACGTGGCATGTTGGATATGTGCAAATCAATTGTTTTTTTTTATTCCTGAATTTTATCGAAAATTGGGATGTCTTTTAATTTACTTAGAATTTAATAATTTCTGTTATAATCTGACCAATTACACTGTGCAGTTTTTCTCATAAATTTCATTTCGGATGCTCTAATTCAGTGGTCGGTAAAGATTGCGTCTTATATATAAATTGCAGCCTGCAATACAGACAAAGGGGAAAGCAGGAGGGGGAGGATACCCAGAATGCTTAACGTTGAATGAACAAGTGATGGCTAAGAGGAGGGAGATCATGTCTTACCCCTCTGCCCTGCGTGTGTCACAAAACGCCGACCACTGCTCTAATTGTTGCTTTAATGTCCAGATTTTGTTGTCATACATTGATTTTGGAAAGATGAATGCCTTATTAATTTTCATTCAAGTACTCTTTGTAGATTTCGTAGATTTAAATATGTTATCATTTTCTGTTATTCTTAGAAATTATTGTTATTATTATTATCATTATTATATTATTATTATTATTATTATTATTATTATTATTATTATTATTATTATTACAACTCTGTTCCTTATGTTGTAAGAAATAAAGAATTTTTTTTTCGTATCTCAAGATCAAAGAGTGTGTTTTTTTTTGTTCCCTCTCTCCTCCCTGCTTATTGTCTTCAAAACTTACCTTCTTACGATTGGCGTTTTGAGGGCAATTCTTCCAACGTAGTAATATAATTGATTGTGTTATATGCCTACTTCTTGTAATTCTGTTCTCATAACACTGCTTCCAATTTTGATATTATTTATTTTCATAATATATATTCTGATTTCCTCTAATTCTGTTTTAATATTCGACTACTGTTTGTGATTTCATTGCTCAGAAGTAACTATTACTGATACGAACAATCCCTTTCGAATTTCATAATTTTGTTTCTATCAATTTCTTGTTAAACTCACGTCACAGAGCCATGTTATAAAACCAGGTTTTGACGTCATGTTGTGAAACATCTCCTTATGCCAACCATTTATAAAATTATATTTTTATACATTAATGTGCAGACCAGCTTATTGTTTATGAAGTAATATTTAATTTCTAAGTGTACTGTATAAGCGACTTTATTCATTCTGTTATTCACTATGAAACAATGAATTGAACTTCGCACTTGACGCCAAGAGACAAATTTCCAGTTACTACGCAATGATGATGACGAAATTGTAAATATTTTTTTGAGAGAGTTCACCATATTACATTGTGGGAAAATTGTTCCTGAATGCTAAATAGAGAATTATTCTTTATGAAAATTGTCTTCAACAAGTGAGGGGTACCATGATGGATGGCTTGAAGATGAATATGTAATTTGTAATCAGCAGATGTTTCTTACAATGCGCGGGTATGCGTGTTTGAATGCTAAATACAATAGGCCATAACCATCTATTTGCATTGAGCACAATTTCTTCGTACGTTATGATTAGACTTAGTAAGTTGGTGTTCTAAAAGCTGTTATAAAATGTGCCCAGCTACGCCCTTCAAATGCAGAAAATACGCCCAAGAACATAGGCTATACTGATAAGTAAAATTGATCATTGGAAATGCATATTTATTTCTATTTAATTTTGAGCAGTTGGTATGCTTACCTCCAGATATAAAATAAGAGATGAATTACAGTTCACAGCTATTGTGTGTCGGATACTCTCGACAGAAAATCTGTACATGCTATCATTCAAGATACTTCTGTAATGATAAAGATTTTCATCCTCGAAGGATATTATTGATGAGTACTTAAAATATGAAAATTACTCGATAGAAACCAACAAGTCTTTACGTAGCCTGTGTCCGAAGAGTGAAGGGAAACAGTACAGTATGCATCAGTGGCGGTTCATGTTATATTTATACTTGCAGTTAGCTTGAAATATATATTTTATATTTTGAAAACGGCCTTCAAACCATGCAAAATAGTTTTAAAACAGAAAAAACTAAGTAACGACTTATGACAATGAGCGACAGTTTCTTGTCTCTGACCATCAGTAAAGGAGATCTGTTTTCGGTTGTGGACTCATTATGCGAGATATCTGGTAAACAAATCGATTATGGAGCAGGTTTTCTCCGAATACATTGATTTTCCCGGTTGGCTTCCAGGTATGACATTGACTATTATGGACTAATTTCGACTCTTTGAAATTTATTTTAGTTTTTGTTCTCCTTACATCAACGGATGCCCTTTTTTAATCTACTCTGTTCATTCTCCGAATACATTGATTTTCCCCGTTGGCTTCCAGGTATGACATTGACTATTATCGACTAATTTCGACTCTTTGACATTTATTTTAGTTTTTGTTCTTACATCAAAGGATGCCCTTTTTTCATCTACTCTGTTCAACATCTACTTGGAGGATTTAGTAAAGAACTGGTTTCAGAATATGGGAGAGGTGATAGTAGAAGGTAGAAAAATAAAGTACATAAGACTTTCTAATGGTATGGCTTTGTTAGCATAGGGAGAGATTATACTAAGGGATATTCTACTGGAGCTAAATGACATCTGTGAGCAGTAAGGGATAAAGATAAATCCAAACAAGACGAAGACCATGTTTATTGGAAGAAAAGTAAAGAATGTAAACGTGCGAATTCAAAGTGAAGCAGTAGAAGAAGTGAATTTCTTCAAATAATTGAAGAATAGGCCTACTATAAGCAGCTGCTAGAAAGTCAAAAGAAGGATAGTAATGGCAGAGGAAGCTTTTAATATGAAAAGGAGCATCTTCTGAGGACCTCTGGAAAAAGAACTAAGGAAGAGACCAGTGAAGTGCTTTGTGTGCAGTGTGGCATTGTATGGCACAGGAACATGGACATTACGACGAAGTGAAGAGAAACGACCAGAAGCATTTGTGGAGAAGAATGGAACATGTGAAATGTAGAGACAGAATAAGAAATGAAGCTGTGCTAGGGAGAGAGAGAGAGAGAGAGAGAGAGAGAGAGAGAGAGAGAGAATAATGCTGAAACTGATCAGGAAGAGAATAAGGAATTGGCTGTGTCACTGGAAGTGTCTACTGAAGGATGCACTGGAAGGAATGGTGAACGGGAGAAAAGATCAGGGCAGAAGAAAATATCAGATGATAGACAACATTAAGATAATATATGGATCACATTCGGAGACAAGGAGGAAAGCGGAAAGAAGGATGATTAGAAAATGCTGGGATTGCAGTGAAAGACCTGCCATTGGGCAGACAACCATGAAAGAAACTATGAATTAATTACATATACCGGTAGATCAATGTATAAATTTGGTCATAACCTATGCCTAAGGGTCCAAGGGAAAAGCGTACCGATATAGACACACTTGGCTATTAAAACTTTGTTTACTTGTTCACTTTTACACATAATTTATGTGCCCACCATTTGCCCTCCGGACAGCAAGCAATCTTAAGTTATGAACATTATCAAAGATGTAGGTGCATTTGTTATATGTGATGTGATGTGATGTGATGTGATGTGATGTGATGTGATGTGATGTGATGTGATATATCATATCATATCATATCATATCATATCATATCATATCATATCATATCATATCATATCATATCATATCATATCATATCATATCATATCATATCATATCATGTATATTTCTCAACATACTATGTTAGTCATAAAGAGAATGAAATTCATGACCGTAAAAAATTCTGCTTGAAAGCAACTTCATATAAGTAGCAAAATTTCATTTGTTATATTGAATTACTTTAACGATACAATTGCTTGTTTGTTGAAATGTGTATATGATAACGTTATGCAATTTGTGTTCTTTTGTTTTGTATGTTTTTGGATAATAATTACAATTAATGCTCCGCCATAAATGTTGTAACTAAACCTTGTGCATCCCCCGTGTTTATCATACGGCTCGTCCTTCCCCCACACGTTACCTGCACTTTGTTCAGGTTTTCACTGTGCCTAAAAGAGACGCTCTACTGTAATAATACATTATTTATTACTAGCCGTACCCGTGCGCTCTGCTGCACCTGTTAGAAATAAATATAAAGTAATTACATAATTAAAATAGGACGTTTGATCCAGGGAACATTCGTGTTTGATAGAAGGATAAATCGTTTAATATGCTACTTAATTTAAATTGTATTTAAATAATTAAAATACGAACATTTTGGTCCAGAGAGCAATCATTTGGTGCAATGACAATTCCTTTAACATGTTTCTTAATTGTTATTACATGCAACCATAGTTTAATGAAGATTGACATATAATTTAGTTTTAATGTGTATATTTTATATTACTTGCTATATGTTTCAGAAGTTACTGTAATAACATTGTAGAATTATGTCCATCTAGAGAAACTACAATTTCCAATGGTGAAATAATATTTAAACAATTAATTAGCTTCCGATATTACTTCATACAAACACAGAAACATTCTCTGTAGGCTATGGTTAACAGCTTTCGATTGTTGTTGTCCAAGGCCCCTTATAGACGAAGTCATTTGTTTTATTTCAGTACAGCGCCTTAGATGGCGTTATTGTAATTTTAAAACTCATTTATCTCATTAAATATCAGTCCTATCAAAATGTTGTATAGAATAAAACTTATCGGAAATTATTTTTAAAGAAACTTTTGTTATGTAATATTTTTCACGAAAATTAATAATGAGGAAAATATTTCAATTTATTTAATTCAAGCCCCCTTATAACGCCCCTTTTAAATAAAGTATTTTGAATGGCATATAGCCTAAAATCTAAGTTACAACGAACTTAATTTATATTCCAATTTTCATATAAATCGGTTCAGCCATTATCGCGTGAAAAGGTAACAAACATCCAAACAGACAGATAGACAGACAGACAGATAGATAGACAGACAGACAGACAGACATACAAACAAAAATTTCAAAAAAGCGATTTTCGGTTTCAGGATGGTTAATTATACATGTTAAAACCAATTATTTTTTGGAAAATAAAAAATTACCAGAAACATTTTGGCTACAGATTTATTATTAGTGTAGATTGCAAGCAAAAATTACATACATTAACAAAGATTTTACAATACTATTGTAATACTCGTATATGAATATTCTTCAAAATCCAAATTTGCTTCCCAATCTCACTTTGAAATATATATTACAAATTGTTGTATAAATAAAATTGTAACTGGCTCACACCCAAAAAGCAAGATGCTTGAGGTCGGATATAAAAAATAAGAATTTATATGATGATTATAAGCACTTGCTTTTGAATAATATATTGTTTACTTATTTATTTTACTTTAGAATTCCTCTTCATAAAATCGTTAGCCTATACAATCTTGGACCGTAATTAGAACTGTGCCTTACACCTGCTTCAGTCTTACATTTTGATTCAATGAGGGGGAGTGAAATATTGTATCTTCTTGTGTTGTGGCCATAATCGTATGATATAAATATAGTTTGATATTTAGGGAAGTAATTAAAAATAGTACTTACTTACTTACTTACAAATGGCTTTTAAGGAACGCGGAGGTTCATTGTCGCCCTCATATAAGCCCGCCATTGGTCCCTATCCTGTGCAAGATTAATCCACTCTCTATCATCATATCCCACCTCCCTCAAATCCATTTTTATATTATCCTCCCATCTACGTCTCGGCCTCCCCAAAGATCTTTTTCACTCCGGCCTCCCAACTAACACTCTATAAGCATTTCTGGATTCGCCCATCCGTGCCACATGCTCTGCCCATCTCAAACGTCTGAATTTGATGTTCCTATTTATGTCAGGTGAAGAATACAAAGAGTGCAGTTCTGCATTGTGTAATTTTCTCCATTCTCCTGTAACTTCATCCCTCTTAGCCCCAAATATTTTCCTAAGAACTTTAATCTCTGTTCCTCTCTCAAAGTGAGAGTCCAAGTTTCACAACCATACAGAACTACCGGTAATATAACTGTTTTATAAATTATAACTTTCAGATTTTTTGACAGCAGAGTAGATGACAAAAGCTTCTCAACCGAATAATAACAGGCATTTCCCATATTTATTCTGCGTTTAATTTTCTCCCGAGTGTCATTTATATTTCTTACTGTTGCTCCAAGATATCTGAATTTCTCCACCCGTTTCGAAGGATAAATCTCCAAATTTTACATTTCCATTTCGTACAACTCCTGGTCACGAAACATAATCATATACTTTGTCTTTTAGGGATTTACTTCCAAACCTATCACTTTACTTGCTTCAAGTAAAATTTCTGTGTTTTCCCTAATCGTTTGTGGATGTTCTCCTAACATATTCACGTCATCGGCATAGACAAGAAGTTGACGTAACCCATTCGATTTCAAACCCTCTGTGTTATCCTGAACTTTCCTAATGGCGTATTCTAAAGCGAAGTTAAAAAGTAGAGCTTATAATGCAGTGAATTGGAAAAGCCCGCAGTGAATTGGAAAAGTATCAGATAGAAACTGGCCTATACGGAATCTGCTGTAAGTTTCACTGAGACACAAATTCAAATTCAAAATAGTATACATATAAATTTGCTTGATATTCAAAACATTAAATTATTTATACATAATATATAATTTATTGTAATTTATTAATTAATAATTAATTGTAATTAATTTATTATTTATAATTATATTATATTTAGTATTAATTAATTTTGGTTAATTTATTATATATAATTTGTATATAATTATTTATATATGTATAAGATGATTCACTCTAAATGCAAAGGAATTTTTCGCTGTCAAAAAAAGCCTACTGCGTGGGATCAGTAATTTTCTATCCCCATCTTTTGAAATTCGCACTTGAAAATTCTTCGGGGTAAAAAATACTACGTACTCGACTACCATTGAACCCGCGTACCTTGGGTAATTTATGTTGTGTCATTAAACAAAATAATAATTGATGCGGGAATCATAATTAATTTTAAAAAAATTAATTTGTAAAGACATTAATAAACTCGGTGGGTGGCTAATGGATAATTTATTTAGCTCCTGTTGATCTTTTCTCTTTTACTGAAGAAAGTTCGTCATTAAGGTCACTGAGCAACTGTGAGTTGCTGACTTTTGTAGAGATTAAATACATTAACATGTCAAGAATTGTTAATACAAACAAGAAAAGTACTTCAATGTGGCGAGGGACAGATGACTAGGAAAGCTCCAAGTTGTAGATTATATTAGTTTAGCATTAAGTAGAAGAAAGTACAGTTTTACAAGTATTAAGAATCATAAATTAATTACACGATTGAAAAATGCAAACAAGCACCTTACCTCCGGCTGCCAGTTAATTCATGCTTCAGCGACCGACGCTACTTGGAACACGTTCAGAGAAGTTGTTTTAATCTCATTTACTAGCTAACTAGTCGGTGCAGACAAGTCTTCCGCTAGCAGTCAAATGTCATTCAGTGTTCAAGGAATTACGCTTTGCTGTGGAGTTGGACTGTTCTCTTCAAGCCTGTCTTCGTAATGTAATCTTGACTACCCATCATTCACACATGCTATTTGTATTTTTAGACTCTACTGAATGTGTTTGTTTATGTATGCGCAATAGAAACACAGTTATGTTTAGAGCAACATGTATAAAAGCCCTTCTATTAACTTTCTCATATCATATTACCCCACTGATTTTTGTTAACTTTTTTTTCAGTGAAGTTCGGTGACATAACGGGCTACT
Organism: Periplaneta americana; assembly: GCF_040183065.1. Classification (NCBI taxonomy): domain Eukaryota; kingdom Metazoa; phylum Arthropoda; class Insecta; order Blattodea; family Blattidae; genus Periplaneta; species Periplaneta americana. The sequence goes on along the minus strand of NC_091131.1, from coordinate 95,713,177 downwards.
GATTCTATTTGTTTCTGGCTCTGAAGAAATTTGAGAATATTTAGTCCGCCCGTATACTATTTCACATTAAGTTGTTAAACTTTTTAAAATTTAATTTCTTGCAAACTTCGGTCCCATCTTGCCAAAATATCAACTTGATATCACAAATTCCACCGTATAGTAGATAACCTCGTAGTTCAAACAATGTCGTTAAATAACCGGTTAAATGACTGAGAATTTAAGGAAATCCCAAAGATTACTTAGACGTCTATCCTCAAATTAAAGTAATAAAATACAATATATACGTTTTATAACAATAACGTATTTTATTTTATATTCATATAATTTACTGGGTGGAAGGAGACAAAATAGGTTCCTTTTAAGAGTGAGTGTAGTGAGTTAAACAAAAAAGTTTAATATCATTGTAGTCTTTTGTGAATGGGTTTCGAGAAAAGTAACATTTTTATTTGAACTTTTGAATGCATATTCCAGGAGAACAGGGGACATTGGAGAAGTGATATTAGGGACTTTGCAGAGCAAAGACCAAAAATGTGCCCTTTACTTGATTTGCTGCGCAGCATTGACGGTTTGGCCGTAATTTAATTAAAGAACTGTAATAAAGTGCGTTTCAGGAAGTCGTGAAAGTAGAAGTCTATGATATAATTTTGGTCGTCTTGGAACTGTTTTCTAGGTATTCATACAAATAAAAAGTGAACAAATGGCAACACAGTAAGACGTGTTCACGTAACAGTAATGATCACGATATTTAGAATACTCATATATTTTTAAATACTGTGGTACTGATTCTTCCCCGATTCACTTCTCAAAACAACCCTATTTCGTTACCTTCAATCTGTACCTTTACATAACCTTTATACCCCTATATTTTCATGACTATCGTGTGAATGAAAGAAAGAGAAAGTGGGATGAGAAATATTTAAAAGCAAGGCAGACTCTCGTCTTTGTATGGAAAATTGGGATTGAGAGAAAGTGACTATGTGAGCTCCAAGTCTGTTGGCCACTTGTCTCTGATTTTCGCCGTTGCAATTGGAGGAATATTAGATAATTTAACTGTTGTGTGGGAAACCTCAAGGTACATTAAATAGAGAATAGAGCGAGACGAACTGCGTGGAAAACCACGAGGTATGAAGTTTATCTCACACTTTTGTTTCCATGGTAACACGAATAACGTCAGAATAAACTTTCCATGCGATAAGGTTGCAATTTTTCTCTCTTGTAAATCGAACATAGAGTTGAATTTGTTGAATGAAGTCAGGTGATTCAGTGGGCTGCTTGTGAATATTTTGAAATATATACTGTAGCTATATGTGTATCTATTACTTCGATATGAAAAATGTTGCAGGTGTTTGTTATATTTTGTTGAAGTGATTTAATTTAACAGATCACAGAATTTAATTTGCTTTCTGATTTTTCAGACATGTCTGTCTAGCCGTCCCCGGTGGACTCTCAGTTAACATGCTAGTAGTTGGATTCGAAGTTATAGGTTAAAATCCGGTTGATGGCGATAAAATAATTAGTGGCCTTCCTTCGGAAGGGAAGTAAAGCTGGGATGTCCTTGCCACGTTAAATTATGGCGCTGAATAATCTATGCAACTGAAGGTGTTGTTAAATAAAGTATTACTACTACTACTACTGCTACTACCGCTGCCGCTACTGCTATCCATATACTACTTTCGTATGAAATTCTGCGACAGATTTTCATCAGATTTGTTGATTGAAATCCAACTTAACGGATCACTGATTTCTACTTCATTTTAGGCAGTTATGATGTTTTGTGTAACCATTTCCCATCAAAATCTATATGACGTTATTTGACCTTGTCTTTAATTGAAATTTTGTGACGAAGTATGGTGACTTAACGAATCGCGCTTTCTTCTAGTATTTATTTTGGATTCTGGTTTGGTGAAGTACGGTGACTTAGCGGGTCATGAACTTTTATTATCTTTCTGGTTTTTAAGATACTTCGGAACGTATAAGTATAGTGTGGCCGTTCATCTGTCTACTACTTCAATAGTACGAAAACCGTCTCATTGATTTAAATTAAATTTGTTGAAGTATGGTGCTTTAACGGACCACTGACTTTTATTTGCTTTCAGATTTCGTATAAATTTCAGATATGTAGTGCGATAGTATACTTTCATGCGTAACCGTTGTACCGGACGTAATAATTGAGTTTTATGAAGTAGAGCAACTTAATGGGCCACTGATTTCTGTCTTGGAGACATTTCACAACGTGTGATGTAACTGTTATCGGTCTGAATTTAAAAACGGCATTGTGAACAATTAATTTCATTCATTTTTTTAACTAAATACTACTTTAACGGGTTGCAGATATGTACTTTTATTTCGGTTTCGCAGACTTTTGAAAATTCGCCTATATAATGTGACCGTCCGTCCATTACATTAATACGAAACTGTTAAACCGATTTAAATTACATTTGTTGAAAGAAATGCAGTGACTTGAGGGACCATTATTTTCTATTTTCTTTCTGGTTTTTGCATGCAGTTTAGAATATAATCTCGAACGGCTTTCTACCATTTTCATATAAGATTTCTCTACCGATTATAATTAAAATTAGTTATAATTTAATTTGTTGAATTATCAAATATGTACGGCGAATTCTACTTTTGAAGAGATTTAAGATGTTTGTAGTAATCGTTCTTCGTCCACTGTTTTATAATTATAATACTCTTGCACAGGTTTAAATAGATAGATTACCCCACAAAATAAAAAATAGTGACAATGAATACCTATAGACCTAATACTAAACAGGTTGGTCACTTTCGTTACCTAAGATGTGGCATACATATGAATTTGAATTTGACGAGGATATCTAAAAAAAAAATAATAAATAAATTTCAGGTAATTTTGAGACCATTAAAAGAAGCGTTGCGTTGGGTAGAAAAACGAGAAAGGAAACTCAACTAAAGTTTTGTAAGGTGTATGGCTTTCCCCATTATTTTACACGAAGGTGAATCGTGGGTGTTACTAGAATAAGATGTAAGTTGCATACAAGCTATAGAAATGGGATTTATTAAATACTAGCCGTACCCGTGCGCTCCGCTGCACCTGTTAGAAATAAATATAAAGTAATTACATAATTAAAATAGAACGTTTGATCCAGGGAACAACTTTTACAACAGCGCAAGATAATCTGCTTCGCTCATTACCCAATTTTTTTTTTTGCATTGCACTTATTGCATATATATTTTATGTATTTTAACACGATTCAATTGAGCATAGTTAAAATTTGAATTATAAAATAATGGATTGCTAAGCTAACGTACTATTACTGCATACTAAATCAATACACTCTCGTTGTTCGTTAATTCTCTGAGATTAAAATGAGTGTACATAAATATTATTTTAAGAAATACAGACAACGAATGTACAAAATAGCCTATCAAATTTTCTGTGCATAGGAAGCTATTTTAATCTTACCTGTCCTCGATTTACTCAGACGTTACTGTAATAACATTATAGCATTAATGTCCATCTAGAGAAACTACACTTTCCAATGGTGAAATAATAATTAATTATACAAATCGGTTAATTTAGCTTCTGATATTACTTCATACAAACACAGAAACATTCTCTGTAGGCTATGTTTAATAGCTTTCGATTGCTGATGTCCAAGGCCCCTGTTTCGATTGTTGTTGTCCAAGGCCCCTTATAGACGAAGTCATTTGTTCTTAATTCATTGCACCGTCTTAGATGGCGTTATTTTAATTTTAAAACTCATTATATCATTAAATATCAGTCCTATCAAAATTTTGTAAAGAATAAAACTTATCGGAAATCATTTTTAAAGAAACTTTTGTTATGTAACATTTTTCACAAAAATCAATAATAAGCGAGATATTTCGATTTATTTAATTCAGGCTCCCTTATAACCCCCCTTTGAAATAAAGTATTTTGAATGCCATATAGCCTAAAATCTAAGTTACAACAAACTTAATTTATATTCCAATTTTCATATAAATCGGTTCAGCCATTATCGCGTGAAAAGGTAAGAAACATACAGACAGACACAATCAAAAATTTCAAAAATGCGATTTTCGGTTTCAGGGTGGTTAATTATATATGTTAGGACCAATTATTTTTGGAAAATCGAAAATTACCAGAAAAATTTCGGCTACAGATTTATTATTAGTATAGATGTAAAATTATGCACAAGAAGTAACAGAATTAGAAATGATTCAAAATGATTAGAATTGGATATTTTATGTTAACGATGAGGTAGAAGAATATAGGCCTAATTTGAAAGAGTATGTAAGTAGAATGTGAATGGAAAGACTTCCAAAAAATAAGTGTTACGTCACAAACCAAAAGGGAGGAGAAACGTAGGAAGACCGCGCAATAATAAAGACCGGAATAAGTGATATCTCATAATTCTGGAACGAAGAAGAAGAAGATTTAAATGTAACCTATGCTGAATGGAATACGTATTGCATACTTTCAGAATAAGGTACTTTGTATATCCGTTCTGTATTATTGATTTGAACTCTTACACATGTTTAATTTAAGTATATTGAAGAAAGTAGACAATTTATCGGTCAGTTAGGTTCTACTTCCTTTGCAGATATTTCAGAATATAAATTGTGACCGTCCGACTGTCTACCACTGTAATATGAAATTGTAACATCTACCGTAATTGATTTGAATGTAATTAAATTTATTGGCGTTAGTACGACGAATTAATGAGAGTACTGCTTTCTACCTACTTGAATTCTAGCTTTAAAAACATTTTATAATATTTATTGTAATCATTATTTGTCTGATATTTCCTATGATATTGCTGCGTGGATTGAATTAAATACCTATGTTAATTGAAATACGATGGCTTATTTCTGTATCTGTTTCGTTGATATTTCAGAATATTTAGTAGGATCGCCCGTATATTTTTGTGTGAAAACTGATGCACAAATTTGACTTTAATCTATTGGTTGAAGTTCGGTAACTTAACAGTTCGTTAACTTCTATTTGCTTTGCAAACATTCTCTTCAATTAAGTCCGACTTCTTAACGGGCCATTAACTTTTATTTTATTTTACAGCGAATGCTGGTAAATATCTCAGAGAATCTTATGTAGCCCTAAATCTCTATGCTAGTTTCATTTGAAACTGATGTGCCAAATTTAATTTTATTTCTTAAAAGAAGTTTGGTGACTCAAAGGGCTTTGCCTACAATAATTCTTTTTCTGGCTCTGTTTACAGGAATCACTACATATCAATTTCAACGGAGGACAAGTAGAAAACAGAAGAATTATCTGACGTATCTTCACCGTCAACCTACGCTCTGTCTTCCAACTATGGGTAAGTCGACAAATTAAATAACAGAGTTATTATCTTTCCGTAACAGTATTCCGTTTTGAAATATGTTTTAGTTCCATTGCAACCGATCTTCCATAAATTCTCCATTTACGACTGGTTTTGTATTGTGTTTTTGTCATGATTTTAAATATTTAATTATCAAACCAACGACTGACACCTAAACTGCACAGACAAACTATCTTTCGTTCAACCCGGAATAATTATATTCTCTGTATCAAAACATTTCTAGTGAGCATGTCCCTTTTCGCTGGTGCTCAATGAGAAACGAATAATCCTACACGGTGCTTCGTAATCTAAATCTGGAAAATCTCTCGTGGTAATGCCGATTCTCTTTACCATAATACAGTCAATTAATATCATCATCGCCTTCATTACCACCACCGCCACCACCATAATCATCTGCTCACAACGAACTACAGGTAGAGCAATTATAATAAATATGTAGGAAGTTGTGCAGATGTTTCTAAATTTTCCACCACAAGCACTACCACCACCATCATCACAGTCATCATCATCATCTGTTTACGGGAAACTAGAGAAATCATAAAAACCTATAGACAGTAGTGTGCATACTTCTAAAAGTTGTAATTGAAACAAACGTACTTTTCACACACATATAGTTGGGAAAGGAATTATTAGTAGGGTTACCATGAGAAGAAATTCTATAGAAGGACATGGAATCTAAAATAAGAGGACATTGCCGGAAAAAAGGAAAGACTTTTTAAAATTGGTATGAACAAAATTAGAGATAAAAACAATGACTCACCTTAGTCAGTTTCCTCACTAGTTGCTGGATCAGTATTACATCTGTATCCTACTTATCGATGGAGTCCACTTTGTGCACAAGAGCCTGAAGAGACAAACTTACATCTTGTAACAAATAACTATGGAACTGTTCACAGGACATGTTCTTGGAATTATATTTCACCATGATGATACCTCTGACTGTCTCCGTTAGCATTCGATTTCGTTCATTTGTCCATTGAGCAGATATTAGGGAAATTACTCTCTCAGCATTTCTATTGTGATGTGGAATAGATAAATAAATAGAATCGACATATTTTTAAGAGTTCTGCGAAAGTTTCAGTGCTCGCAGAACTATTGCAATTGAAGAATTTGCACCATTGTTTATCTAAAGTTAAATCTTTGTCAAAATTAACTTGATTGGCATATGTTTGTACATTGCAGAATGAAAGTGATAAATAGCTTAGAATCATGAATAGTGATATTTTTAGAGTGTAAGAATTCAATGTATGTCAATAGGTTATCATATTTTGTTTTTTTTTATGTGCTCCAGCTTCAACCATTGAAAGCAGTTAAATTCTTTCATAGGTTTTCACCATTTGTTTAGATATTCTATGCATAATATCGCACAGTACTCAATATTCATATCAATTCTACTTGAAATGCGAAATACTGAACATTTAATTTTTTTTAAATGTCTGCCGGACAGGATAAAATGATTAAAAAAGAGGACATGTCCTCCTTATGCCGAACGGAAGGTAACCCTAATTCTTAGTCTCGCAGCGTATGCCTGATTGACCGAGACCAAGGGATTTCCCATCGCCGTTGTAATTCGCAGAATTCGTACAAGAATTGCTGAGGGATTAAGGATTACGCAATGGAATGTTATGTTAACGGTTTTCAAATATAGTGTCACGTCATCATTAAATCTTGCTGGGAATATGAAGTGTCTGTAAGCAGCCTCCGGCTTTCATTTCTGAAGATTCTTAGAATTATATATAAACGTTGGTTTTAAAATATGTAGTGACGAAATCTGTAAAAGATGTTTTTCTTAACTGTCAAGCGTCTTGACCCAATTCAGTAATGGATTTTAAAAGTTTCATCTGCTTGACATGATGAGATAACTAGAGTGGAATTTGTTTATTGAACGTTCTTCGATAGCGAATTCGACACTTTTGTTAATTATAAGCTTAAAGTATGTCTCGTATGATTATCACGGGTCAGGTCTCTTTAGTTATGACAACACGGTACAACATAAAGCACATATTATTGCAATGATACTCTTTCCTGAGTGTTAGACAAGATTGCTTTTTTCTACGAGCAAAGTAATTTGGTGTAGCCTATTACAATTTTCGGAGGAGTTGCTAGTCTTCTTTTACCTCAATGCAGATAGTTAAAAATTAAGCTTATAATTAAGAAATAATATTAAATATAAGGGTACAGTACATCAGTTATTCATATATTTCAAAAAGGCATATGACTCGGTTAAGAGAGAAATTTTATATAATATTCTTATTGAATTTTGTATTCCCAAGAAACTAGTTCGATTAATTAAAATGTGTCTCAGGGAAACGTACAACAGAGTCTGTATAGGGCAGTTTCTGTCGGATGGTTTTCCAATTCACTGCGGGCTAAAGCAATGAGAGGCACCATCAGTTTTACTTTTTAACTTTGCTCTAAAACAGTGGTACCCACTAGAAGTTAGAGACAAGTCAAAAGTGAGAAAATGTGATTTTCCGAGAGCTACATGCATTTCACAGTATTAAAATAAAGAGCGAATTTTTAATTATTAAATTATATGCTCCTACTGCTATTATTATTATTATTATTATTATTATTATTATTATTATTATTATTATTATTATTATTTTAATATAAGATAACAGACTCATATAGTATATTACTGGTATTTTGAAGTTGAAGGTCGGACTCTGCTACTCTTCTGCAAAATCATATCGAGCTGGTTGATTTGTGGTTTTATTTCACCTGTAATCTGTTCTGTCACATACAGCTAGAAGGAACTCCTTAACAATGCCCAAATCTGCAAATGGCTTAATTTCTGCTACGTGATACGATGCTTTTGTTGTCAATTTGTTTTTATATACTGTAGGCTAGAATACATTATTTTCTGTTCAGACATTAGGGATATTTTTAATATTTTCAGATTTTCTATCCACGATTGAGACTGTTTTGGATACTTATCAAAAGTTAACTGCACAGTATTATAATATTTATTAAGATAAAAACGTTTATAACCCGTCACTATATCGATACATACAACAAATATGTGTCGTTGTTGAACATCTTCGCTGTAAGTAATGTTGCAGGGTAACTAAAGTTTTCTCCAGTTGCACATTATTACAGAAATTATAAAAAATATTTGAATAATTTCGAGGAAAAAAATTGTTCCGGGGCCGAGCATCCAACCCGGGACCTTTGGTTAAACGTAATAACGCTCTACCAACTGAGCTACCCGGGAACTCTACCAGATACGGATCCAATTTTTCCTTCTATATCCACAGACCTCAAAATACGCAACCAACATTGAGCGTATTCCGAATCTCACCGGTGAGCAATCCGATGGCATCACGGTGTTCCGAATTCCACCGATGACGTCATTGATGCTCCACCGGTGTCGCACCGGTGCCATCAGCTTGCAGAGGTGGTGGCAGTCTCCATCAGCCGCCATCAGTGAATCTGATTGGTTCTTGTATAGGGCGGGAATTAGCAGACGAATAACATCGTGCACTGTTGTGTCATGGCGGTGTGCTCTGCTTTAGTTCTGCTGTATTGTTTGTAATGAGCACAACGTAAAAACAATATGTTAATGGCTTATGAGCGAACATGTCAAAGGACTCGTTATTACTACCTGTTCAAGAAATAAATTGTTTATGCTATCTTTTCTTTGAACGAGATGGGAGTACGAAAATTTCGCAAAATTTTGCTAGCGTAGCACAGACAACAAATTGTACAGTCGCTATGACAGCCATCGATCCTTCCAGCAGTTTTGTTCCTAATTTCGCTGCAACGTGACGTCATTGATGCCACCGGACCGGTGAGATTCGGAATACGCTGATTGAGAGCACATTAAATCTGTGTGACTTAAATTGTGGTTTTCTGTTAACGAACAGTGACGTATATTATGCAACTCAAGCTTTCAGGTATAACTCCCTGTAAAGTTAATTTAAATAATTTCGAGGGAAAAATTGATCCGGGGCCGGGCATCAATGTTGGTTGCTTGACTGTTGTCAGCCTACTTTGAGGTCTGTGGATATGGAGGGAAAAATTGGATCGGTGTCTGGTAGAGTTCCCGGGTAGCTCATTTGGTAGAGCTTTGGTACGTTTAACCAAAAGTCCCGGGTTCGATGCCCGGCCCCGGAACAATTTTTTCCTCGAAATAATTCAAATTAACTTTACAGGGAGTTATACCTGAAAGCTTGATTTGCGTAAAAAATAATTCTCAGAAAAAGAACCCAGTAATAGTAATATTAATTCAACAGCCGCAATAAATGTCTTTAAGAGCCGCATGCGACCCGCGGGCCGCGTAATTACTACCACTGCTCTAGAATATGCCATAAGGAAATTCCAGGATAACAAAGAAGGTTTGGTTACATCAGCTGCTTGTCTATGCGGATGACGTGAATATGTTAGGAGAAAATTCACGAACTATGAGGGGAAAACACGGGAATTTTACTTGAAGCAAGTAAAGAGATAGGTTTGGAAGTAAATTCCGAAAAGACAAAGTATATGATTATGTCTCGTGACCAGAACATAGTACGAAATGGAAATTTAAAAATTGCAAATTAATCCTTTGAAAAGGTGGAAAAGTTTAAATATCTTGAAGACACAGTAACAAATATAAATGACACTCCGGAGGAAATTAAACACCTATGGGAAATGCCTGTTATTATTCGGTTGAGAAGCTTTTGTATACAGTCTGCTCTAAAAAAAACTGAAAGTTAGAATTTATAAAACAGTTATATTACCTGTTGTTCTATATGGTTGTGAAACTTGGACTCTCACTTTGAGAGAGGAACATAGGTTAAGGGTGTTTGAGAATAAGTTGATTAGGAAAATATTTGGAGCTAAGAGGGATGAAGTTACAGGAGAATAGAGAAAGTTATAGAAAATAGAACTGCACGCATTGTATTCTTCGCCTGACATAATTAGGAATATTAAATCCAGACGTTTGAGATGGGCAGGGCATGTAGCACGTATGGGCGAATCCAGAAATGCTCATAGAGTGTTAGTTGGAAGCCGGAGGAAAAAAGACCTTTGGGGAAGCCGAGACGTAGATAGGAGGATAATATTAAAATGGACTTGAGGAAGGTGTGATATGATTGTAGAGACTGGATTGATCTTGCTCAGGATAGGGACCGATGGCGGGCTTATATGAGGGCTGAAATGAACCCCCGGGTTGGTTAAAAGCCATTTGTAAGTAAGTACTCTATAGCTCCAAACGGTTTCTTTTTTGCTTTATCGCGTTTTACCTCCACCTTTGATAGGCCTACTAGTACCGATTTACAATGCATTGCGACATTAGACAACACTGTACGGGCTTCGTTTGTCGTACGGTAAGCACGACACAGGGCCACTTCTGAGACAAACACAAGACAGTACGTGGTGGGGGATAGATACCCATTACCGTGGATTTAAAATAAATCTCTTCCGTTCTCACGCCGAGAATCAAGCCACGGACAGGTTCAATGTGATACATACACGCTGTATGCTGAACCATGGCGGCGAGTTAGATATTATATGTCTTTATTAATATAGTTTATAATTATATAATGTATAGGTGTGTACATAATAAAGAGCGAAATAAATGCGATTAAAATAACAAATGAAAACATTTTCTTCTAAATAGAAGGAATGTTATAGATAAGTACAGTTAAATGTATTATATTATTATTATTATTATTATTATTATTATTATTATTATTATTATTATTATTATTATTATTATTATTATTATTTATCGTCGTTTATGGAATGCACGAAAACTGCTATTTTTAATTTTTTTTTCATTTTTATTCCTTAACACCCAAATTATATACAGGAATTTAATTTAAAAACTTCTCAGTCTAAATAACTAATTATTTAAAATGAATTAAATTTAAACAAAAAGCATGTCAATTTAGATATTGAGGGGGAAGTCTGAAACAAGGCTTATTTGCATTTTAGATTTCACCCCCACCCTCCAGCTTCCCCCACTTTGAAATTTCAAATGGCACCCCTATATTTTTATACTTAAATATGAAAGATAATCAATTCCTTATACACCTCATTCATTTGTTTTCGCTTCTTTTGTTTTCTATCGCTGCCTGACAACCAGGATTGTTGTTATTGTTGATTAGAGCTGAAGAGAATAAAGATACAAAAACTTATTGAGCATTTCATGTAAAAGTTGTGTTTGTATATTAAATTATTTTAAAATGGTGTATACCCTTCAAGAGAGAACATAAACCATCCTTATTTATTAAATTTAGGAAATTGCACAAAATAAGCTATGTTTTCGTCCTACTATCAACAGATAATAACAAAAATACAGGTTGCCAGGTGACGATAGAAAATAAAAGATGCGAAAACAAATGAATGCTCTTTAACATTTTTAGTATAAAAATATAGGGGTGCCAAAGTGGGGGTGGCTGGGTGTGAGGGTGAAATCTAAAATGTAATCGAGCCTGGTTTCTGATTTCCTTGTCAATATCTAAATTAACGTGTTTGTTTGATTGTTTGTTTGCTTGTTTGTTTAAATTGAATTCAATTTAAATAATTAGTTATTTAGACTGGGAAGTTATGTAATGAAAGCCCTGTTATGTATATATACAATAACTTACATATATTTTTACTGTATATATTTCCTCTTAACAGTGTATTTGCCAATGGCCTTAAAAACTGGCCTAACCACATAACAGAATTGTGCCTGAATTGAGTAAATTGGTGTTTACTATATTAATCAGCAAAGTTTAGTACATCGAATTCTTGACCTGTCCAAAAGTCGGTCAGTTGCCCAATAAAACTGCTCACAACGTAACCCACCCCTCCAGCAAAATTTGATGCAGTTGAATGGACCGAACATTCCCTCACGGTTTCCACAGGAGCACGATATGTCTCCTCTTTTATTAATGGAATTACTTTCCTCAGAGTCAAAAGAGTTCCATATCTGTACAAAAATCCTAACGCACGTGGTCCCCTTCGTAATAGTCCTTGTACTGAATTTTATTGCACCTTTTAGTTCTTATCTTCGCCTTTCTTTCTTTTGCTTTCTTACAAGTTCGCCGTCTCGGTAAGACAAAAGTCTTGTGTCCTCCTTTACATTCTAGCAAGTCATCTTCAACTCTCTAGTCCATTTAAGGTTTCTCACACTTAACATCTAAAACACAGCATCTCTTCGAATCCGCCTCCTCTCTTCTAAAATACAACTTTTTAGTATACGAACACAGAGGTAAGAGATCTTCCGAGCTTATCATATGTACTTTACAATACGTGCTTTTTGACCACGGCAGTAAAATTCCATTTCATGTGCCTTTGGGCATAAAAATCCCGTTAAAGCGCTCGATAATTTAGCCTTTTCGGTGTTTGGAAATTTCACGCCAGTTTCCTTCATACGTAAAGAGAATACCATGCAGTATTCTGTGAACATGAAGGGCATATATAACATGCGGGATATAAATGTTACAAAGCTGCTTTATAAAGGAGTGGCACTTGATTATACATTGTATTATTCTGACGTTTTTATGGCAGGTGGTGACGTACATCGTGATATTTATTCAGAGAACAAACACCTTTGCAATACATGCTAGTTTCATAATCTCTATAATGAAATAAAGTTATTCTATTGCTTGATTCAAGGGGCAGCATGTCTGTTTCGACCCCAATTGCTGTTCGAATATTGCACCAATGACAGTCAAACAGTTGGGAGTCCGGTTAGTTCAAATGGCACAACGACTGGCTACGAACTGTAACAATATTTTTATGTGATTAAGCATTTCCTATTATTGTAGATTGTAAAAGCAGCAGAGAAGAAACAAATGATGAAAGTAAAAATGATAAAGAAAGAGAATGGAAAATAATGGAAAGGAGTGAGGGAAAATAGAAATAGATTTGGAAAGGAAATAACGAAGAAAGGAAGCTACTAAGAAAGGATGGTACAAGGAATAAAAACGCAGTACCAGGGAGAATGGTAGAATTATGCAGAATTGAAGAGAACGTATTACCACAGTCTAGCATATACAGTCACGAAGCTTAATATGTAATAAATATGCATCCATAGATAGTTGCTAACCACTAGGATCGCTACTATCGCCTCATTACAGACAATGCGAAATAGTACCTGCACAGTCAATTGTTCCTAGCACCCTCACAACTCAAGTTTCGTGACTGTATATAGCCTACTAGACTGTGGTATCAGTGTGTTCCTTGAGGTCATTGCTCTGCAGTGGGGGTGAGTATAACTCCAATGATCTATTCCGCAAGACTTGCGAGAGGAAAATTTAAACAAACACGTCTCGAAAGATACGTTTCGAATAAATTACTATGTAGTCTTAGAAAAATATTTTGTCGCACTGATACTTTGTAAGTCCCAGAAAGGAGACAGTGTGCATGATCAGACATACAACGAAACAAAACTAATTTTATTACTTCAACTGTTCCTTCTCTTGTGAACTAGGTCGCTCGTCCTCTGATCCTTTCTGGGACTTACAAAGTATCTGTGCGACAAAACTTTTTTCTAATATTGTATATAAGGCCTACGTAACACTTAATACATTACTTAACGTACTGACTAGTACAGGGACATCATTTTATTTTACTTCAATTTTTATTGTACCTGAGTTTTTCTTATTTACTTCACTCCCATCCCTTCTACTCCCAACCGTCCTCCACACAGAACCAAGGCAGCATATGCAGTCAAAGTCGCCTTACGGTCATAGTAAACAGTATTGAGTTTTAAGTATAGTACGTTCCAGTAATGAAAGAGCTTTCAATATTGAGTCATATTTTCGCACAGATACTGTGCGTCCGTTTGCTTACGTCGCATCCCGGTTTCCCCCACCTGCTTCTGCTCGCCCCTCTGTAAAGACTAGTGGTTGGTCTGTCTTAGCTCTTTTTTGGAAACATTTCCTGTTAGGAATTGGACATCTACGTAATCTTATACAACTGTTTAAAATAACTTAAATAAAAGGGCTTCGTTAAGTAATTAACTGTCACGTGACTTCCCCCTTTCTACGATCCTACGACATAACCACTTGGACTGACAGTAGATAGCATGTCTGAATAATTTTATCTTTTCGGATCGGGCAGAAGTGAAGATTGAATTTACAGTACTTAAGGTATTCTTTTATAGAGTACGTACAGAATTATTTCAACGCGAGTTACTGGTACGAAACACGAAACTGGAAATTGGAATTAGTTACACTAGTCTACAGTGCGATATGCACAAAAGAACTGAAGCCTATATCAAAATGAACGGCCACCATTTTCAAAAATGTGTTTAAATATTCATATTATGATTATTTTTCAATTTAAATTCACTCTCTATACTGTACGCTAATGTGCTGTAGACAGTATAATATACACTGCATAATGAATACGTCCGCATGGATAGCTCAGTTCGCGAGTAAAAACACTTATTGTTAATTCTGTACTGTATTTTGATTAAAGAAAAACCTAAAGAAAATTATCAAACTCAAAATCGCGATATTTTCTAGTTTACGTAAATTGATTAACTACTTTTCTTCCCTCCTGTTCCTAGTAAAGTGATTTGTTTGTATTTTTCGCCAGTATCATCGAACTCCAGTCGTGGAAGGGAGTAGCGAACAGTGTTTCCGTTTCTCAATCGTTAATTCAAAGGCATAGCCAGGTTAATGTTAGAAATGTTAGTAAAAATAAAATGATGTCTAGGTATAATTTAGATAGTCGGTGATGTATGCAATAGAGGGGGAAAGAAATTGGCCACCCTATCCCATTATCTCCTAGCACCGTGTTGCCTTAATTTCTTTTCTAAATTAATTTTTAATTTCTTCGAAGATAATAACTTAAATCGAGATTGAGGTACAGAATGTGTATTCGTAATAATGTTATTTTGAGTTTACAGCAAATGTAAAGGAATCTTTAATGGAAATATTTTTATAAGAATAGTACGTATACCTAGGACAGCTAGTCTCCTTTCATCAGAAGACAGAGAAGGAAATAAAACAAAGGATTTCTCTCGCGTGGAAGGCATTCTGGAGTCTCAAGTTCATCATACTGGAGGGAACACTCAGCAAGAAACTCAGAGTAGAAATATTGGAGACCTGCGTAACTCCTGTACTGTTATATGGGTGCCAGACGTGGTCTCTTACTGCCAAACTTCGTAACAATCTCCAAATATGCCAAAGAAAGATGCTGAGAAAGATACTAGGCTTATCACTGAGGGACAGAGTTCCAAACGAAGTGCTACAAAAGATGGCAGCAATTAAAGATCCAGCACTGCAAGCCACCAACACCAAATGGAAGTGGGGAGGCCATGTTGCACGACTTAGAGACGAAAGATGGACGCAGAAAGTCACACTATGGGATCCCCGCATTGGCAAGAGATCACCCGGAAGACCAAGACGAAGATGGGCCGACCTCTTCAGTGAACGAGTAGGAAGGCATTGGTCAAGCAGAGCAAGACATAGGGAAGACTGGAGAAACATAAGAAGACAAGTGAACAGCGACTAAAACCAGTGCGACAGAAACAAGCGAACAATAACAAAGTGTGCAGAATGTGAACCAAGTGAACAATTCCACTCTTACGCGGAGTAGCTCACCGCGTGAGACAAATAGAGCTCTCCCTCTATAGGAGGAGGCCTTTGCCCTTAACGGGACATTTTTTAGGCTAATCATTTCATTTCATTTCAGTATCTTTTTGGCAGACTACATTGTTTACACCCTGTTTATATAATTAATACCAAATTAAAACGATGTAGAACAGGCAGTAGACATTTCTTACAAGACGGAACGGAAAGGTTCCTGAAATTAATAACCGGAACGCCGTTCCCGCCCGTTTCTGTTCATTTGGAGCCCTCCTTAAATGTTCCATTATAACGCTGTAAATTTACATAAAATTAAGGCTGTAAATTTTTGCGCTTCAGTTTAAATATTTGCAGGTTCATAATATTTTTTATGAGTTCACGTACAAGACGCTTAAAGAAATAGGGAAGAATAAGAACTGAGAGGGAGGTAAAAAGAAATCAATTAATAAAAGATGCAGAAAAAGAAGTAGAAGAAAGTAACAAAGGAGAGTGAAAGATAGAAGAAGAGAATTCAAGGAAGGAATGTGGGAATGAAGAAATGAAAAGATTGTGGAAAAGAAATTAGTGTGGAATGTAACAGATTTTTTAACGAAAACTGTATCAGTTTAAATTACAGCGCAATTTTATTGCACTCGTAATCATCGCCAAGGTCGTTTCGGTGCAAGAGGAAATTTTTTGACAGTCGTAAAATTGAGGATTTTAAAATGATGTAGCAAAAAATAACATAGTTTCACACCGAAGAAGAATTTTCATGTTATAATTACATACACTATATATATAGGATGGCATTTGCTCAATCATGCATTCTTTTATAAGGTTATAGCCTATAGCAGGGGTTCTTAACCTATGGGTCGCAACAGAAACAAGGATCGCCGTTGCTTCTCGAAAAAAATAAAAATTGAAAATGTTCATTAAATTACTACTTTTCAGAGCTGTGTTTTACAAACAATAATAAAACAGGATAATGTCTGCAGATTAAATAACTCCCAGAGTTAGTGTAATACCAAGGATTCCATGAACTAATGTGAATAATAATAATTTTTTACATTTTCAATCATTAAGCTGTTATATGAAGAGTCCACTGCAAGAATAATGGATGTCATTTGGAGTACATTTTTCAGAAAAAGCAATTGAAAGTTTGAAATGCTTAGAGCTCAAAGCTTAACTGTGATTTTCCGATCATTACTGGACAATGACTATCAGTGTTAATGCCATATAACTCTCTATGTACATTCTATATGTCTTAAGCTATGCATTGACAGTCTTGGTTCATTTTCGACAAGAAAGTGACATCCATCATTCTTGCAGTGGACTCTTCATATAATATTTTTCCTGCAATATGTTATTACTCATGTCTTCCCTCTATTAGAATTATGATTACATTTCATAATTGCTTATTAGGAAATATTACTACTCTATTAATAATTAATTTCCACACTTAGTGTATTTATACGATATTGAAATGCCTGCTGTTATTCGGTTGAGAAGCTTTTGTCATCTGATCGGCTTTCAAAAAAACTAATATTACCGGTTGTCCTGTATAGTTGTGGAACTTAGACTCTCACTTTGAGAGAAGAATAGAGCAATGAAGCCTAAGTCCATGAAAGACGACGACGATGATGGTAAAGTTTCTTAATGACAGCTTCTATTGTATCAATCGTCTCCTTTATAGTAGGCCTTCCTGTCCATGGACAAATTTTGAAGTGAGGCTTCTATCTAGAAATTCTGTTAGATCCCTGTATCAGCAATTATTTTGATGTCAAGATTAATGCAAACTCATGTCGAACTTATCGTATATGAGGGAACACTATAATCGAATGAAGATAATCAGCGTAATCCAGGAGTAAGGACTGGTCTCGCGCTCCGAAAGTGTTCTCGTGTATTGGTTTGAATTCCGCTTGGGATTGTTACATAGGTGCACTGTTGCGAGGTTTTGCCAGACTGTAAAGTGAATGCCAGATGCAGCGAATTCTCATATTTATCTCTCCAAAATATTGTCCGTTATCACCGATTTCATCGATGCTGTACAGAGTGGTCCATTAAGTATGTCCCGCGCTTTAGGAATCAGTCCTATAGATAATTTTGGGCAAAACATGACAAATAAACAATATTATTAGCTTGTTTTTGTTTGGAAAAATCCATATATCGTACTATGAATCGAGCTTATAATTTATTTCTGTCTTGATACAAACAGTGGGACATGCACTAAATGGAGTGGAGTTCCTCTGCGACTTCGTCTAGAGTACGGAGAGAGGGGTAACCTAGGTCAAGTCTGGTGATATCAGCTGTCGATAGGTAGGCCTACATAAGCATTTCGCAATCTTACATTTCAAAGATATCCCTTAATATTTCATTATGGTCCCCCTTCACTTGTCTCCTGCAGTAGCGGCTCACCTTGTGTACGCTCATCAGCCGTGTCGAGTTACGAATTGCAACGCGCGCGATTCACATCCGTGCGGCCAAGCCGTTGAAGCGGGAAAAGGAATATTTTCTGTATAATACAGTAATTTTAAATAATCCTTCTATGTATATTCTAATTGATTCGCTTTAAATTCTGCTCACAATCGCTTCTAGCCAACTTTCTTAGTATTTAAACACCTGTAAGTAGCTCATTAACTGTTGATCATCGGTCCTATGTTCATATGAATTGTTTTTGCTCGAAATGACCTATAAAACGGACTCCTAAAACACGGGTCATACTTTATGAATCGCTTTATATATAGGGTAATTAAGTGAACGACTAAAGAATTCGAGTCAAATACTTGTACTGTCTCCTATAAAATACAGAACTTTTGAAATCAATCTTTGAAATTAACTAAATCAAACTGAATGAAAATGCAAGATACAGCTCAAATAAAATCCGAGAGAAGAAAGTGGAAAAAATTGAAACTTGTTAGATTCTGTAACGTCTCACATGTAAGTTACAGGTTTTGTTCTGAGTAGCAGACAATTCCAGCCTCCCATTATAAGGAACAGAGTAGGTGTAAAAGATTTGCGAGTAGGATAATATGGATAATAATTCACTTTGGGGGCTGTATTCTTCGTTTTGTTGTTATTTATTATGAGAGGCGGGGAGTAATTACGTTAAAGTTATTACATTACCGATCCTATTCAATTTATTTAGCAATTTGAGTTCTTGTCGTCTGAAGAGTCTATTTACGGGAAAATTTTACTGCAAGAAGTGGCATAAATTTGTGTTCATTAAGTAAACGTTTATTACAATTGTCGCGTGGCTACTACAGTCAGTACTTTTATCTTGTTTTACTACTCTTTCATTATTTAAAAGCAATATTACATATTTGTGTACGGATATTATATACACATAATACTGTAGCCTATATTCATAAAAAAAAAATATGTTACAGAGAGGGATAGAAACGAGTCGTCGTTCTTCGCGTTCTAATTTTCACCCTCGTCATTCTCCATTCTAATTTGTCCTCTTTGTCAGCCTTAATTTTTCCTCCTGCCCTTTCATTTTTTATCTCTTCTGCCTCTTGCTTCTATTAATTTTTCGCCTTCCATTCTTAACTTCCTCCTCATTTTCAACCTCTTCTGCTCTATCTAGTTTTCTTATTTTTCGAATTCCTGCTCAACAGGATCTTCCTTCCTCTACATTCTCATCTTTCGTCTTCTCAAGCTTCTCATTTTCTGTCTTTTCTACTTTATATCTTCCTACTTATATTATATTATATATTATTACGATGTACCAAAGTACATATGATAGTTCCATGCAGAAATTCTACGTCATCATATGATGAAGGATGGGTGGAGCGGAGAAACCTAAGAGGTGGTGGAGCTTAAACTGAGAGAATTCAGTCCGGCATCGGAATGGGAATCCGGTGTGGCTCAGTGGATAGAGCGTCAGCACGTAAAGCTGAAGACCCGGGTTCAAATCCCGGTGCCGGAGAGAATTTTTCTCCTCTCCACCCATCCTTCATCTTCCTATTTAGTTTTCTCTTCTTTTCTTTATCTCCTCATTTTCGAACTCGTAGCTTTTATTCTTCTTTATTATCCGTCTTTCCTGCCCAACCTTCTTTTCATTTTTTTGTCTTGTCTATCGCCTCTTCGTTTTTCTTTCTTTCTTTTTTTTTAAATTATGTCTCCTCAATTTTTCTCTTCCCTGATCTACCTTCTCATGTTTTGACTTCATAGCTCTAATTCCTCTTCCTTACTATCCATCTTCCCCACTCAACTTCTTCCTGCTAATTTTTCGTCTTTCAAATCTTCTCCTCATTTTCCATCTTTTCTACTGTACTATCCTTTTTACAGTATCTCTTCCCTGATCTACCTAATCATTTTCTGACTTCGTACCTCTACTTTCTTTCCTTTCCTGCTCATCTTCTCCCCTCTTTTGTCTTCTTCTCAATCTCATTTTCTATCTTTCTTACTGTATTCCCCCTTCTTATTTTTCTTCACTGTTGTATCTCCTCTTTATTTCAGTCTTCCTTGTCCGACCTTTTTTCTTCTTATTCTTTCCTGCTTTTCTTCCTATTTATTACCTTCTTCCTTGCTCTCTTTTCTCCTTACCATTATTTTGAGTCTTCTCAGTTTTGTCTTCTTATTTTTCGTCTATTTTGCTTTACCTCACCATACTCCTCATTTTCCATCATCTATATTTTCCCTCCTTGTCTTCCGTTCCTACTTCTCTACTTCCATTTTTGGATGAATTCTTTCTCCTTATTCTCTGTCTTTATCTTCTTCTATTCTTTAGCTACTCCTCCACTGCTTTTCTTATCTGATCGACATCTTTTCCCTCCTCTTCCCGATTTTTTCCATATTTCCTCAATTTTCTTCTTCTTTACGTTTTCTTTGTCTTCTCTGCTCTCCCTCTTCCGCCTCCCCTTTTTCTTATCTTCTCTACTTCCCCTTCTACAGCTTTCTCTATCTCTGCCTCATTTTCCATCTTCCGTACTCTACGCTTACCTCTTCGTTTTTCTGCTTTTTTGCTTCATTTCGTTCTCATTTTCCTTCTTTGTTCTGCTTTCTTCTTTGTCCCCTTCTCTTCTGTTCTACTTTCTTCTTATCGTCTTCATCTTATTTTTTCTCCTCTGCCCTACCTCCTCCAACGTTCTACTTCTTTTTTCTTCCCTAATTCTTTGTTCCTTCCTTTCTTTTTATTTTTCTATCTTTCTTTCTTTATGTAGACTATAGTATGTCACTTTTTCTTCGCTTCCTTCGTAAGATATATATCATACATTGGAGATTCTTTGTTTTAATGTGTACTGCTTTGCCACGAACTAAACTGTATTGCACTCAATGGAAGTCAGCTGAATACTAATAGTGTAACCTTGACGTCCCTTCAGCCTGTCTTATCTGTCCATACTGCGCAACATAATTTATCACGCTCGATTCAGAGGAAATGTATGCACTACTGGTCTGTCACCTCTTACCACAGTTCAGCTGTCGTGTCACTCCTGACGCACATGACATCATTCAAAAATCGTTTCCAGAGGTCGGAAACAACCCTGTATATGTGTTTATTTACTACGCACCGACAGCACACAAGTGTGCATAGGTGTTTATTTAGGTTCTGAGAAAAATCTTAGTTGATTGGGGAATTTTATACTTCTTTGTGGGAAAATCAACGTGGAGTTTCTGGCAACATTGTCCCACAGTCACCAAGAATCATCCGAACGAAATGCTGTCACACTGTTTCCTAGGCAGTCGCTTTGAACTACAACAATAAAAGGCCAACCTGAGCGAAATCTGTTCCCTGGAGAACGCTCTAGACCAGCGGTCATCAGCACAGTGCACCCTCGGACTAGCGTCTTTTACCCGCGGATAAGACATTGCACTAGCGTGCATCCGTGGCTGCTGGCAGATATGCTTTCTGCCTCCTACTTCTGCACGACGCGGCGGTGCATATTACGATACACTTCTTACCCTTTACTCATTTCAGTAAATGCTGACGACCACTGCTCTATATGGTTTAAGCTAATAAACTCTCACAATCGCTTTATTTGCCTTCCGATGTATTTTGTTCCTTTCGGTTAATATTTCAGTGTCCGTAAAAGTAATGTCTTTTGAAGTTCAAGTTGTCAAGTGTTTTTCTGAACCTAATATACTTTTTCTTTCGACAATTATTTATTTTATTATTGGCCTTATTACATGAACTTCTTCTCACTGAACGATCTCAGCGATAAAATGTGTCCTACCTAGCAAGTAGCTAATGAAGGTTTCCGGATTGGCGACAAATTATAAATCAGGCAGATTACTTGACGTGTTAGAACAGGAATATGAAAGCTATCCCGATATCTATCTATAAGATCTCTGGATATTACCATCTGCTCTGTTATTAAAATGACTTAATTGCAGATGTTTCATGTCAGCAATAATCTGAAGATAGAGTTAATTTTTTCTTAGTAACGAGAACTGAAAACCGAGAAAAAATTACTCTGAATAGTTGTAAAGTTGTTCTTTGAGTGCAGCATTGATATTAATTCAAGGAACTATATCGCTTAGAATTGTAAACTCTTAATGCTTCAGCTGTTTAGATATAGTTATCTATCGACCATTACAAATAGTCTTTGTGAGTCACGATCATATTTCTGTTTATCTGATTTAGTTTTGTTGGATACTGTTTGAAAATATATAGCTGGGAACTCCCAACTTCCAGTTTTCAAGCGAACTCGACATGTAGTCCAAGCAGATGTAGAAATATTTTCGAAAGCATTACACAAATAAATCAGAAGCCCAAATTGGCATGCATCCACCAATGCATTGCTTTTTCTTTCTTATCTATAATCGCTTTTATACTTCTGCATTCCAGCCACGAAAAACATATTTAGATAAAAAAATATGAGAGTTATGTTATAGATCTACGCCATTTACAAGGCTTTTATTTTTTATTATTGATTAAATAATGATGGGTTTAATGGCTATATCTACGAGCAACATTTTAGATCTAAGTGGAATCGGTGTGGAATTATCCATGTTTTCATAAACACGCCGGACAATAATGGGAACTGGTTATACCATTGTATCATTGTAGGAATCATAGGTCACTTATCCACTAAAATCCTGGACCACTGAGAGAACATAATGATCAATTTTCTCAGCAAAACCAGATTTTGGTACGAGATTTGAAAACATGCAGGGAAGAAAACTGCTTTGAGCAGGAGAGAATTCTTTGTACGTTTTGGAATTTGAAGTGGAAAGAGATATATAATAAAAAATAAAAAAATAAAACTAAAACCACACGTTCAATAAGAAATACTTGTCAATCCGTAATTGAAGGAAATGTCCTGCAATAATACTGCAAGTGGACCAATTAGTACTTGTAATTAAACATTTATGATTTATAGTGGACAAACGTGTAGTGATTTATTATGTTTTCTAGCTGACGCTAGAATTGCTTGCGAGACTTTTTCGTTTAGGTTACGGCTCATGAATTGTTATAGCCACAAGTTGTGGATTTATTGCGTTATCCTTATGTATACCTATTAAATCTACATTTTATTCAGATTAAAATTAATATTACTTCATATCGACACAGTCGTAGCTTAGTTAGATGATGTCTTCTCATTTGAGAGGACCAGAATTAAGCTCTGGCAGATCCTTTTTGTAGTGAATAAAGACATTGTACGTCAAATTTTTAGATGTAAATATGCTTTCCTTGTTAATCGCATTTCACCATTACTCCATTATCAACATACTACCGTATAATCGTTTCTGAATAACATCCTAGATCATATATGTAACAGATACATACCATTACATACATTATTAGAGCAGTCGATTTAATGGATTAATAGAACTGTTTAAAGAATAATTTTAAAATCCGATTAGTCAATGAAATATATTTTACCCGGTTAATCGAACCGATTAAAATTATCTTGTGGTGAAGAAAATATAACTGTGTTGTGAAATCTATGTAGCACAAAATCATTTGATGTGGTAAATATATTAGTATTGACAGGTCATTAGTGTAAACTGATGTTCGTGTCTTCTTGCTTTCGAAAGCTAAGAGCAATAATACTGTAAATACAATTAAGCACAAATCCCTTCTTAATAGCGTTTTAAGGAAGTACGGTATATTATTATATTTTATTTGCAATTACGTTGTCCTTCGTCAAAGCCCAGATCATATAACAGATTGCTCATCCCTATGTTAAAATCGTTTGCACTTTGAAGAGAACAACCGCCAGGATCGTCACCCGTCCGCCGTAAACGAACACGAGATGGCAGTACAGTCGCTAATGCAATTCAAATGGGAATTATGACGTGACTCCTTATGTAACAACTAGATGGCAGCGTAGTAGGCCTAAACCTGACAAAAGTTATTAACGTCAAAGCCTATAAGGCTGACCTATCTGTAACTTATATGATCTAGGATAGCATCTGTAGTTGGGAATGTTAGTAAAACAAAAAATTGTCAACATCATCACCATAATGTAATGCCCCCACTTTGATTATTGTGATTTCCTACTGACTGACCTCAATGTCAACCAGTCGCAAAAATTATAACGTGTTCATAATACTTGTGTTCGCTTCGTCTGCGATGTCCGTCGCGCTGGCCACATTACCCCATCTTTCCAAACTCTAAACTGGCTACGGCTTAACGAACGTAGAAATTTTCATTCCCTTGTTCTCCTTTTCCAAGTCCTTCACACCTCTACACCTACCTACCTTGCCTCCCGTTTCAGTTACCTGTAATCGTATCACAATCTCTTCACACGCACGCAAAATAACCGCATACTAGCCACATAAGACTTCATCGTATTCATCATTAATACACAATCTCGCTATCGCGCTTGTGGAATACCCTATCCAATGACATCAGAGACTGTCGGAATTTAGCAATGTTCAAAAACAAACTTATTAAGCATTTTCTTACTGCGTAGAGAAGGTTTAATTTTTACTTAAGTAAAAAATCTTTCTTTGTTCTGAACTTCTACAATAAACTGTCTTACTTACTTACTTACTTACAAATGGCTTTTAAGGAACCCGCAGGTTCATTGCCGCCCTCACATAAGCCCTCCATCGGTTCCTATCCTGTGCAAGATTAATCCAGTCTCTATCATCATATCCCACCTTCCTCAAATCCATTTTAATATTATCCTCCCATCTACGTCTCGGCCTCCCCAAAGGTCTTTTTCCCTCCGGTCTCCCAACTAACACTCTATATGCATTTCTGGGTTCGCCCATACGTGCTATATGCCCTGCCCATCAAGGCTTATTGTTTGGATTCGTAACAAGCTGTTTTTTACGGTGATGGGTTGTTACCCCTTCACCCAACCCCCAAGGTGAAGGACCACCCCTTATCGGCTGTCCACGACTGCTTATTCAATAAACTGTCTAGCTTTTATTAATCGGTTAATCTTTTAGTATTTTGATTTTTATTGTATTTATAAACTTAATATTAATTGTAATTATAATTGTAGTCTTAATATTGTAGTTGTAATCCTCTGGTAGTGGGGAAGAGAAGGCCTGATGGCCTTATCTCTACCAGGTTAAATTAATAAATAAATAAATAAAATAATGATGATAGTGCTAATGATTTATCATTGGTTTTGTATACCCAAATGTAATTTTTTTCGGATTACATTTTATTACGAATATAAGTGCATATTATATACAGTGGTCCGTATTTTTTCGTTTCATACTGTTCATAAATTATAATGGCTACACGTTGTGGATTTATTATGTTATCTTTACATATAACCATTAAATTATATGTTTTTAAAATTAAGGGTAATATTCTAATACTTCCTTATCGACACGGCCGTAGCTTAGCCACTTAGCCAATAACTTCTTACAGGATTAGATCCAGCAGATCCTATGGAATTTGTAGTGAACAAAGGCATTGTGTTAGGTGCAAATCTGCTTCCCCTGTTATTCCTGTTTCATCGTAGTTCCATCATCATACTATGACACTACATAATTGTTTCTGAATAACTGTAGTTGGGAAAGAACATAAAACAAATAATAACCAAATCACCACCGTGATCATGTTGGTGATGATTTAACATCGGTTTTGGTATTCCAAAATGCGATTTTTCCTTACTGATTGTACTGTAAAACAATGAAATTTGCACGTGAAAAAAAATTTGCTGTAATTTCCATCGAACCATACTACATCTTACGATATTAGATAACTACAGAGACTGGCGACTTTCAACTATTCTCAGTTCATAATGTCATACACTCATGATGTACAGTACGTCTATGATTTATCGGTTATCACATTTATCATAAATCGCCTGGAAACCGGAAAACGACACCTCTCCTCCCGTCAACAGAAGCAAACATCAGACAGGATTGACGGGCGACTTATAAATTGGGGACTCTGTATTGTGGACTTTCAGCTTTTGTTATTTGATAAAATTGTTGTTGCATTAAATACATGAAGTGCTAAAACATTATTACAACAGTTTCGTAAAGCAGTTTTCAGTAGTACACTGAAAGTAAATTATATGTTTACATAATGCTCCTAAATAAATGAAAATGTGCTGGCAAAGATTTGTTTTCCTGTGTTCTTTTTTATCTTATAGCCTTATTTATGTCATGTACTTATTTATTAGAAAAATAAAATAACATGAATGAATACAGAGTGTTTCAGAAATACTTTGACAATCCTTGGGGGCATGTTCCTCACACCAAACCAGAAAAAAAAAGTTCCGAAAATTCTTAGTTTTTCAGTTATTAAAGAAAGAACATAATGAAACATGTTAGATATTATCAGCTTGGTAGCAAGTGTTGCAACTTTAATCAATTCAGAATCTCATAACAATGAAAGTTTACGTTCAACGCGTTTCGAGGTAGCCTATAATCAAACAACTTAACTTAAGTCTGTAACCGATAATAATATTCACTTTGTTAGATAATCGAATTATGTTATCGATACAAGTCTGCTGATGCACCCATTTATCCTAGATGACTATGTGTTGCCAAGGAGACTTGTTTACTATTACTCGACCGAGGCGAGTGGAGCAGCGGGCGTAATGTGAACTATCGCGATGAGGTACTACGAACGCAGAAGCAGTAGCGCCACGGCTCCGAGTTGCAGGACTCCACTGACCTTGTTTGAGTAATACAGTCATTTATGTACATTTTGAATATTTGTTATGAGTTTCTGAATTGATTAAAGTTGCAACACTTGCTACCAAGCTGACAATATCTAACAGATGTTTCATTATGTTCTTTCATTAATGACTAATAAACTAAGAATTTTCGGACATATGTTTATATGAACTTTTTTTCTTGTTTTGGTGCGAGGAACATGCTCCCAAGGTTTTCAAAGTATTTTTGAAACACCCTTATAAATTTACAAATAGAGCATCAGATATTATAGACCATCATCATCATCATCATCATCATCATCAACCACATGGTGTAAACCTTGTTTGGCTCGCTCCGGTCTCATGAAGTATATAAATTTTAAAATTGTTGAAGCCATCTTCTTCTGGGTCTACCTATGTTTCGTTTACCAGTTGGTCTGTAGTCGAATATTAATTTAGGAATACGGTCTTGAGTCATTCTTTCAACGTGTTGCTTCCATTTATTCCTATATTCTGTGAATTTTTCAATTAAATTAAATATATTCAGTTCTAATCTGATGTCTTCATTGCGTTTCTTGTCTAAGAGAGCATAACCTGCTATACTCCTCAAAAATCTCATTTCCATCACCTCGATTCTTTTTTCTTCGGATTTAGTAAGAGTCCAGAATTCAGAGCCATAAAGTAACATAGAGACTGCCATAGCTTTATAAAATTTTAATCTTGTTTCTTTTCTAGTGTATTTTAAAGTTCTTTTTATTATCCCACAGAAATAATTAAATTTGTTTATTTTATTTGTGAAATCTTCTTTTCTTGCATATGAGATATTGCAGCCCAGATAATTAAAAGTATTCATTTGTTCTATCAGTCTTCCATTCAATACGATTTTGGCTCTAATTGTTTCTAATCCTCTAAAGGCTAACACTTTTGTTTTAGTAGTCGATATAGTTGAGCTATTTTCTTTGCTAATTTTGTTTAATTTAAATATTGCCATTTGTAGGTCATCTTCGGAAGCACAAATTAAAACCTGATCATCGGCAATCTAGAACAATTAATTATTTTAATTAGTTCAATTCTTAGGATTTATACCTAGAAAACAGTTTCAGCTCATAGATTATTTGCTAATTTTTATTTCGGAACTATTATTTGGAACCTGGTATTTCAAGTGAACCGATACATTTGGAACAACTGCAGGAAAAGGATGACTTTTCTGCTGCCTATTGTGTATTGTTTATAATCGTCACAGAACTTGAGCACAACGGGTCATTGGGCTCTGTCTTAAGAACAGACGATGGTAATGGTATTCCGTGATTGCTAATTGACCTCTCTTAAGCGATGGTGTTGTTAAATAAAACAATAAATAAACAAAATATTAAAAGGAGCTCAGCAAGTGTCATTGAACGAAATGCATGTGTTAGCAATTAATGTAATACAAAGTTTGTGCTGCATTCCCCAAGCCGTAATATCAAGCACGCATGAAGAGACGTTAATGAAAGTTTTGCGTGGAAAATTAAGTTTTGAGGTGATCAGCGCTACCACGTTGATATCCAAGCTGTTTCGAACATCTCAAGACGTTGAGTAAACCGGTATTACCAGTAATGGCAGTGCTGGAGTTCTTATTAACATATGTTACGTATTAATAATCGTGGAATCGTGTGTTATTATTTTTAGAGTTAACCGTATTTCCTAGAATTATATGCTTGTACATTTTCACATTAAATATAGTAGATAGAATCTTAGCTGCGGCGGCTATTTATTTAGTTTGGACTTTCCACAGTTTTGTAGCCTGGTGACCCCTCGAGAAATTTAACCAGACCGGTGAAGTTCCTGCTAAGGAATGTGATTTCTAATTTTCTTATTTTTTTGTGGTTTGTTTATATAATTCTAGTTGACAACACCGACGAAACCTTAAACATGTCTTAATCAATCATCCATGTCTACTCCTAACGGTTTGCAGTTCACGAAACTGAAAAGCTTCAAGTTACTAGAACCCGGATGTTAAATTTACCCACACTGAAGCTTTCTACTTAAATCTCGTGTGTAGGTTGGCTATGCCGTCGCGCATAGTAATAGTAAAGATAAATGTAAAGATAATCCTATTATAGGCCATTGAGGTAACAGAATAGTCTTTTCTAGAAAACCGGTAGTAGTAACAGTACTGAGATCAGTCCTATTGTCGTCTTTACCAACAAGAAAATACTTAAGTACTTAGCTATGCAAAAAATCCATGACCTCATCGGGGATCGAACCCGCTATCTTTAAACTTGCGGCGCAACATCATAACCGTGATGCTGCGAAGTGGTGATAGTGGTGGTTTTGGTGATGGTAGTAGTAGCAGTAGTAGGAGTAGTAGTAATTTAAGGACACACCTTCGAAGGAGATGTTTCACTCATGACCTTACACTAATGTGAAATTCCCAGATGTTTATATACGGACCAAATGCCTGTGAGAAATGAAGCTTTTTTACTGCAAACCCAATCTCTCTATCTTCCAAACTGTGGATTATATAACAATTTTTCTGTTATGAAAGCTTACTGAAAAACACATTTTTTGTAGGAAAAAAATTAATTACTTTAGAATAAATGTATTTAGATTAAAGAATTTTTGGATAGAGTTATTAGGAAATTGTTACCTGTTTCAATGTCATCTCCGTTACTGCAAATCTATTCTCTGAGTTCTTTCATCTTATCCTAGATCATATATGTAACAGATAGGTCAGCGCTATGTTAAAATTGTTTGCACTTTGAAGAGAACAACCGCCAGGATCGCCACCCATCCGCCGTAAACGAACACGAGATGGCAGTACAGTCGCTAATGTAATTCAAATAGGAATTATGACGTGACTCCTTATGTAAAAACTAGATGGCAGCGTAGTAAACCTGACAAAAGTTGTTAACTTCAAAACCTATAAGGCCGACCTATCTATCTATATATGATCTAGGATCTTATCCTTTCATTCCAGGCGGTTAATACTCACAGCAGACCATATGTCCGCAGTGCTGTATCCGTGCCTGTCTCTGTCGCAAAAAGCAAAACATATTAATTATCATCATATTGGTATCAGTACCATTATCCTAATTGCATGATCTTATCCTCAAAGTAAATCGTTATCTTATATGGACTATCTTTCATTGTTACCGGTACCTTATTATATCTTATTCATCACATTGCAACTTCTTTTTTTAAAAGATGATATAATCATTATCATCATCACAGTTATCTTATTTTCGTTGTGGTAGGTATTATAATCTTATACTTTCTTTACTATATAATAATTTAAGACGATACTAAGAGATATGCTACAGGAGCTAAATGACAGTTGTGAGCTATATGGGATGAAGATACATGCAAACAAGACGAAGACCATGGTTGTCGCAAGAAAAATAAAGAAGATAAACTTGTGAATTCTAAATGAGACAGTAGAACAAGTGAACAGCTTCAAATACTTTCGGTGTAGGCCTACTATAAGCAGTAACATGAGCTGCAGTCAGGAAGTCAAAAGGAGAATAGGAATGGCAAAGGAGCTTTCAATAGAAAAAGGAGCATCTTCTGCGGACTTCTGGAGAAAGAACTAAGGAAGAGACTAATGAAGTGCTTTGTGTGGGGTATAGCATTCTAAGGAGCCGGAACATGGGTATTACGACGAAGTGAAGAGAAGCGACTAGACGCATTTGAAATGTGGATATGGAGAAGGATGGAGTGTGTGAAATGGACAGACAGAATAAGAAACGCAGCTGTATTAGAAAAAGTGTGTGAAGAAAGAATGATGCTGAAACTGATCAGAAAGAGAAAAAGGAATTGGCTGGGTCAATGGTTGAGAAGAAACTGCCTTTTGAAGGATGCACTGGAAGGAATGGTGAACAGGAGAAGAGTTCGGGGTAGAAGAAGATATCAGATGATAGACGACATTAGGATATATGGATCATATGAGGAGACAAAGAGGAAGGCAGAACATAGGAGGAAAGACTGTAGAATGGTGAGTTTACAGTGAAAGACCTGCCCTCGGGCAGAACACTATGAATGGATGAATTAGCTACGTATACAGGGTGTAATGAAATGAGAATTATAGATTCAGAGAATTTTAGAGAAAACGAAAATGACCGCAAAGTAATAATGCTGTTAATTTACACCGATCAAAGTAAGAAATTATGGCCTTACAGACACACGTAGGGCCATGGCCGAGAGGAGAACTTGCTATCTTGTAGTTTGACACGTATCCACCTAACAGGGTAGGGGTGCTGCAAAGTCAATGCTGCGAGTCCTTACAGTTATTAATTGGCTGTTCTTTAAGTTCGCCAACTATTGTGACTTGTGACTTCACAATTTTTCCGATCACGAAGTTGGGTGAACACCATTTGAGACACTACACACTTGAAAATTGTATTGCATAAAACCAGAAATAGAACTAAACGGCATTTCATACGAGTTGAGAGGATGCGAAGGTATTTCTTTCCCCTTCTACTTATCCTGAGTCCGTCAGTGACAGACTGGTAACTGTTACCTTTTATACCTGCACCCCTCCAAGCTGTACACACTAGAATATAAAATATTAAATAAAGTATATAAGTGAGTATAAAATACAGTGACACAGATGTTTGACAGTTACATGGTTCAGTATATTTTTGTGTAGTTCTTACAATATTTTCAACTAATATAATTAATTACATTTAGGAATGTCAATTTGTATTATGAAGTCAGGAGGAGCGACCCAGTGCAGTAATTTCCATTTCAAAATTACCCTTTAATAATTCCAAATAATAAATACAATTTCATCTTCCAAAGTTTAATATTCACGAAATAGCTATTAACAAACAAACATCCCGTGCCCCATTTTGTATGCTGTAGAGTAGCAACTAGCGGTAGAGAGAACATTTATCTTCTGTTGTCAGCATCTTTTTAATGTGTCAGTTAATATAAACAGCGATAAAATTCAATATAAATGCTTAGTGTGGACTTTCGAAATATAGAGTACCGGTAAACACTTTCAGAAATAAAATTTGTCACTATGTAGGAAGTCAGTTAGTCGAACGTTTGTGAAATGGACAGTAGCATCTTCCCCTTCACTGATGGTAGGGAGTGTGAGTAGAGGGGAAAAGCCTATCAACCAAACTGAAATGGGGTATAGACACTTCCTGGTTCATACGAATAGTCAGGCAAGCTAACCATTACACCAAAGAGTTGGTCTACTCTATAGGATGTTGACAGTATCAAATGATGAACTGATAAATATTTCGCTACCTTTACGTGTATGAAACATTTCCAAAGCGATGAGAGAATTCTGTTACAGTTTTGGAAGCACACTTGAGTCGCTTGTGCAGTGTAAGAGCACACGTGACCCCCATCAGATTACATCATTGGGCATAGAATACTCCAACACGCAAATTATCCATGACTAAAGAAATTTAGATTCAGCAAACTTTTTGAAATTACCCACATATTCTTTATTTTTTCCCTTCAGGTTTTTCTAGGTACACAGACGATGTGAATCCAAAGTATCCTCTTCCCGCCCCGTAGTACTGTTAAAGATACAGGAACCTAATATTTAAGGATGCGTTCTAATGTGTACCCTTAGTAAACTCTCAAATAGCCTACATATTTCGCAGCTAACGTATGAATGAAAATACGTGACATTATGATGAAGTTATATTAATTTGTATTAAGTTATGTCGTACTACGACTGTTACATTACACCGTACTGCATTACATAATGGAAGATTTCGGGGGTAAATAATGATAACTCACATTCACAAATTGCATACATTTCAATTTTTACTGCAAACACAAGGGTGCTGTCATATTTTTCAAGCAGCATAATCCAATCATTGTTAACATATTTACATAATTATTTAACCAAATCAAAGATAATGTGGCTTATAGGATATTAACAACCAGAAAACTGTCAATCTCAATTTTGAGGGTTATCACTATTTACTCCCGAGGTCTTCAATATACTAAGGACAATAAAAAAAATACAAAAATACGTTGAAGAAACAAGTGAAGTGAAGAGAAAAGAGAGGAAGGATAGACAGTAGAAGAACACGGAAACATAAGAAAGAAAGAAAAGCGGAGAAGAAAGAGAAAAAAGGGGAGCTCAATATAAAAGAGCGAAAGAACAAAAATTGTAAAGGAGAAGAAAGGTAAAGAAGGGCAGAAAAGAAAAGAGAGAAAGACCCAAAGAAAAAGAAAGAAGAGGACAGGAAGGGAAAAGAAATACGAGGATAGGAAAGGAAAGACGGGGATAAGGAATGAAAAAAGAAGACAGGAAATAAATAGATATAGGAAGGCAGGGAAGGAAGAGGAATGAGGTTAGAGGTAAGAAATATAAATGAAATTACAGGAAAGGAGGAGAAATGAGGTTGCAGGGAAGGAAAGGAGCTTAGAGGAGAGGAAAGGAAAAAATGAGATTACAGAAAATAAATAAAATGAGAGGACATGAAAATAAATGAAAGGCCGAAAAGGAAAGAAAATGAGAAATTGTGAAGAGAGAATAAATGATATTACAGAAAAGGCGAGAAATGAGAGCACAAGAAAGGAAAATAAATGTATTTACAGGAAAGGAAAAATGATATTACAGGAAAGGAAGAGAGATGAGAAAAGATGGAAAGAAATGAGTAGACAACAAAAAAAAAAAAGAAAATGAGATAGGAAAATAGTAGGAGTGAGATTACAGGCAAGAAGAGAAATGAGAGGACAAGAAAAGAAAAGAAATTAGATTACTAGAAGGAAGAGAAATGAGAGGATAAAAAAGTAAAAGAAATTAGAGCTCAGGAAAGGAATAAAAATGAGAGTGTAAGGAAAGAAAAGAAATGAGATTGCACGAAAGAACTGAGATGAGATTACAGAGAAGGAAGAAAATAAGATTATATGAAAGGAAAGTAAATTAGAGATCAAAACAGAAAAGTACATTACAGGAATTATAGGGATTACAGGAAATGAAAAGAAGTGAGATTACAGGAAATGAAGAGAAGTAAAATTACAGGAAATGAAAAGAAATTAGAGATCAGGACAGGAAAGGAAATAAGATTACAGGAAAGGAAAAGATATGAGATTATAAAAAATGAAAGAAATTAGAAATCGGGATAGGAAAGAAAATGAGATTACAGGATAGGAAGAGGGTTGAAACAGAAAATGAAAGAAAATTAGAAATCAGGATAGGAAAGGACATGAAATTGGACGAAAGAGAGATGAAATTACATGAAAGGAAAGGAAATGAGAGATGAGGAAATAAAAATGTGTTCATAAGAAAGGCAAATAAATAAGATTACAGGAATGGAAGAGGAATGAGGGACTGGAAAGAAAAATAATGACGTTACAAGAAAGGAAAGGAAATTACAGCTCAGGATAGGAATGCAAATGGGATCACACAAAAGCAAAGCAAATGAGATTACAGGAAGGAAAGAAAATGAGAGATCAGGAAATGAAATAAGATTAGAGGAGAGGGAAAGAAATGAGAAGATATGAAATGAGAGAATATGAAAGGTACTAAAGAACAGAGGAAAACGCAAGAAAAGAAGGAAAATATAAGTATATGCAAGGAAGGTAAAGATAAATAAACTCGAAAGAGAAGGAAATTAGAGGAAACGAAGAAAATGGGAAGAACTGGCAGGATGAGACAATGAAGGGGATTAAGAAGAGGCAGGGAAAGAAGAAGGAAAATTAAACTGCAGAAGGAAAGCATTAAATAAATCATAAAATTGTAAAATACGCTGCTGGTTTCGCCTTACGTAAGTCGGTACATTAGAAACGGCCCATGCTGTGAATTAGATTTGTGTGCGTTGGTATATAGACATGAGTAGAGTGGTCACGGTTTTCCGGCCTAAACTGATCATCATGCTCAAAGTACGTTGTAAACTCCGCACTAATGCAAACTCGCCCCGTACCAATATGTTATCAAGTGACTCTTTAAAATTGGTTCTGACCCTCTCTCGTACGTGCCTAATAAACATGTTTCGTCCCTGCCACGGCGGCTGGCCTGCTTCCAGGGGTCCATGGTGCACTCAGTGACGCACAAGTAGCTACACGCAACATTTGAGTAGACCAAAATAATAAATGTATTTAAAGAATAAATTACCTTAAATAACGCTCAACACTTTCTCTGCGTATACATTCGACGTACTCTCTCCGTAGCCTGTATAGGCGTAGCTATATACTGTTGTATGTACGGTGTCCGGGACGAACACTGCTGATAAAGTTTTTTATAACTCAGTAGGCCCTAACTAATAAATTTATCTAAATTATTCGCTCCAGGGGACAGAAAAACTCAGAAAGTTTTTATGGTGACTATTACACTGTTACTATGTCACACTACTTTTGACCAATAAAACGGTATGAAAGGACGTCTTTCAACCAATCATGGCTGCTTATCGTATAATTTTATCGCGTCCCCAGCATTTGTTTAATTTTATTGCGTCCCTATCATTTGTTTATTTTTATCACTACCCTAGCATTTGTTTCTTTGTTTGCCAACATTTCAAACTGCACTGGTCTG
Organism: Periplaneta americana; assembly: GCF_040183065.1. Classification (NCBI taxonomy): domain Eukaryota; kingdom Metazoa; phylum Arthropoda; class Insecta; order Blattodea; family Blattidae; genus Periplaneta; species Periplaneta americana. The sequence goes on along the minus strand of NC_091131.1, from coordinate 95,677,836 downwards.
GACGTCAAAAAAAAAAAAAAAAAATTACAAACCACTCCAGTCGATGCACGGCACTTTCAAATATGACTCGCATGGCATTCAAGAACAAGAATTAATAAAGATCACTGGTCATATATGAAGAGCACCATTCGGAAATCTTGAATAAGTTGAGGGATACAACATGTACATCAACGAGTTCACTTCTTTTACGCACACGTCCAATATAACATCAACTGAACCACCAATCACTAAAACATTCAAATTTGAACATAGTACTTTCAATAATTGTTTCTTTTAAAATTATTCATGTTTATTTTTTATTTCATCATCGTTAATTAAAACGTTTCTTGCTTATTTCATCATCCCTAATTAAAACTTTTCTAACACTTGTTTATATTATTTAGGTTATGTTTGTTATAGCTTCTGCCATATGATATTATGGCTAGTTACGTAGCAGAGATTGTTTAATACTAAGATTTATTGAAAATAATCTGTAAAGTGACGTTGATTACTGGGATCCGGATAATTGAAGTGGGATGCAACTGTTTTAATAAAAATGAAATTGAATCAACAAAGCCTTCTTGACTAGTAACCGTCCACAGAGTTCAATGAAGATTCCATAGTTGGCAAAACTGATAACAAGAAAACATAATCATAAAACACTACTGCCATCTAGCGTAATGTTGAGATGGTACAATAATACATTTGAAGACAGTTGTATTTTCGTAAGCCAATTAATATTTAATTGTATTGGAGTAGTTTGTTACTTCTAATCTTTATATACTTTCTTCTAATCATGTAATAGTCAAATCCCACTCGAGTTTTGATTTTCCCTAGATAAATCGAAACCTCTAGTGAGATTACTGTTGACAACACCATAATTTCATTCTTCGTGATTTCCACTAGATCAGTGGTCGTCAGCACTCGCTGAAATGGGTAAAGGGTAAGCGGAGCCGTCCCGTGTGCCCCGTCGTGCAGCAGGAAGAGGTAGAGAGCATTCCCGCTAGCAGCTACGAGTGCACCATAGTGCATGTGTTCTCCGCGGGTAAGCGACGCTAGCCCCAGGGTGCTCTGTGCTGATGATCGCTGCACTAGATGTTTAATTGTTTTAAAATTTTATTCCATTCATTGTTGTTGATATTTCCAAGTGATATTTCGTATAGTCTGCCGAGACATGAGGTGCACATGTAGAGGCATAAAACCTTGGTGAGCTCCTTTGTCTTTATCAGGAAACGGCAGTTGAATAAATTTGTTGGTTGTTGAATTACGAAACTTTCTTATTGGTAGTGTTCTTCCCGGACACTATATATTTCGATTCATTGAACATTACAACAAGTGAAGAGAAGCGATTAGAAGCCTTTGAAATATGGACATGGAGAAGAATGGAGTGTGTGAAATGGACAGACATAATGAGAAATGAAGCTATGCTAAAAAGAGTGGGTGAATAAATGATAATGCTCACACTGATCAGGAAAAGAAAAGGAAAATGATTGGGTCACTGCCTAGGAAGAAATTGCCTACTGAAGGATGCACTGGAAAGAATGGTTAACGATAGAAACGTTCGGGGCAGAAGAAAATATCAGATGATAGACGACATTCAGATACATGGATCGTATATGGAGACTAAGAGGAACGCGGAAAATAGGAAAGATTGAAGAATGTTGGGTTTGCAGTGAAAGATCTGACATTGGGCAAAAAACTATGAAGGAATGAAAATATCGATGACATATACCGGTTCCTAGTAGACCTAGCCATAAAACCTCTACATTTGTTACGTGTTAATCTGAGAATAGCATAATATTACAATAATCTTATAGTGTAGGCCTACATACGGTCACCATTAAGAAATATGAGTATAAATTAAGTATTAATTCAAGCTATATAGAATTTGTATGAATATTGTTCAGCAACAATAGAAATTGAAAATAAATACCTTGTGCTCTTCAATACCGCAGGAGTTTACGTGTACAAGATTGTTTGCCTTAAAATTGGATATGAAAATGTTCTGGCATGAGAATACCTATTTCTAATAATAATAATAATAATAATAATAATAATAATAATAATAATAATAATTTATTTTATTTTATTTTATTTATTTATTTAATGTGCTGTACAACAGCCAGTGGCCAATTACAGTTCAGCACAAATATAACAAAAACATAAAACAAAAATAATTATTACACAAATATAATTACAATTAATTACAATAATGACGATGAATGGATAACTAAGAATACTATGAGACAATGTTAATTGAGTATAATGCCTAAAAGAATACATAAATGATAAATCGTTGCCAAGAGTAAACAAAGTCTATACATTGAAGGGATCGAATTCGCAGCCATGCATGTTGGCATTTTTAATGCATCTGGAGACTGGTGAAAGAAATTTCGAATTTCTAATATAGAAAAGTTTGTGGGCTCTCATATCTTTTGTTGGAATACGTAAGGTAATATTGTTTAAGAAAGAGTCACAGGATATAACACCTTTGAGGACTTTACAAAAGAACAGATAATTTAGCTCATGGCGTCTAGCATATAGATTTTGACAATTAAAATATTCACATTTTCTCTCATAACTATACCCGGAATTAATGGGCAGAAATCTGAATGAACGTAAAGATATAAATTTTCTTTGTATATTTTCTAATTTAGCCGAGTCCGTAGTTGTAATCGAGTTCCAAACTACAGATGCATATTCGAGTTTCGATCGCACCAATGTATAGTATAGCATTAAAAGAGAATCGGGCGTGGAAAAAGAATAAGTTATTGACCGTATTATTCCTGGCATTCTGATTGCGTGATTGCGTAATAATAATAATAATAATAATAATAATAATAATAATAATAATAATAATAGTAATAATAATAATACTCGTAATTTAAATATGATATATCTAAGAATATACGATGATTTAAAATATATAAGGAAATTAATTGCGAAATATAAGAAATGGGGATTAGATCATTGTAATCTCTGTACAGGTAGTTGAAAACGCCGCTAAATTAAATACTGTAGTAGGCGTGCACTGATATTGAGGCTGAGAGACTTTACTGAAGTCTCATATTAGTCTTCGGACTATAAAGTTGTGGCGTAAGCATTATGGCTACATGTTCTTCCTTGTGTCATTAAAGATGTGCTCTGATTGTTGCGTCTTCCAGCCCTCTTCTTCACTTAATTTCTCATTGCTGGCTGATATATTAGCAAAATTCATCCAACAGTCAGGAAAAAGCACAAAGTTATATATACATGGACATACGGCATGCCGAAAACGCTTTTTAGATTTCAGGGAAGTAGAAAAACATGCATTTTCGTGAAATTCTCAAAATCTATTTTTTTGTAGGGTCACAATATTTGAACGTAGACGACGACGACGATGACGATGATTATATTAAGACGACAGCGATGATATTGATTAGGCCTACTACAAATTAAATAAATTCGATAGTGTGTGTTCATCTGCGAAGTGGAGCTCTTACACTACCAGCAGCATACTGATCGGACATTGTCTCGGGCAGGACGGTTTTGTCCCGGACCGTTCGATGTGACTGACGACACGCATTGCTATGAGGCTGCAGCATACTGCATAAGACATTCAGTCACATCGGACGGTCCGGAATAAAACTGTCCTGTTCGAGGCAGAATGTCCGATGCAGTATGCTGCCGAACATAATAGACCGAAATTTCGTATGTTGAAACTCTGAGTAATTACTCGTTTCTTATGTCACAAAATGTAATTTAGAGAGCAAGTTTTTACTCAGAAACGAAGAACATTTGTACAGTAAATAGTTATTATAAAGTTAAAGCTTCTTCATCTGGAGCCTTAGGATCGAATCTCGGCCTGATTGTAGTTTTACATGGCTTCCCTCAATAGCTGGAGGCAGACTTGGTAATGGGCTCCGTGTTGCTCTCTTCCTCCTCTCCGACAAGTGTGTCATTATCTTCACGTCTAGGCTGCGGAGCATTAAATCACCGGGCAACGTCCACTGGCAAATGTAAATCATGTGGAACGACAATACTCAACCCGTGGACGACGTCCAAAACAGTTTAAGAGCTCTTTTTCTTTATAAATACATACCTATCATTTCGACCGCAGTACAGGCAAAGGTTACAGCGCATCTTAAAGCTACGTGCGAGTCACAAAGCTACAGACGTAGGTTCGAATCCCGCCCAAGGCGCGGATATTTGTCCTCTATAAATACGATAGCCACTGCTTCCTCAGTTAAAAGAGCGGTATCGTACTGATTTCACATCATTGAATTTCCACTGTCTGTGTTTGTTTTTCTGGTCGTATTCTTTTTCGTCTTAAATTCGCGATTTTTAACTGGTGTTTCACGAAAAAAACTCTTGTGCCCCGAATGGCCTGCAAATGTTCTGCTGGAATCCGTGGAAGTCTGTAAAATAGGAGAAAAAGTTAAGGAATAAAGAACTCGTTGAGGTAAATTTTTTAATCATTGCATTTGTCACAAAAATCGATCAAGAATGGAAATAATGAAACTTTAATAGAAATGTTTGCGTAGTTAAACCAACGGCGCGCGACGGAAACATGCCTTCGAGGCTCCACACACATACAGATGTCCAAAAATGGTTACGGATTCTGACGGAAGATAGTATTCATTACATACAGAGTGAAGTGTAAGTAATTCCATTAATTGCAGAGAGCATTCTTTGAGATATTTCAAACAAAAATGTTTAATACAATTTTGCTCGTTTTTTGTTCCTTTTCGAGAAAAAAAATTGTTTTATATGAGATATTTTATAGCGTGTTTTGGGAAAGTCATTGATTTAATTCTCAATATGTTCAGTTAATTTAAGAGAATAGTGTATTAATGCTAATAAATGACTGTAAGAATTATAGTTTTGTCCTTTAAATGTGCAGAAATTTGATCCGAACAAATGTAACATTGAAAAATTATTGCTTTGCAGAGCGAAAAATTACATTTGTTCGGATAAAATTTCTGCACAGACAAAACCAGAATTCTTTCAATTATTCATTATTACAATACACTGCTCTTTTAAATTGACTGAGCATATTGAGAATTCAGTTAATTGCTTTCCTAAAACACGCTATGAAATGTTTCATATAAAACTATTTTTATCCCGGAAAGAAAGCAAAAACGAACAAAATTGTATTAAACATTTTTGTTTGAAATATCTCAAAGAATAACCTCATAAAATTGAATAACATTACTTACGGTTTATCTTGTATATGTACTTAAACCGTACAATTTATGAATAAAACCAAGTCTTAATTTTGGCATTAGGCTATATAGAATGTCTTTTGTGTGTAGCCCTGAAAATGAAAATTCATTTTCTTAATTAGGTGCATATTAAATAATTTCATTTATGAATGTGCGACGTAGCCAAAAATGATTCCTCCTGTTTTAAAACGGTTTATTTCAGGAAGTACATAAGCTGTTAGTCTCAATAAACAGCTACTATCTCCTAGTTTATTAAGGGGTTAGGTACAGCTTAAAGGAGTAAAATTTTGGAAATATACAACATTTTTCCTCCATTACTCTATCTTGTACAATAATGAAAATTAGTATGTGTAAAACACTGTCCTTCTGCTATATGATAAACATATTTTTACGATTAAAAAATTATTTATATATATATTTCTTTAAATTCAAAGTTCACTGTGGAGTGATGAAGAGTTTCCCTCATAACTCAAAAAGTATCCAACATTCTGTGATGAAATTTTTTGTGTGTATTTATGCATGTCATATCTACAGTATGATGCAAAATCACTTCTCTACCTTTGATAGATTGTCTGATAAAAATGAATTCATTTTTAGAAATTGGTCAAATATCTAACACAAAATTTAATAATTAAAAAAAAATTGTTTCTTAAGGAATGTAGTTGAAAGAGCATGATATTGTAAACATAAGTTTCAGCAGTAAAATAAAAGAGAGAGAACATGAAAAAGTTAACAAGTTTATGAGTTATGAGGGAAACGCTTCATCACTGCACAGTGAATTTTGAATTTTGAAAAAAAATATATATAAATATTTTTTTAAATCGTAAAAATATTTGTTTCATATAGCAGAAGGATAGTGTTTTACACATACCAATTTTCATTATTGTACAAGATACAGTAGTGGAGGAAAAAAATGTTGAATATTTCCAAAAAAAATTACTGCTGTAAGCTGTACCTAACCCCTTGAGCGCACGGCTACCATATGCGCATGAGCTGGTTATTGTTATAAAATACGGCTATCGAAGCCTCAGAGAGCATTTTTTGCCCTGAATTTCGCAGCTCATCGTTCTGTTGTGTCTGCAGGACGAGGAAGATGAGTTCATTTTTCAGCAAGATAGTACACCACCTCACTTCCAACATAATGTGTATGAGTGCCTTAAAGAGCATCTCCCTCAATATTGGATTGACAGTTGCACTGCCGAAGACCAAACTTGATGAGGTGGCCTCCATACTCACCTGACTTAACCCCCAGTGATTTTTGGTGGGGGGGGGACTACGTAAATGACAATGTTTACATTCCTCCTTTGGCCAATAACCTGAAGGAGCTACGGCGTCGTAACACAGCTGTTGTGCAGGCGATAATGATGACACGTTGTGCAGAATGTGGGACGAATTGGATTATCATCTACATGTGTGTCGTGTGTCCAGAAGTTCACATATCGAGAACTTGTAAGGTATCAAACAAAATTTGGAGAATTTACCTGCGTACTGGCCCTTACTGTTATGAAATCGGAGCAGTCATTTTGGGCATGGTCTACTTTTAATGTTAATAAAGGGAACATAAGAGAACATTAAAATCGTTCTCAACATGATAAAAGAATTGTATTGTTGCGAAACGTGTAAAAATATAGGCCTAATGAGAGAGTACAGGGACATCATTTTATTTTTACTTCAAATTTTATTGTACCTGAATTTTTAATATACTTCACTCCCACCCCCTCTACTAATAAATTTCTAACCGTTCTCCACACAGAACCAAGGCCGCGTATGCAGTCATAGTAAGCAGTACTGAGTTAGTGAGTATAGTACATTCCAGAAATATGTTCGCGTTTTCCAGTGACGAAAAAACTTTCAATATTGAATCATATTTTCGTACAGGTACTGTCGTCCGTTTGCCTACGCCGCAACCCGGTTTCCCCAATCAGCTTCTGTCGCCTCTCTGTAAAAGCTAGTGGTTGGGCTGTCTTAGCTCTTTTCTGAAAACATTAATTTCTGTTAGGAATTGGACGTCTACATAATATTATACTAATGTTTAAAATAATTTAAATAAAAGGGTCTCGTTAAATAATTAACTGTCAAGTGATTTCTCCCCTTTCTACGACCCTGCTACATAACCACTTGGACGGACAGTAGATAGCACGTCTGAATAATTTTATCTTTTCGGATCGGGCAGAAGTGAAGATTGAATTTACAGTACTCTTTTATAAATTACAGAATTATTTCAGCATGAGTTACTAGTACGAAGGACGAAACTGGTAATTGGGATTAGGTACAATAATCTATAGTGCGATAATATGCACAAAAGAACTGAAGCCTGTATCGAAATGAACGGCCACTATTTTCAAAAATGTGTTTAATTATCCATATTATGATTATTTTTCAATTTAACTTCATTCTCTATATTGTACGCTAATATGCAGTAGACAGTATAATATACACTGCATAATGAATATGTCCGCATGGATAGCTCAATTTGTGAGTAAAAACACTTATTGTTAATACAGTACTGTATTTTGATTAAACAAAACCTATAATGAAAATTATCAAACTGAAAATCGCGATATTTCCTAGTTTTGGGTATATGGATGAACTACTTTTCTTCCCTCCTATACCTAGTAAAGTGATTTGTTTGTATTTTACGCCAGTATCATCGAACTCCAGTCGTGGAAGGGGATAGAAACGGTGTTTCCGGTTCTCAACCATTAATCCAAATGTATAGCCAGGTTAATATTAGAAATGCTAATAAAAATAAAATGATGTCCCTGTATGTGTCAACTTCATGACATCCGCACAGCTCAGGCGAAAGCGCGTTTGCCTGCTGATCTGGGGTTGCACTCGGGGATGAGTTCGATTCCGCTTGGGTTGATTACCTGATTGTGATTTTTCCTAACCATAAGGGGAATGTCAGGTGATCTATGGCGAATCCTCGGCCTCATCTCGCCAAATACCATCTCACCATCATCAATTTCATCGAAACTAAGTAACCCAGAAGTTAATACAGCGTCGTTAAATATCTAAGTTAAAAAAAACTTCGTGACATCCATTTCTTAAATATTGCTCTCTACCCTGTACAGTAATTTTATTCAAGCATGAACTTACGTTCTTCTTTTGAGTTTTATGGGACTCCATATTTCCTACACAATAAAACTGACAGAATTATAGTTTCATAACTTTAATTCCTTAGTTCCTGGGGTAGTGTATTATAAAATAAAAGGCACATGAACAGTAATTACTCTTTCCTACGCCCATTCTTCTCGCAGTTTCCTCAGAAATATACTTTAACCTTGGTTCCTGTAATAAACATTACTTATCAGATGTTCGAATGTCTTTTCTGTCCCTTTTTATATGTTGTCATAGAAGTAATTTTTAGCTCCAAGTAATGTGTTACGTAAACCATTAGTCCATCAAATTCACCTTGAAACCGTAGGCAAAAAGTTTCATTTAAATACAATCCGCTGATTCTAGGAAAGTGGAGTATACTGCGTTCCTAATCTTTCATCCATGCTTCGTAATGTTGTATCTTAGAGTACCGGTAATTATGTAAATGCAGTCGATGATAAAGCAATGAAACATGACGTTCACATTGAAGGTTATTCTTTCATTTTTCGAACTGAATAAAATGGTGGTTCTTCATCTCTCTCTCTCTCTCTCGATTACCCGTCAATCTTTCTGTCCGTCCTATCGTTCGGCCGTAAGTGTCTTTTTCAGGCTGCCTATTATTTTCTCTGTACGTCTATCTGATAGTTCCTGAGTCTAGTTACTCCTTGTGTCCAATTTTCATTTCTTCTGTTTTCGTCCCGTACTGCATCTGTACGTCTATGTGTCCGTCTGAACTTCTATATGCAATTTTGCATTTGAGATAGTCTCTCAGTTGGTTGTTGGTCGGACTGTTCGTGTATCCTACTTGTTTCTACATTTGTCTGCCGTTCTTGTCTGTCTGTCCTATTTTCTACCTGTTCTTCGGTTTGTAAGGAAATTCTTAGGACTGGCCATCCTCCTCTAGATGTATCTCTCCGTCTATAGCAGAAACTCGGCTAATTCCGCAGTAGTGAATATATGATTTTACTGCGGCTTTACAATAGCTTGAACGTAAGTTTTGAGAGGCTGTCACCAGGAGGCATGTCCTCTGCAGTGATATAGAAAAAATCAAGTATACTGGTCGACACCTCTGTCGGCAATACAGTGAAACATCGAAAGTTTGCTGTTTTCGTGTTTTGCTACACAGCTGTGAAGAAAGTGAGCATTGTTACATATAAATTGTTCCTTTTATGTTACTTTCATAATGTATTTCATAATTATTTACGACTGCGGAATTAGCCAAGTCCTATTGCGGATTTATCCGCACTGTTGCGGAATTACCCGAGTTGTTCTTTTTCAACTGTAATGTATGTACAACTGAATATATTTGTATTTTAATAGGTCTCTTTATCGTCTGGTAATGAAAGGTTTCGTCCATGTCTACATACCTTGATAATATTTTTCAATAAACATTTTGATAAAAAAATATGATAGATTTACTTCTTAATATTGCGGAATTAGCCGAGTCTCCTTTATATACGTTTGCACCTTCCAATCTGTTCATCGGTCTGTCTGTTTACCCTTTTGTTTTTCTGTCAATACGTATTTTTTCCCGTTCCATTAGCCTGTCCATCTTTTATCCCTATCTGTTTTGTCAGTTCGCCATTCTGTACTTCCATCTATAATACTATTTGTCCGTCATTCTGTCGTTTCTTCTGTCAACTCTTCTATCTATCTTTTTGTCTGTTATTCAGTATGTCCTTCTGTCTATCTTTCTGTCTTCTTCTGTATATCCTTATGTCTTTTTTTCTATGCTTCTGTCTATTCTTCTGTCTATCCTTCTTTCTTTTCTTCTGTATATTCTTTTGTCTGTTCCGCATATCCTTTTGTCTGTTCTTCTATCTCTGTTCTTCTGTATATCCCTCTGCCTGTTCTTCTGTATATCTTTCTGTCTGTTCCCCTATAATCTCTTTGTCCTTAGTTTGGGTCCTAATGTTAACATTAGCCACGTTCAGTGACCGCGACAGTGTACTTACAAAGTAGTGTAAAATCTAAATCCACGTACAAATTGAAAAGAAACTTATTGCTCTGATGTATAGAGGTCTGGTTTTTGAACGGAGTATATCTATTTTTCTGCCTGTTCTTCTGTTTGTCTTTTCTCTGTTCTGTCTATCCTCTGTATGTTCTTCTGTCTACCTTCCTGCCTGTTCTTCTGTCAGTATTTCCTCCTACCTGTTCTTCTGTATCTCCTTCTGTCCATCTTTCCTCCTATCTATTCTCCTGTATATCCTTCTCTCTATTCTGTCTATTTTTCCTCCTATTTGTTCTTCTATCTATCCTTCTGCCCCCATTCATCCTGTCCTTTTGTATATACTTCTGTTGCTTCCATCTACAGTTCTGTCTATCCTGTATTCTTCTGTCTGTCTTTTCTCCTGTATTTTGTTTTCTATTTCCTCCTCTCTCTTCTTTATTATTCTGTATATTCTTCTGTCCTTTCTGTCTTTCCTCCTGTATTTTCTTCTGTATCTTCTCCTGTCTGTTCTTCTGTCTATCCGTCTGTTTGTTTTCCTGTCTGTCTATTCTATCTTTCTGAATTTTCTATCTATTCTTCTGTCTGTTTGACTGTCTATTCTTCTGTCTGTTCTATTTATTTTTCCTCCTGCCCTATTCCTTCTGCCTGTTCTTCTGTCTCTCAATCTTTTGTTCTTCTGCCTTCCATCTGTCTGTTCTATCTGCCAATCTTCTGTTCTACTGTCTACCATTCTGTCTGTTCTCTCAATCTTCCCTCCTGTCTGTGCTTCTATAGGTATATGTCCTTCTGTCTGTCTTTCCTCCTGTCTGTTCTTCTGTCTCTTTCGTCCTGTCTCCTTCTGTATACACTTGTTTGAAAAGGCGACTGAATTATCCAACAAATTTGATCCATTCCGAATTGAATGTTTTTAGAATTTACCAAATTTATAAATACTCTTTAATGAAATTCTATCATAAAAATAGAATGAAATTTGTAGCTCAGCCACATGATCATAATAGAAGACGAAATGAAATTCTTAATTTAGTTGAACCCAAATGTTTCACATCTGCTGCTTTACTACACAGTACAAATTATGGTCCCCGTCTATATAATTCGATAATAAAATTTCATCCAGAATTGACTACTTTAAGCAATGAAATTTTCAGATCCAGAATTTAAAAAAAATTATATGACAAACTTCCCTGTATTATATTATATACCATGTACTGTAAAACGAGTTTATTTCTATCTTAAGTATATTTTTTCTTAATAATTTCGAGGGAAAAATTGTTTCGGGTTCGATACCCGGCCCTGGAACAATTTTTCCCTCGAAATTATTCAATCAACTTTACAGGGAGTCATACCTGAAAGCTTGATTTGTATATTTTTTCTATCTTATCTTGGTTACTATATCAACATGACCTGTACTAATTATACTACTAATAATAAGTTAATATTAATCCACCAATCTCAACATCGTCTCTTTTTTCACTCAGTTATTACTAGTATTATTATTACTAACTTTATTATTATCATCTTCATGTGACCTTTTTTCTTAAGTATTTTGTCTACAAATTATGTATATTTATATAACGGAACTGTCCCCGAACACGAGCTTTGCTCTTTCGGAGTACTTTAATGTAACGTTTTTAAGTATATGTTATTATTAAATAAATCTAAATCTAAATCTAAAATCTAAACTTTTGTGTGTCCTGTTTAAGCTTCTATCTGTCCCATCTATCCTTCTGTCTATTTTTCTGTATATCCTTCTGTCTTCCTACCTGTATTTTCTTCTGTCTGTTTTCTATATACCCTTCAGTTTTTGTTCTGCCTATACTTCCGTCTGTTCGCATATCTAATCTTCTGTCTATTCTTCTGTCTTTCCTCCTGTCTGTTCTGTCTATCTTCTGTTTGTTATTCTGTCTACCCTCTCTGTTCGCCTATCCTTTTGTCTCTCTATCAGCCTGACCGCCTACACTCTTATCCGTATGAAGAGCTCTCTACCCATCTATCCATCTGCCTAACCGTCCATAGGCTTGTGCGCTCCTTCGTGTATAGACCAGTCTGTCCGTCCGTCTGTTTTTCTTAAGTCCATCTGTATGTACACAGTCTGCTCTTCTATTTTCTCTTTTTCTGCCCTTCTATTGGTCTGCCTGTCCATTTTGTCTGGCTGTCCGTACAGTCTAACATTTCATTCACATGCCCGACTGTCCATCTGTCTGTGGTAACTGCGCAAGAAATATGTTGACTTTCCCACAGTAATCTCTCTTCTGTAGCAAATAAAATAGAACTGTTGCCATATTATTTACATTTTTGCTTTTTTCGGTTTCAAGTATTCACTGATTTCAAGTCGAGGCAAATTCCCTTGATCATTCCTCTCTTTTTTGTCTGTTTATCCAAATAGTTTAAGCCGTCATTAAAGCTAAAGCTTTGCAGCATTTTTCCAAGTATTCAGAAGAGGTTTTATACACGATCCACTATTCTCTAATATATTGGTACATTGTATTTTGTCCTATAGTCTACTTTTTTAATGGAATAGTAGCCTATAGGTTATTGAACTGTGGCGTGCTTCTCAAAATATCCTTGATTGTGACGCACGTGAAGAAAACTGGAACCAATTTTTTTTTTTTCAGTGACCCTGCCTTACTTGGTTATATGTGATTTCCACATTCTTTTTAAATTGTTTCTCAGTTTTTATTTTAGATAACTTTTGTAGAAATTACATGTTTTGAAGATAGGTACGGTTAAAAGGTGTGTGTTTTTATGCGTATTCGATCTTTTTCTTCTGTCTGCCACACTCTTTCTTCTACTCTCTGCGTCTCTCCGCCGCTCTCACCTAATTATGATAATAATCTATTTCCTGAGTTTAGCAACTAAAAGGAAAATGGTTTTAAGTTTTAAGTGATATTTTTTTTCTCGGCTCTCTTATTCCGTTGCCGACCAAGATCTCGGTACGTGTACGCAAATTACACGATAATTAGGAAACCATCTCCACACTTTTCTATTCTTTGACACAAAAAATCTATTAGGGCAGCTGAATTATTAAAATTATACTTAATACTTATTTTTCTAAGATGAGAGCTAAATATAGTAGAGAGAATAACACACTTCTTGAATACGAAAAGAGTAGACAGTAATTTTGGGGGACGATTACTATTTCGTGCAAAACAATTACCGAGTTTCAAACAAGGTGCTGTCTTAAGTTTTCAACAAAATCAGACCTCAATTTTAAAGGAATTTTAAGTAAGTGGTATCAACATTATTCTTTTTAATTTATGTGGAGTAACATAGTCAATTTTAAGTCTAGAACTTTATATTATCTTTGAAACAAATTTTAGAGAAAAGCCGCCAATTTAAACTTCCTACATATCTATTAAGTTATTTGTAGATTATGAGAGAGCCTATGATAATATAAACTGCAAATTGGTATAGAAAAATTAGCAGAAGAGGGAATCCCAAAACAATTAATAGAAAATATTCAACGTACGAGTGTCACTCGCACAATGCAAGGGCTCGGAACCCACTTCTTGAGAGGACTGCGGCAGTTCCGCTTAATTTATGGGCTTTTAAAATCTTTTGGCATTCTTGTACTGACTCTGTGTCTCCCCTCTCCTCCCATCATGTGGTACCTAGCTATTAGGTTATGGTCATTTTCGACTTCTCCTTCAAAAGCCTCTAAAGTTATATCAGTGGAACGGTGAAACTCGTGAGTGAGACAAGTGGCAAATAGGCTTGGGACTTACATATTCAGTTTTCTCAGCCTCAAACTCCCGTGCGAGAACGCGTTTTGACGTACCTTTTAAATGTTTCTACTTATTTATTAATATGTATGTTTGATTCTTAGAATTACATGTAATTAAATTTTTCTTCATTTTACTCTTGCTATTATTATTATTATTATTATTATTATTATTATTATTATTATTATTATTATTATTATTATTGTTATTTATATTTACTATGTGGTTTTGTACTGGTTGAATGGAAGAGAAGGCCACATGGTCTTAACTCTGCCAGTAAAATAAATAAGTAAATGATAGGGTGGATGGGTGGTTGGGTGAGTGAGTAAACTGTTTATCATGACGATGATTAACTTTATTTTGCTACCTATAGACTGAGATGAAGGTTTTTCGATCACAGTCTGCACCTTAACAAGGAGAAAATAAAAAAAAAAGGAAGAAAGAAGGAAAGATAAAAAAAGGAGGCAAATTTGGAAATATAAAATTATAAAGAAAGTAATAATAATATTAGTCAAGAAATATATATATATATATATATATATATATATATATATATATATATATATATGGTAGATGATAACTTCTGCACCAAGTGAAACTGATAATAGATAATGAGGAGAGATTTTAAAAATCTAAATACATTTTTCTGTAACATTCACCGTTTTAGAGGAAATCGTTATGTTTCTGTTAGGTATTTGGCAACAGCACGGCTACTGCAACAACTCTAAGCAAACGCGGCCTGCACTCCTTACCTTCCCCTCTCCCAATGCTGTACTCTGACGGTGACACGCGACAGTGCGCTGCGTTGCAAGATTTATTTTAACGATTTTCGTAATTATTCAATTTAAATTCGTGGCTAAACGGTTTAATTTACAAAAAAAATTAAGACGTTAACTATTCAGTTTATTTTTACTTATCTGGTTGTACAGCAATCAGCCATTTCTCTCGGGCCATTATATTTAACATGTAGAAACAACCTCTTAAATGTTGATTCATCGGTCCCCTTCCAAACTGTGTGTATATATATATATAAAGTGCTCTCTAGAAGCCTGAAACAGAAGTCTAGTATTTATTAATTGGTTCTTATTGTTCTGTTAATAAGTTCAACTACATCCGTAAGTGTACAGAACGCAAGGAACTTCACACATTTTCTCGAGAGCGGAACGATATTAATACAATTTGAATATTCATCGATATCATCTTCGTCGTCTTCTTCTTCTTCTTCTTCTTCTTCTTCTTCTTCTTCTTCTTCTGCTCCTCCTCCTCCTTCATTCAAAGGGTCTTTTTTAGCCATCTCTTCCTAGGTCTGCCTACATCTTGTCTTTCGCTTGGCTTGTGTTATATTATTTGTTTAGAGTATCTTTCTGCGTTCATTCTATGTGATATTTTCAGTTTTGTCGGTATGTCTGTTATCGCAAATATTTCAAGTTTTTGTCTAGTTTCTATGTTTTAAATTCTGTCTTCCCCTGAACACTCTTTAACAGAACGTAAAATTATATTTTAATTTAATTTCTTCTGCAGCTGTATTGTTTTTTTTTTCTCCAAATTCTAACTTAAGTTTCATGCTTTATAAATTGTGCATATCATGTAGATAATGTTTTTCGAAATGGAAGTGCAAAATTAGTACTTGCTTATAATAGATTTTGTATTAAAAATCAAATGGTTATTTATGTTGTTACTCGAATAACACAGCTCATATGAAAATCTAAATTATAATTTAAGTCGATAGTGTTGTTCAACTACGTGAAAGTTGGAGTATTAGTCCCATGCATCACTTTTAAAAACTCTTACGTGCAATACTTGACACTATAATTTCTATAGAATGACAAAATGACAAACTTGTAGACGGTGCCCAGTTCTTGTGACCTTGAACTGTACAGAAAAGAGAAGCTAAATTTGGTGACAGTTATGAACCTGCTAGAGCCATTTCTGCAGTATCTCAGAATTGAAAATCCGTCTGACGGATGTCATTCATATCGTTTTCCTTCTCAGAGAGCCGTAAATACAATAACCTAAAATAGAAACACAAGATGGAGGAAAATATTACTTCTTCTGTAGCACGATATCGTGCCTTAACTGCCTATCTGAACTTTTCCCAAGCCATCACATTTTTGAGGAACATATCCTTGAACTTCTAAGATGTGGGTAAACATATAATGCACCTGGAACAACAAAAACATCACATTAACAACGAACAAATATCTATGATTTAATTCTCAAGAGTTTCTGTAATTTAGAAGATAGTACATCAAGAATTATATTCCTTAGACAATTCTACTTAACTATAATCAGAATATTATGTGTCATATTGCATAAGGTGAGTTTACGAGTTCTGAGATTACGGTGCAGGATTATGAAACTCTGAAGTTAGGATCGCCAGAGATTTTTAAAAATCTGTTCCTAGAAAGTAATCATGTACACCAACCATGTTGATTCTTATAGGAATGAGATATTAACTCTGCCTTTAAGAAGACTGTAAATAAGAGCGTGAAAGGTGTGCATCGATGTAAAATTTGATATCAATTCATAATGCTACATTCAAGCAAAACATATTTCAAGTGCGATCTTAAACGTCTCGCATGCAACTAAAGATGTGTACGAGACCAAACACATTTCTGTGATATATGTTTCCTTCCAACAATAAAACAAAATGTATTTATGGGTCAGTAAATACATAAGTCGATGAACTGGCGGTTGTGGCATTCCAGAAGGAACAAAAACAGAAGAAGATAAAAGAAACGGATAGAAATAAATAAAAGAGAAAGAGGAAAATATACACAAAAGCAAAGAAAGAAACGGAAGAAGGACAGCAAGAAGGAAAGAAAGTAAGATAAAATATTAATTAAACAAAGGAAGAGTCAGAATACGAAAGAAAGAAGTATATAAAGAAAAATGAGTTTGTAGACTCAACGCGAGGAAGAAGTAAAACTTTTTTAGCCGTAAATGTGTAAATAATCTTTTTAAATATTCGTGTAATGAGAGATGATAAATTAGGGTTAAATTTAATACATTCATACTCATTACTCTTCAGAATTTAAAAATGAAACAATTTGATTATGATAGCGTTTTTGGCGTGTGTCCTAGATATATAGTGCCCAGTTTGTGAGCATGTTGCTAGTGCAGCTGAGAATGGTACCACTTTCTATAGTCTACACGTCACATTAGCCATTTTCCAAACACAGTTGTCAGACTAACTGTAGCAAATGTAAAACACTCGCACTTAACGTTCCCATTACTTATGTTACATGCCAAAAACGGTGACACAGACTGTAAAACAAAGTGCTGTAAAATGGAGTGAATAGGGACGCAGGGGGTGAATAGGGACGAAGTTTTATTATTTTTTATTTCTTTGTGTCTAAGATTAAATATAATAATAAGAGTGTTTATGTTACGGTAATGAAAGTAGAAGATAATTTGTTGGAACGCCCTGAGATGCTTTACCAATTGCCGAGTATTCATCTCAATGTTTATAGCCTACAGAACCTTTAGCAAAGATTATTAATTATTTGAAGAACAAAATTACGTTTCAATTTCAAATTTTATGGTACCGTATGGTTTATTATTGCGTAATTAATCCCGTTCCTTTTCTCCTCAAAATTGTTATTCGAAAACAGTAAGGGAGGAATTACAAGAGTGTTTCTTAAAGCAGTCGTTAGTGAACAGTTTCTGTACTTGACCATTGTGACTTACAATAACGCACTGTGGATGCTAGACATGATATAGCCTATTCCAGTTTTCAATCTTTCCCATAAAAGATGGAGACATTTAGATGGAGCAGGTGAACGTCAAATAATATCAGAAGTAAATTCGTTGACTCTGGGCACTTGCTCGAAACAAAAATAGAAATCTTGCCGTTGGCTGAAGGGAAATTAGTGTGTCCTTTCAATGGTTTGTTATTGGGGTAAGAAAATACGCGATATTCAAATGTATTTGCTTATTTATTTTATTGACAATCCTAAAGGGGGAATTACGTGAGACAGCGGATTTTCGGTCCCTAAACAGAAACAAAACGTCACGTTCCTTGGCGTACGAAGTGAGCGTAGCAATGAGTTCAATGATCTCCCTGCAACTGACGTACATCTAACATTCAGTATTGGGACCGAAAATCCGCTCTCGTGTTAAGTAAACCTTATTCTTCCATCATGTAAATCTTATTTTAAACAATTTTGGTTATCTCAGAATTCCCCTGATTTAAAAAACTCCAAGTATCGAGTTTTTTTTCTTGCGTGCAAAATGGAACTAATCTCTTTTGGAGATGTCAGCGTGCAAATTGAAAGAAACGGTTGCTTGAATGGTAAATAAACTTGAAGTTACAGATTTTAGTTTCTTTCTTTTTTCATGTGCTCATTCATGTACAGCTGCCAAAGAAAAAGTGGCCGCTCTCCTGAAACAAAGTTCCCTTCGGGTATCTTCGCTACAATTCGGAGACAGGCGATGTTACATGTTGTTGGACCACGTTGCCTGATATCTACAGTTATAATTGAAGTATTCTGTGTGTTATCGATAGCATAATGGTAGCGTTCAGGCCTCTTATTCATGAGGTCCTGCGTTCGACTACAACCACGTGCTTTTTATGTTCTTTTTTGTTCTGTTTTTGAGAGAGACAAACTATACATAATGGCTCCTTTCTCTTTTACGATTATTTTAGTAATTAACATCAGGTTCATTAATATATTATGCCATGACTTTATCATTATGATATTGTCGCTGCAAATGGAAAGAAAAAAGATTTTATTCTCAATAAAAATATCTTTCGTGGCATAAACAAAACAAATTTACTGGCGTCGGCCTTAAAACATTCAAATAATTAAGCGTTCAAACAACAAAACAAAAAGCCACAATTCAATATTTAGTCTATCTTCCTCTTATTTCGATCATCTTGCAGTCGAGTGGGCATGGAATTGACTAGTCTTTGCAAATAGCGACTGTTTTTAGACACGATATTCCAGGCATTCTGAACATACATACATAAGTGTTCTGTCCATGGGCAGGTCTTTCATTGCAAACCCAGCAATCTCCAATCTTTCCAATTTTCTGTCTTCCTCTTAGTCTCCGCATATGATCCACATATCCTAATGTCGTCTATTATTCTTTTCAACCAGAGACCCAACCAATTACTTTTTATCTTTCTAATCAGTTTCAGAATCATTCTTTCTTCACTCACTTTTTCAAACACAATTTTATTTCTTATTCTATCTGTCCACTTCACACGCACCGTTCTTCTCCACATCCACATTTCAAATGCTTCAATTCGTTTCTCTTCATTTCGCCGTAATGTCCATGTTCCTTCCCCATACAATGCCACACTCCACATAAAGCACTTCACTAGTCTCTTCCTTAGTTCTTTTTCCAGAGGTCCGCAGAAGATCCTTCTTCTTCTATTAAAAGCTTCCTTCGTTCATGTTTGCAGTTTTTCTTGGGAAGGATAGGCCTAAATGCGGTAACATCCCGTTGCTTTCCGCACACCACTATCTCTTTCGCATCTTATTAAAATCCAGGGGGCCCAAGCGTGGAGATGAGGAGAGTGGATTTGACTAATTGGGCCCTCCGGACTTCACCGAAAGTCACGGCAAGGGTTAAATATTAATTCTATCAGGATGTTTGACCCTATCAGAGATCAGGAAATCTCAATTAGCCTTTGCCCCCCGCATCCTGGACTAGCTTCTACGAATCATCAGAAAATCTTAGAGTGTGATTGGGCCAATTTTTCCGAAAATGTTTCTACACTTTTGCCCTCGTAGCTCAGCGGACGAACGTCGGAATTTAGATGTCAACGTCTCAGGTTCAATTCCTCGTTACTCCTTTTCATTTTATTGTGGTTCAAGATAGTATAATGTAATAATACAAAAAGAAAAACTAATAGCAGTATTATGCAACTGGATTTTTCCAAACCTAATATTAAATTTATGTTATTTATATCGCTAAAGAACGATTACAATATAAATAACTTGAATATTATTTATACAGTATCACTAAAGAACGACAACACAATATAAATGATAAATATCGGTTTGTTTAATTAATATAAGATATTATATAATACGTATTTAATTATCTAAATAAAATAGCCTATTTTACAAAGAAAGATGTTTATTTGTGTTATAATAATTACTTACATAAAATACAGATTATTTATATTGCGAAAGAACAATAACAATATAAATAACTTTAATATTATTTTATAATGCTAATGAAGGAAAACAATATAAATGATAATTTGAATATTATTTATATCGCTGAAGAACGATAACAATATAAAAAACGTGAATATTATTCATATCGGAATTTCACAGATTTATTACAGATGTATTTAAGAAATTGTAGAAGAATAGTAATTAGTAACAGTGTCCTATTTATTCTTCTTGGAGCCAAATTTGTAACTTTTAAAAGTGTGGTTACTATGTTGAAGTGTATGTGTTGTAACGGATGCTTGATTTGTTACGTATGTGAGTCAGTTATGGAATGCTTGATGTCGTCACAATGTCGTAATTATAGTTTGATTGTGTTTGTGTGACTATTGTGTATTAATTTATGATGTATGGTACGGAAAGCTGCATATTTGTGTTATAGAAGTGTTACGTATGTGTGTTGTTAATGTTTTTGTATGTTTCAAATTGATAACTGATATTTGTTTTGCAATCGCAATGCCTAATTTACGGATTGTTTATGTTTTGTTTACATCGCGTAAGCTAATTTAATTTTCTTTTCCATTTCTCTTTATGCTTATCTTTTTTTGTGTATAAAACTATAGCCCTAACATACATATGTAAAATAGGGCTAACCCCCATTGGAGATACTGTAGCTACAATAGTAATAATTATTATTCATATCGTTATAAAAGGATAACAGAATACAAAGGATGACTTGAATTTTATTCATATCTCTAAAGAACGATAACAAAATATAAATAACGTGATATCCATCAAGAACGATAACTGGATATAAATGATAATTTGAATATCATTTACATCGCTAAAGAACGATTAAAAAATAAAATGAAAACTTGAAGCAGGCGCGAACCCAGAACTTTTGAATCATTAAACAAGCACTCTACCGTTGGTCTGCGAGGAGCAGATATGGAACACTTTCATAGTTCCGGAACTGCTAGTACAAGCACATGCATCGTGTAACATCGTCGCGACCCGAAGTGGACTTTGAAAATATTCGCTGTTCACGAGTGCTGCCACTATTTTTTTGACAGCTGTACAAACATTAATGTAAATTGTGTGTTATTCTGTGTCTGTAGGCAAACCTTGTAAGGTCAGATAGTAAAAGTAAAAAAAAAAATATACATTGTTTGCTGTAATGCAAATTGATAACAGAAGCACTAGGTATTTTCTCGGAGGTACGTCCCGATTAAACTTCTCTTCACTGAATTTTGTTTCAGAGCATTCGACACGCCCACTCTGAATCTTTCACATATTCATTATTCACATACTTATCCTAAGCATGATTTTACTATTATCTGTGCATTTTGAACTAGCAGATCAAGGTCACGTACAAACGTACAAACCACGCACGAGTCCAGATTGGGGTAAGCACACGTGGCGAATGCAGTCCATTGCTCGACCTTCAGCCGCCAGTTCGAAATCCATAGATAATAGCAATGCTTTCCCTATACAATCTATACTAATAATAAATCTGTAGCCGAAATTTTTCTGGTAATTTTCGATTTTCCAAAAATAATTGGTCCTAACATATATAATTAACCACCCTGAAACCGAAAATCGCTTTTTTTTATTTTTGTTTGTATGTCTGTCTGTCTCTCTGTATGTTTGTTACCTTTTCACGCGATAATGACTGAACGGATTTCGATGAAAATTGGAATATAAATTAAGTTCTTTGTAACTTAGATTTTAGGCTATATGGCATTCAAAATACATTATTTAAAAGGGGGGTTATACGGGGGCCTGAATTAAATAAATCGAAATATCTCACTTATTATTGATTTTTGTGAAAAATGTTACATAACAAAGGTTTCTTTAAAAATAATTTGCGATAAATTTTGTTCCTTGAAAAAGTTTCATAGAACTGATATTTAATGAGATAAATGAGTTTCAAAATTAAAATAACTGCCATCTAAGGCCGTGTAATGAATTAAAAAACAAATGACTTCGTCTATAAGGGGCCTTAGACAGCAACAATCGAAAGCTATGAAAGATAGCCTACAGAGAATGTTTCTGTGTTTGTATGAAGTAATATCGGAAGCTAAATTAACCGATTTGTATAATTAATTATTATTTCACCATTGGAAAGTGTAGTTTCTCTAGATGGACATAATGCTATAATGTTATTACAGTAACTTCTGATATGATATAATATAATATATAATATAATATAATTTAAGTTATTTGAAGGGTTCACAACCATAGTTGGCCAAGCGCCATTTACTGAATACGTAGAAAACAAGGGTTAAAATTAAGTTATTACCATAATGCAATGGAAACCTATAACAAGTAAAATAAAGTACACACATTAAATCTAAATGATGTCAATCTTCATTAAACTATGGTTGCATGTAATAAAAATTAAGAAACATGTTAAAGGAATTGTCATTGCACCAAATGAGTGTCTCTGGACCAAAATGATCACATTTTAATTATTTGGATGCAATTTAAATTAAGTAACATATTAAACGATTTATCCTTCTATCAAACACGAATGTTCCCTAGATCAAACGTCCTATTTTAATTATGTAATTACTTTATATTTCTAACGGGTGCAGCGGAGCGCACGGATACGGCTAGTTAGTAATATATTTATTTCCTTTTTAGAAAATTGCTCGTTTTTTTATAGTCGTTATTAATGGACTAACTGACTAGGTTTCATAAATTGGGACTACTCATCCTGCCTATGATTATTCGGTTGTTTGAATGAACCCTAAAGGAAATGGGCCACGGACATATCACCCCCCAGGATATAATACATTTCGGATTTCCAAATTCTCTCTTCGCTGGCAATGGAGTCTTGGCATTGGCTATCCATTTTAAATCTCCAGCGGCATTGGGAGCTTGACTTTGGCATGCTTCTTTTCTTTTTCGGCGGGAACTGCTGTGGGATGCGGTGGTAGTCGCTGTCTATGCAGTTGCGATCACTACCGAGAGGCTGGCTTAATTGCTCAGTCATTTAACGTTATTTATAGTTTAAGATTTTCTGTGACCCATCTTCATGCAAACGTATTCAAGTCCCTGAGACGGTACGATGTGAACGAAATGAGACAAGTGGTCTTTCAGCTAGGAGTTCACACAAATATTAAGATGCCTCTCAAGAGCCCTTGTAAGGACTCGAACTCGTGTACCTTTTAGTTCACATATCCACCTTTCTCCTTCATTGATTCGCACCCTGCCTGAAAAACTTTTAGTTCAGAAAGAAACGAAAGTGAAGACAGAATATAAGTGAAAAAAAAAAAATTACTTGGTTATTTAACGACGCTGTATCAACTACGAGGTTATTTAGCGTCGATGGGATTGGTGATAGTGAGATGGTATTTGGCGAGATGAGGCCGAGGATTCGCCATAGATTACCTGACATTTGTCTTACGGTTGGGGAAAACCTCGGAAAAAACCCAACCAGGTAATCAGCCCAAGCGGGAATCGAACCCGCACCCAAATGAAACTCCGGATCGGCAGGCAAGCGCCTTAGCCGACAGAGCTACGCTGGCGGCTACTATAAGTGAAAATAAGCAGACTGAAAGTATGGAAGGAAACGGAAAAAAAAATTAAAACCCACCCGTAGTAAAGTGGAATGTGGAAAGAAAATAGCGAAATCCCGAGATAAATTAAGAAGGAAAAGAAAATAAATATTCTGCAATGGGGATAAAGGAAGAATATGTTATAGAGATGAAGACTCGGAGGTTTGTAAGTAATGATGAATAGGCTATAATGCAATTGAAGGGTTCAGAGCCATAGTGGGCCAAGCGCCATTTATTAAAAACGGAGAAAGCAAGGGTTAAAGTTAAGTGAATATCATAGTTTAATGAAGATTGACATATAGTTTAGTTTGAATGTGTATACTTCATATTACTTGCTGTATGTTTCCATTGAATTATGGTAATTACTTCATTTTAACCCATGTTTTCTACGGTTTTAGTAAATGGCGCTTGGCCCACTATGGCTCTAAACCCTTCAATTAAAACAATAAAATTCCGGAAGACGGCGTTCTTAACAGCATTCGTTAACAATAAAAATGAGTAGCAAAGTTCGAGAAGGAAGATGGGCTGAGAAATATGAGGCCACGATTTTATGTCTTGTCCCCTAGAATAAACGAGTCAATTGCGTCACGAATTCACGTGAGACACTCCATGGAAACATCTTGCTCGACTGCATAATCGTAAATAAAAATTCATGGTGGTCCTATCACGATGTCATGGTCGTAATTGGAGTTGGTATTGGTGCACGACTGGGCATGAATGCGACGCGTTTCGCAGACGGAAGCGCGTCCGATTCGCCGTTTGCAACTATACCGCGACGAATCTCTGCTTCCTCGTGTCCTTTCTGGGATACACGTTGTAGCATTGTGTCCGTTTGGGTTATCTGAAAATGTTGCTTTTTCCTCCTGGTTCTCTCTTTCTTGAGGTAAGCGTTCACTACATCGTATCGCACTCCTCGGACGAATCGCACGCAGCGGATATTTTAAGTGGAGTGCGTTCACTGTAACGGCTCCACCTCATCGCCTCATCGGATTCCCTATCAGCTGTTTAAAACATATGACGTACGATATTGACATTGCTGAAAACAGAGGACTTTTGAGGTTAGGTCCTTTAATCATGAGTGTTAGTGAATAAGAATTTGCAATTGTTTCATGCTTCTTAATTGAAGAGAAAGAAAGGAAAGCGGTAATGGTTACATAATACTGTAATGGGAATGCCTCAAATTATAAAATTCTTCGCAGTTTTTCTACAAGCGAAATAAGTTTTCCGTCTGCCTTTTGGCGCGACACTGAACATGGCACAACATAATAGTAACAGTTGAGCAATTGAAATTTATTTATTAAAGAAGGCCATGATCGCACGCATCGGAAAAGTCGCTCATCCGAGAAACGTGGACGGATTTACCGAAAGCCGATGCGTGCAGTACGATGTAGTGAACGCTTACCTTTATTTCCCGTTCTATCACGCTATTCTTCTCCATTTCCCCTTCGTATTACTCCTTTTTTGATAGGGCCTACTTGTCTCTCCCTTCTTAATATTTTCTTCAACTTAACATTTCTCTTTTTGTGTTTCTCATCGGTTTCATTTTTGCCACCTTGTCCCCATCTTTGTTATGTTTTCCTTGTCTTCCTGTTTTGATGTAGAATGTCTTTCTCCACACCGAGTACGGACAACCGTTCAGGGATTCGGGATTCGTGGTGAAACAAAAAATGACTTACTCTCAAGTGCTTACTCTACAGCCAGCGTCAGCGTTTCTGGCGCGTGTCGTTATGTAAAAAGCCAGTCAGTGAGCACTTGTTGTCAGTTCAGCTGAAAACGGCACCACCCAAATACACGTCTCGTCAGCGATCTGCCAATCACAGTGTCCACTGACTGCTGTAAAGGCAAGACACTCGCACTTTGCGCTTCTGGGATGTATCCTTGAGTACTCTGCCCTGTCATGGCATCTGTTGCCACTTCGGCTGAGATAGGTGCCACCTCCTAAACAGAAGTCACGTCAGCAGTCTGCCAATTATAGTTGTCGGCTTTCTCGTCCGCACACTGCGACAAAGACAAGATACTCGGTCTCAACGTTCCCACTACTTCTTTCACACACCGTAACGGCACGGTTCAAAGTTCCAGTTTAGCGCTTGTTTTGATGAATACTGCCTCCTCTCTAAATATTGGAACCTTTTTTCAGAACACTCGGTATATCTATTTAAACCGTAACAATTAAAATATATGCTCAGTATCTTACTTTACTTTTAGGATCATAATAGTACATTATGCAACGAGCCTATAATGATAGTAATTAAGAAGCGAGTATGGATGTTTATGAAACGAGCGCAAGCGAGTTTCATAATGTTCATACGAGCTTCTTAATTACCATTATAGGCGAGTTTCATACGACTTTTTATGCTCGACCATATTTCTAACTTGAAATTATTCAGATGTATAGACTACATTTTGTTTGTATCTGACAAGATCGGAAGTGACCTTGTTCTAGGTCGTGAGTTGTGAGATGTGCGCAGACGCGAAAGTATTGATTTTTTCCGAAGAACAATAATGTCATTGACCTTGATGTAATCCCGTTAAACTTGATATAACCTTGATTATTGAATTCGACATTGAAAAACGAGATGACAAATTGAATTTATTTGAATATTATTTACAATTAACGCTAATTATTATAGTAACAGAACATAAACTTCTGCGACAGTATTGGATTTCCAGCCTCCGTGACTTTTCGCTAATTCCCTTTCGATTGCATATCCGAGAATAATCGATACTTGCGGTTTTATAACGGTACAAAGCTGACTTGTCATTGGCTGAACACCTGTAAGCTGAGTCGTCATTGGCTGAACACCTGTACTTTAATGAGTAGGTGTACTTTAATGACATGCATTAAAGGATTGCTACAAGGTGTATAATTACTACATTTCGGCATGGTCGAGCATAAAGAATGCTTTTTATATGTAATCCAGAAAATGAAAGTTACCTTCTTATTTAGATGCATGCTACATTATTTTCCTGTTGTGTGCCAAGAAAAACTGTAAACAGTAAATCGCATCATGACAAAGGAATTGAATTGTTATTAATTGCGTATAATAATAAAGTATCTGTCTTGTCTTTGTGACAGTCACTTTTCTTTAGGGCTTACTTCATTTTCAATGGAAAAGTCCAAGTTATATTTATTTTTTTCTTCATATTTGCAATGTCGACAATGACAACTTCATCCGTCGTTTACACGCGATTGGCACAATACTAGACACAAAATTCTTGAAACTGTTTTAATAACATGTATTTGGAATCTGTACAAGTGATCTAAACTGAAAGTCGATGGAGGAAGTGCGATTAGCGCTATAGGGTACCTCCACCTCGGGGCAAACCGTGATCTCGGGCGCTAAAACCGATCCCAACGCCCAGCGGAAGAGTCCACGCAACCACACACTCGTGTTGTACGCAGAAGATAGTGAGTGACCCAACCACATAATTAGGTGAAAGTTATTAAAGTATATTTCTTTAGTTTTAACGCCTAATTATACTTTACCAATTCTTGCGTTTTTTTCATGGCTGTGGCTTACATTATAAAGTGTGAGTGGAAGTGTGTGTTTCTATACGTATTTTATTTGGCGTGTGTAGTTAATTGAGCTTTTGAGATTACATCTAGAAATATAATTAGTTTTGCTGTTATTAGTTTGATTTTGTAGAAATGCTCTCACATATACAGGATGAGTCAGTTTAGAAATTCATACTTTCCAGATTGAAGTTTCTTAGTAAATTGTATGCTATGGATTTTGAAACACAAACGATTAGGGAAAACACGGAAATTTTACTTGAAGCAAGTAAAGCGATCGGTTTGGAAGTAAATCCCGAAAAGACAAAGTCTATGATTATGTCTCGTGACCAGAATATTGTACGAAATGGAAATATAAAAATTGGAGATTTATCCTTCGAAGAGGTGGAAAAATTCAAATATCTTGGAGCAACAGTAACAAATATAAATGATACTCGGGAGGAAATTAAACGCAGAATAAATATGGGAAATGCGTGTTATTATTCGGTTGAGAAGCTCTTATCATCCAGTCTGCTGTCTAAAAATCTGAAAGTTAGACTTTATAAAACAGTTATATTACCGGTTCTTCTGTATGGTTGTGAAACTTGGACTCTCACTCTGAGAGAGGAACATAGATTAAGGGTGTTTGAGAATAAGGTGCTTAGGAAAATATTTGGGGCTAAGCGGGATGAAGATACAGGAGAATGGAGAAAGTTACACAACACAGAACTGCACGCATTGTATTCTTCACCTGACATAATTAGGAACATTAAATCCAGACGTTTGAGATGGGCAGGGCATGTAGCACGTATGGGCGAATCCAGAAATGCATATAGAGTGTTAGTTGGGAGACAGGAGGGAAAAAGACCTTTAGGGAGGCCGAGACGTAGATGGGAGGATAATATTAAAATGGATTTGAGGGAGGTGGGGTATGATGATAGAGACTGGATTAATCTTGCACAGGATAGGGACCGCTGGCGGGCTTATGTGAGGGCGGCAATGAACCTTCGGGTTCCTTAAAAGCCATTTGTAAGTTAGTAAGTATGGATTTTGAAAGGCGTTGAAACGCCTTAGAAGAAATTTTTTCTTCATAAGGGAACTAAAACTAGAGATACCGTGTCATAAATCTCTCAATCAGGCAAAATTATCTCCTAGCTGTTTCTTCTCCATCCCTATTCTGTGGAAATATGTCTCTGTTGAGACTAGAGATATTTCTATATAACAATGTCTGATAAGGTCGCAAAGATTTCTGGCAGACAAAAGAGAAAACAAATGAAACGCAACAGGTCTTCAAAAGCAATAGTGTTTAAGGAGCATGGTCGGCTCGGTAGCGTAGTCGGTATAGCGCTGGCCTTCTGTGCTCGAGGTTGTTTGTTCGATCCAGGCTCAGGCCGATGGCATTTAAGTGTGCTTAAATGCGACAGGCTCATGTCAGTAGATTTACTGGCATGTAAAAGAACTCCTGCGGGACAAAATTCCGGCACATCGGCGACGCTGATATAACCTCTGCAGTTGCGAGCATCGTTAAATAAACCATAATTTAAAAATATTTAAGGAGCATGAAAGAAGTTGATTGCTACAAAGTATTTCGATTTACAGAATTACTTGTTGATGTTATCTGTGCAGTTGCGCGTTGCGGATTTTAGTATCTAAACAACTTCTCAATTTTTAGAAATAACTGAAAAATTATAGAGATATCAATCTTCTAAATGCGAATTAAAACACATACTCAAAACTTATATACAAAGACAAACTTATTATTTCTACACTGACTTTTTGATTGAGGAACGGAGTAGTTTAAAAAAAAAAAAAAGCGAGAGTGTGCAGAATTGCTTACAGAACAGAAAATTCAACACGTAGACACATTCATCACTCACTGATTTCGAAAAAGCATTCGACAGAGTGAAAAGAGTCAGATTAACGATTACGTACGTCAGCAGTTAACAATTACAGTAGCATGAAAGAAATTATACTATATTAATCACACAACACTTCCACATACGCAGAACAAATCGCAAACCACACTTACAGCAACATACACACAGACATGGAAATTCTACATATCCAACCCAAAAACCTGAAACTAAACACATTGGAACAATACGAAATATACAGATACACGAAAACACATCCACAACAAATCCTCAACACACAACTGAATTTCAGAACGCACACATTATTTTACTCCACACTACACAACACAAACGCTCCTCCTCCGGGTTTTCTTTTTACAAGCATGTTCTATTACAAAAATGCAATACTACATGCTAATAGATTACACATTACAATATGTATGTGTGTGTATTTATTCACACTGCAAATGGGTAAATACCCGGTGGCAGTGGTAACTAATTACACTCAATAATTACAATAATAATGAAATACAGTCATAATATTAATAATAAAATAGTACTAGCAATATATAATAATATTAACAAGGAGCATCCTAAATTAAATGAATCACTTAATATAACATAATTAATTAAAGTATAACTACTTTGTATCTTACCCTAAGTTAGAACTTAAAACACGAGTATATATGATATGATTATACATGCACAAGTACTTTTCAGCACTACACTCATTTCGCTATCAATTCACTCACTGCACTGGAACTTTGAAATATTTCACAGACACTATTACTAACTCTTCTGAATAAAATGTATACACAATGCTAGCCTATTCTACTTTCCTTCAATTTACTATTTACAACGTGTCAACATCTGTGCTACTGTTGAATCTTTTCAATACATTGTACAACAATATTTTAGAACCTATTATATTTTTGCATTTACAAATTTAAAAAAATCAATACTATTGTTAATCCTTTTAAACACTATGTTTAGATGTATACCATTTAACAAATTATTCTGTTTTCCTTAAATTTACTATTTACAACGTGTCAATATCTATGCTGCTGTTGAATCTTTTAAATACAATATACAACACTATTTTACAGCCTATTCTGTTTTTCTATTTATAATTTTTTAATCAATACTATTGTTAATCCTTTTAAACACTATGTTTAGATGTATACCATTTAACAAATTATTCTGTTTTCCTTAAATTTACTATTTACAACGTGTCAATATCTATGCTGCTGTTGAATTTTTTAAATACAATATACAACACTATTTTACAGCCTATTCTGTTTTTCTATTTATAATTTTTTAATCAATACTATTGTTAATCCTTTTAAACACTATGTTTAGAGGTATACTATTTAACAAATTAACCTATTTTTCTTGAATTACTACAGTGTGTCAAAATTAATAGTTTTTGTGAACGTTTTGTGACGACGCCGAAATACGCAAGGACCACAGCAGTTCTGAAGATGGTTTCCAACCCGAAACTAGTCAACTAAGGTGAAAGTCATATACATATGATTTAATTCGTTATAACTTCTGTTGTAGATAAGCTTAGATTTTCTATTAAATCGCTCGTTAATTTGGAACAGCAAAGACATAATTCCTTGGGATGTACTAAGTACTTTATTTCGCCGGAGCAATCCCACCTCTTTCACCATTACGTAATACGGCGTTCTTTCTTTCCACACGATCACGGTTACAAGAATGGGACACAACCCCTCCTGGCCCGGTTGATGCCTCGCCATTAGCAATGAAGAAATTAATGCAATCGAAACAAAAAAAAAAAATATCAGAAGTTGACTAGGAAATAATTGTGCTGTAAAAATGATAAAAAGTAAAATTGAATCATCCTGTATCTTTGTGTATGTTTGGAGCCTGCGCATGAGCCGAATTTTTTTCCACTGCTGTTTAGACAATTATAAGCGTGGCCCCCATTATTATAACCGCAAGGCAAATGAAAACTCACGATGTAACTGCCGGAACAAACTAGAGGCACCGTTTCTATAACAACAAACAGAACAATCTGCAGCTTCGTGTTCTCCCTCTGCCTATGGACGATTAAATTTCGTATTCGCAAGTCATTCCTCACTTGAAACAAAATACGCACAGACCTTGGTTTCGCGTTTCGGTTTACATGCTAGCTAGCACAGTTTTACTGCAATTCTTTAATGTGACCGACCATCTGGCCTCTATTGAAACTAATTAGATAGGCGTACATCTCACATGTGGAAGCTAGCGATTACTACGCTATGTGCTTATTCAGTATTCCTGATTACTGAGGAGTTACGCGTTTAATTCAGTTAAAGGTTGGTTCACAATAAACCGGGAACGGAAACGAGAACGAGAACGGAAATAATGTTAAAATAAATGTATCTAAATGTGGGCATTCACAATAGTTAATTATGAATGCTCACATTTAAATACATTTATTTTAACAATATTTTCGTTCTCGTTCTCGTTTCCGTTCCCGGTTTATTGTGAACCAGCTTTAACTCTTCCCGAGTCAGAGCGGACGTGATGCAAGTTATTATAATGGGTTGAGGCAAAAGTTAGAAGCGTTTTTTCGCTGTGACAAAAACTTTTATTTGAGATCAATAAAAGACATAAATTAATCAGTAATATATAGGGAGCGGATTTTTATGTGCTAAAAAATTTAAATATATTTATTTTTATGTGCTAAAAAGTACGAAAATATTTGCTAAAAATAAAAAAATATATTTTTTTTAAATATGTCAAAAATACCTTACTTAGCCTGAAAAAAAAATGTTACTACGTACTCACCAACCACACTTAAGTATCAGTTGCTAGTAGTTGGCCGAGAATTGCAGTGAACAACAAAGGTCATCTCCAAATTCTCCATCACAAATGCATGCCGATTATCTCTGAACAACGACTTATACTGTGAAAACGATCTTTGCACATCACAGGACGTCAGACGTGCATATTTAAAGAGAGGAATGTCACAAACACAAACACCGTCAATTTCACCTACAGGCACACCCTCCAATACTTGAGCAACTTTACACATTTTTTTATATCCACTGTTTTTCCCAAACACATTCTGGAATTTGTCCCTTAGTACTTGTACTTCTGAACCTGGTAGCGAGTCTAGTTTAATTTTCACGGCACGCACCTCCCTGTTTCAGACAACAGGTTTTTGGATGTTTCGACTTTTTTTATGGTGTCACACAAAAAGCTTAGATTTGCTAATAGGAAAGCCAAATCGCTTCTTAAACAACCATCTTTCAGTATATTTTGAAGGATATCGATTGACGAAGCCCGATAACAGGGAATCACAACAAGACGTATTGCCTTACTTGATGGACATGAACGAGAGGCGAGAGATTTATTTAAATTAAATAATGTTCATACCCGAGCTCTTATCTGTTGTGTTTCACAAACAAAGCGTGGAATGAAATCATATCCAGCAACAATAAACATTCCTAATTATGTGTTGCAAGATCTCTCCTCCTTGTCCATGTTAATTTATTCTCTAATAATAACACTGATATGCTGCCTAGCAGTTCTCAGAACTTGAGGCGATACTATTACAAAAATGGATCACGGATACACCACACAGCGCTTAGAAACACGAAGCAACCAAGAATATTCTTAAAAAGATAACATACTTCTGAGTGACATAATTGATTTAGTTTTAAAATGTTTAAAAGTTCTCGTAAAAGATTATTTCAGTAAAAAAAACTCCAAGATTTATGTGTTTATAATAGATTTCCTGAAAATATGTATTTACATAATTTTTTTTGTGAAAATACGTGTTTTTATGTGAAATAAAATTCGGATTTTAAACTTGAAACTTCATGTTAGGAATTTTTAACTTTGGTAATTGTGTTTTATCACACGCAAAAATAATATTTAATTACATAGGAATCCGCTCCTTAGTAATATATTTCTCCTACATTATCTATGACTCTCTGCCTACTCTGGGCTATTTCTTCGATTTCGATTCTGAAGAAATCTGCTGGTTTGGAGTCAAAGCAGTCGTCAAGCCAAGTTCGTAAAGCACAATCCGTTATCAAAAGAGTTTCCTTTAAAGATTGTTGGATAGAGAACGGGAAAAGTAGAAATCTGAGGACGCTAGATCGGGAGAATATGGAGAATGTGGAATCGGAATCACTTCCAAACAAAACTCCTGGATAGCTGCTTTCGTCATGTTAGCGAAGTTCGGGCGTACAGTACTTCATACAGTCTTCCCTGTCATTTTTCTTCAATTGCGGCTTCAAGGCGTCTGAGTTGTTGGCAATAAATATCAGCAGTTATGGTTACATTCCTGGGATGCAATTCGTAGTACACAACGCCTTCTTTATCCCACCAGACAGCGGACGAATTTAGCAGAGATCTATATGAAATGATGGTGCAGGCCAACATTCAACAAAGTTGGCAACAGCACTTTAAAAATGTTGTTGGAAAGTAGCCACACAAGGGCAGTACCTGTGTTATAGTAATACCGGTATTTTAAGTTAAATTTTACACCAAAGATTATTGTAATATAGCTTAAACTTTTCATTCAGGGCAGTACCTGCGTTACAGTTGTACAATACTGGTGTTTTAAGTTAAAATTTTGCAACAAAGATTATCATAATATACAAGTGAGGTCACAAAATCCCGTTACCCTTATATAAACAAACAAAATGAACAGCAATTCTTTATAATAGTTTTTATTTAGAACTTACAAAAAATTTAAGATATTTTCTGACCATTAAATATCAATAGGCTCAGTGTGTGCACCGTCATACTCATGGCAAAGGATAATACGCCGCCAAGTTCTGTGCGACATTTATCGGAGCATTGCTGGAGTAACATAAGTGAAAGCACGTGTCACAGTCTCAATAGTGTAATACTAGCCGTCGTTTAATACTTTAATTCATACGATCTGAAACAGAAACAAATACGTAAATTTACATAAGGGGTAACAGGACATTGTGGCCTCACTGTAGATTTAAACATTGCATTGCGAGCGGTACCTAGAAACAGTAACTTTTAAGTTAAAATTTTACATAAAAATTACTGTAATATAGGTTTAAACATGTTGTTAAGAGTACTGTCTCTGATACAGTAACATTTTAAGTTAAAATTTTACGTCAAATATTGTTATAATATAGACAAACATTTCATTAAGAGTATTGCCTGTGAAACAGTAACATTTTAATTTAAAAGCTCACAGTAAAGACTGTTTATTCGTTTGTAATATACAACACCTTCTTTTATGTGCGTACTATGGTTCTTGTCCTTGATGCTGAAGTTCAGCTGTTTACAACGCACAGCGCCGCCCGCCACTACTCTTCGTCGAGTCATTTGGCTCATTGCACAACTCCGAACTCAATATCAAAGAGTAGTGGCTATGATTTCGGTTTCTAATAACACTGGTTAACAACCATTTTGCATCTCGTGTATGATAAATCAATTCATATCAATTTTTCGTTGTGGAATCCGAAATGGCATACGGAATTGCTGTATCACGTAAGGATTTTGAGATATTTTAGATTTTATATAGATTTTTTAATATTTTTTATTGTTAATGTCATTTTTCAGGGGAAGTGTATAATAAATCAGAATTATGATGATTAAACTCTGTATTTGGATGTAATATATGGGCTATTCCATATGAAATCAATCAGTAAAAAACCCCGCATTTTTTATACCCTAATTTTATCCCTATTTATACAAGGTGCTGAGGAGAGTGCATTTGCAAAAATATACTATCGAAAGTCAAACGGTTTTCGTATTGTTGAGCGACAAATTTAGCGTATTTTAGAAAAACAAGCCTCTTTCAGCGCTCAGAACTCTGGAACCATTTACTGCAGAACATTGAACGGGAGCTCATTTTGAAGCTGACATTTCGTAGGTTATGATAAGAAGTAATCCTTATCTTTATTATATACAGAGAGACAATAATCTGATTTTACTTATTTATTGCCCATTTGTAAAAATGTAAAAAAAATATTGAGAAAAAACCTTGCATTATTAAGAGGGATTCGGCATTAGGCCTATTTGCTTAGTGTCACGGCAATAAGTTTCGGGGGTATTAAATAAATTACATTCACACGCCTAGACTTGAAAGGCGCAACACAGCAAGCACTGGCCGAGAGATGAAGATAAGCGAGCTTTGGGCGTCATTTTACTCCTGTGTTTATGAAAACCTGTGATAAAGCTAGCCCAGCTATGCGCTACTAGACGAAACATCACGTGTTTATGTCTCCTGGCCTTGCTTGCCTAGACTAGCTCCCGCCTCATAGTCAGCTGGTTAGCTCACGCGCGTACTATTTATTTTCTTTATTTGATTTTTCAATGCTTTCTTATTAACGTTGCACCAGTAAAAAATACGTGTTCATTTGTACTTTTAATGCGGAATCTAACCATATATTTTAAAAATATTTTTTCGTGGGCAAAGGTGTCTTAATTAAGAAACATCTAAATTTCCCCATTTCCATAAATGTAAGAAAAACTGTTTACATGTCAATATAAACTTTAACTCTTCAACATCAAAATAAACCATGATTTTGATCATTGGGTGAAAGGGTTTCGGAGCCACACAGTTTAAAGTTGCTAATTTTATGAAAATACGATAAATTAAAATATTTTTAATTCAAACACTATGAATTTCTGATGCCTCAAACTTTGCATAAAGCATTGTATCATAGTTGCCTACGGACAGAAAAAGTTTCATTGTATTTAAAAATTGCAAGGTCAATTTTCTCTATATTTTGGTCGATTTGAGATGGAATAGCCCATATGGTGGAAGAAGTTTACAAAGGAGTCAATATATGACAGAGATATTCAGTTGTGCGAAAAGTGTACTGACATTGTCTGCTAGAGGCGACTCATATCGACGTCAGCCCTGTAGTCTAGTGCGTGCTGAAATGTGATTTTGCTGGTTTATAAGAACTTTTTAGGTTGTCAAGAAAACTTTAGTTGGGTTCTAAGTATTATATTATGCTTGAATTTAAAATGGTCCATATTTACCAATATGATATTACTGTCTTCGTGTTAGTGCTGTGTATCTAAAGCAAAAGTGACGTGATAGAAAGAAACTGATTTTTCCGCTGAATTCAGCACCCAAAATTAGGTAAATTCACCCATCTATACACCAGATATACGAAAAAAGTTTCAATTTATCGACTAGTGCATGCCTGCAGAACTCGTATGTAGGGGAAATATGACGTCAGCCTCACTCCACTTCTACTGGGGATGATCGACTTTTGCGTGGAGTTGTTGACATTCTTTAAGTGTGGAAGGTCCATCAGTGGCGGCACTGTAATTTTCAAAAAGGATTGTAATAAAGTCATTGTATTTATAATGCTTTATGTCGTTTGAAGGTTTACGATTATGCTACATTTTCTGTCGGTGGTGTCTTTGAGATTTCTTTGCGCCTGACCTGTTTTAGATTTTTCAAAGCTTTCCTCCTATCATCACCTACGGAAAAATAAATTTGTAATATTTAAATAATTAACTTTGAAATTAATATAAATGTCACTATTCATTTCAATACACAATGAACGCAACGAGTGATGTCCCTAATTTGACAGTATATAAATATAAATATATATATATATATATATATATATATATATATTCAATAGCCTATAGAGTTCGTAATAATGAACTTACCCGAAAGTTTGTCTATTTCATAATTTTTAATATGGGCTATGTTGAAATGTTGTTTAATATTGAAATGACGATTAGGAATAAATTGGATTGGACACATATAATCATATTTCCATTTCCTTTGGAAGTAGTATTTGTTCACGGGTTTAGATTTTGCCATGTGCCAGTTCTCTTCAAACTGCAGTACGCATATTTTGATTGATTGATTTATGTATTTATTTATTCATTTATTTATTTATTTATTTATTTATTTATTTATTTGGCTGCATTGCGTTACAATGTTGAATGGCAGCATTGACCTCCGGTCATGTAGCTGTCATTCACTTATCGACATACAATTTATATATATACTGTACATAGGTAGACCTTCTTAAATTATATGCACACAACGTTTTAACATTTATTTTCCATGTCTTTCAACTTATTTATTTCCCTCACTCGTTTTTCTCTTACTTTCCAAAGGTATTTCCTAAGGATTTTATTATTTGTTCATTTGTAATATTCTTGATAGCGTATTGTGTACCTGCCGCCGCGAGAATGAATGTTGATATAGCCGAGCGCAACTAGAGCGCTAAGACTACACTGGTAGAAATGGGGTAGAAGGGGTACGAAGGCAGTCGCTCTGAGGAGCTACAGTTCTGCAGGTCTGGACTAGTGAATAAGCTTATGTCACATCAAGATGTCTCGCTCATCTTCATTATCCTATGAGGTCTGCATTCCTTCCAGGGTTAGAGAGTTGACACATGAGCAATCCAGGCGTTGCTTTGTAGAATTTCATCGCTGGCTGTTTATTACAAAATCCGCATCATCTAGCGGGAATTTAAACCCGAATCTTTTATGTGAAAAATCGCTAACGGTGGCTACTACACGTTAACAGGTCCGCTGAGCCACAGAGGACTACGTAATTAGAATGGTTTGTAAGAAACGCGAATGAAAGAACGGAAGATATCACACGATCCGCCTTGACCCCGTCCGGCGAGTCGCGGGACAGGTCTGCTGCCGAGTATCGCCCCCGGCGGGTAACCTCTCAATTATCAGTCACTGTGACTTCCTCCAACTTGCGGCATAGTTCCTTGTGGGAGGTCATGGACGATCCATGCAAATCAGCTGGGATCTGCGTCAACAGCAAGCGGATTGTCGGTAATGAAGGTTTTTTTTTTTTTCCTGTTGTATTTAAAACAGTGTTGGTGGCTGAATGATTGACATGCTTTCTACGCTAACTTTCAGTGGGCGATGAAGTTTCCAATACCTATAAAAAGAAAACCTTGGATTGCTTCTGGAAAGACAATTAAGCACATAAGAAATAAGCATAAGCTTTTGCATCCAATCTGCTCTAAAAAAATCTGAAAGTTAGAATTTATAAAACAGTTATATTACCGGTTCTTTTTTATGTTTGTGAAACCTGGACTCTCACTTTGAGAGAGGAACAGAGGTAGAGAGTGTTTGAGAATAAGTTGCTTAAGAAAAAATTCGTGGCTAAGAGGGATGGAGAAAGTTACACAACGCAGAACTGCACGCATTGTATTCACTTGACAAAATTACAAATATTAAATCGAGACGTTTGAGATGGACAGGGCATATAGAACGTATGGGCGAATCCAGAAATGCATTTAGAGTGTTAGTTGGGATGCCGGAGGGAAAAAAACCTTTGGGAAGGCCGAGACGTAGATGGGAGGATAATATAAAATGGATTTGAGGGAGTAGAGATATGATGGTAGGGACTGGATTAATCTTGCTTAGGATAGAGGCGGATGGCAGACTTATGTGAGGGCGGCAATGAACCTACGGGTTCCTTGAAAGCCATTTGTAAGTAAGTATGTAAGTATATTTATTAAGAAGAACCGCTTAAAATGTTAAAGCACGTCTGACATTATTTCCTCATGTTTAAATCATTTTTATACATTTCTTCACATCTGTGGTCATATCGCGTGTTTAGGTTCTGTGGATATACCAGTAGGCTGTTTTTACTATTGTTAAGTTCCTGTTTCTATTGTGTATTGTAGATGGCTTGTGTTCATGTAACTGATTATAGATTTGTTATTAATGTTTATGTTCGTGATTGAGAAGGTGATGTATCATGGCATGCAAATTTCCAATCCGGAATTTGCCTTTGTGACAGGGAAATCATGAAAAACCCCAGTCAGATTAAGTCGCCACACGGTTTTGAACCCCAGACCTCCCGAATACGGGTCTCAAACGCTACCATATGAGTCAACTTGTTCGGTAGGCTATGTTATTTTTGTTTTATTGAAATTCAGTTTGAATAAAATGAAAAGAAATTTGAGCATAAAAGATTTAGCAGACCTCCTTGAAACTTCAGATATTTCTCAAAATGAATATTTATTACTTTACCGTCTTTACACCTCACCAAGAGGTCATAAAAATCATGTGTGTGTGTGTGTGTGTGTGTGTGTGTGTGTGTGTGTGTGTGTGTGTAAGTCATAAAAATGGCCGAATGGACTAAGCGAGTTTTGGATTCACACTCTTGAATTTTAGCAATAATATCTGCTCAAAAAACTATGTGACACTAAGGCACTATATATTCTTCTGAGCCGTCTGTGGTAGAAGTACAATTTAGTATATACAGTCACGAAGTTCAATACGTAGTAAATATGCATCCATAGATAGTTGCTAACCACTAGGATCGCTACTATCGCCTCATTACAGACAATGCAAAATAGTCTATTGTTCCTAGCACCCTCACAACTCAAGCTTCTTGACTGTATATACTAGACTGTGGTAGAAGTAAGCTTTATGGAGAACAGGTCTGCGCGCCATTGCGGAGTCGTTTACACGACATCCAATAA
Source organism: Periplaneta americana (assembly GCF_040183065.1). Lineage (NCBI taxonomy): Eukaryota > Metazoa > Arthropoda > Insecta > Blattodea > Blattidae > Periplaneta > Periplaneta americana. The sequence continues at coordinate 95,638,402 of NC_091131.1, read as the reverse complement.
ATTTTTACTTAAAATTTTTACAATCAATTGAAAAATGTTCGGTTAAAGCAAGCATTTATAGATATATTGCAAAATCATTCAAACCTTCTGCTACACTAATCGAATCATTAAACCTAGTCAGAAAATCCGAACTTAACTCACATATGCCGTTATATTTCACTGGATGGCAAATTTTATGTGCAGGGGAAGAATAATATGACGTAACTCCGCAATGAATTGACCAATTATCACGAAACAATTTCTTGGTATATTATCTTAGTGCAGCTATATTAGCCTATAATTAATAATAAATTCCACATTGCGGTGTATCCAGGCGTGTCCAACCACCGTTTATTTTACCTGGGCCCTCCCAGTCCTAACCCACAGGCAGTAGGGAACTCACTAGCCTCTACGGACAACGAGTCTGGACAATTTGTTATCCTAGTGTAGAGACTAGCTTAGCTCGGACCAATTTTCAAGTGTGTATACAGGGTGTCCCATTTATCTATTATAAGTGCACCTATTTTAAGTTTTTTGTTTGGATAGGTATTGGAATTTTTGTTTTGTTAGAACGAGGGGCTAACATGAGTGTGGAGATTTGGTGCATGTAACTACATTACGGCACAAGATACACGTGACGTCATCAATTTTTCAAGTAGCACTACATACTTTAATAATGTTACATTGATTACATACATTAAGACGAGTTCAAAAATGTATCACAATGTCACCTTCCTAATCAATAACAATAAAACGAAACAAAAACGTACTTTCAATGTGATAATGTTATGCTTTGAGAGTCACAGAAGATATTCCAAAAGGTGTCCATTCACATTAATGCATATTCGAAGGCGTTCCCCAAAAGACCGTATGACTGCCCGGCATGTTGCTGGCTGAATGAACACAAGCCTGGCGAGTGCGCTGCTGTATGTCGTCTGATGTTGTCAGGATGTTCTGGTACAAACGGTCCTTTACATTTCCTCACAGGAAGAAGTCGAGTGGCGACAGGTCCGGAGAACGTGCAGGCCACTTGTACGTAGATTGTGGCGTCGACAGTTGTGGTTTGTTTACATGTTAGACAGAAAACATACAATACGCTACCTGTACGGACGTCAGTCGTCTTTCGTTTTGTGTAAGTTAATGCACAAGATGAATGGGGCACCGCAACAAACGACACATTCTGATGGCATTCGTTTTGTATTTTGTTATTGTTATTGATTGAGAAGGTGACATTTTGATACATTTTTGAACTCGTCTTAATGTGTGTAATCAATGTAATATGATTAAAGTACTAGTTCTATTTGAAAAATTGATGATGTCACGTGTATCTTGTATCATAATGTAGTTACATGCACTAAATCTCTACACTCATGTTAGCCCTTCGTTATAACACAACTCTCAAAACTAAAATTAGGTGCATTGTCTATTAAAACAAAAAAAAAGTTATAATAGGTGCACAAGAGAAGTGGGACAGCCTGTGTAATTACGTCTAGGCACCAAATACTACCTTCGGGGCAAAAGCAGCACAGATACAAAATTCATGTATCCTGTACAAGAATATTGAAGAAATAGAGGTAAGCCTAATTCTAAAATCTGTGTAATATTTGCCATGAAGCAAAATTGTCCTTTTTGAAAGACGGTGGGCTAATCTTGGTTAAACCACCCAAAACTTCTCATGAACAACTAAAAAATAGACAAATTAAAATGAACTGATATAAAGGAGTCTCCGTAGCCTCTCAGCGCAACGAGATGTTGGTTGGTTTCGTAGAAGTAGTCGGTTGTGACCCTTGGATTTCTGGTTAACTCTTGAATCAAATAGACTACTTGACAGGACAATGCAAGAATATATACCGGTATTCTGTATAGAAAAATGACGAGTCTCCAGATTCCCGGTTTGTTCGTTTTATTCACATAAACGAGAATCCACTCTTTCAAGGTTCAGAAATCCGTTAAGACAATATTCCATGTCCTGAAAATTAACCGAGTTTCTGCGTCACTTTATGGACAAGAATATCAAGTAGAAATCCGTTCATTTTTCTGCGAAATGTAAAAAGCAGCTCTGTCAACATCTTTTCGCAAATACAAGTCGTAGTAAAATGACGACAGAATTTGGGTTGCTTCCATCTCTTCTAAATGCGTGCTTTTATTATGAAGTTTATTCAGGTCAAGCAACTCTTTAAAATGTTGACTTTTCCTCATTCAAGTTGTTCAGTTTGTGTGTAGGAAGATCTAGGAAAGAAACCAGAAGGCATGTGTTAAGACTTACCTTTTATTCCTTCCACTTATATGCACCTCAAGTGTGCCATAGTTGAAGTGTTTTGCCTAAGGCTATTTACGTTGGCCATAAAATTAAATACAATCGTAATTGATTGTCTGGGATTGTTACTTTCTTCTCTGTAAAGTATTTTTTTCTTTATTTCAGTGACGTAAAAATACATTTATCTACTCGTTAATTATTTACTGTCGTAGGCAAATAAAAAATTAAACTAAAGGAATTCTATCACATTGTATGGTAATGGAGTGTATTTTCTTGACAATAAATGTAAAAACTTTAGAAAATATTTTATAGAAAAACATTAATTAACAATTCAGCGAAATTAAAAATGCCGGTTGTTTATCCCAGTACTCGTTAACGAAATTCTTTATGATTTCCAAAGATTAATTTTAAGTTACGAATTCAGTAATCAATTTAGACTTAGAGCCACAATGAGATGTAGGGGTTATGGAATGGGGCTCTTTATCCCGAGACTATGTTTGACTTGATTTCGAATCCTACTTGTTCTGATTCCTTGGTTGAGTTTATTTTCTTCAGCTGAAAGGTGAATTTTGAATTTTCGTGCTCATCTTGACAAAATACTGTCTTGCTAACATCTATTTCACCCACTCAATAACGGAACAGTTGATAGACTGTAATTAAATAACGGAATATAAAATGAAACGAAATTTTACTACAAATATTGTGACATACAAACAATTTTATTACCCCGTCTCGTTATTCAAATTTGATATTTTGTAAGATTTTAATGATTTTCCGTAATTGAACAGTGAACAGTGAAAGTTACTATATTTAGCATAGGCATTATAGCGTATTATGAGAATGTGACAGTCGTCAATTATTAATACAAAGATTATAAAATAGAAGTGACGATGTTTGAGGTTATAGTCCCTCTATAGTACTATTGGATACAAGATTACAAAACTGCTGTCACGGCTCGAAGAATATGTAAAATCGAGGGTGAAGGTTAGTGAGCGTGTAGCACAGAGATGGTTCCAGCGTTTCAATAATTACGCAGGAGATATTTAAGATTCACAACGTTCTGGAAACCTAAGGTATGGAATATTGGAAATACTCGCAGAGTTTTGAAGAAAATCCACGAAAAATACACGTAGTTTCTCAGAAGAACTTGGTCTTCAAAAGATACGCATATAATACATCGCCACAATAACTCTTAGAAAATGACATCGAATTTGTACATCTGTACCTCATGAACTGACACCTGAACAGGCTCAACGCAGAGGGGATATCTGTCGTCAGCTTACCGCTAACCCCAAGGATGATATATTTATCAGGCGAATTATCAATGTGATGAAAAATGAGTATACTACTGCAACCCTACCATCTGAAAACAGTAGCTCGAGCACCGTCAACCTGCCAAACTGTCGTTAAACAAAATCGGTTCGACCCATAGAGCGTATTCCGAATCTCAGCGCTGAGCAATCTGATGTCATCACGGTGTTCCGAATTTCATCGATGGCATCACTGATCCTCCACCAGTGTCGCACCGGTACCATCAGCTTGCAGAGGTGGTGGCAGTCTCCATCAGCCGCCATCAGTGAATCTGATTGGTTCTTGTATAGGGCGGGAATTAGCAGACGAATGACATCGTGCACTGTTGTGTCATGGAGGTGTGTTCTGCTTTAGTTCTGCTGTATTGTTTGTAATGAGCTCAACGTAAAAACAATATGTTAATGTCTTATGAGCGAACATGTCAACGGACCAGTTATTACTACTGGTTCAAGAAATAAATTGTTTATGCTCTCTTTTCTTTGAACGAGATGGTAGTACGGAAATTTCGCAAAATTTTGCTAGCGTAGCACAGACAACAACTTATACAGTCGCCATGACAGCCATCGATCCTTCCAGCAGTTTTGTTCCTATTTCGCTGCAGCGTGACGTCATTGTTGTCCACCGGTCCGGTGAGATTCGGAATACGCTGATAGTAAGTAATTTTATGTATCTGGTGGAATTTTGAAGGTGTGATTCACTGGGAAGGGTAAGTTATACGTAATTTTCTTTTCTGTCCATCAGTCCGTTCTTTCTTCTCATTTTGTTTGCTTGCAGTCGTGCTTATTTGTCTACTTGACTTCTTCTTTGTGTAGGCCCTATAAGCTATATCACAATTAGATAGTAAGAGAAGAATGCAGTTTTACGATCTTTATTTTTATAAGGTATAAGCCTAAACTTTTTTTTGAGAAATTCATAAAAAATAAATAAACCGTGGAAACGTAGTACATAAATATAAATTTAAATCTAGATATCCTACTCTTCACCATGGACATAACATTATTTGGAAAATCAGAAGATGAGTGATCAATTTATCAATTTGAAGTTTTACCTAATTAATACAACATGAAAATGTCCAGTAATGAAACAAAAGCCAAGGCTTTCCTAAATATCCTGAACCTATTAGAAGCAAACTATGCGTCTACAATAAACCAGTAGAAGAAATATCTTTTAAATGTCTTGGGTACAATGTATCTAGGACTGCCAACTTTCTTTGAAGGAAACACGGAGGCTAAGGAATCGACAGAAATTCACATAGAAAACTAAAAATTATTTTTGAGATAGATTTTGCCTGGCGTAATAGAGCTTAATAATTTTGAACAAGTCGTAAAAGTTCCCTGCATGAATGAAGTTGACTGCAATTTGTAGTTCTGGTATAATTAAAATTGTCGCGCTCCTGTTTCGAACACCTGTCTAGCCTACTCATTGTTCGTGAGAGAAAACACTCTCTTTATATGAGAATTACTATCACATATGCTTTTAACAAATATTGAGTCCGAGGATGGTTTCATATTCCTTTGGTTAATCAATTAGATCTGTGATCATTACCAAGCATATCATTTTGAGGGATAATAGGAGGCCATTTCACTTCTTGCTGCCATGATGAGTTAGTTTATTTCCCCGCAACCAGCAAGGAATGAAACACTGAAACTGTTAATTTACGATTAAGAATTTTATTTACAACGCATATATAAGCTTCTACATCTCTGCGAAAGCATTCGCCTCATTTTCCGTATCTCAGCAATAGATTCCTCACAATAGCTAACATTGCTGACAATTCATAGGATAATACATAAATAACTTACGTCTCTGATCTTCCGCCGGCCAAAATGATGTCCAGCAATCACAGGTACCTACCTAATACACTCCAAACGTTGTCAAATATTGTTGCTAACAATCTTTATGCTATTTTCTACAAAATGCTGGACAAATATTGGCAAATGAAGTACACTTGCAATATGTAGATTTAAGTTTCGTTGAACATATTGAGTTAGATCAACGACGCTATAATAAACTTACTGCAGAGGAAATTGAGGGTGTGTCAGTCTCCGAAGATAGTGAGCCACCAAAATACCGTTATGTTATACTGGCAGAAAAGGGGGGCCAAATTAAGCCTTTACTGTGTTCTGATGATGTATCCCCTTATGACTCACAATTGCAACACAGTGTCCTACGCCAGCAAAACAAGCTCACTAGAATTACTTTACTTCAGTTTGTATAATTTCATAGCTGTTCGTAGCCTTTTCTCATACATTCATTAGTCACACAAGTTAATTCAGCAATATTTAGTAAACCAGTATTATCGAGTGAAAGCACAAAGATTACAGTTTCTAAGGAAAAACTAAAAACCATTACTTACTGATAAAATAAGAGGTCTATAAAGTTTTGTAGTCTACCGATCACTTCAACAAGACCTTTCAGCAGGAAAAATAGTGGTACTGTGCTCTGCGTTTCAAAGAAATACACGAAACATTTAGCAGCTATACCAAGATGCTATGTCTATTGTTCAAAGTATGGCAAACTTGACATTTTCTTAACTCTCACATGCAATCTGCAATGACCAGAATAGCTATTGCTTTACTCCCACATGAAAAACTCGCTGATCGTCCTGATGTTGTTACTTACGTTTTCGCATTGAAACTCAAAGAACTGAAGACGAATGTGTTCAAGAAAAGTATTTGGCATAAAACATTTACTCCAAAACATGTTCCATGAATCTGAACACAGTAACATGATCCTCGTTGAATTTGTGATCCCTTTGTTTAGTTGAACTCTGGGATAATTAATTTTGTTTTGTTTGTGTTGCACTTGTGATCCTACTCTGCTGTATAACTCTGAAATAAAGCCATTTCAGAAAAAGTGTTATATAACATTTTACTTTTATTTTTTACCTCTACATTACACCAACGAATTTTGTACAGTAACTTACGAATCACCCTTTATACACTTGAAAATAGTATTAGTTGGTTTAATATTGCAGCTTTCCAATTCAACAGTCTCTGAAACATACAATGCAAAAAATCTTAATCCAACGGATTTACCACTGTGTCCCCGCCTTTAACATTATGCACTTTTTTCCTTTACTTCTCGGTCAACAAGTCCAAATTGTATTATACACTTTTGTATCTAAATATGTCATCAAAACTAAGAGAGTAAAATAAAAAGTAGTAACTTGAAATTTGACCTGTCGACCCAATCTTTGTGATGTCATTCATTCATACAAAAATATGTGTTGAAAATATAACATTTCACCCCCAAAAAACATTCCTCTTTTTTCCCCTTTTATGTGTTAAAACTCCTCCTCCCTTACAAATCAGACCACACTAAAAAAAATATGGTCTAACAAATTCCACTCACCACGTCCTGCTCCCTTTCGTCTCGTCCCCCTCCAACCACCTGCCACTGTTACACTTTGTAGTGGAAACAGCGAATTCCTCCCTACATGCGAGAAGGAAATAAAAAAAAACTAACATACACCCTCCTAAAGACCGTAATTTTGGAACCTTCCCCACATAATAAGGTAATTTTACATTATAATAGATATATTAGTTCAGTAACTTTGTCCTGTAATACACACGTCTAATGGTTAACTATACCGACCCATAAATCTCCTAGTTTAAAGGGTCTTGTATCATTATTCACACATATAAGTTTAGACTGAGGTAGTTTCCCTAAATTGGATTTAACTGTAATTTTAAAACAACTTTAAGACCTTAAGATCGTATATTTTTATTACTTTGTTCAGGTTCTTAGTTTCTCCCTGTCCTAAATGTGGTAATTTATTCTGAAACCTCTATTATCTAAAGTCATAAAATGACGCCAAAACACATTAGCTCTTATTTAAATTAGATGTTTTCCCAATATTTTATAATTTCAATTCAAAAATACACTAGAAATACATTAACTCGTTTTTTTTATTATCCCATAATAGCATTATAAATCCTCATTAACCCAAAATTTAACGAATTATAGCAGAGGTGTCTTGTATGCTGGCAGTTGGACCATCATTTGTCTGCCAGAAGCTGTCGCTTGTTGTTAAAATTAGTTAGAATTATTTAAAAGTTTTATTTACAATAAATATATTCATAATATTTTATAGTGACTCTTAGTAATGTTTCCTGTACCGTATCTTTTATAGTAGGTTCTACAACTAAACTTGTATTACTGTCGTAAAAAATGTTTTACTGTGGTGATCTGCAGGTGTGATGGGGCCACGTATATAAAACTTATTTTCTAGTTTCGACAACAGCAAGCACTGGTGTATAAAAGTGTCCATCGTTAATTTGTAAGGAAAAATATTCGTTCATAATCACCACACATTGAACATGCATGCGGGACACAGTTAAAGTTGTAATGGCATTCCAGAATTCATACAATGTACTGATGTAAGGAAAGGAAATTTTTGTATAAAAGACCTACGCGAGCACCGAAATCGAATTACAAAATGAAGCGTAGTAGATTTAATAAAGAATATAAAAATGCAAGTGAGATTACACTTTTATATATGGTACATCATGAGTATTTGAAATAATACTGTAATAAATAACGAACACACCAATTTTATGTTAAACGATTTAATTATAATCTAAAGTTGACAGACACAGCTTTCAAGTTTAAATGTAACTGATACAGTTAACGTAAAGTTCATCAATTAAAAAACTATTTGAGAATTTTCAACAATGCAAAAATATTAATAATTTAGAATTAGTTATCGACCTAACTGATAGTCTTGGTGATTTCGGAATGAAATCATCATTAAATTGGAGTCTTGAACAATTTAGTACGCTGATGTACTGGACAGTCTTCTTTGATATTAAATCAGTATTGAATAAGAATCTTGAATCGACCTGGAATTAGTACATTGACCTACCTGACAGTTTTGTGTGATTTTGAAATTAAATTGGTATTGAATAGGAGTTTTGAATCTACCTTTAATTTGTACGCTGATACACTTGGCAGTTTTCTGTGCTTGTGAAATTAAACCAGTATTGAAGGGGAGTCTTGAATTCATCTAGAATTAATACGTTGATCTACTTGGCAATTTCTGTGCTATTGAAATTAGTATTGAATGGACGTCTTGAATTGGCCTTGAATTTGTACGCTGACCTACATAACAGTTTTGTGTACGCTGACCTACTTACAGATTTATGTAATTGTGGATAAAAGTCTACAACTAGTACGCTGATCTACTTGGTAACTTTCTATGCTTATGAAATTAATATTGAATGGGCGTCTTGAATTGGCTTAAAATTAGTACGCTGTGCTACTTAAAAATTTTCTGTAATTATGAATAAGAGTCCTGAATCGGCCTATAATTACTACGCTGATCTACTTGACTGTTGTCTGTGATTGTGAATTTAAATCAGTATTGAATAGGAGTCTTGAATAAGTCTAGAATTAATACGCTGTCTACTTGACAATTTTCTGTGATTGTGAAAAGTAAATTATTATTTAATGATTATCATGAATTGGCAAAGAATTAGTACGTTGATCTACTTGACAGTCTTATGTGATTGTAAAATCTAATCACTATTGAATGGGAGTCTTCAATCGGCCTAGAATTAGTACGCTGATCTACTTGACAGTCTTCTGTGATTGTAAAATCTAATCACTATTGAATGGGAGTCTTCAATCGGCCTAGAATTAGTACGTTGATCTACTTGACAGTCTTATGTGATTGTAAAATCTAATCACTATTGAATGGGAGTCTTCAATCGGCCTAGAATTAGTACGCTGATCTACTTACAGTCTTCTGTGATTGTAAAATCTAATCACTATTGAATGGGAGTCTTCAATCGGCCTAGAATTAGTACGTTGATCTACTTGACAGTCTTATGTGATTATAAAATCTAATCACTATTGAATGGGAGTCTTCAATCGGCCTAGAATTAGTACGCTGATCTACTTGACAGTCTTCTGTGATTGTGAAATGTAAATTATAATTTCATGAGTAGGCTATGTTGAATTGCAAAGAATTAGTACGTTGATATACTTGACAATTTTATATGATTGTGAAATGTAAATTATTATTTAATGATAACTTATGCTGAATTGGCAAAGAATTAGTACGCTAATCTACTTGAAAATGTTATGTGATTGTAAAATCAAATTATATTGAATGGAAGTCTTCAATCGGCTTTGAATTATTACGCTGATTTCCGTACTTGACAGACTTCTTTGATAGTAAAATGAAATCAGTATTGAATGGGAGATTTCAATCGGCCAAGAATTAGTACGCTGATATACTTGACAGTCTTCTGTGATTGTGAAATGCAAATTATTATTTAATGAGTATGTTGAATTGGAAAAGAATTAGAACGTTGATCTACTTGACAGTCTTATGTAACTTAAATATAAAATCAAATCAATATTGAATGGGAGTTCTCAATCGGCCTAGAATTAGTACGTTGATTCACTTGATAGTCTTTGTAATTATAAAATGAAATCAGTATTGAATGCAAGTTTTCAATCGGCCTAGAATTTGAATCTGTCTAGAGTTAGTAAGCTGATCTACTTGCCAATTTTATGAAGCTGATAAATGAAATCAGTATTGAATAGGAGTCTTATCGGCTTATAATTAGAACGCAATCTACCACAATGACAATGAACAAACATCCATACCTTATGAAGATTCACATCAACAATCACAGACATCTTATTTTTTCGTAAATTACAGCCGTAGATTACAACAGTTTTACATTTAATAAATATTTTCTTACATGTGGTTTTAATACCTAGTTTGCATAGTATGTTTCCAGATATATTTTCTGGAAATCTGTAGTCGATTTGCAAAAGGGGACATGTCCAAAATAACGAAGTGTTGGAAAATTGCTAAAACTATAACTAAGTAAACAAATTAAAATGTTCATATATTTTTTTCTAATTAGATCACTATGGATACATACATTAAGGATCCATGCACATTTAAATTTTTTAAGTCTGTTATGTTTTTTTTTTTTTTTACTTCCCAGCACTTTGTTAATCGACGACAGAAATAGCATGTTGATAAGAATTTCTTCTTCAACATAAATGAGGACGGAAAAAAAAATAAATAAAAGGCTCTGTCACATGCGAATCCTTGATTGAAAATTAATGTCCGCCAAAGTGTACACAGCCATTAATGCGCAGCTTTAACGCCGCGTGAAACTCAAACAATTGGCTACACTTATGTACATTGCGACAATTATCTCAATTAGGATAACGACAGAAGTAATAAAGATGCCAATTTTGGATACACATATGGGCGAAGTTAAGTAAAGAATAGAAAGAAAAAGAACTGTCTTAAAATTCCGTAAATTTTTAACCGTAATCAAGCTATTATATACGATTCGCACACAAGGATTTTGAAAATAGAAAAAAAGACCTGCTATGATGAGGTTCTCACATTAATGAATACAGTAAGGAACAGAGAAACATTAAACAACCACTTAAGAATTATTAATTTATAAATTGAAGATAAAAATAACTACTTCGTTATATTAAACATTTAGACAGAATAACTCTTGGCAGTTTCCATTATATAGTAGCCTACTCAGAGAATGAAGTACTTGTGTGGAGTGTAGCATTTTATGGGGCAGAAACATGAACATTAAGACGAAGTGAAGAGAAACGACTAGAAGCGGTTGAAATGTGGATATTGTATTGTATTGTATTTATTTATTTACACTGCAAGTGGGCAAGCACCCGGTGGCAGTGGTATATTCAATATAAACAATACACAATAAAATGATAAGCAATACACAATAAAATTTACAATACACAATACAATTTTATACACAATACAATAAGAATACACAATACAAGTCAACACAATAATAATAAAACATAAATAAAATACCTAATTTTACAATACAACCTACATAATTATGTATAGGCCCTACATAAGTTTCAATAGTCTTTCACTTTACTCTCATCTCATTCCCTGTAGTGGCACTATGACGCATTTCACTGACACTTTAGCACACATTTCACTGACACTCTGTAACACATTTCACTGACACTATAGAACACATTTCATTGACGCTATAAATTATCACTGATCGGAACTGTTCACTGCACTGTAAAACCTTAACTTCACTGACTCACCTCGCTTCACTGATACAACAGTTCAAATAAGTCAAATAATTACATCCTTATGCATACTTATAAACAGAACTACATTTAAACTAAACATTTCTAATCTAAGGCCCTCTTACACGCTATTTTTAAATAATTTACAATTCAAACCAAGGAAGTAAACTCGTCAGGCTAGATAAATACATGTCACCTTAAAAAATTAAATGTTGAATGTCACCTTAATTTTAATTTGCACTTTATACACAACTTTTTAAGTTATTCTTGAATCTCCTTAAGGAAGGACAGCCCTCAAAGACCGCTGCAGGTAGGTCATTCCAATCATTTATAGAAGAAAGGAGCGTGTGAAATGGACAGAGAGACTAAGAAACGGAGCTGTGTTGGAAAGAGTGGACGAAGAAATAATAATGCTGAAACTGATTAGGAAGACAAAAAAGGAATTGGCTGGGTCACTGGCTGATAAGCAGGCAGCGCATTTTCGTTCCCAAACGTACAGCGGATCGAGTAGTTTCTTCTGGTAGCTACATCTATTACGTCACGTGGATTTATAAGCAAGGTAGGATTGTAAGCAGGTACGCATGGGGTCATTAAATAATAATGATGTAATGTATTATAAATATGCCCCTGTAACGTCATATGTCGTAGAAAGAACATTCTCTTAGTTTAAACAAATTTTATGTGATGTTCGTAAACGATTTGCATTTCATAACCTCAGAATATATGTTTTCTTTCACTGCAACGGGATACGTTTTGATAAACGAATTCTTTGCATATACTGTGTCAAACGTCATGTGACGTAGGAAGAACATTTTCTTAGTTTAAACAAATTTTTACTGGCAGTTATAGTAAAAGATGTGAATTTCATAATCTCAGAATATATGTTTATGTTCACTGTAACGGAGTTGATTTCGTTAAATGAATTAATTGTATATAGAGTATTTACAGTTAATATGTATGTTTACTATTATCTTCTATAATCTATATTGTATATAGTAGTTCGGTAGTATTATCGTTCAAATTATATTTTCTGTAATACATTATGTAGCACTAATATTTTGTACAGATCTAGTTTCGCAGTGTTAGTGCGTTTATACGGTTAAAAAGTAGCTCTGGAAAGACCATTTCAATTTAGTAGCAATCCCACTTACAATATTATTATGTACCGAAGCTAAGTTATACCTTTCGTAGCGTCCTGACGTAAGCATTTAGGGTTAGAGATTGAACTTTAAAACTCCAGGATATACTAACCGATAACTTTCCTAACGTTTGGGAACAAAAATGCGCTGTCTGCTGATAAGAAACTGCACTGGAAGTAATGGTGAACGAGAGGAGAGTTCGGGACAGAAGACGATGTCAAATAATAGACGACATTAAGATATATGGATCATATACGGAGACTAAGAGGAAGGCAGAAAATAGGAAAGAGTGGAGAATATTGGGTTTTCAGAGAAAGACCTGCCCTTCAGCAGAACACTATGAATGAATAATGAATGTAGAATGAGCAACATTTTGCTATATCGCCACGGAGAAAATTTTTAACTCATAGACTGAACACGAATAGCTACAAGAAACCTCACAACCGCATTGCTGTTCAGCATGACACTTTCGTAAAAGCATTCGTCTTTATAAGCGCGTCAGCCGACAGGAAAGATGCCGCATGGCGGTATAGTGAAGTTTTGCTCATTATGTGTATAATCAGTTCTATACGCCAATCCTACACATTCTATGTCGGTGGAACCAGAAAAATATGATCATTATATCTAATAGTACAACATATAATATGCACAGCGGAATATAAGTGAGAGAAAAACTACCTGTAAAACAAGAAAGGTAAAGCTATTTAGAACAAGACTCAACGCTGAAGCCTTGATGTCCGCTTCATGAGTTCGTGAACCTGATCGTTTGTAACTCAAGTCAGAGAACATTAGCTGGGTGGTATTACTCGAGTTTCATTAAACGCATTTGCATCGCACGTTTTGGTGCAAGAATTAGGAACTGGGGTCGTGGTAGCGGTCTTCTATTACAAGCCGCATCGTGCCGTGGAGTGACTTTCTCTCAGAATTTCACACACACCGAGAGCAGATCTTCGCAGTAGCTGGATATTCAACCTCGACCTCCGGTTTGGACCGCCTTTGGTATGTAGTTCGTTCATCAATTCCCTCGATTACGTTCGATTAACATAGCATACAAGTTCGCAAATTGTGGTTCGTAATTCCTCTGCAGGGAATGTCAATTTCATTGCAATCCTTTTAGTATCCGTTATAAGCAGCAGAACTAGTAAAAGAGAGAGAGGTGCAGAGTTAGTGTATTGAGAGTAGCAAAGAAATCCAAAATATATTCTAGTGGTTTATTCTGATTTCTTTCCTCTTTTCTTAATCTCCTTTCCTCCTTTTTCATCATTCCCTCCTCCTTCCTCTTCTCTGCTCCTTCTCCTCCTATCTCCTCCGTCTACTAAATCTCCTTCCTTTTCTTTGCTACCTTACTCATATCCTTCTTCCTCTTTATCGTCCTCCTCTTTTCTCACTTTCTTCTCCTACATCACTTTCTATCCTTCCTCGTTCCTCTTTCTCTTCTTTCTCTTATTCATCTTCCTCTTTTTCTCATTTTCTTCTTCTCTGACCTCTATTTCTATCTCCGTTCCTCTTTCTCTCCTCATCCTTCCTTTTTCTTCTCCTCCTTCATCTTGATCTTCTTACTCTTATTCACCTTCCTCTTTTTCTTACCTTTCTTTTTTCCCTACCTCTCTTTCTATTCTTCCTCTTTTTCGGTTCCCCCTCTTTTCTCTTTTTCACCTCCATCCTCTTTTCCTCCTCGTTCCCCTTTCTCTTCTTTCTCTTATTCATCTTCCTCTTTTCTCATTTTCTTTTTCTTTGACCTCTATTTCTTTCTCCGTTCCTCTTTCTCTCCTCATCCTTCCTTTTTCTTCTCCTCCTTCATCTTGATCTTCTTACTCTTATTCACCTTCCTCTTTTTCTTACCTTTCTTTTTTCCCTACCTCTCCTTCTATTCTTCCTCTTTTGCGGTGCCCTCTCCTTTCTCTTCTTCACCTCCGTCCTCTTTTCTTCCTCGTTCCTCTTTATCTTCTTTCGCTTATTCATCTTCCTCTTTTTCTCATTTTTCTTCTTCTCCAACCTCTTTATTTTCCGTTCTCTTTTTCTCCTCATCTATCCTTTTCTCCTCCATCTTGATCTACAGACCGATTATTTAGTCCTGACAGCTCAGGAGTGGGGAGAGCTCCGGAGTAGAGATAAGGGCGAGCTGTCGGTAAAGGAATGCAGTACAGCTTAATTGTACTGGAAACATACCGCTCTAACGCACGCATGACATCCGATTGCTTCGAAGGCAAGCGAGTGAATAACCCAAACACCCCTTGGCGTCACTAAATGGACTCGCCTGAACCAGGCGCATATCTCCGGCGACTGTCAGGACTAAATAATCGCACTGTACTTTTATTCACCTTCCTCTTCTTCTTACCTTTCTTTTTCCCCTACCTCTCTTTCTAGCCTCCTTCCTCCTTCTCCTCCATCCTTTCTCTTCTTCACCTCCATCATCTTTTGTCTTTATCTCCTTCCTCTTCTTCACCTACTTCCTCTTTTTCTCATCTTCTCCTTTCTCTCTTCCTTCCTCTTATACTTTCTCTTTATCTCCTTCCTCTTTTTCACCTCCATCCTCTTTTCCTCTTTCTTCCTCTTTATCTCCTCCTCCTTAGTCACCTACTTCCTCTTGTCCGTTTATTTTTTTCTCCTTCGTCTCTAGCCTCCTTCCTTTTCTTCGTCTCCTTCATCTTTTTACCTACATTCTTTTCTCTTCTTCCTTCCTCTTTATCTCCTCCTCCCTCTACTTCACTTAATTCCTCTTGTCCTTTCGCTCTTTTTCTCCATCGATATCTTCCTTCCTTCTTTTCTTCTTCTTCCTATTTATCTCCTCCTTCCTCTTATTCTTATCCCCATTTTTTCTCTTCCTTCCTCTTCCCCTCCTTCCTTTTCCTTACTTTCTCATTCATCTTTTTCTCCTTTCCTTCGTCTTCTTCCTATTTGTTCCTTCCTCTTCATCCCTTTCTCTTTCCTCTTCTCTTCCTTCCTTGCTTCTCCTACTTCCCCTCCTCTTGATTCCTCTTCTTCACTTTCTCTTCCTAACTTTCTCCTTTCTCTTCTCTTTCTATCTTTCTTCTCATTATTCTTCCTCTTCCTCATTTCTTCTCCTTCCTTTTTCCTACATTAGCTTTCATTTTCTCCTTTTCTCTTTCCTCTTCATATACTGCTTTCCATTCTTATTAACCTTCCCCGACAGAAGGCGATTGATATTAAAGAGCAATACAGTTCTTAACATGGCGTCCTGCGGGAAGCAAGTAGATCTATGCAGTAAATTTACAATACAATACCATACCCTGTCCTTGATAGAGGACTCCAGGCAAAACTCGTCAGCCATTTGTCGACCACGATGAATTTCGACTCGGCAGTTAAAGTGTCGTTAAATAAAATACTACAGTACTACTAATTCTCCTCCTTCCCCTCTTTTTCCTTCTTCCTCTTCTGCTCATTGTCTTCTGTTTCTCTCCTTCTTTTGCTTTTTCTTCTTTTTTATTCATCTTTATTCGCTCCTTCCTCTTCTCTCTTTTCTTTCCTATTATATTCTTTCTCCGTTTTCCTTTCCTTCTCATTTCTTCCTCTCCTTCCTCTTATTCTTCCTCAGTATATCATTCTTCCTCTTCTCCTTCAATTCCTCTCTCTTCTGCTCTTCATATCTCTACGCATTCCTCTCCCGCCTTCTTCTTCCTCTTCTTCGGTTCCTTGTTTTACTATCTCTCGTTTTCCTTTTGCCTCCCTCCTTTCTCTCCTTCTCTTCCTTCTTCTGTGCTTACGTCTTCTTGTACTCCCTTTCCTTCCCCTTCGTCATCTTATTTCTTCCTCTTTCATCTTCTTTGTCCTCTTACCTTCTTCTCTTCCTTCCATCTCCTCCTCACTTTTTATTTCCGTCTCGTCCTTTTTCTCCGTGGGACCTCAGATTATTTTGCTACAATTTTTCCACAAAACACTTTATATTTACTAATGGCAAAATATTGCAAATTGTTCATGTCAAGGACTCAGTGCAACGTTATGATCTCTTTGCATTGCTTATTGCACAGCAATGTATAAATTAGGCATTTGTGCTTTAATTTTTTCTGTCTGTTATTATCTACCTATCAAAATAAAATTTAAAGTGATCGTATTCTGCGACATATTTTAGTAATACACATTTTCATTTTGTCTTTCATCACACAGCATAGCACTCAGGTTGTCTTTCGATGTAAAATTTCTGTGGTATTTTTGGTATTTTTATATTCTGCGTATATATCCGACACTAGTCAGCGTGTTTCACTCTTTTGCAATATGCGCTGTATTTACTATTGTGCTCCATATCGTCGCTTATCTGACGAAGTGACGTAAGCGCCAAAACCAAAAATTTGGAGATACTTCGCCAGCACACTTCGTTGGACCATATCTATATTCTGACGAACTGGCGTACATCCATCTCTAATGGTTACTTGGCAGTGAACATCGTGTTATCGTCGTAAACGCCATCGCTCTTTCATTCTTTTTCAGACGAACTGGCGTATCAGACTCGCAAGTCACTTACGTCTCTTCGTTAGGTATTACCATTTTTAAAATTGGTCGTTACGTCTATGTGTGCAGTGTATTGCTAGGCTCCCTATAATCCATGGATTGCCACGTGATGCCAAAAATGAACATTTATTTATAAATTCGAGCAAACTAACTATTTCAACATTATTAAGCTGTCTAGAGTATGAAATTGGCACAAAAAGAAACGGATTGAATGGACTACAGTCAGAGAAGTCAGAGTGACCAAAGACGACTCTAACTGCGTTTTTGTAAAAACCAGTCATTTGGACGAACATTATGAGCAGCTATCTCTGAAATCACGGAATATTTCTGAAATTTTGAAGCTTCCTCTGCCTCTTCTTAATGTCACCTCTCCAAAGATTTCGGTTGAGAAGTACATCGATTTGCAGCAGCTATGCAAAGGGTCAACACCAGTAATAAGAGATGTTGTTTATAAAACGTTCTACAAGGAACTCCCACCTTAATTCTAGGGTACAATAATTATTATTAACCCATGAACATTTTCAATACTTGTTTGTGTTTCTTAAAATTGTTTGTAAACAAATAAATACATTGAATAATTTCAAGGGAAAAATTGTTCCGGGGCCGGGTATCGATCCCGGGACCTCTATTAAACGTACCAGCGCTCTGCCAACTGAGCTACCCGAGAACTCCACCCGCCACCGTCTCAACTTTTCCCTTTATATCCACATAACTCGCGTGGGCTGACGAAACGCCAGAGACCCACATCGAGTGCACACAATCTATGTGTGACTTGGAATTGTGGTTTTCTGTTAACGTACACAGTAACGTATAACGTATATATTATGCAAATATAATTTTTCAGGTAAAGCTCCCTGTAAAGCCGATTTGAATAATTTCAAGGGAAAAATTGTTCCGGGGCTGGGTATCGATCCCGGGACCTCTGTTGAACGTTCCAGCGCTCTGCCAACTGAGCTACCCGGGAACCCCACCCGACACCGTCTCAACTTTTCCCTTTATATCCATATCGAGTGCACACAATCTCTGTGATTATGTGCACTCGATGTGGGTCTCTGGCGTTTCGTCAGCCCACGCGAGTTATGTGGATATAAAGGGAAAAGTTGAGACGGTGTCGTGTGGAGTTCCCGGGTAGCTCAGTTGGCAGAGCGCTGGTACGTTCAACAGAGGTCCCGGGATCGATACCCGGCCCCGGAACAATTTTTCCCTTGAAATTATTCAAATCGGCTTTACAGGGAGCTTTACCTGAAAGATTAGTTTTGCAAATAAATACATTATTCATTAATTTTATGTAATTTAAAAAAATTATTGATTTTGCTTTATTAAAGTAAGTTCATAATCCTCTTTATTTCCTAACTTTCAAATAATTATAATGTATAATAAAAATAAAAAATAAATAAAATTAGTCAAAAAATAAATAAAGAATAATACAACTTAAAGAATAGCATAAATTAGTATTATACGATCAGTCATGTGTATGGCGTAAGTGCCTTCCTATTATGAGTGAAATCTTTCGAACAGACGTATCTCCAATTAAGGCCTTCTTGGCCTATAAGGTATCAAAATTTTAGAGTTTGCCATTAGTCCTTATTAACGAACTGAATCAATGTATTATCTTTGACGTGTCAATTTATTACTTTGAGTTGTAGGTCCGCATATAAATACACTTTTCTTTCAACTGCTCTCCTGTAAAATTACACATTTGTCGCTGACGCCACTTCGTCTTTTTAGCGACGATATATACGATATTAGTGATCTTACTTGTGAATACACTTCTAATGATTCCACTTTGATTGAAACAAATATTTTATCTATAAAGCGCGTGCTCGTGAAACTATAGATTTGAAGCTTGTTTTGCTGACTGACTTATGTAACATACATTTCATTCTGTTTCCGTCTGCGAAGTTGGCTTTCTGTAGTGGATTCTTTGACCACATATTCTTTGACTGACAGCCAGAAAGGCGCTGTGTCCTGGTGAACATTACACATACCTTTGAATAATCTGTTTATATAACATTTTATGTATAAGTAATGCTTGAAGTTGGTTATTTAGAAGGTGCATAAAGTAGAGGCGTTTTATACGTCCATCCATTCTAGTTTTGTTGGTAGTAAAACTCCTTCAGTTGCTGCACTGGGACGACGCATGCGATGTTTTGTCAGACTTGTTCTTATAATTCTTTCAGCATCATTCAGGTCAGCCTTAGACGAGACGAATAGGCTACGTTTTAATCTGTTATTTAACGACGTTATATCAGATTCTCAATTACCAAGCAATGGAATTGTGATGGCCAAATGGAATTATGTTAAGGAAGTACTCTATGAAGATTTCCTTGAAGTTGAGGAAAAGTTACGGAAAAAAGATAATGAAGTAGTCATCTGATGCGATATTCGAACCAACACCTAGCGAATGCTAGAAGTACGAGTCCCGTTCACTATATACACCGTGTCCCGCTTAGAGGGATCGAGAAATAAATGCTCACCATTTTAAATCAGGTGAATATATCGTTGTGATATATATCTGACAAGATGCAGAAACTGTCCAAGTTTATTCACCAATGGTTTAAAAATAGTTGCATGTTCGTGGAAACAAGCCTGACGCCATTCAGTAGAACATTCCTTCATTGGATTATTCTTCTTCATCGAGACAACAGTCACAGGGAATGTGTATCTGCACATGTTGCAGAACTTTTATTGTTGAGCAACTCCTCCCAGAATCGGTTTTTCAGCAACATGGTGCTCCACCCCATTACTATGGAGCAGTGCGTGGCTTCTTGAATGCAAACTTTTCCATTAGGTTGATCGGAAGAGGAGAACCCTTGCCTGGCCATCTAGGTCAACCGACTTGACGTCCATTGACCTTCCTCTGGGGCTTCATGACAAATGCTGTGTACCAACGTGATACAGTTGACACTTTGGAAAACTGAGACAACGCATTATAAATGTAGCTGCGCTAATCACTTCACAAATGTTATGGAACACTTGGCAGAAGGTTGAGTACCTTTTGGATGTCTTCAGGGTAGCTCAAGGCGCACACATCGAGTTGCACTGACCATTCTCCGAAACTCGGAGAGTTTTTACATCAAGTTATACAAAAAGTTATGTTATAAAACCATTATTTATACTATAAATTAGCACTTATTTCTCGATTCCTCTAGGCGGGATACGGTGTATTGTTGTTATGAGTGATTTCCATGCCATTACAATTCTTCTTCCGTAATTTTAGCACCTCTAGGTAAGAGGCAGTATCTCTGTTTCGGACTCTTTGTAACCTTGAATCCATTGAAAATTCTTTGTCCTATCTTAATTTGTGTAATACTGTTATTGTCATTAATAGTTATTATTGTTATTATTAGTATCATCATCATCATCATAAACTATCAAGATCTGGATGGTCCGTTCCTGCTCCATCTCAAACTGTTGGCTCTGTCTCTTACAAGATCTTCCTTAAGATCTCCTTCCTCTAGGGATATAATTCAAGATTTGTAAAGATATTCTTTCACTGTCCATTCTATAAATATATTCATATCATTTTTGTCTATATTCTTCTATTTTATCTACTAGGCTGTAAACCTGCAATTCTTTAAAATTATTCTCATTGCGATTTTTATCCATAATCATGTGGCCGGCAACAAATATTAAAAATCTCATTTCTGCAGCAACTGGTCTTCTTTTCATTTGTTTACTTATAGTCCATGATTCTTGCCTAATATTATTTTTAAAGTATCACATATATACATTGTAATTTCTGTAACTGGTATACGTATTTATTTCTGTCATCGCCAATACAAGGTGGAATTGAAATAACCCAGCAGATTTTCAGAGCAAATAGCTCATGTGTATGTAACAAAAGAGTGCAATGCCATATTGGTGGAAAGTTCACAGTTTTCTCAGAATTTTTTTTTCCCCCAAACGCGTAATACCTCTTATTCGGTAACAATTGCGAATAGGGTCGTGATCTTTGTCCATATCGATAGAACATCTAATAAAGAATCATTTATCCTTTGGTGTATTTCAATAGCTTGGATCGTTTTCGTGTAAATTTAATTTAAAAACCACTAATTTCAAGCCACTAAACGTTGCGAACAGATTGCAACGTCGTAACGAGAGAGAGAGAGACACTCGCGTACAGAGGTAGCTCGTTCGTTGACCTCTTACATCTGTATTACTTGAAGAAAGATCTGTGTTAGCGGCGATGTTGCCGGACTGCTGAAACTTCCAACTTAATTTTCTAAGTAACCGTGCATTTAATTACAAAACATGATATAGATTTTCTATTTACTTAAGTGTACCCTATCGCCCCTTTCAATCTTCAGGGTTATTTAACTTGCACCCTATATAAACTCCCAAATAATTGAAGTTATTTACTTGATTCATTATATCATTTTTAACACAATCTTGGTCTCCGTAGGTTATTCCCATGATAGGCTAGTTAGTACCTTTGTTTTAATAGGATTAATTGTTAGATTGTATTCTGCAGCATTCTTGCTAAGTTTAAACATATCTCTTTGCAGTGCATCCTCGGAAGAAGTTATAGACTCTAATTGCCTAATCATCAGCAAATAAAAGTGCATCTATAATATCTTCTTTCATTTTAAATTTTGTTAAAATTTCTTACCATTTTTGTTTGAAGTCGTCAATATATAAATTAATAGCAGTGAGCGTAAATGACATCTATTTTTATTATTATTATTATTATTATTATTATTATTATTATTATTATTATTATTTGGGGGTAAAAATTAACTCAACATACAGCCAGGAAAGTGACATAAAATATAGAATTCAGAAAGGTAAATCGGCAATAGCTATGTTAAATGGGGTTTGGTGGGATAAGACAATAACGAAACAAAATTCCAAATCTATAAATCTATAATAAGGAGTACTATAACATATGGGGCGAAAACGTGGCATTTAAACACGAATCTGAGATTGAAACTCCTCTCCACTGCAATGAATTGTGTTAGACGTTCCATTAGACATTCTAAATTGAAAAAAAAATTCGAAACACAACCATTAGACAAGAAATGGGAGTTAATAGTACATTATTAGATTTCGTTAGCTACAAGCAATTAGAATGGTATGGCCACGTACGTAGAATGCCAGAAACGAGATTGCCCAGACAGATTTTGGAATGGATTCCGACAGGAAGAGGAAAGAGGGGAAGACCAAGGAAAACCTGGATGGACGATATAAGAAGTGGAATGGAGAGAGGCTTGGAAGAACGGGATTGGGAGGCAAGAGAAGAATGGAGGAAGAAGATAAGAATTTAAACACTTTGGATATAGGAAGATGTAGTTTACATTGTAACCCTGTTAATAAATTATTATTATTATTATTATTATTATTATTATTATTATTATTATTATTATTATTATCTTGCTCCGAAAGTAAAACAAACTCATCCTGGTGAAACTTCGTAGCACGTCTGAGCACATTTGCAATGAAAGTAGGGCCAACACACAAATGCACACGCACACGCATCGTCTCCCATTACGACGCCATTCATATATGTTTCAGCCCCTGCGTTGAAATGCCATGCCAATACATGTGACAGCGGAGTTCAGTTACTGAATAACAATCATAATAGAGAGACGGAATGCTTTTTATATATTCACAGTATAACAATAAATTGTGCGATGAAGCATACTTGAACCTTATATGAGCTTCCGGTACTTAGAACACCTTAATATTCGAAAGCTTCGAAATCCGACTTGCCAGAGACATATATGGCAACGCTGTTACTCATAAAAATATCGATATGGCCGCCACAGGCAGGTCTGTCACGTCGGTTAGTACATACCAAACTCCTTATTGAATGGAGTTTTACATTTAACGGTAAGGCGGGATATCATAATTCCTCACATGTCTTCTCTAACTTTATTGTATAGATATCAATTTGGTTTATTCATATGCATGATTTTTTCTTTTAACTACGGCACCGTAGAAACCTCCTCAATAAAAATTATTATTGTTAATTAATTCTTTATCTTACATGGATGGTTTTATCCTCGGTGATCTAGAAATCGCCATGCTTGTCTGTGAATCAGAGGTGTATGGCTTCAAAAGCAGCCGAGGACGATTAATTTTACAAGTAATTAATCATTACTATAGTTTCCTTCAGAAGGGAAGTAAAGTTATGGAATTTTTGCCATAGATTTTGCACCATGTAAAAGAAGCCTATCCTTGGCAGCGGGCTACAAATAGAATTTAACGAAATTTCTGGCTTACGTTGAAATTAGACGCTGAATAATTTCTGAAGTTGAAAGTGTCGTTACGTGAAAAGCTTCTGCAACTGCTAGTCCTACAAATACTGGTGCTGCGAGTGCTACTACTGGTGCTACTGCTACTGGTGCTACTAGAATATTATGGTATTGATTACACAGGCGTCAAAATTAAAGATCATAAATCTTTTCCCAAAATCCATGCTACATTCTTGTATTTTCTCCTAACATATTCACATCATTCGCATAAACAAGGAGCTGATGTAATCCGTTTAATTCCAAACCCTCTGTATTATCCTGAACTTTCCTAATGGCATACTCTAGAGCAGAGTTAAAAAGTAAAGGAGATACACTATCCTTGCTTTAGCCCGCAGTAATTGGAAAAGCATCCGACAGAAACTGGCCTATACGGACTCTGCTGTACGTTTCACTGGGATATATTTAAATTAATCGAACTAATTTCTTGGGAATACCAAATTCAATAAGAATATTATATAAAACTTCTCTCTTAACCCAGTCATGTGTATGCCTTTTTTAAATATATGAATGACTGATGTACTGTACCCTTATACTCTCATTTTCTTCTGCAGTATCTGTCGAATAATAAAAATCTGATCAATAGTCGATCTATTACGCCAAAAACCACACTGATGATCCCCGATAATATGGAGTTAATCTCCTCAAGTTTACGTTCCTCTTTCAATTTCAGTCATCGTATGGAGGAAGTCTTCGTGTAACATCAGTCTGGGCTAGCAAAAATGTCCTTCTTTAGCTTAGCTTTTCACACATGACATAACTTACAAGCAAACGTTCTGATGGGGGCAGGTAAAGAAGTTAATTTTTTTTCTTCCACCATGTTAATAATGTCAAAAGAAGTGCTTATACAAATTTTGACCACTCGATCGCAATTACGAGGCCGTCCAGAAAGTAATTTTTCCTGGAGCCGTTTATAGAAAAAAACACAATTTCAAGGAAGTATTTATTGAAACAGATACAGCAATTGTTGCGCTATTTGTCAACATATCCCCCACTGGAATTGAGACATTTGTCATACCATAGGATCAATTTTTGTGTCGTAGAAGTCAGCCGCCTCAGACCGAAACCAGCGTTTCACTGCATCTGCACCTCTCTCTGTCGATCCCATGATATGAGAAATGTCTCAATTCCGATGGAAAATATGTTGAAAAATGTCTCAACAATTGCTGTGTCCGTTCCAACAAATTTGTCCCATGAATTTTTTTTCTATTAGCGGCCCCCTCGTAATTGCGGTCGAGTGGCCAAAATTTGTATAAGCACTTCTTTTGACATTATTAACATGGTGGAAGAAAAAAATATGACTTTTTTATCTGCCCCATTAGAACGTTTGCTTGTTAGTGCACAGGTACTTGAATAATTCTCAATTTTTTGGCAAAGCTTTAACAAATTGTTGTGCCTAATTTTATGTGGGGAGGTGTCCCTTGTCATGTGCTGTCCTGTGTTGTCTTAGCGGTGGTCCTGGGTCGTGCTGACCACAAGTCCAGAGAGGCCAGCGATATGTGCCTCTCTAATATTGGTCAAAATATATGTACCCTCTCCTACACCGCATGGGAATACAAATCGGTACGAAAATAGGCGATAAAACATGACAAAGAGAGAAAGAATAATGAGAAAATAAAAAAGAACTAACATAGTGCAACTTATATATTAGTAGAACACACACATAAAACTAGAATATAACTTAATGACAGAGTAACGCAGTAATACACTAATTATAGGTATTAATTGCATGCTGACATCGTCTTATTGCTATTACATTCGCAGATAGCCGTGAGCTATTCATAAGGAACACTATATGAAATGGAGTTTGCTTTTAACGGTAAAAGGCGGTAACACAAAATTCCCTTGCATGTCGACATCAAGTTTATTGCGCAGTTAAAACTGATCTTCATTCCGATCCTA
This sequence comes from Periplaneta americana, assembly GCF_040183065.1. Classification (NCBI taxonomy): domain Eukaryota; kingdom Metazoa; phylum Arthropoda; class Insecta; order Blattodea; family Blattidae; genus Periplaneta; species Periplaneta americana. The sequence continues at coordinate 95,613,026 of NC_091131.1, read as the reverse complement.
TATACTTTAAAGCGATATCTACACTTCTACATAGATGAGTTTTGAGAGAAAGGAAAGATGTTTACAGAAAAAGCAAAAAAGAATTCTAAGTAATTAAACTAGTAAGAAATTGCCTTCCACCGTCAAATGAATACACGGATACGTTGTATGTTTGTTTTTTAATGCAAATATTGCGTCGTGATACATAAATTTTGAAAGGAATATCAGTAAATTAAACGAGAAAGTCGAGTCATGCAATACTTTCTCTCAAAGTGACGGAATCTATAAACGGAGTAATATCTTACACCTCTGCCGCCGCCGAACACTGATTTACTACGAATCTGACAGACGTTCCCCTACAGAATGGAAATAAGTATAGACAGTCACTGGTATTCTACTTCCGCGCTTCTTTCGTTCAGACGGATATTAATTAATTAGTATTGGCACCGTTGACCTCATTTCACTCCTATAGCAGACGATATCTTGCATTCAAACGACGTTCGTATAGCTTGGAAACCCCAGATTTCTCTAGCACAGTTAAATTTTATGCTTCACATTTGGAGGTTAATACTGAGTGTACGCCTTGGTTAGGATATAATTGAGGACCTGAATTCTAAAACATGCTAACTCTTGGTGCTTTCTAAATTCTATATGTAAGTTACTAATTATATGGACAAAAATGATTTAGAATTCAGGTGGTTTCTCATGAGGCCAATAAACTTGACAAAGAACAAGTATTAGACTGCTTTTAACATACGATATCGTACCCTGAGACATAACAACATCATATATGTGCTTAACGCAATTTTATATTTTTTTGGAGTTAGCATGTTTTAGAATTTTACTGCTGCATATAATATATGCTTACCAGAGACAAGATCCAAAATGTTCATACTAGAAAGTCCAGGATGTATATATAGTCCACGATTATAAATTACGGTACACAGAGATGTCAAAACTTACAGCTGCCAATAGACAAAAAGATCAAAGTGTAAAAACGCCGGGAATGCCGTGAGGTATAATGTTTAAAACGATGCGCGACTGAAATTTCTAAAATCCACACTTTTTTGAGCAAGAGACTTGAAATTTTTACTGAATGTAGCTATACATAAATATATATAAATATCATAATCACACATTGTAAATTTCAATATTTTCTTTTGGAATTAATGATGTTTTGTTTAGTCATCCTCAATTATTGATAATTGTGTTATTTCTTTTTCTTTTCCTTCTCCATCGTTTTCTTTTTTTCCATTATAATTGTTTACCTACCATTTATTAAAAAAAAAATTTTATGGTAAGCTTTGTCTTGTAGCAGCCTTCACTTGGAGGAAGCTGAATAAAATGTATTCAAAATAAATAATTAAACTTATTTTGTTTTTTTCTTGGTAAAAATACTATTTCTAAAAAAAAAAAAAATACATCTTTTTTTTCAATCTAATTCTCTCTTAAAGGTAACACTTCATATTTTGCAATGAAGCATTAGTAATGACCTATTCTAATTTGTTCATTTGTAATAAATATATATATATATATATATATATATATATATAATTTCTTTAATGTTCAGTCTAGTCATAAAAAATAATACTCCTTTACGTATAATTCTCTAGCAATAAAACTATGCTGAATACAGCCAATCAAATTCTCCATTTTACAACAGAGATATTAATGAATAAGTATGCAAAGTTTCATCACTCTAGCTTTAGCCACTAAGAAATAAAATTAATACTTGTCGTTGAAAACGTTGAAAATGTCTTTTCTAAGATAATTAGGTTCTAAATTTATAGTTATAGTTACACATAACTGGTACATTAACACACCTTCTATCAATTATATAAAATTATACTTATAATTAAGATTTTGGGATACAATTTTCATAAAACTGTACATTTTTAGCGCGAAAATAAAAAAAGTAATAAAATTTGTCAAAATTCGACTATTTACAGTAGCGCATCGCTTTGATAATAATAATAATTTTCTAAAAAATAGCCGCCCTAAATATGGGTTCGATAGATCTGCCTACTAATCAATTCACAATTAACAATGATTAAAAACAATTATGTGACAATTTGAAAGAAAAAAAACATTAAGATAAGTTAAATGATAAGAAAACATAGGAAATCATTTACAATAAAATAATAATATCCAGAGACTAAAACACATCGAAATGCACTAAAACTATTTAATTTCCTTAATAGATTCAGTGGAAATGATTAAATAAAATTCCAAAATGTAATGTAATTTGCTTTATTTAACATTTTACATATTTGCTTCTTCCACATACTGCTATTGATAATTTCCTTTATGATTAATATTAACCCTTAGATTGGCAAAACTTCATTTCTCACATTAGTTTATTAAACCGTGTCGGACTGTAAAGAAAACAACTATCGCAATGTCCATATTATATATGTTGTACAATGTTTGGTTAAATTTAATTTTCCTACCAATTTTTTCCTATTGTTCTATTAAAATTATAGCATACCTGTGGCTTCTGCAGCAAATACTGCAAACTAAGTCCATAAGAAGTTCAAATAAAAATTGTTCAGATTTATTTTCAATGAAGATTACCACACATTTTGAAAGTTATTTGCTTCCATAATAGTGAAACATACTCCCTCTGAATGTATTTTTAAATGTCAACTACTTTTCCTTGAGCCTATCCGTCTTCAGTTCTTGAGTTTCAATGCGAAATCGCAAGTAAAATCAGGACGATCAGCGAGTTTTTCATGTGGGAGTAACGCAGTAGCTATTTCAGGTCATTACGGATTGTGGGTGAAAGTTAAGAAAATGTAAGGTTTGTCATGCTTTAAACAAAAGACTTAGCATCTTGGTATAGCTACTGCATATTTCGTCAACTACCTGAAATGTAGAGGACAGAATCACTATTTCCCCACTAAGAGATCTTGCTGAGGTGATCAAGAGACTACAAAATCTTGTAGGGCTCTTATTTTATCAGTAAGTAATACCTTTGGTCTTTTCTTAGTGATTATAATTTTTGCGCTTCCTCCAGACAATACTGATCTACCAAATACTACTGGATTAATTTGTGTAACAATTAATGTTATTCCGAATATTTTCTGTAATACAGGCTATTGTGAGGAATTTATTGCTAAGATGTGGAAAATGAGGCGAATGATATGTCAGAGTTGTAGAATCTTATATGCGCCCCAAATAAAATTGTCCATCGTAAATCGTTAGCAGTTTCAGTGTTTCATTCGTTGCTGGTTGCGGTAAATAAACTTATTCATCAAGGTAGCAAGAAGTGAAATGGCATGCTATTTTCCCTACAACAAAATGTGCTTGGCAGCGATCACAAATGTAATCGATTAAACCAAAGAAATATGAAATTAATTTTGATGTAGTTTAAAGACGCAGCTAAAATAGGAAGCATGACTCAATTACTACCAAGGAAAATGAGAGAATCAGACATATAAATATCTATATCACACTGCCATTAAATATATGAAAGAGACCCACACTACTTGATTAATAACTATAAAAGTATTTCATTTTTAATAACAATATTGTTACCTTACGTAAGTTTTATAGTTTTCAGTAACATATATAGGCCTATAGCCATTACTCAGTAAATTATAGAAATGAAGATCTAATATAAAATATTCTTTCTCTGCGTCTACTTACTTAAAGCCCCAAAAGGTTTCACTTTCATATCATCAGCATACCATTATGTGTTGCATTAACTATAGTCATATTTAATTTTTAATGGTAATAATGTCATCAAACATTCTTAAGTTTTGTAGTTCTTAATATCCAATACACAACTGTACTCGTAAAAATACAGACCAGAGAATCAGACCTGTAAATTTTATTATTTTTTATACGTTATCAAAAAATTACGCAAATGAAGATCGACATATTGGCATTATGATGTGAAAGAATCTGAGCCATCTGAACTCTATGTCAGCAATCCTGTAGGTCATGGCCTTCGTGTAATAGTCTATTGTTTATTGTAGTGTGTGTTTTGTTTTATTCTGAAATGCAATTAATTAGTTCTCAAAACTGACGAAAGATGGATTTTGGAAAATGGGAAAATTATGTAGGAAAATTGAAATTGCACTGAAAACTACTATTTTTCTGAAAAAACTTTGGGTTCCAAGCTTTAAAATGAGGGGGCATTTATTAAAATCCGTTCAGCCGTTTTCCCGTAATTTCCATTACTAGTTCAAATTATATAATAAGATAATTATTAATGTTGTATCCCATACGATACTTTGTGAATTTAAGGGTTAAATGTCAAGGGGGCGTGGCACAATTAACACAATGCTTCTTAAAACAGTTATTTTTTTTTATGAAATGTTTAATACGAAAGTATGCGCCGTTTGTATGACATTGTTTATTTTTCTTCGCCTTGGTAAACGGGGTGAAGTTGACATATGTAAATTAAGTATTCATACTTGCCAGTCCATCTCATTGTTTGAGTGAAGAGTGGTTAGTCTACCACAAGAAGACAGTTAGCCCACCTCCCGTGCGTGATTCAGTGCTTGAAAAATCACTTTCGATAAACTGGTTCATGATTCTGAATGGGTCGAGATGGATAAGCCGATTAGCTTCAAATAGTCTTCTCAAGTAGTCCTTTTGGTTGCTGGAAGATAATTTTTCACTACCTAGCTGATCAACTTTCGGATCTTGGGATTCAGAATGAAGACTTACTCTTCTGTACAGTAGCCTGACACTTGTATTGCTGCTGCTACTACTACTACTACTACTACTACTACTACTACTACTACTACTACTACTACTACTACTACTACTACTGCTACTATTACTACTACTACTGCTAATACTATTACTGCTGCTACTACTACTACTACTGCTACTACTACTACTACTACTACTACTAGTACTGCTGCTACTACAACTACTGCTGCTGCTACTACAACTACTGCTGCTGCTACTACTACTACTGATACTACTACTGCTACTGCTACTACTGCTATTGCTACTACTACTATTGCTACTACCACTACTGCTACTACTACTGCTACTACCACTACTACTACTGCTGTTATTACTGCTACTACTAGTACTACTGCTACTGTGACTACTACTGCTACTACTACTGCTACTACTACTGTTACTGCTACTACTACTGCTGCTACTACTACTGCTGTTACTACTACTAGTAGTACTGCTACTGCTACTACTGCTGCTGCTACTACTACTGCTACTACTACTGCTACTACTACTGCTGCTGCTACTGCTACTACTACTACTACTACTACTACTACTACTACTACTACCACCACCACCACTGCAGAACTGCAGATTTGTTACATTAGAAGAAGCGAGTCGTTTTGAAATGCCAATATTTTGTTTACTCGTTGCACCATCAGTGACAGTTGCAAAAAGCTGCAGATTACATACAATCAATTTGCGGAAAGAGATTGTCTTTTCTATTCCTCTTGGATACTACTTATAGGCTACTGTGTTTTACTTTTGAAGGTATGCTTTAGCTCAGATTAAGTTTTTTTTTTCTTCTGGGTTCTGTGATTGTGAGAAAATAGCATAATTCCTACAGTGCGTCGATTTTTAAATAAAAAATGTATACCTCAAATTCTTATTTAATAACAAGACACGTGAAATCTGGGTCAAAACCGTTGACCTGCACTTGTGATCCACAGACCTTTAATAGATCTGCGCAGCACTGTGGGAGTTTGCTGTATGTACCTCTCTCTACATGATAATTCACATAATCGTAATATCCTGACCATTACACCATTACATTGCTGTAGTTTAGGGCTATCCAATATCTATGATGCGGGCTTCACAAGACTACAGTATTGTCTGTTGCATAAATGTTGTAAAAGAACGTACTTAGATTTATCGTAATTATATATTTTCATGAATCATGGAATTCTCCAACAGTCTTGTCTATGAACTTTTTCCAATCGTCTCCTTAAACGGACACATGGTAGGATTCTTCTATAACTTAAGATCACCGTAATACCCGGTCTTCACCTAGGATAACGCCGCGTTTATCTGCCGATGGTGATAGATTGATGTAGGTGACAACCATAAAAATATTAATAACAATCATAAATAGTTTTGCTTTCTCATTAGAGAAAGTACGGGATGTTTGCCAAAAAACAGATTTCGGTCAGATAAATTCCGTCGGCCTTTTATAGTTATAGATAGAACGCGACTGCCGAGGAAATAGTGTGAACATTTCTCCTGGATCGAAAATAGTACGCTTTTGTGTTGCGTGGTATAAACAGATAACACAGGCTGAAGGGACGTCAAAGTTAGAGAATTAGTATACAGCAGATTTCTTTTCAGTGCAATTCAGTGCAGTCCGTGGCATTCATTCATTTAGTCTTCTGCCCAAGGGCAGGTCTTTCATTGCAAACCCAGCTTTGTCCAGTCTTTCCTATTTTCTGTCTTTCTCTTTGTTTCCCCATATGATTCATTAATGTCGTCTATCATCTACCCCGAACTCTTCTTCCGTTCACCATTCCTTCCAGTGCGTCCTTCAGTAGGCATTTGCTTCTCAGTCAGTGACCTAACCAATTCCTCTACCTCTTTCTGATCAGTTTCAGTATCATTCTTTCTTCACCCACTCTTTCCAGCACAGCTTCATTTCTTATTCTGTCTGTCCACTTCACATATTCCATTCTTCTCCATATCCACATTTCAAATGCTTCTATTCGCTTCTCTTCACTTCGTCGTAATGTCCATGTTTAATGTCACACTCCATACAAAGCATTTCACTAGTCTCTTCCTAGTTCTTTTACCATAGGTCCGCAGAAGATGCTTCTTTTTCTATTAAAAGCTTCCTTGATCATTGCTATCCTCCTTTTGACTTCCTGGCACCTGCTCATGTTGTTGCTTATAGTACACCCAAGTATTTGAAGCGCTCCACTTGCTCTACTGCCTCATTTAGAATTCGCAAGTTTATCTTCTGTACTTTTCTTCCTATTACCAATGGAGTACATATTTGGACAGCGAATACTCATTTATGATATGTAAAATACAAAGATATCTTACAAAAAATGTCGTGCTCTATTTCTACAGAAGCATCCAGACGTTCAGTAACCATCTGATTCAACAATCCAGAATTTAGTGATAAAAATAATAGAAACTTGCTTGTTTTTAAATAAAGAAAGGTGCATAAAACGTGTTCTAACGGAAGAAAATCTCTATGACAAACGCTATAGACTTGAACAATCTCCCACAAAATCGTTAAGAATCTTCGCTAACCGGGCAGATGTATCCAAGACATCAGCTTGGAAAGGGATGATATTTTTAAAACTGAGGCCTTATAAGACAACATTCATTCATGAAATTGAACGAAACGGACCATGTGCTTAGGGTTCAATTTTCTAACTGGTTTATTTGAGGAGTTTTCACGACGGCCGTATTGATACTCCACAGTCGGTATTTTTTTTCGGACGAGGCTTGGTTTCATCTGTGCTGATATGTGAATGCACAAACCAGCAATAAATTCGGATGTTCTACTTGATGTTCGATTGCATGACGTAATATTGCGTGTTTGGTATGCAGTTAGTGGTGCGGGAGTAATCGAGCAGAATTGTACTTCTCATAGCAATTTTCTCAAAACTCCGTTGGCTTCCAGGCCTAACGAGATATAGGCTAGTCACTACCGGTAGCGAAGTGCGCCTTTTTGCTACAGTATTAGCATGCTTTGTTAAGAACATATTTGTTATGCATGAGTGAATCAAAGCAAATGCTAAAATATTGTAATATTGATATTGATTTTAAGCTCTGAATCCATAAATATCATAAATTGTTACAGTAGCCTATGCAGATAGCTATTTTATATTAATTTGTAAAGATCGGCTCTGAAAGAAATCGCTTTTTATGACTTCAGTATTTATATATTTTATGAAATAATTTTGCAGCTTATTAAATTCCCTGGGAAACACACTCATCTGAATGGTAAACAACACGATGATTGGAGATTATCATATATGATGATTTAGCGAAAATGAAGTATGATGCAAGAGGAACATATATTATTTTAGGAAATGTTTTCACGTTTAAAATACATCGATTTAACTCCGTATAATATATGCGATGTCAAGTGGTTATGGAGTAAATGAGATAATATAGGATAGTCTTGCGGTTGCATGTGCTGTATTTGCCATGTCGCGGCAACACGGCGCCATTAAACAACGCTGGCCACCAAGATCACCAGTCTTCACTCAAATCGATTTCTTTCTATTAAAACATAAAATCTTAATGTATTGAACTAATTATTTACATAATATATTTACTTAAATTGTAGCCTACAATTTATGAAGCCAAATGCCTTAATTTTGGCATTATTAACACTGCCTTTTGTGTGTAATACAGATAATTAAATCTCACTTTTTTCGTCTTCTTTTTTGTCTTTGTGACAGTAAGCAGCTTGCAGAAAGCAACTTCCTCGCATTCCGAAAGGCAGAAGATGTATCCGTATTAGGTAATCGTGATGTTTTAAGGTTGGACAGCCCTCCCGTGATGTTCCCATTTCATTCTGCACCAATGAGCTGTTATTGTGGACACGAATATTCGTCTCTTTCTCCTCTTTTTGTCCGTAGACATGGCTAGTTTACAATTTCATTATTCGTGTCACAAGATCTAATTCAGCTTTCCTTGTTCTGTAGTATCGGAGTTTGATCTCACGATTTTATGATCAAAGTCTTCTCACAGAATTCCGTCTTATTTCGCGGCAGTAATTCTCTGCTCCCTCTCCTCGTCTCCTCCCCGATCTTACCACTACATGATGGTGTGTGATGTCGTCGTTAAAATGTTCCAACTTTGTACTGTTATGTTACTTTAACATTAAAGCATCCTTACAAGTTGGCATCCTGGACTGGCGTTATAAAACTTTCCAGAAGCGTGTTACTTTTTTTTTAATCGGTAATATTTTCGACTCTACTCTCTTTCTCTCTCATTGAAATACCTGCTTTTTTTTATATCTAATAATCTTTTTTGTTTTCTCTTAATGTCTGGACTGATTTCTTTCGACATTGTTGTATAGTTCTTTTTTATAAATTACTATTCCTACTTTAAAATATAGTTCTTATTTGAGTATGTCGCTTTAGATACTGAGAGGCAAATCAAAATTAGGCTATAATTAGGCCTAAATTAAAATTTGATACAGAACTGCCGCTTGATGATGACGTTCACAGAGATAAAGGCTTAAGATTCAATAACTATTATTGGAGAAAAACTCGTTCCGGCACCGGGAATCGAACCCAGGACCTCTCAGCTATGCGCGCTGAGCTCTCTTTCCATCTGAGCTATGCCGAGACCCGATTCACGGCGACGGCCGAATTCCTTATCAAGTACGCACTTAGTGACGCACACACGTTAAGAAAAAGAAAAGAAAAAAGAAAGAAAGACATAATTGTATCTATTTATTGTCGAAAGTGTGTGATCTTTTGAAACATTTATTTTAAATAGGCTGTATATGAATGGAATTTTTGCAATATACTTTTATTTTAAACAACTTGAACTTCCGATAATGTTCGAAGTTCTGTAACTTTTATTCGGAGCGAGTCTGATAGCCCCAACTATTCCCTCCAGCATAAGTTCCAACTTCTTTGAAATATTGTGTGGAGTGGGGGGGGGGGTGCAGGACTATACACAAAAGTCTGAGAAAACTTTAATTGCTGTTTCTCTAAAATTTCCTTTCGTACTTTCCATAAAATAACCGTCTGATTTTTTTATGTACTGCATAGTATCCATGGAAATGTCTTAACCCAAGTGGTTCAAAACGAAGACCCTTAGCCTATACACTATATTTTTCTTTTCGCTGCTTTGCTCTCCTTTCGTTGATCCTTGCAGCTATAATGAACATGAACAGTTAGTCTTACTGTCGCTACTACAACCCAATTTGTCATTGTTTCCGTTCATTGCAGTTTTATTTTTCACAGTTATCTTTATTGCAAATTTATGTATTGTTGTTGTTTAGTCAACTATCCAAAGACAGGTCTGAACCTCACAAGTGATACCAAGAAGACACTATTAATGAGGCACTAGGCCAGGAGATAATGGGGTAGGGTGCCCAGTTCATTTCCCCCTCCATTGCATACATCGCTGACTACATACATAGGCTATTACACTAGTCAGACTTCAGATGCATACAAACAATTTGTTCTTCCCCTGACACATATCGTCAAGTGAGATGTACTGCCTGATAATAGATGTACATATCAGGCAGAATCTCAACCAGAGGCAAATTTATGTGTTATCCCTGATCACATATAGATTGATCATTCCTATGTTAAAATCGGTTGCACTTTGAAGAGAACAACCGCCAGAATCGCCACCCGTCCGCCGTAAACGAACACGAGATGGCAGTACAGCCGCTAATGCAATTCAAACGGGAATTATAACGTGACTCCTTATGTAACAATTAGATGGCAGCATAGTAAACCTGACAAAAGTTATTACCGTCAAAGCCTATAACGCCGAACTATCTGGGTATATATGATCTAGGGTATTATCAATAATTATATCGCAATCGCTCATCACTTAACTCTACCTTCATGCCCCCAAGTCTCTTCATGGCATATGTAGGGGTTATCTATACCATTATTTGTATTTTAAATGCATGAAAAATATTAAAAAGGCACTCTTTAGTCACGAACATAGTTTTTAGGCATTTATAGGACTTCATGGTTCATTTGGGCGTTATAGGTCCTATAGAATTTTAATAGGGGGATCCTGTGTACATAAAACGTAGAGATACTTTAATAACATATGTCTATGACGTAGCAAACAAAATAAGTACGAAACTAGAAATCCGTTCCGTACTAATAACATAATATTTCAATAATCAGACATAAAATGTACGCAACAATTTGGTCTTCCTCTGACACATATCGTGAAGTGAGATTTACTGGCTGACAATAGATGTATCAGCCAGAACCTCAGAGATAAAATAAGATGAAAGAAAGAAAAAAGGAAATTTACAACCAAATCAAACTAACGAAACAAGAAAAGGACGAAAATAAAACCACATGAGATAAAAGAAAGAAACAGATTAAAAAAAAAAACGAAAATTTACAATAAAATAAGGCGAAATAAGGAAAGAAATAAAAAAAATAAAGAAAGAAAGGATGACTAAGTGAGTGAATAGAAAAATAAGAAGTTAATATACAATCAAATAAGCTTCCTCCAAATACTTGAGAAATCAGTAAAGATTGTTGTTAACCTCCTCCTGTTTTGTGCCAGAAAAACTCTGACAAAGTGTAATTCCTTGCTGCAGCATAATGAGATGCACATCTTGTCGACAGTATATAAAGAGAAAATGTTTCGTAGTCTGTAAAGGAAGTGGTTTTTGTTGCAATTCTCACGGTTTGCTGCTGCTGATGTTAGTAGTAAACGACGGAAAATAATCAGCCTGAGATTTATTAGTTAGTTGCTTACTGCTGTTTCACTCCCCCCACCCCTACCTACAATACTCTGACTACAAAGATGTCCAAACCACAAGGGAATGTGAATCTTCTTGGCTCGATTTCCTTTAAGAGAAGTCACGAATATGAACAAATAGACTTTCAAATCTGTATCCTCATCTAGCGGTTACCATGTGTACGACTGGATCTGAGGTTCTAGTGTTGAAACCTGACTGATGGTCATGGATATTTTTAAGGACAAAAATGAATCGTTAATTGCAGAAACATAACATGTCCATTTCAGTGAATTTTTCGGGAGGCCCAAAAAACTTCATCTTCAAAAGCGTTTGATATTTTGAAGTGACTAATTTCTTATTAAAGCATGATGATGATGATATTATTATTATTATTATTATTATTATGATTATTATTTCTCGACTTTCAGGTAGGTTTACAATCATTCATCTGCAGTAGAGCAAGCTATATACCAATCTTCAGTCAAGAGCAACTACGTTTATAAAATTACGCACTGTGGGCAGATCTTACTCAGCGCTACTTTGTATGATATCTGTCCGAGATGTTTGACTTTGAGACTATCTGAAAGAAAACATTCCTCTGTGTTTATCATAAGACAAACGAGAAGTTGAAGGATTAAATTTCAAGAAAATTGCAGATAATTCACTAGATTTGCTGTGCAATACAATATGGTATGGGTTGTGGCTGGAGTGCAAAATAAACTTAACGACCACAATGGATATTTATATACGCCCATTGTGCTACTTCCAAATTTTGACGTTGACGAAAAGTGACTATAAACTTAGGCATTTCAACCTGAGAAAGAATTTTTTACGTGCAGGATTATGTAAGATATGGTTCATCCAGCTTCACTGCTCTTCTGAATTAAACAATTCCAAGGATTTTTATTGCCTTTTTAAACTTGCAAACTTGAAATGTAATAGAAATCTCTCCAGTGTATAAAAAGAAACGCTGCTGCATTGTTGCTTGTTGAAGATTAACTTAGTGGAGTTTTCAATATTCATTCATTTTCATTCATAATTTTCTGTCCAAGGACAGGTCTTTCACTGAAAACCTAGCATTCTCCCATCTTCCCTCGATTTCGGCTTCCTCTTAATCTCCGCTTACGATCCATATGCCTGTCATCTGATATCTCCTTCTGTCCCGAACTTTTTTCTCGTTCATCATTTCTTTCAGTGCATCCTTCAGAAGGCAGTTTCTTCTTAGCCAATGATTCAGCCAATTACTTTTTCTCTTCTTGATCAGTATTACTCTTTCTTCACTCATTCTTTCTAGCATACCTTCATTTTTTATTTTGTCTGTCCATTTCACACGCTCCATTCTTCTCCATATCCACATTTCAAATGCTTCTAGTCGTCTTTCTTCACTTCGTCGTAATGCCCATGTTTCTGCGCCATTCAATGCCACACCCCCACACAAAGTCTCTCCCTTAGTTCTTTTTCCAGAAGTCCGTAGAAGATGCTCCTTTTTCTATTAAACGCTTTCTTTGCCATTGCTATCCTCCTTTTCACTTCCTAGCAGCATGTTACTGCTTATAGTACTATACCGCAAGTGTTTTCAGTGTATTATCTGAATTGAGAAGGAATAGGGTCAAAAATGGCAAATTATTTTACTTCTTTATATTGAAGAGCATTATTTGCTGAACGATTTCATGACTAATTTGTATATTCCGAGAATATTTGCATTCAGTAAATGTGCGTATTCATAACGTGGTGCCATAATGACCTATAACATGCATCTTAACTTTAAACACTGTTTTCATTAATTTACGAAATTTTCAGGCTATCTTACTAGATATATGCTATAATAATGCTTACCCTATCTGATTTACTGAAATGTATTAAAGTTATTCTGACTTACATTTCATTATATGAGACAATTTTTTGAACTATTACGAATTCAAATGGGCTATGTCCGAATACCGTAATATTTATAGAAACCCTAGCATTTCTGGCAGGAGTGTATTTTACTACTTCTAAATCTATGTGGTTAGTTTTATTGGAAATCTGAAGGTAGGAAAAGAGAAAATTGTACCATTGCGTGTACATATGAAGGATTCAGAACCATAGTGGGCCAAGCACCATTTACTGAAATCGTAGAAAACAAGGGTTAAAATGAAGTTATTACCATAATTCAATGGAAACATATAGCAAGTAATATAAAGTATACACATTAAAACTAAATGATATGTCAATCTTCACTAAACTATGGTATTCACTTAACCCTTGCTTTCTCCGTTTTTAATAAATGGCGCTTGGCCCACTATGGCTCTGAATCCTTCATATACTGTTAATGAAAACTTAATTCTGTTATTTGTTTTTCAAGAAGAAAAGCAATCTGTCAGAACTTCTAGTACTGGCCTAATTAAAGATTAGAAAAAGGATATAATAAGCAAAAAATCATATAGTTCTTAGTTTTACACCTAAGCTGTGACAAAATCAAATGTAGTTATATTTGCACAATTTCGCATTGCTTTGCAACCAACTCCCCTTAAATACACCTCACCGATTTATGTATATCTTTTTAGTTCGTGTACAATTTAATTAAAATATATGCAGCACTTATTTTAAAATATAACCTCATTTTGAGTAATGTTACACTTTAAAAAATAATTGAATAAAACAAAAAAATTATATTCCGACTGTATACCACTTTATTTCCAAGTCCTCTGAAACCTTCCTCCCTCCTTAAAAGTTCTTCCGGCGGGGAATAAAGATCTGCGCTGATTAATATGATGAGCGATATCGCTGTGATTAATATGGGCACAGCGAAATGTTTGCATGGTAACGTCATTGGTGCTGCAAGATGATTGGTAGTGGGAAGGTTAATTGGCACTCGGTTCTACACATAAGCACTGCAGCAAATAGTTCTTATATGAGTAGGCTGCCTAATGTGATGTACAGTGTGTCCCTTCTAATTTTGAAAGTACCAGATGCCGTGCCATCAGGTTAGTTTGCCAGTGGTTTTGCGTAGTTTAGCTAAGATGCAAAAAAATGTCAGAAGTGTCATTCTACTTTCTCATTATATAAGGTGTAATGATAAAATATTGTAACGCTATTTTCATAAAAATATACTTTTTTTAGCTTCATTGATCCCGAAAAAAATTGTTTTACTCTTGCAGTCTGCCAGTGTCGCGACAACTATTTCTCCGAAATTCTTGATCACGTCTTATTCATTTTATGAGTCAGTTTTTTTTTTTTTTTTTTTTTTTTTTTTTTCGGAAATGATGCATATGAAATAGAAAATGTCTGTAAAATATTAATGGGTCTTCAATTAAAATAAGAAACTCAATTACGATCCAGTCAGAATCAAAGCTGAAGGTTTTCTTTGTGATATTTTATATTAGCTAGAATAAACTTGCAGGAGAAACAGTGTTTCTCGTGTCAAGAAATCTAGTTTCTATCTGAACGTATTTATTGTGGTCATGTAGAATATTTATTTCTACTTTTCGATGGTCTTTCAAAATCAGTTTTTACCACCCATTGGATCGGTGACTTTAAAGAAATTACCTTTTCTTAAAGGACTATCGATCACTATTTGTAAACCTCACTCGTAACTGAACGAATTTCCAGAGAAATAAAGTTTTATAAAAGTTTATCGTGGTGGTGGTGGTGTGGTGGTGGTGGTGGTGAAGGTGGTAGAATAAGGTACAATATTTATAAAATATTAGACTAACATACTAAAACCGGTGTGGCTCAATCGGTTAAGGCGCTTGCCTGCCGGTCTGAAGTTGCGCTCGGACGCAGGTTCGATTCCCGCTTGAGCTGATTACCTGATTGGGTTTTTCCGAGGTTTTTCCCAACCGTAAGGTGAATGCCAGGTAATCTATGACGAATCTTCGGCCTCATTTCGCCAAATACCATCTCGCTATCACTCATCGACGCTAAATAACTTCGTAGTTTATACAGCGTCGTTAAATAACCAATATAAAAACTACATACTAAATAGGTAACAAAAGAGTTATGGTGATAAAGTAACCATATTCGTACTTTTAACAAAAGTTGGATCTATAAAGGGTGGTTCAGGACCTCTGCAACAAACTCTAGAGTTCGATAGATCTCGCAGTGAGGCTGACTTTTCGTAAAACAACCCATGTTCTCGATGCCTCGTTTAGGAGCTAAGCAACATCGAAACAAAAACAGGTTTTAGTGACAGTTTATATGTTTCTGCCTATTTATTTTGTTTTTATGATGATGGTGATAATGACTGCAATTATGATTACATTTTGCTTCCCCAAGTCTTGTATGATAATGCTATTAATTAATTTTGTTATGGTCTTATACTATTATGATGTTAAAATTAAAAAAAAAGTTATGTACCTTAGACGGTACGTTTCGACAACGGTTATGCGTCATCTTTAGTGTCCTACGAACTGAAACGGGCCGCCTGTCTAAGGTATATAACCTTTTTTAAACATTTTAACACTTTTAACGTGTCGTTAAACAATTTTAAGTTTTTTAAACAAAGTGTTAACGTGAACCAGAATCAATGTATTATGATGTAATATAGTCATTAATTCCACATTTACTTACTTACGACTTTTAAGGAACCCGGAGGTTCATTGTCGCCCTCACATAAGCCCGCCATCGATCCCTATCCTGAGCAAGATTAATCCAGTTTCTACTATTTTTTTTTTCAAATGCATAATTGATGAAGAAGTAGTGTCAAAACCACTAGGTTTTTTGCCTACGCATATAAACTGAAAAACATGCGAGGAAAACAAGTGGGAGACAACCACTAAATCAAGATTCAGTGGTGATACCATCAGAATGAGAATAAAGAAAAACTAGTCAAAAACTAAAAGCCTAAGGAATAATGATAGATTTTGGTGTCCTGAATTTTGTGAACTGCCGGGGATTATAATTGCCTAATGATGAAATGAATGGGTTATTGCTGGAGTGAAGCTTCTGGTAGAATTGTCTGGTAGCTTGGAGCAGATGAGAGTGAAGATAGTCGACCTGTAGATCTTCATGGATTCGTGTAGTAGTGGTGAACCAATCGCAGGCGTGGATGATGCGGAGAGCTCTGTTTTGCGTTGTTTGGAGTGGCTTGAGGGTAGTCCGAGGTGCATAGAACCAGGCGGGAGAAGCATAAGTCAGAATAGGAAGAATTAATTGTCGATAAAGATTTGTTTTCTGTTTTAGACTGAGCACTGGAGATTTTGGTAACGAATAGATTTGAAAGGTCTGAGCAGTAGCTTTAGCAGTAGTGGAATTTCTACAATCATATCCCACCTCCCTCAAATTCATTTTAATATTCTCCTGCCATCTATGTCTCGGCCTCCCAAAGATATTTTTCCCTTCGACCTTCCAACTAACACTCTATATAATTCTACATTTTGCATACCCTGTTCTTATTCTTTTCTACAGTAATTTAAAATTCTATCTGACATCTTGAATCTATTATTATTACTTGCCATATTAATGCCTACGATAATAAAGGAATTTGTGAAACACCCCGTATATGCAAATACATAAGTACGAGTATTACCGGAACCTTACATATCTGCATTAGATCAATATAGTTGAAGACAGAGGAAGAGAGAGTGAGAGGGAGAAGAGGGAGGTATAAAGGGGAGATGATGAATTGTTGCTTGTAGAGACCCTTACATACTTGGTACAGTGTAACAGTTACCCGTGCATTATCATAAAGTAGGAAGACTTGCTTAGCTTACTGTCAGCTCTAGATTCCCCGAGCAGTAATGTTAGTTCGGAAAACTGGCAAGAAAACGCACTTCAGCTGGGGCATTATTCTCAGCCAACATCTGCAGCAAGCACGAGCTGCTATAAGAGGCAGTTGTAAACGTCATTAAAACATGCAGACACTAAAATTTAATTGGAATAATCAAGTTCCTTTTGTAATGTAAAGTAAGTTTACTTGTCTGCGTTTTCTTCAACCGGTAATGAAATGTGTGTTGGCCGGCCTGTCTCTGACTCTCTTGTCTTCAATGGAAAGCAGCCGCAGGCGAAACTCGTAAAGTTATATTCGCCGTAAGCCTTTACAGCATTCTGCACACCCTTCAAAGGAAATTAAGCTCAATAACGTCCGTTTAAACCGGTACATAAAGTAATGTAGCTTAATGACCAATTGATTCGCAGCAATTTAAACGCTATCACAGACAAGTGAATGACAACTTGGGGCACCTCTTTCCTCCTACCTACATGACAAAAGTAGACCTAACTTTGGAAACGTCTTTTTTCATATCTGGTGATTGTAATAATAATAATAATAATAATAATAATAATAATAATAATAATAATAATAATATGTACGTACATACATACATACATACGAGTACATACATACATGCATACATACATACATACATACATACATACATACATACATACATACATACATACATACATACATACATACATACATACATACATACATACATACATACGTACGTACGGTTCTGCCCATGGGAAGATCTTTCACTGCAAACCCAGCATTCTCCAATCTTTCCATTTTCTGCCTTCCTCTTAGTTTCCGGATATTATCCATATATCTTAATGTCGTCTATCATTTGATATCTTCTTCTTCTCCTCCGAACTCTTCTCCCGTTCACAGTTTCTTCCAGTCCATCCTTCTGCAGGCAGTTTATTCTCAGCCAGTGACCCAACTAATTCCCTTTTCTCTTTCTGATCAGTTTTAGCATCATTCTTTCTTCACCCACTCTTTCCAACACATCTTCATTTCTTATTCTGTTGTCCATTTCACACGATCCATCCTTCTCCACATCCACATTTCAAATGTTTCTTATCGTTTCTCTTCAGTTAGTCGTTATGTCTATGTTTCTGCCTCCATACAATATAACATTTCACACAAAGCACTTCACTAGTCCCTTCCTTAATTCTTCTTTCAGAGGTCCGCAGAAGAGGCTCCTTTTTCTATTAAAAGCTTCCTTTGCCATTGCCATCCTCTTTTGACTCCCTGGCAGCAGCTCATGTTACTGCTTATAGCACACTCCAAATATCTGAAGCTGTTCACTTGCTCTACTGCCTCATTTAGTATTCGCACGTTTACCTTCTTTATTTTTCTCCTGACAACCATGGTGTTGGTCTTGTTTGCATTTATCTACATTCCATACTGCTCACAGCTGTCATTTAGCTCCACTATCTTTTAGTGTCCCTTAGTAGATGAGGCCTGCCGGAATCTTTCAAGATACGAAAGAGAGAGTGATGTGCGGAAAGCAATGGCATTTATTGCAAACATGGCAATAATAATAAAATTAATTTATTTATGTATTATTAATTTTGGTGTGCTATCCAATACGGGTTAGCCGATAATAGGCTAGCACAGCTACGTAAATGATATAACAGTAAGATGAAAACATTAATATTTACATCGATAATATTGAGAAATTTATACAAGTAGACGTATACAGGACTAATCTAATGATTAAATTGTTAAAATTAAAATATGTTAAGAATAACAGAAAAATTAAACCTTAACAATGAAGATGTGTTTACAAGATTAAAGAAGTAAGTCTTTACCGTAAAAAAAACCCTATACAATAAATGGATCGAATTCACAGCTGTGCATGTTAGCAAATTTAATGCATCATCAGAACTCTAAAGCTGACTTTGCTTAGGAAAGAGTCACTGATTATATTGCCTTCTTTGAGGGCCTTAAATAAGTGTAGAAAATCGAGTTCGTGGCGTCTAGAATATAAATTTCGACAATTGAAGTAAGTTAATCACACCCTATCTCATAGCTGTACCCGGAGTCACTGGGCAGAAATCTGCATGAACATAAGAATATAACTTTTCTTAGGATATTTTCCAATTTAACCGAATCAGTTGTAATAGAATTCCACACTACAGATTCATATTCATGGTGTATAGTAGAGGGGTGTAGGGAAAGAATAAGTTATTGATCGTATTATTCCCAACATTCTGTTTGCAAGATTGAGTATGTAGGCCAATCAACGTGATTGTGGAAATATACGTTTACTGTCGATGAATACTCCAAGGTTTTGAACATAATCTATCCTGTTTATTTCAACAATATTTAGGTAGTACTTGAATTTTAGAGAAGAAGTTTTCCTCGAAAAAGTTATCGAATTCGTTTTGGAAACGTTAATTTTCATACCATTATCTTCCGATCACATTGCGTTTGCATCAATGTCACGTTGAAGAGATTGAGAGTCGGTAATACTTTTGATGTACGGAAGATTAGAAAATCTTCAGCCAATAACAGACAGTAAGAACTTATTGTTTTACAGATATCATCAATGAAGATTATAAAAAGAAGAGGTTCTAAAATAGAGCCCTGGGGGACTCCACAGTTCAAGTTAAAATGGATCAGAGAGTTCATTAAACAGTCGTACACAGGATTATCTGTAATGAATTGTTTTACAGGGATGTAGATGTAGGACAGTGAGCCATCTTTAATGAAGATAATGATTTTTCAGGTCGTGATTCCTCACTCTAGGATGACTAAGTCCTGTAGCACACTGTAGCAGCGCTCCTCATTTATTGTGACAGTGCCTATTATTCCATTTCTGTCTTCTTCGAAGAAATAATATTATAGGCTAATAATAAATTGTAAAGTGAAGCAACACCATACAATAACCCGAAAGTTAATTCCACCTTTAAGAAGGAAATATGCTTCATCTGTCCAGAAAACTTAGTCCAGCCAGTGATTATTAAGTTGGATTCTACTAGCACAACTGCTAGTCACTTTCTTTGAGTGCGAACACTGATTTTATTAATGGGACAGACCAAGATGTTTTTTTAGAATTCTCCAAACGGTGTTATAACTTAATTG
This sequence comes from Periplaneta americana, assembly GCF_040183065.1. Taxonomy (NCBI): domain Eukaryota; kingdom Metazoa; phylum Arthropoda; class Insecta; order Blattodea; family Blattidae; genus Periplaneta; species Periplaneta americana. The sequence continues at coordinate 95,592,864 of NC_091131.1, read as the reverse complement.
AAGATGTCTGGACACCTAACACGACCAATTTCATAATCATTATTTCTGTTTATTTCATTACTTGTCTGAAACACGTGAGCAGCAGTGACATCATTGATTACTTTTGGTGCTCTACATTTCTTCTTATCGGCAACAGAACCAGTTTTCTCCAACCTCCTGATTAAATTCCCGTAATTATGAATGGACGTTGGGCTTTCTCTGAAATAGATGTGTTCTAAATGTTCATAGACCTTGCTTTCATAATAGCATTGGACCAGCTAAGTCCTAACATTTAGTTATAGAACAATGGCTTGAAACTTCAAAATTCTTTTAGGAGTACTAATAAAATCATTAAGATTTCAATCAATAAAATGGTATGTCATATCATATATCATATTATATCATACTTACAAATGGTTTGTAAGGAACCCGCAGGTTCATTGCCGCCCTCACATAAACCCACCATCGGTCCCTACCCTGTGCAAGATTAATCCACTCTCTATCATCATATCCCACCTCCCTCAAATCCATTTTAATATTATCCTCCCATCTACGTTTCGGTCTCCCCAAAGGTCTTTTCCCCTCCGGTATCCCAAATAACACTCGATATGCATTTCTAGATTCGCCCATACGTGCTACATGCACTGCCCATCTCAAACGTCTGGATTTAATGTTCCTAATTATATCAGGTGAAAAATACAATGCATGCAGTTTTTCCCTGTGTAACTTTCTCCATTCTCCTGTAACTTCATTCCTCTTAGCCCCAAATATTTTCTTAAGAACCTTATTCGCAAACACCGTTAATCTCTGTTCCTCTCTCAAACTGAGAGTCTAAGTTTCACAACCATACAGAACAACCGGTAAAATAAGTTATAAAATATATAAAAATTCTAACTTTCAGATTTTTTAACAGCAGACTTGATGAAAAAAGCTTCTCAGCCGAATAACAGGCATTTCCCATATTTATTCTACGTTTAATTTCCTTCCGAGTGTCATTTATATTTGTTACTGTTGCTCCAAGACATTTGAATTTTTCCACCTCTTCGAAGGATAAATCTCCAATTTTTGTATTTCCATTTCGTACAATATTCTGGTCACGAGACTAATCATACACTTTGTCTTTTGGAGATTTACTTCCAAACCTATCGCTTTACTTGCTTCGATAAAATTTCCGCCTTTTCCCTAATCGTTTGTGGATTTGCTCCTAACATATTCACGTCATTCGCATAGACAAGAAGCTGATGTAACCCGTTTAATTCCAAACCCTGTCTGTTATTCTCATGTATTATCATATATATCGTATCATATATCATATCATATCATATCATATCATATCATATCATATCATATCATATCATATCATATCATATCATATCATATATCATATCATATCATATCATATATAATATCATATCATATCATATCATATCATATCATATCATATCATATCATATCATATCATATCATATCATATCATATCATATCATATCATATCATATCATATCATATCATATCATATTGTCAGCTGCCATACAATGGAAATGCGAAAAGTTAAAATGGAAAAGAAAGAAGAAAGTATTGTTTGTTTGTTTTTTCTCTACCTCAAATATTATAATACGCTTATAGCTATTTAAATTTGAAGTGACTTGTGAATGACGTTATATATCATGATATTGCAATCAGTTCCTACTTTTGTTCCGATTTATCACATTTCAAATTTGAGAGTTTTCCTTCAAGATATAATGCCCAATAACCTCAATTTTACATATTACTTTACTGTTACAGGAATATTGAGAAATATCCTTTGTTATGCTAGGAATAATAGCATGTTTGTTTTTCTTTCTCCACAGAAAAACTCTGCAAAGTGGTTCCTACTACGCAGAACAGGATGTAAATCAGTAGCTACTTGTTCCTGGCACTCATGTTGAAGATGTGACGTTTAGGTGGGTAAGAACACAAAATGTCTTATCTTCTGTCTGATTTAGGTGCATATCTGTACGATTACATAATGCGCTGAATTATTTTTTAAGTTCTTCCAATAAGACATAAAAACGGAGTGAGACAAATGACCAATAGGCTAGGAGCTCGCATAGATAGTTCTTCAGAGTCCCGAATTCCTTGCGAGGACGCGCAATCTCTTATCTTTTAGTTGTTTCTCCTCCCATTCCCCCGTTCTTTCACGTCATTTATTACGAAATGTGTTACAATTCTATTTTATATGATATCGTAGTTTTCTTAAGAGTCATTCTATGCATCACGTAGACCCCTATTAGTCTCTAAAAATTTTGTCCTATAAGTCTAGTTTTCTCAGTTTTCCACAATTTCGTTCCCCTACATATTTATTTCCTGATAATTCTTTAGGAACATTAGGCCTACTATGAATCCATTCGGCTAATAAAATTGATCTGTTTCTTTATGATTTAAGTAATATTTTTTTTATTTATACCCATAATATTTAACTTTCATCTTATTTCTTCATTTTTCTTTCTAATTACGCCTGTACGAAGTATGAGGAAAAAGTATTGCAAATGGTAAATGGATAACACCTTTAGACCCATGAAGATGTATAGGGGTAATAGAATTAGAGCTCCTATTCGTTCATGGAGCCGGCGTTAGAATGAGGTGATAGGGTAAGCACTGCGCTCCGACCGCTTTTTACCTCCGGGAAAGACACGGTACTCGATTTGACTGGAGATTGACTAGATCCTGGGATCCTTTCGGGATTTTTGGCAACTAGATATGTCCCGCTACCACCCGAGATTGAACTCTGGGCCTTCCAGTCCGTAGCCAGTTGTTCTATCAATTGACAAAATACTGTGGCAGTACAAAAATTTATTTCCAGATTTTGAGAGCAAATACACGTTTTCCATGTTATCGATACCTTCACTAGGTTTATCGTATTGTCTAAGTATCTATCTGTCGTTTGTTCACAGCCTTCCTTCTGAACCATTCATTTAATCCGGAAATTATGAATAAGAAATATAGAGTTATTGTAAAGTAACTGACGTTGTTGGAATTAATATTACTGCCGATAAAATTGAGCAATGAAGATGAACTAAGTGGCTATGCTATGTGTGAATAATAGTATGAAGTTCGTGCAAGTGGATTGTCTGTTGCCCATATTTTGTTCATCACTGGGAGTAAAATGGATTTCAACTATAGGGTAAACATTGGTAATTTCGTGGCAGTGGTTATTTCGTGATACTTTTTCTTTGCTCTTTTGTGAACTAACTAATGATGTTACGAGATCCAAATTTCCACCAAGGGATTGCATATGTTGTCCAGTTTCGAGAAACATACAACTAAGCTTTGTGTGACTATTGTAGTTGCTTCAGTGAGCTTTTATGTTTGAAGAGAGCAAGTTTGCGTCGACTTCTCAGGCATACAAATTTTGTGGATGTTTCTAATTACATTACAGGCTTATTAATAAATGTAAGCATATGATATTTGGTACAAAGATTTATTGTATCTTCATGAAATTTTAGGAAATGTTTTTGGAATTTTAGATATATCTGTAGTCGCCATATAGGCTTAGCTTTACTGATAGAAATCTTAGCTGTTTGAGGCGAAATTTTGTTGAGCATTAAGTGTTACATTTTATACTATTTTAAAAATTGTATTACAATAGGAATTTTAGAAATCTGAAGACAAGATGTGATAACAAAAAAGAAAACGGAGACGCAATGGGTTCAGTGTAGCTTCTGTTTGATTTGTTATCATGCTAAGTGTCAATGATAAGTGCTAGATGACTTGCTTGCAAGAATTCTGACAGAAGATGGAACATGGCTCCACCATTTTCGACCGGAGACAGAGGCAGACAATGGAGTGGCATCATGCAAATTCACCAAAGTAATAGAAATTCAAAAGTACACCTTCGGCAGGAAATGTTATGGCTACTGTGTTTTTCGATTCAGAAGGACTCTTGCTTGTGGACATCATGCCACACGGAACCACCATTAATTCTGACGGGTATGTTGCAACTTTCAAGAAACTTCAAGTTCGACTGAGTCGTGTTCGACGACATCGGGAGAAGCAGGATGTTCTGATATTGCACGACAACGCACAGCCATATGTCAGTCACAAGACCACAGACCAGATCAGAAAATTCGGGTAGACAACACTGAAACACCCGCCTTACAGTCCTGAACTGGCACCGTGCGATTACCATCTCTTTGATAAACTGAAGGATCCCTTCGCGGAACGAGGTTAGAAGATGACTCCCTTGTGCACGCTGCTAAAGTGTGGCTCAGACGTGTTGGTTCAGACTTTTACCGTGCTGGTCTACAGGTCCTCGTTCCTAGGTTACGTAAGGCAGTTGAAAGTGACAGGGATTATGTGGAAAAGTGACATTTTGTTCCTTAAGGATGCATCTACATTCTGTGAAAATAGCAAAGCTGTAGGATAGAAATATAAATTTTAAACAAACGTTTTGCATTACTTTTGGAGTTACCCTAGTAATATAGGCTATAGTAAAGTCCGTAATAAAAGTGTTCACCCTTTCAGGGCAAAGAAGATCCCTTTTCAATTTCAATTTTTACTTTGATTTCATTCTTATTATGTGTTGATATGTATTTCTATATTTTCTTGCTATGAATATTAGACGGAATTACTATGTTTGAAGTCTTGTAACGATAAATGAAAATTTCATTTGACTTTAATGAATTTTTCCACAATTCTTCTACCTCTCACAAAATTATCAATGCAATATCACGAAATTACCAAGGTTATCACGAAATAACCAACCTTTCAACTTAAGTTGTAAAAGTGGTTTTTGGCACATATTCAAGAACGTATCCAATCTTTTATGTCTCCAGATTTGTACAGCAAGTTATCGTCTTTTAGATGAAAAAATCGGAATAAGGATATATTTACACATTTGCATTTTAAATTAGTTTTCATGAAATTATCACGAAATTACCAATGTTTACCCTACATAGTATTCGAGATAACAATTCTGGCACAATTTCCATCTGGATAATTAACACTAGAAGGCCTGATGGGACAATTTTGTCCCATAGTGAAGTTTGAAACCTTACCACCCATACAATTGAATACTTACAGTGTTTCGTGTGTGTTTTTAATCTATTTTGTCGAAGTTTTAACAGACAACGGCATGAAATGCAAACACTGAGCATAAAAGATTTGCTCGTAAATTCTTCTTCCTCGGTTTTTTATCACAGGGCGGGTCATCGCTTGTGTCCAGACGATAATTTTCTTAAAATTTCGCGTGTCATTTTTAAAATTTCGTGTTTTGGTGTTGGATAAAGTATCACATTTTCACGATAATAATATGATAATGTAATATGGCTGTCATAGTGTAATAACCCACCATATCTCCTCTACCAAATTTGCTTGCACGCAAAAAGCAATTTAAACACGTTACATGAATATACGCTATATTTTATAGGGTGAGTCGTAATTATGTACTATAAAGTATTGCAGGATATTATATACACCAAAGCAAACATATTTTGTCATGTAAACGTATAGTCGATACTGCATTTTTATCAAGATATGGCAACAATGCGTTATTTCAAAGTTAGTCTACCAACTACCCGTGGCTAAAATCGGAACTAACAGTCATTGCAGAATATTCTATACACCAAAACAAACATATTTTGTCATGTAAATGTATAGCCGATACTGCATTGTTATCAATATATGGCAACAATGCGTTACTTCAAAGCTAGTCTACCAATTACCCGTACTTCGGTGCGACGGATATGATGTCAAACTATATCTTTTACGCCCCATAATCCACCGCGAAATACCACCAATTTGCCAAATATTAAATTGCTACTATCGGTTTTGGTCATACGTAAACGCATTAGAATGGATCTGGAGGCTACAGGACTACTAGCAGATTATTATATCAATGTATGTTTCACTATATATTTATTAAAAGTGTTACGGTTGTGACATGGACTGAACACTTCATTTCCACATTCTTTCTCTTATCAAGAAGGATGTTGGCATTCCTTCATATGTTAAAGCATAGGGGGACACATCAACGGACATATTCTACAGTTGAGCTGAACAGAATATTAGCTTATTTATAAAAAAAAAAATAACTCCTGCTGAAATTGACTACACTTTTGAAATATTCACAATAACACGAAACAATTTGTAATCGTAATAATAAGAACAAAACAGCTGATAAACACACCGGAAAAAGAGATGAACTATGGATAATTTGACGGCCATACTAGTACACCTTTTTGGTTCCACCGTTTCAAGCTTGTGGCCCGGGGTTGCTACTGTCCTTTCGGATGCTGGAAGGTCGGAGATGAAAACGCCGAACTTTGCCTATAAAATTATCTTGACCGAGCTGTAAATTTATGTTCTTGTCAGGACTCGTCTTTTTATAAGTTCGATTTCCAATCAGTCCAGATGTAATTTTTGGCAACAAAGATGGTGCTAGTAAGATTTTCTCGGGATGCTCCCACTTCTTCTTGCCAGCATTTCACCAATACTACTCCATCACGCATTATTGTCGCTCTGTTAGTTATCAGACGCAGATTGCACTGGGCTGATTAACCTGTTGGGTTTTGCCTATATTTTCTCCAATTGCAAGGCGGATGTCAGATAATCTCTTGACGAATGAGATTTAAATCCACTCTAAATGAAAAAAACTGATACATAAACAATCAATTGTATGTATTTTAATAATTTTTTGCATTTTGTTAGTGAAATCTTGAAATAAAAGTTTTTTCTGTCGTTTTCTAATTACCGTAACTCCGTAATTATAACTGTGATCTCATTAATTTATGTACATTATTTGTTCCAAATAACTTCAGGGATCACCTCCATAAACCAGGGGAGAACTTCGTGAATCACTCTGTATATACAATCCATACATTTTGTCTTTCCACGCTCATGTGTGTGCAACTATGTTATGTACCGCCGCTTTCGTCTACATCCGAGAGCGTGGAAAGATAAAACGTATGTAAGTAAATTTGCTTTCTGTGAATAGTAAACGTAATATTTTTAATAATCTATTTAAAGACAATTGTCAGACTGTATAGCACTGATAGAATTGATGATAGCAAGATGGTATTTGGTGAAATGAGACTGAAGATTCTCCAAGAGATCACCTGACATTCGTCTTGCAATTGGATAAAAAAATATGTTTGATATATAACCGTAAAAATTCACTCTAATACGGGAAGTGTGCAACGACGACGACGATGACGACGACACGACTGCGAATGTCTGAGTTTTATCAATTTTAACCAATACTATCCGAAATTGAGATCTTTAATCACATTAAGCCAATGTTATGAGAGTTTGCCTCTGTAATAGGTACAGAAAAGCCAAACAGAAATGCAGTATAACATTTCAACATGGATATCATTTGATTTGTGAGTGGACAAACTGAATTTATAGCCTATTTTCTTCAGGCGGATGCTTACACAATTTTGATACATTGGAGTAAAAGTGCAGGTAGCCTACTGAAGTAATATTTTACCGCAAGTGCATTGAACTTGATTGCATGTTGATGTTCATGGAAAGGTCACAATGAAGGCTGCAGTTCGACCCCGTCCGAATTGTTTGTTTGATAAATTGTTGGTTACTCAGCTGCAAATGTCCTTGAAGATGGAGTGCCCATAAACAACACATTATATTCAAATTGTAAATAGGCGTAATTGTTTAATTTTAGGACATTGGTATACAGACACAACACGAATTTCAATTAAGCTGCCTTATTATTAACAGTAAAAATATCTGAGTCTGAATGAAGGAGAAACAATGTTAGATTACCCAGAAGCATTGCAGATTGGACTCTTTCTAATGCTGATGAGAAATATATAGTAGGAATGACGATGTTTTGAATGTTGGCTCTGTCTTTGTTTTCACGTGCAGGAAAAAGTTAGGTGAGAGGCGAGGGTTCAGTTGGAAAATAAAAACAACCGGTACATAGTGTGCAATTTTCCCAGTCTAGATGGACAAAAAACAAATTTCGACTTGTTTGGTTAGGCATAGATGAATATGAATTCATGTTCTTTATCATTTGAAGAAATAGCTTTTACTGTTTTATCAGCAGCAAGCTATATTTAGAATGATTTTAACAATGAGTTCTCCCTAATACTTCTCGCTCCTGTTCAGCCGTAGACAGAGAGGCTCACTATGTGGATGAAAAAAAGCCAATTGTTAGTGATTTATGGTGCTATGAGACAGGAATCTGTTCAGATAGGTACGTTCTTACTAATGTACCTTCAATTACAAGTTTGTAAAGTAAATTTTCTTCTTAAAGAAGAGTTTAAACATTACAATTGAAAATATATATGATTTTAAAGTTCTCCAAATATAATGTGAGTTTTATTATAGTCGACCACGTTCCGTTACAACAATTTCATTTAATACAGCATCATTTAGAGTGTTGAATCCTGTTTTAAAGTTTGCGCGTTCTTGCCTATTTATCAATATTTAATTGTTTTCAGTGATGGGACATGCGGTAACTGTTTCTTATTTGGTTTAACAGCAAAAATGAATCATGGAATAAGGAAGTTTTCAATCACTTGTGAATGTTTTAGGCCTGCAAAATTATTCACATAACATCGAACATCAGGTTAAAAATACATTGCACACATTTTTATCTAACCTTAACAAAAGCGTAGTGAATCAGAACGCAAATCACTAGCTGGACAAAATTAATAATTTCTCTGCATTCAACTTTACACAGAAGTTGCAGCTGGAATAATATATATATTTTTTTTGTCTACAAAGTCTGATTATGTTCTATAAGAGGAACGACCCTTTTATAGTGATGCAGTTAAACAAAATTAATAATTCCTCTCCTATATAATATATTTTTATGAAACTTTGTACAATAATTAGGCCTACAGGTAGCATACAGATGTAATCAGAATTCGTACACAAAAATATATGGTACCTGTAACTCCTGTACAAAGTTTAATAAAAATCTGTTATGTAGAAGAGAAGTTAATTTTGCTTAAATGCACCCTTTGTAAAGGCATACTTCCTCTTATGGAATCGTAAATATTGATTGTACGCAAAACATATATTCTACCTGTAACTTCCGTACAGTGTTTCATAGAATTTTTTTGGATTCCTATCCAAATTATTATTTTAGTCTAAAACCACTCCCTATAAAGGAGTAGTTCCTCGTACAAAAACGTAGTCAGAGTTTGTACACAACAAATATGTGATATTTATAAAGTCTGCACAAAGTTTCATAACAATCCGTTGGAATGCAGAGAAGTTATTAATTTTGTCCAGCTAGATTGGTGTTATTGCACACTGTGCGGTACTCACCCAAAACTTTAAAAGGTATGGGCTACTGGGGTTGAGCTTCCGTTGTAAATTTTTGCTGGGGTTAAGATTCTGATGATCATCCACCACAGAACAACCAGGAATTTACGTAACGCAGCGAATTAAACTGACGTAGCGAGGTCTACTTAAATTAATAAACATTAAGCCCGCAGATTATAGACGACAGTACGATATATGGATCATTTTATGCAGAAACAAAGAGCAAGGCAGAAAATAGCAAAGATTGGTGAATGCAATTTTTCGTTATTCAAGACATAAACGCTGATGAATTAAATATAATGTAGCCTATATGTGTACAGTGTACTTACACCGTCTTTTTTTAGTTTTAGTCCAGTGAAAAATGCCCTCTTCATTATTTTATTTTATACTGTAAGAGTTGGCGTGGAAACTTCATACGATCCAGTTGTACAAGTAATTGTCACAAAAAAGAGATACGAAGCCATTTTGACCTCAAATAATCAAGAGAGTCTTCTGTAATTTACAGCAACAGGTCTTCATTTCCTTCCCTGAGAAAGAAGGTTAAAATAAATTGTACGTGTTGTCCAACGTCTTCAAAAACTGGACATAGTTCTTGCCGTGCTCGTGACCTCAGTTTGCAGGATTCTGTTGGGAATAAAACGGCTACTGACCTTAAAAATAATAATACATAAAAATGATTTTAGTACCATGTTTCAAAGACGTACATCAGAAGTACATTAATATTTTTTTTTGTTCTGCTAGTATCTATATGTTATCTAATTGAAGTTATGTTAAAACAGTGCTACATCGTAGGGTAATGGAGTGAAAATCCGGAAGCAATAGGAAAATAGTGGTACATTCTATTCAACGTCTTTTAGTTATAAATCGTAAACCAAGTCCGCATAAAAACATCTCATGTTTCGCGAGTGTTAAAAAAGGGCATCCTTTTTTATGCACGAACTGTAGATTTCCTCAATGAAACTATCAGTATATTTTGTACCCGAGGCTATGGAGAATTTCCGCTGGCGACCTTCTAATAGTTCAGAAGAGTAGGCTGCCTCTGGTCGGTCGTGAGAATATATTCGAACGAGAGTGGCATACGTTACTTAACATGTGTTCATCTTTCAAGGTTTTATTCTAACATAAATTCACTTGTTTTTCTTGAATAGATTACACCGTTACCTATCTCATACCATCACCTTTTTAGTCTACTACAATTTTTTCTTTCTTTAAGCTGGCAGAGAATCTGTTGTTTATTTTTAACATATATTATGTTGTTTTTTTTATTTATGTTACTCCCTCATCATTGATATACTCATATCTGTTCCAATTCAGATCATTTTCACTTTATTCGATGATGATTTATTTCTTCTTTATAGGGTAAAGTTGCCTAATTCCGTGATACTCCTAATTCCGTGATACGTTTTTTCACTGAATGTTATGGGATTGGGTATCTTACTAGAAAGTTCACCAATGTTTCAAAAGTAGGCAAAAGATGCAGTCTTTCGAGAAAGATGTCTGTCGCTATAGGCGAACGGCAAAGCTTTGACTGACATTCAATTTTTAAAAAGTATCACGGGATTAGGGTTATCGGAAATAGGCAGCTTTACCCCACTGCTAGTAAAAGACTCTGTTTGAGTTTCTGCCTTCACTTATTCGTATCATATGATTAGAGCCCGGATGTTAGGCAAAATGCCTTTTTTACTGCGTAGAAGTAAATCATTATATTCATAGATATAGGCTAAATGTGATTTGGAGTAAATCAAAGTGGTAGGGCCAATTTTTATTTTATCTATTTTGCCTTATTAATACTAATTCAGTAAGAAAGGCCTTTTTTTGTTCATTTTAAAGCAATATTTCTTGTTTACTTGCAATTTTCTAATTAACTGTAATGTAATGTGTATGATATTTAAATATATGAAACAATAACTCACTTTACTAACAATAGTAAATAAAAGTAATTTATTTCGGTGCTTAATCTGCTAATAATCGTGCTTTAATACTATTGGTGTAATATGAATAATGATCGACAATCCACACGTACAAATATGTCACATCTTCACGATATCAACAATCAGTTTTATAATTTTGAATATTAAGCCCGTTCTCATAGAAGTTGTCACGTAGCATTTTCAATTGTTCGCTTTCTTATTTTCAAATCTTACTGTTACAAGTTTGTGCTACACGGTTTATTGTTGTAGGGGAAAGAAATTTAAGTGAGAACAGTCAGTTATTGTCGGGTGACAGAAGTTATAAGTTCGGTTAGCTAGAATGCCTAAGTTCAGTAAACCATTGAAAAGTAAACTTCATGTTTACGTTAGTGAATTTGGAGCCCATGTGTTTTCAACCGATGGAACAGTTTTATTATGTAAGGTTTGTGAAAAGACAGTTACTCACGAAAAAAAAGTATTTTCTAAGCCAACATGTGTCAACTACGAAGTAAAAATGAGAGTTATGTTGATATAATTTAAATTTATTGCTAAAATAAATTATGCCTTTTAAAAATTTCTAATGCCTTTTCCAAAATTTATTGTGCCCTTTTTTACGTTTTATTGCAATTTTCCCCGCCTATTTTAACTGTTATAAATGCCTAAACATCCGGGCTCTACATATGACTATTCCAGTTTTCTTATTTTGGGCTCACACGTGATAATATTCCATAGAACTCTAATATCTTATACAATGTTCATTTCATATTAATAATCCATTAGTATTGAGGAAAGAGTGTAAAATTTATTTCTTAGACCATAATAAATATGAGTTGAATGTTTAATTCTGTGTAATTTACTGCGCCATTAAATTCACCGTCTTAAGAAAAAATACATTTGTATGAAGAAATTTTACTATATGAGGTAAACTGATTCAATGGGTGAAGTTAAATTTCTATTCCATTAATCTTAATTCTAAGATTCACTATTATATCCAATCGCGCGACTGTACATTTGCCTTATTTCGGTGTCTTCTATCACTCCAAGATTCTTCTGTCACTTATCTGGGGTTTTCCTTTACTTCGTTTGGATCGCTTCTGTCACTGTACTCGGGTTTCTTCTATCACTTTATTTGAGTCTCTTCTGTCACTTTATTTGGGACTTTCTGTTTCTTCATTTGGGCCATTCTGTTACTTTATTTGACTCTTTAGACTTTTTTGTTGCTCTTTACTGAATACATCATTCACCTTAATTAATAACATTACTTACGTTTCCCTCTGTATCTGAGTATGTTTTCCTATTACTAATTAATATGGAAATAATAATATTAACTTGTTACTTTATTTGTGCCTTTCTGTTCTTTATTTAGATAGTTTTGTTACTTTATTTAAGTCTTTCTGTTTCTTCATATGGGTCTTTCCGTCACTTTATTTAAGTATTTCTGTTACTTTATTGGGTGTTTCTCTTACATTATTTTGGTCTTTCTTTTACTTCATTTGGGTTCTTCCGTAACTTTATTTAAGTATTTCTATTACTTTATTAGGCCTTTCTGTTACTTTATTTAGGTCTTTCTGTTCTTCATTTGTTCTTTCCGTCACTTTATTTAAGTATTTCTGTTACTTTATTTCGGACTTTCTGTTACTTCATTTGAATCTATGTTTCTTTTTTTTTGTATCGTTTTCTTACTTTCAGTTTACTTTATTTTAGCATTAAGTAGTGCTAGGTACTTTATTGAGATATTTCTGTTACTTTATGTGGGTCTTCTTGTTACTTTATTTCTATATTTTCGTTACTTTATTTGGGACTTTCTGTTACTTTGTTTAGATATTTCCGTTACTTTATTTTGGATATTTATGTTACTTTAGTTCGATCTCTTTTAGAATTTATTTGTTTCTTCAGTCATTTTATCTGCACACATCGGATTTATAAAATAAAACCATCTGCCCTTCAATAAGGGTGACCACAAGGATCCAGAAAACAAATACATATAGGCCTATAAAAGTTTACAATGAAAATATATAACTTACAATACACTTCAAAAGAAAATTAAAATGGATCATATTACTTGAAATAGAGATGAAATTGCAAAATTTGAATTGAGTCCTTTGGAATTTCTGTAAGGATTTTCTCAACATTGTAAAATGTGAATCCCTTTGATTTTAAAAGGTTATAGGTGTATTTGGAGATGGTGCCACGAACTTCAAAAAGAACTCCGTGTACCGACCAACGATTAGCCATGATGTTATACTGCTCGCTAAAATAAGGAATGCAAGGTTCATAGGTGATTCTCTTTTCATCATCAATAAGTTTTGGCTTTTGTGCATCTCTTTCAAACTTGATAGTCGGGTCTAGTATTGTTTCTGTGTTCTTTTTCCTGTTGTCTTACTTTGGTTCTGCCTCTTCTGTCTTCAATATATTGGATTAATGTTTAACACTGTCTTGATCTCGTGAAGATACTTTCACAATTGAAATAGATATATATTAAATTAGATACATTTTCAATCGTTTGGTATTATATTACCTACCTTCTCTTTGTGAAATTCTGCACAACATAAAACAGAAAATAAGTGATAAACTGGGTATGGGTTAAGAATGCCGTTCTATAGACACAAGGTTGCGAAGGTTCTTGGCTTTGCAAATACGTGAACAAATGCCAGTTATGCCCGCTAGTTCCTTGCATCCCATGTGTAACCATTCAGCCGTGCCTTCAGGCGATGCTGTGAGTTACCATTCATTATGTGTCAAGAATGCTGTAACCCCACTTGTACGTAACGGGAATCTTAGTTCAGTCTTTCATAATCTATTTATAATAATAGTCTGCATACGTAAAATTCAAAATCACTGAATTTTTTCGGGAAAAAAAAATACAGTTAATGTAATTGAAGGTGACCCAGATTGTTTTTATTGTATTTTAAACAATTTTGATACAAATCTTTATGAAATCTAGTTCTCTAATGGAGCTTTCGGGAAGTTCACCGTTTCGGCAACGTTATTCAGTTGTTGTTTTTTTAATAAAGAACTTGTTTTTATGACAAACATTAGCATTCTATCTCGTTTGGACTTAGCTATTATTTTCAAGTTTTGGGTAAGGCGTATGATTTATTACAAAAGTCAACGTGTGTTTCATATTAATTAAAATATCTATATATGGACGTAATGGAACGTAACAACACAGGAGCAACTCTTGTAAGGCCAGTGGATAAATAACATTCCTATCCTGTTTGTGTCCCAAATTTTAAGACATTACGTTAAGTGTTTTAAAAATATTTCACTCCTCTCACTTGCAACCGAAGCACCATTTACATGTGTTTTGCTCAATATCATCATCATTATTATCATCATAACTATTATTGTTATAATCTTCGTACCATAACTGAAGGTTCAGGTGTAAGAACTATACGAATGTTACGGTTACTGCCTCCCTAGAAAGTTCGCTTTAGAATTCCATAGATTTTGTCTCCTGAGAGTGTGATAAGAATAAATCAATCAGTTTCTTATTACTTTCTACATCGATAAAAGAAGAATTATAACTATGGAACATCGTCCGTTTCATTTAATTTGATAGATAGATAGATAGATAGATAGATAGATAGATAGATAGATAGATAGATAGATAGATAGATAGATAGATAGATAGATAGATAGATAGATAGATAGATAGATAGATAGATAGATAGATAGATAGATAGATAGATAGATAGATAGATAGATAGATAGATAGATAGATAGATAGATAGATATATAGATAGATAGATAGATAGATAGATAGATAGATAGATAGATAGATAGGTAGGTAGGTAGGTAGGTAGGTAGGTAGGTAGGTAGGTAGGTAGGTAGGTAGGTAGGTAGGTAGATAGGTAGATAGGTAGATAGGTAGATAGATAGATAGATAGATAGATAGATAGATAGATAGATAGATAGATAGATAGATAGATAGATAGATAGATAGATAGATAGATAGATAGATAGATAGATAGATAGATAGATAGATAGATAGATAGATAGATAGATAGATAGATAGATAGATAGATAGATAGATAGATAGATAGATTTATTGAGTAATATTATACATACAGATTTTTATATTTATTTTTCTCTAAAATCCAATGCACGGGTTTTCTGTCCGTACGTATTTTGTATCTAAAACAAGTCCTACTTTGTAGGTTTCACCCCCCCCCCACACCTATGATTATATCCAATTACTCTCTAAAAGAACACGCATATTAAGATGAAAATGGCACACAAAAATATTATATAATAAATCCTA
The DNA here is from genome assembly GCF_040183065.1 of Periplaneta americana. NCBI lineage: Eukaryota > Metazoa > Arthropoda > Insecta > Blattodea > Blattidae > Periplaneta > Periplaneta americana. Next base: position 95,577,438 of record NC_091131.1, on the reverse strand, counting down.
ACCTAAAACAAACATAAAAGTGTATAGTTGGGTAGATACTATTATCCCTTCCTCAGTTCGTGTCACAAATTTCAACAGCTGAAGTTCTAATCTTTCTCGCCTTCAAGAGGAACAATCGAATCTTTTTTTCGTATTCTCTAATCCCCATGAGGTCAAGGAATGCAAGCGAACACCTATTCTGACTTAGCATCGAGGGTGGTAGATATTCATTTAATTTATGAACGACTGTTGTCTTGTAAGGCTTTAGTTTTAGCAATATCGACGCTTCCCAAGATGATATTTTGATTACACCAGCTTGTTCAGCTAACTTTGTTAATGATTTGGTGGGAGACTATTCCAGCCTCTTGTCTATGTCATCGAATTTTTCTTCAGTTAGAACGCGATTTATATACATTATTTTTATTTTTAAATGAGCCAGATCCACGAAATTCTGGAGTGTCTATTCAACTGATATCCTTTCTTAAATTCCTTTATGTCCTTATACAAACTCTAATGATTTTGTTCTTACTATTTGTTTCTATCTCATTCAGTTTTTTCTTCAAGATATGTCTCTTTTTGTTCCTAAGTGTACGACTTGCTTTCCGTCTTTCATTGAACTAATTATCTCTATTCGCCTGGACTGGATCGTGTAAGAATTTCAATTTAGCCTATATCTTATTCTCTAATGTTCCTGCCCCGTTCTCCTATTCTCTGATGAAACCGATATACATAACTCAGAAAGGTGGGATATGTTTTCATCTATTCATTCATTCATAGTTTTCTGCCCAAGGGCAGATCTTTCACTGCAAACCCAGCATTCTCCAATCTTTCCTATTTTCTGCCTTTCTCTTAGTCTTCGAATATCTTAATGTCGTCTATCATCTGATGACATGGTGAAAATGCCCAAAATCCTCACACAATTTTGATCACCGTAAAGTCCCAAATCGTACTTGACAGATAAAATATTGGATGTGATGTCCAAAGTACTGTCAGAAGACCAAAACAGACCACCAGATCTAATACATGGAAAGAAAATGAAAGTGGTGGTAATGGTGAACTTAATCCTTAAGAAGATGCAATTTACATCTTTTATGTGTGTTTTTCGTCATTATTTCGTTTCAAATTTTTATTCTGCAATAATGTTACATGTAGGCCTACGTAAATAAAAAGCATATCATGATTCTTGAAAATCTTGTAAACTTCTGCGAGTTTACGAACAATGAAAATAGCTTCATAGGTCCTACCTTCAAAATTATTGTATAAAATAACCTCCTAACCATAGAAGGTGCGGTGAATTAAAACAGCATAAAATGAGTTGAATACTTCCAAACTTTTGTGCAATATATATATATATATATATATATATATATATATATATATATATACTTTACTAATTTCTTGAGTAACAATAGTGGTGGTAGTGGCGATGATGCAGCCTGACTTAAAGTAATTACCATCCATTGTTTGTCTTAACATGTGAACAATAGCAAATGACTAGCGTTTCATGTTGAATCTTTCGTACACTACTTTTAACACTTGAATATAAATAATTGATTAAATGGCGATCTTATTCGTGTTAATTGTGTAAGCATGTGCGGCTTACAGCGTTTATGTACAGAGTTTTATAAGTAGTAGTAATTGACAATTTTGTACCCTGGTATTTATTATGGTTCGCCTTTGTAATGCTCTTCATGTTTTGGAGATAAGATTGCAAAGATAAGTTCATAATAGTAAGTACTTGGTGTGTATTCTGACAAAATGTTTATTTCGGCAATTTTTATCTATTATACTGTTCTAATGCGATAACCGGTTCGAACAGCGGATAAATCGGTTAATGCAAAATTAAAGCTGATAAATTACTTTCTGTAATATTGCAGTTTCCCTTACATTCCCGTGAGACCCTGGAACCTGAATCATGTGTGGAGTGTGAGAAATATGAACCTTTTGAAGACACTAACATTTCGCCATTAAAGCTACGATGACGCTCCTTAACGTAATTGTTGTCCATGTAATCTTACAAAGTAGTTCCTGAAATCATTGGAGACCTCACTTCACACCAGTTTCTGTAAGATATTAACATTCAATTCTATCCGATCTATCCAAGCGATGAGATTCATTCTCAAGTTGTCGACTGACGATTATTGCGGAACACTGCCTTGTACTGGGAAAAAGAGCGCCCTGGCCATTGAGAAACAACATTTACTCTTTAGAGACATGTTTATGAATGGAAACGAAAAGAGAGGCAGCTGATGTTTATGAAATTATAATTGCTTAATGAATCAGCGTTATGATAAGTTGCAAGGCACTCCTAAATGACACATCAATGTTTATGTGTGATAGTTACAGTACAGTTTTTTAGTGATGACAGCTATTATCGCTTGTGTGAAAGAAAAGACTGAAGTTCCACAGTCCACAGAGAGGCAATTTTGAGCAACAGTTGCCAGCTGTCACGTCTAAGCAACTGTATTGAACATTCGGATGATGATTGATCTACAATTGGGGGGGGGGGGGGCTTTAGTCGAAAATTATTTGATGAGAACTTTATTTTTATGTGTTTTATGTGAAAATTTAAAAAAAAAATTAGTTTACTTAAAAAATTCAAAATATGTCTATTTGTTTTTATGTGAAATAAAATTGTAATTATATACTCAGGTGACCTTGTCCGAATCTTAAATAAAATATTTATTTACCTAAGATTCCTAGCCCTATTTATCACAATTTAAAACTAAATTAGAAAGGGGTATTTTATTGAACTCGAGTTTTAATAAGTAGCTAAATACGATGCTTTGTATCCCAATGTAATAGATTTTCATAGTAATTAAATCGTGTTGTATGTTATTACAATAACTCTTGTCCTACCTTTAATTTTCTAGTCTCTATGCATAACAGTTCTGATTGTTTATTGTTAGTAAAATAACATGTACAAAATACAGTCTTAATTCTTCCCTGAAAGAGTAAAAACTCGTGCTCAGGGAGTCATCTAAACACATACTTAACACAAACAAAGATAATTATTTGATTGAGCTGTCATTACTTCTTTTGTAGATTGTGTCACTCAAATTCTGTCATTATTGTTGTAGATTAATTGTTCTGATGGTGTGGAAGAGAAGGCTTATTGGCCTTCACTCCGCCAGAATAAATAAATAAATATATAAATAAATAAACAAATAAATAAATACATAGTATATTTCATTGCTTTACATTATATCACATTTATTTATTTACATCCGTCGATTTTCAAATTCATAAATTTCCAACAAGTTAAAAAACTTTGCACCTAAGTGAGAGATTTCCCGTCACAATTTAGCATTATTTAGTCATCCTCGTCAAAATCCAAATCAGTCGTCCTCGCCTATATTCAGGGGTAATGAATTTGTCCGGAGAAGTAGCAGACCGCAATTATGGCGTACTATAATACTAGAATGATAAAGAAATCGTCTATTCGTCGCTTGAAAATAACGTTCATCTTCAAGTGGTCGAATCGAAGCAAGATGTCCAGTTCCAGTAGCACGTCTTGTGAAGACATTTTCAGACAAATCCAGTATGAATATAAACTGAAACTGAGAGAGAAAATATGCGAATAATAAAATGACAAGTTAATATTAAGATTATTGATTTAAATTTAAATTTAAAATCTCATTAACAATAACTCAGTTCATCACATTTAAAGAATCACACAATCCCCGAGCGAAAATAATAATTATATTTATTAATAATATAATTTAACACAAGTATTCACTTTTAATATGTAGGATGCAAACATTCACTCATGCCATAATCATTAAGATTATCCACTTCTTGTTAACTATTAGGATATAACAATAATTAAATTACTACAGCTATGGGCACAATAAAAAGAACACTGTTAAAGACAGTCTGAAAAGAAACAATAATAGAGGACTACACAACAACGGCCATACCTACATTATTATAAGCAGAAAATTGGATATTGATCAAACAACAGCGAAAAGCATTAGAGGCAGCAAAAATGAAATTGTTACTTGCAGGATACAGTTTGTTAGATAGTAAAAAGAATGAAGATATTCGTGCAGAATTACAAATGCAGAATATTGTTGAAATAATAGATCAAACAGATTACAATGGCACAATCACATACAAAGAATGGAACCGATTCGTATCCCTCTATAAAAATTAAAGTGTAAACCAAAACGTAGAAGAGGAGTGGGTCGACCAGTGAAAAGATGGACAGACCAACTTAAAAAAATTCCTGAAAACCGAACAGGCTAAATGGCGTAAGCCAAAATGTTTATGATTATTAGAATTAAGGTGGCTTACGGCATCAGTGATTTCTTACGTGAGGAATACACAGCCAAGCATACCAGTGTGAACGTGCATCCTGTAATCATTGATAAACTTCTCTCTCCTCCTTTGTTGACCATCGGTTGCGGAAAAGCCAGCTCTTCAGTCCACTTGGTTGTTTACCTTACTAATGTATTACCTACGACATCTTCATGGATTTCAAGCCGCCAGTCTGTGAAAATAACATAAATAATTTGTGATTTTCTGTCAAATATAACTGTCAATTATGCGAATAATCTTTTACGTTATATGCTACTGCCATATTATAATAATATTCATCACTTGTATAATGTTAGTTACTTACAAATGGCTTTTAAGAAACCCTCAGGTTCATTGCCGCCCTCACATAAGCCCGCAATCGGTCCCTATCCTATGCAAGATTAATACAGTCTCTATCATCATATCCCACCACTCTCAAATCAATTTTAATATTATCCTCCCATCTACGTCTCGGCCTCCCCAAAGGTCTTTTTCCCTCCGGCCTCCCAACTAACACTCTATATGCATTTGTGGATTAGCCCATACGTACTACATGCCCTGCCCATCTCAAACGTCTGGATTTAATATTCCTAATTATGTCAGGTGAAAAATACAATGCGTGCAGTTCTGCATTGTGTAACTTTTTCCATTCTCTTGTAACTTCATCTCTCTTAGCCCCAAATATTTTCCTAACCACCTTATTCTCAAACACCCTTAATCTCTGTTCCTCTCTTAAAGTGAGAGTCCAAGTTTCACAACCATACAGAAGAACCGGTAATATAACTGTTTCATAAATTCTAATTTTCAGATTTTTTGATACCAGACTAGATGACAAAAACTTTTCAACCGAAAAATAACGGGAATTTCCCATATTTATTCTGAGTTTAATTTCCTCCCGAGTATAATTTATATTTGTTACTGTTGCTCCAAGATATTTGAATTTTTCCACCTCTTCGAAGCATAAATCTCCAATTTTCATGTTTCCATTTCGTACAATATTCTTGTCACGAGACATAACCATATACTGTATCTTTTCGGAATTTACTTCAAAACCTATCGCCTTACTTGCTTCAAGTAAAATTTCCGTGTTTTTCCTAATCGTTTGTGGATTTTCTCCTAACATATTCATGTCATCCACATAGACGAGAAGCTTATATAACCCGTTCACTTTCAAACCCTCTCTTTTATCCTGAACTTTCCTAATGGCATATTCTAGAGCAAAGTTAAAAAGTAAATGTGATAGTGCATCTCCTTGCTTTAGCCCGCAGTGAATTCGAAAAGCATCAGACAGAAACTGGCCTATAGGCCTATTTCTTAATTTCATAATAATCTATGCTCTGCTGAGCTTCAGTTTTGATATTATCTCGGATATTTTCCCACACGCTATTAACATGTAACTATTCCTCAACTTCGTCGAAAGCTACTAAATATAGACCTGATAATGTTGCTTAGTTTTCTCGTCCTTTAATTTCAAAATATCGAATGTACTAATATAAACTTGTTGCTCTACTCGCTTGGTTACTGATAGTTTTCTCTTACTTCTCCAATTACAAAATAATGGTCAATTATAGTCTGCCCCCTGAAGGTTCGAATGTCTACTAGTAGTCTTCATTTATCTATCAAGATGTGATCTATTTGGTTGTGTGTTAATCCTTCTGGAGAATTCCAAGTATATTTATGTATATCCTTTTGGGGGAATGTTTTACTTTTGAAAATTAAATTTTTTTTATATGGCGAAGATGACTAATCTAACTCCATTGTCATTGCTAGTTGCATGTAGGCTCTCTTTTCCAATAGTCGCTTTAAAAATATCTTCCCATCTTACTTTAGCGTTGAAATTCTCCAATAAAAATTTCATGTGATATCTAGATAACTGATCAAAAGTGTGTTCCCATTCCTCATAGACGCTATCCTTTATATGGTCGTCTTTCTCTTCTGTACGGGTGTGAGCATTTATAACTACGATATCGCACCATCTGCCCTTAAGTACTAAATACGATAACCTGTCACTGATAAATTCGACATTTTTATTGCTGACTTTATTCTTTTATGAACAAAGAATCCTGTTCCTAATTGGTGATTATTGTTTCCTTCTCCATAATACAACAAGTAATCTCCTATTTGTGATATGCCATTCCCATCTAACCTAACCCATTGTACTCCCACGAAGTCTATTCTATATCTAGCTATTTCTTTTGCTACTAATGTTACCCCTCCTGTTCTATAAAGACTAGTTACGTTTCAAGTACCAAATCTCATAACTTTAGTCCTTTGCTGTGATCGTGCCAGAGAATCAGTCCCATTCCGAGGCTTGTTGTATGGTTTCCTAACAAGCTTTTTTTACGGTGATGGGTTGTTAGTCCTTCGCCCAACCCCCAAGCTAAAGGACCACTCCTCATCGGCTGTCTATGACTGCTTATACAATATATTCGCAACTACCCTCCATATCTGGACCTATCCGCAACCTGATCACGCGCGATGCCGCGGTGATAGGGACCCACAATACACTACTACTACTGCTACTGCTACAGCTACTGCTGCTGCTGTCAGTGATTCGAATAATCATGTAAGTTTAACGTTCATAATAATATCCATCACAAATATGGGTACAATAAAAAGAACATTCTTAAGAAAAGTGCGAAATGGAACAATAATATAGTCATATAAAGCGATGTTCATATCTGCATTGTTACATAAAGCAGAAAATTGGGTATTAATCAAACAACAGCGAAAAAGAATGGAGGCAGCTGACATGAAATTGTTACTACCACTTGCAGGATCCTTCCTGTTAGATCGTAAAAAAAGAAATGAAGATATTCGTGTAGGATTACGATTGCAGAACACTGTTGAAAAAATAGATATATACAGATTACAATGGTACAATCACTTACAAAGAATGGAACCGATTCGTATCCCTATACAAAAATTTAAAGTGTAAATAAAAACGTAGAAGAGGAGTGGGTCGACCAGTGAAAAGATGGACAGATCAACTTTAAAAAAATTCTGAAAACCGAACAGACTAAATAGCGTAAGCCAGAATGTTTATGATGATTAGAATTAAGGTGGCTTATGACATCAGTGATTTCTTACGTGAGGAATACAAAATCAAGCATACCTGTGTGAACGTACATCCTGTAATCTTTGATAAACTTCTCTCTCCTCCTTTGTTGACCATCGGTTGCGGAAAACCCAGCTCTTCAGCCCACTTGGTTGTTTACCTTACTAATGTATTACCTACGACATCTTATGGATTTCAAGCCGCCAGTCTGTGAAAATAACATGAATAATTTGTGATTTTCTGTCAAATATAACTCTCAGTAATGCGAATAATGTTTTAAGCTTTACGTTACTGCAATATTATAATAATATCCATCACTTGTATAATGTTAGTAACAAGTAAAAATGATCATATCCATTGCTGTCGTTCGAAGTTCACCGAAACTGACGCCATTGCTGACCATAAGCTTTACAAATTCGGCTAAATTTTTAGAAAATTCATTATGCATTATACAATGTCGCCAACGACAATTTATGAAAAATCGCTAAGGAGCAGACACTCTTTCTGGCGCAGTCTTTAGCAATCCCAATAAACCTTACTTCTAGGTTCGCTTTACCTTGAGCAGTGATATCCATTGAGAAACAATTTTAATGATATAGTGATCTAGTACCAGAAGATCTTGTTTCGTATCCATCTTGTAAATGTTGATCCTCTAGAAAATGAACTGTGGTTACTAAGCAATGATAACAAAATTATTTATAATTATTGCCCAGCTTTCACTATGGCAACCTTACTTCGGCAAATTTCAGGAAAAATTACTCATATGCATTCGGGTTATTGGATATTCGGGAATTTCGACTTTGGGAAGAATGATTCGGGAAAGTGGATTCGGAATATAGCCTATCCATTCGGGAAATGACCATTTGGGGTACTGAATTCGGAAAACGGTCGGGAACGCCTTTATTCGGGCTTGAAGCATGTCTCTTTCAACCTTCAGTAGATCGCTTACTGACAGAGGCAAATCAGCCCCTTATTGTATTGTGTTCATAAACATACGTTTCCTAACAGACGTTTAAGGTTTTGAGAAAGAACCAATCTAAATGTAATTAGGTAACCCGCCACTGATAGATGCCTGTGTACTGGAGTTGCAGGGAAGTTGGACGGAAAGGAGGGGGTGAAGCAAAGACAGTTTACTGCGCTTCCCCTTCGACGTCACTATCACGATGACATTTCTGCCGATTCCTGCCTTATTGTGTCCATATAGGCTGCATCTTATAATTGTCAACCAGATAGGTTTTCTCTTACGGAACTGTAAAAAGAAAATATATTACAGACCCCTGCGGTGGCTGAGTGGTCAGACCTCCTGCCTGACACGCAGGCGGCTCGGGTTCGAGTCCCGGTCAGGTCTGGGATTTTTCATTAAAAATCCATAGTGACACTTGTGGCGGACGAGGTCGCAGTTGGGATTTTTCTCGGGGTTCTCTCGTTTTTCCCCATATTAGGCATCTACATCATTCCGTCACCATTTCTCCATAGCATTCCCCGATCGCCGGGTGGCGACTCACAGAGGGGGCTGCCCTACGGACGAGGGATGTTGCCTGCTCGAAACCTGAGTACGCAGCGAACCTTAGTGTAGTCAGCCGGTGTGAGTTTGAGAATACGTCTAGCTTGAGTGTTAGCACAGTAGATCGTAACAGGTCGCAGTGCTGGACTTTAGTGCTCCTCCCGTAAATTCCATTCGAACTATATTATACGTCACAGCGTCTTCGTCTTTTATCCATAGTTCTCCTAAAACAAACAGTGAATCCCTCGCCTGGAAAGAACATCCTACATTGAACCCATAATATCACATTACACCACTCGGCTGATGTAAACAAAGTAAAGATGAAGTCGTTTAACAGTCACCAGTGTTATACCATATGGACATAACTACCGCCTTTACACTTCGCTAGTGCTAAGCCTCTCAGAAACACAAAGAGATATAACGATGACAATGAAACATTTTACATGCTACAAAGTAAAAGGTACATGCAGATTTCTTGTGTATGCAAATAAGATTGGCGGTTACTGTTACCCACTACCGTGTGCTACTCATAGCACGAAGCGAAGGACAGTCAACTTTATATTGCAAGAATTAGATAGCTAGCTGACGGTTTCGTCGGGGTTCGATTCCAGAAATCTGAGATAGAAAAGGTGACTTTGCTGGACTTTTCCTCGGAGTATTTTTTGCTTTTCCTATGGTTTTCACTGCATCATTGGTCAATTTTCGTAACATCGTTTTGCCTCTGTGTATTATTTCTGTCGCTTCAAGGCAAAATATGATGTTATTTCTTTCGATTTTTCAGGGGCGAGCGTAAGTTTGAACGACCGCATAAAATCATAGGAATCATGTTTCATAACAGCGGGTTAGAGAGATGACCATGTCATCTTTTACCAAAATAAAGATACTATCAGGAAGCAAAACATATCGCAAAATCTCATTTTCATAAAAAATTTATGTATCACCTTTTGCCCTGGAACCACAGATCTGTAAATGGAAATATAAGTTCATTAAGATATACTAATTACTAAATTTGTGAACTTCAGGTCTATACTCTGTGTATTTTTTTAGTATGTTATTTTACGACGCTTTATCAACATCTTAGGTTATTTAGCGTCTGAATGAGATGAAGGTGATAATGCCGGTGAAATGAGTCCGGGGTCCAACACCGAAAGTTACCCAGCATTTGCTCGTATTGGGTTGAGGGAAAACCCCGGAAAAACCCTCAACCAGGTAACTTTACCCGACCTGGAATCGAACCCGGGCCACCTGGTTTCGCGGCCAGACGCACTAACCGTTACTCCACAGGTGTGAACTACTGTGTGTATATGTACGGAGGGCTGTGGATAAAAACTTATTTACAGATCCGTTATGTATACAAATCCTAAAACTAAGCCCCGGAAGTATCATAGATTGTCCATGAAATTACCTAACGGTCACCAGTATATAAGCTATGTTCAAATGTCAGCGATTCTCGCTAACTGGATGTTCCTGGACTAACATCGTGAAAAATGCCTCTTATGGTAACGAGACTCGCTCTCCGAGCGTCCGTCGACTAGCAATGGATATAGTTCCTTACGACAGCGGGCTCACAAACTAGACGTTCCCGCCTGACGTCATTACATTATATGTCATGACATCATGAGCCTTCCGCAGAGAACAGTAATTTGCTCTCCGTTGTTCCTATCGGGCATCATAAAGGCTTATATATATATATATATATATATATATATATATATATACACAGTGAAACCTGTTCAAAACGGAACCTGAATAATCCGGAATCCTGTCTATTTCGGAACAATTTATTGGTCCCGGCGAAATTTGTATGTATTATGTGTAATTTTTCCTGAATAAAACGGAAACTGTCCAACGCGGAAACGGAAACTGTCTGCTACTGTTCAAAACGGGAACAATATTTTGGACACACTTTATTTTGTAACTATATTTTGAAACAGCGTGTAATTTCAAGAACTATACGAAATATGTAGGTCACTAAGATAAAAACAAGTTTTCTTTGCAAAATTCTAGAGAGTATGAGGGTGTGTTGGCCTGTCGGTCATAAATTTTATTACCCTGTTGACTAGGCAGAAGAGTGCCTTCAAAGATTTTCAATGCTTCACACCCGTATACTGTCGTAGCTAAACTGAGCGCAAGCGTAGTGATTTCCAGGTAAAAAAAAAAGTTGCATAAAATGTGGCATTAACATTAAGTGATGAAGTAAAAGTTATCGAGATAAAGGAAAATTAGAAACAAAGTCTGTGTGTTGAAGTTCAGTTTTGGAAAACTCAGGTGTGACACTTTAAAAAATAAAGATCATAATGAGTGAGTGGCGTGCGGCCAATATTGGTAACACAAAAGGAACCAGAAAGCAACTGTTTATGTGAAAATAAATGAACTGTTGTGAGAGTGGGTTCTTCATGACCTTTCAAAGAACAAGCCAATTTTTGGATCTGTTCTGCAAAGCAAGCTATTGAACTGGGAAAGAAATTAAATAAACCAGAATTCAAGGCTTCTAACAGATGGCTCCTAGTCTAATTAATTAATAATGTGCAGTGATATGCAGTACAGTATTAGAGTATAGTGTTAGATATTAAATATAATGAGATTAGTAAACTTTAGTAATGTTTAATGACTAATGAATGAGTTACGATAATATTTATACAGAAAATGAGATTTTAATCAAGATGATTCACCAACGTAATAAGCAACAGAGAGCTGATTTAATGTGATGAGTGTTAAATGGAATATTTTGTACTTCTTGCAGTTTGGGACATGCCATTTTCTTTTTCATGTATATGAATGACAAGATGTCCCATTTTAATGTCACACCTGAATAATACGGAAACCTGTCCACAACGGAAAAAAATTAAGACCATGTCACTTCCGTCTTGAACAGGTTTCACTGTATATATATATATATATATATATATATATATATATATATATATATATATATATATAGTTTTTCAACCCTAATTGCTTCTTCAATTTCTGAAACATTTTCTTCTGATGTTCCACTCTCTTCGATAATTTCACTAAACGGACCATCTACGTAGCTCAGGAGTTAAAGAACATACGTTCGGGCATGACTTTGAAACACGCTTTGGCAGGTTATCTGATTTTTTCCCCCCGAGGTTATTTCAGTAATCTCATGACAAATCCTCAGCTTCATCTCGATATCTTCAATTCAACTCGCGCCAGATAACCTCCCAGTTGATGTAGTGTCGTTAATTATTTAATAATATGCAGTAGGTCTTATAATAATAATAATAATAATAATAATAATAATAATAATAATAATAATAATAATAACACGACAAATTATTGGATGGGCTCAGGCCCAAGGGTTCATATAATTTGGCGTCACTGACTGTTACGATAGATGGGCAGGACATTTTGAGCCTGAAATGGAGAAACGCTGATTTTCCGTCATCCAGAATATTCGCACCAACCTTCCTCTTGCTAAAATCAACCTAATTCTTTCATTCGACGTCAGAAAGATTATTCGACTCCACTGGATTTCTCAGGGATGAAAGGCCAATGGAAAATAATACGCTAATCTCTCTAGGACAGATCTGAAGAACGCTATGAAAAAGAGAGGGCCACATTTTCTTTTCCCAAGAAAAATGTTTTCTGCTTCATTAAAACGCAAAGCTACGTGAGGCTAGGGTAAGAGTGACGGCACTCACTGAAATCAGCGGAACGTCTCGTAGAACATCCATCATATGGCCCTTGCGATTTTTGACACTTTCAACAAAAGTGTTGGAAGGTGAAAGGTTTCGATGTCATCAAGAAGTGGGAACCGCCTGCTACATAACTGTTGAAGTTTGAAAGAAATTATGTTTTATCTAGCGACGCTTTCAATTGCAAAAGTTATTCAGTACTGAGCGAGTTGGCTTAGATGGTAGCGTTTGAGAGGTCCGGGGTTCAAACCACGTGGCCGACCAATCTGACTGAGGTTTTTCATGGTTTCTCTCAGTCACAATACAAATGCCGGATTATAAATTTACATACCATGATTCATCACCGCCTCAATCACCAATCTTATCATAAACATTAATCAAAATCTATAATCAGTCACATGATCACAAGCCATCTTACTTACTTACTTACTTACTTACTTACTTACAAATGGTTCTTAAGGAACCCGCAGGTTCATTGCCGCCTTCACATAAGCCCGCCACCGGTCCCTATCCTGTGCAAGATTAATCCAGTCTATCAACATATCCCACCTCCCTCAAATCCATTTTAATATTACCCTCCCATCTACGTCTTTTTCCCTCCGGCCTCCATACTAACACTCTATATGCATTTCTGGATTCGCCCATACGTGCTACATGCTTCGCCCATCTCAAACGTCTGCATTTAATGTTCTTAATTATGTCAGGTGAAGAATACAGTGCGTGTAGTTGTGCGTTGTGTTAACTTTCTTCATTCTCCTGTAACTTCATCCCTCTTAGCCCCAAATATTTCCCTTATTCTCAAATCCTTAATCTCCGTTTCATAACCTTATTCCTTTGCTGTGGTCGTGTCAGAGAATCAGTCCCATTCCGAGGCTTAAAGTATGGATTCAAAACAAGCTATTTGTTACGGTGATGGCTTGTTAGCCCTTAGCCCAACCCCCAAGCTGGAGGACCACTCACAAGCCATCTACAACACATAATAGAAACAGGAACTCAACAATACTGAAAACGACCTACTGCTTTACTCACAGATTCTAAACACGAGATAAGATCACAGAATGTTAGAGTTAAAGCGTGTATAAATAAACTTAAAAAAGAAAAGTTATTCAGCGTTCAAATTCAACGTGGACTAAACAATGCCGACAAATTTTGCTTTAAATCTTCTATCAGTTATTTAATGGTGCTGATCTACTGCACTGTTATGGCGGCGCGTTAGATTAGTGATAGCGAGTTGACGGTTTGGCAAAATAAGACAGGACTTGCCATTGGATTGCCTGTCACTCGCGCTGTAGTTAAAGAAAACTTAAAAATCTGAACTAGATAATCATCCTAAGCAGGATTGGAACCCTAAAACGAGTAGGCCTACAGTCTTGAATTGCGAGTCCAACGCTTTAGCCCTAAATAACGCCTCGCCGATGGATCACAGATGTTCTGTCTTCTAAACTCTCCGTCGACTGAATTTATAATATTATAGTGAACGAGATATAGCATGATTAAAGATTTTCTGGCTTTCCCCTATTTCTCTCAACATTACAAATTTCACTCCAACAACGCATGCATAGGCTATATATCCAATGGGTATATACACATCACAGTAAGACCAACATTTAAAAGTTCATATTTCAGTTAATGATTGCACTTCTATGTTTTTGTTACGGGAAAATTTTCCAGTAGATTGTAAAAGTATCGTAACATCTAGTTATTTACAATTTATTATGAGTGATTTTTATTTATTTTACTGTACATGTTTATTTTTTATAAGTCAGTGCAAAATCACAGGTTTTTCCCAATAAACCATTAGGCTGTTAGGCTACATAAATTTAGTAGGCTTAAAGGGCATTCATTCATTTATTGTGTTCTGCCCAAGGGCAGGTCTTTCACTGCAAATTCACTTTTCTGCAATCTTTCCTATTTCCTTTCTTCCTCTTAGTCTCCGTATATGATCCATATATCTTAATGCGCTCTATTATTTTTTATATCTTCTTCTGACCCGAACTCTTATCCCTTTCACCATTCCTTCCAGTGCATCATTCAGTAGGCAGTTTCTTCTCAGCCAGTAACCCAACCAATTCCTTTAGTTTTTCTTGAGAAAGGTAAATGCGGTAGCTTTCCGTTGCTTCCCGCGCGCCACTCTTTCTTTCGCATCTTAAAAATCCCAGGGGGCCCCAACGTGGAGATGAGTAAGAGTGGATTTGACTAATTAGGCCCTCCGGACTTCACCAAAATTCATCGTAACGGTTAAATATCAGTTCTATCAGGGTTTTTGACCCGAGAGAGCGGGAAATCCCAATTAGCATTTGCCCCCCCCCCCAGAAAGATTTCGGGAACAGAAAAAAATGTTTCTGTTTAATTATGTAACATTAATATTTGTAAAATAAAATATATAAAAAACATACTCGGTGGGAATAGTTTGCATAGTGTAATTTCAATTCTGACATCTTGGGTTTTTTTAAAAAATATATGAAATTGGTTGACTCATGGCCTTTCTGCAATGAATAGGCCCTATGAGTTTTTCCAAAGAAAATAGGAAAGTGTAAAAGAGAGAATTATATAATATTTTTGTATACGATAATGGCTCATCGTTCTGGATCTATAATTATCGTATAATCTGGTTACCTTGCTCAGAACTAATACGATTGTTGAGATTTGAAAAGAGATTTGAAAAAATTAAAACAAACAGAATTAAAGGCGGGGAAAAAGACTTCTGATTTATCTTTTATACATTCATTCACTGCAGATGGATGGGGCACAAGTCACTTACTCATGACGTTTTTGCAAGAACTGGAAATTTACAAGTCCTAAACTCCTGAATACAAATTCGGGACAATCCCTTCTTCTGTAGAATGATAGTTCTCCCTTTAAACTATAGATTTCAATGAAAATAACATATCTTCGTACAAAAAGTTTACTCATGTCCTTTCTGTAATGACCGATTCATTTAAGGAATAATTGGTCGTTTAACAATCCATGATAACATTTCCATTAAGCATTTACATGAATCTGACAACTTATCTGTCCGTAAAATTGTGAAGAAGTATGCTCAGCGAGAATGGTCTATCTCAAGTGTGCAACATTTGATTAGCAAGATATGAACAACCGATAGCATCAACCGTAAATTTGGCATCATTTGCATTCGAGAAAATATACAAGAAGTGCACGAATTGCTCTCCGAGATAGTACGAAGTCAGTTATAAGTCGCTCCTCATTCGGGCTTATTAGTAAATTGGATTTCGGGTTAAAATGTTTCAGAAAGGAGTAATGTAACTATACTAAAAGAACCGTCGAGACCAGTGTTCCCAAACGTTTTGAAAGCGCGACTCACTTTTAGGCGAGACTTCTGTGTGTGACCCCCACTTCCGAACTGGTGGGTACTTAACCCCATTCACTTAATACGTTGACGCAAAAAAACCGATCCTCCTCTCGCTCAGTAAAATTGTAATAAATTCTCGAAAAGTACTATCACAATATTACTCGTATCACAGAATTACCACCTTTACTCTATATAGCGTTACGTATTTTAAAAAGTTATAAAATGAAATGTGTGGTAGAATATTAAATAAACATAAATAATATAATGGGCCTATAATGTTCACCTGATAGTTCTGAATTCTTCACTTCATTGTTTTGTGTTATGCAGCAAAGCAATACAGACACCACCACCACTGTGTACGATTCTTTCCTGCCCGTTCTATTCTGAAGTGTCCATTAAAGTTGCAATGCGGTGACTAATGAATTCCTTGACACTAATACACTAATTCAACACGACGTAAGTTGTGCTATCAATGCTACAGAAACATTTTAATTTAATGTTGCTTAGCAACGGCTGTTGCATTATCGTGGATTAAATTAAAGAATGTGACCAGGCTCTTGGCTTGTTTTGCTGTTTTATGGACCATTACTGACCGAAAATGGACGCAACTGAGGACTTAATGTGCAACTTTACATCTAAATCAATAAAGGGAAAGTTAACTTATGTAAATACTTGTTACGTTCATTGCTTCCATACTTGTTTGGCACAATAAGCAAATACACAGGCGTCGACGATAACTCCAGGGATTTTCTGGTCACTTGCTCCGTTGAATGTTTTTTTTACTAGGTTATTTTACGACGTTTTATCGACAGCTTAGGTTATTTAGCTTCCGAATGAGATGAAGGTGATAATGCCGGTGAAATGAGTCCGGGGCACAGCACCGAAAGTTACCCAGCATTTGCCCATATTGGGTTGAGGGAAAACCCCGGAAAAAAACCTCAACAGGTAACTTGCCCCGACCGGCAATCGAACCCGGGCCACCTGGTTTCGCGGCCAGACGTGTTAGCCGTTACTCCACAGGTGTGGACTCCGTTGAATGTTCAGAATGAGGATTCTGTGAAGCTCATCTCCCGAGAAAAGCGGTACAAGACAGCTTTTTCCCGTTATTACTGCACCACTGTTAAGAATGATTATGAAACATTTAAAAATATCACGTAACGAGACTATCCAAAGAAAATTGTCATTAGTCCCGCGCCATGGCGTCGTGGTCTAAGACATTATACCTGGACTCGCGTTACGGAATGCGCGCTAGTTCGATTCCTCACATGTAAGAAATTTTCTCATGAAATTTTGGCCAGTGTATGGGACCGGTATCCACGCAGCATCGTGATGAATTTGGGAAGCTACGATAGGTAGCGAAATTCGGTTTCGAAAATCGACTGTAACGGCTGGATAATCATCGTGCTGATCACATGTTAGCCTTTATCTGGTTGGATGATCGTTCACCTCTCCTGAGGTACTTGAGGCCAACACTCGGTTAGTCGGCCTTTGCCCTTTATGGGCTGTCGCACCACGGATGGATGTAGCTACAGCATTAGGCAAAAGGTGAACGTCTCTTCGAAAACGGTCACAGATTATAATTCTACAGTCGGCTTCGGTAGCGTAGTCGGTATAGCGCTGGCCTTCTGTGCTCGAAGTTGCGGGTTCTATCCCGGCCCAGGTCGATGGCATTTAAGTACGTTTAAATCGACAGGCTCATGTCAGTATATTTACTGGTATGTGAAAGAACTCATCAGGGACAAAATTCCGGCACACCGGTGACGCTGATATAACCTCGGCAGTTGCGAGCGTCGTTAAATAAACCATAATTTAATTTTATAATTCTACATATAGGTCCGTCATTATTCCGTTCTCAACACTTGGTGATAAATTTTACCTCGTTGAATAGCTGAGAGATCTTTGGTAGAAATTAGTGAAATCATGTCGATTCAAACTCTTACTGGTCCACACTGGTAGTGTGGAAGAAAAGGCCTCCTGGCCTTAACTCTACTAAATAAATAAATAAATAAATAAATAAATAAATAAATAAATAAATAAATAAAATTAAATAAATAGTTGGAGGTGCAAAAAAATTGCAGATGACTGTTAAAAATTAAATTATGGTTTATTTAACGACGCCCGCAACTGCAGAGGTTATATGAGCGTCGCGGGTGTGCCGGAATTTTGTCCCGCAGGAGTTCTTTTACATGCCAGTAAATCTACTGACATGAACCTGTCGCATTTAAACACACTTAAATGCCATCGACCTGGGCCGGGATCGAACCCGCAACCTCGAGCACAGAAAGAAGGCCAGCACTATACCGACTACGCTACCGAGGCCGACGATGACTGTTAAAGAAGTCGATATCAGTTTTTTAATTGTAAAAGGCTTGGCTTTAGATTGCAAACTATCAAACATTTATATTCTACTTGTATTCGTTGAGATTTGAAGATTTGGCCTGTCACTTTCATTAGAATTCCATATTTCAAACGATCTAATACATTTTAATGAAAGTTATCATTAATTCTTTACATTTCATTTTTATTATTTCCACCCTATACCTTCAACAATTTTCAATCAATTCCTCCCCCCATCGACAGATTCTCTTTTATACCCTTAAAGATTCGACTGAAGTTTCTAGTGATAATAATGTTCAGATTTATCTACAACCCCTTCTCTTTTAGGGAGGAAAGACGTACGAACTCATGGAATAGATGTAAAAAATGAGGAAAACGAATTATGTTTCTTTTAAACCCTGAAAAAAAGGGGTTACAGGTTTCGTTGCTGAATTATGAGAAATGTCGTTAAAAAACTACTACACAGTTCCAATAGATCAAATTTCGCTGCAACTTTTTGTCGTAAATGAATACTACAAAACATCTGTGAAGAGTATAAAAAAACTTAATGGTTTTCTATAATTTTTTGCTTTTCACTATGGTTTTGTAGGGTTGCGCTGGGCGGGCAGGGGTCGGAGAAGGGTGAGGAAACTGCTCCGCGGGGTGTCAAATAACATGTTAGCCGCGAGGTGTTGGATGGGAGACTTTCTACCCTGCTCATGTATAAACTTTTTTATATCTAAAGTTTTTACTCATTCTGCCAAAAAGGCAGTGACCCCCTGCAGTGACATTATGGGAAAAGTCCCAAAACAGAAATATGTCTTCAAGCTTGTATGACACATTCAACTTCAACCTGTTCCCACATGCTTGGAAGTCTGTCCCTTCAAAGCAGAGAAAAAAGAAGAAGGTACGTAGCCAGTGTTAGATCGTTTGACGCAAATAGAACTTATTGTAGTAATATAACTTACATTATTGCAGTTTGTAAGCATACAAATAACGTCACAAACAAATAAATACTTTTGAGCAAAAGATGTCTGAATACCCAGTGAGTTATAGGCCTATATTTGTAAAGGCTTTTCATGAATCTAACGGGCTTTAATCTAGATACGTAGCCACCAGCGTAGCTCAGTCGGTTGAGGCGCTTGCCTGCTGATCTGAAGTTGCGCTTGGGCGTGGGTTCGATTCTTGTTTGGGCTGATTACCTGATTGGGTTTTTTTTTTTTTAGTGTTTTCGCAACTGTAAGGCAAATGTCATTGTAATGTATGGCGAATCCTCGGCCTCATCTCGCCAAATACCATCTCGCTGTCACCAATCCCATCGACGCTAAATAACCTAGTAGTTAATACAGCATCATTACATAAGCTAGAAAAAAGAAACCTGAATAAATATTGGGTTTTATAGCCTAATATCACACGGCTAAACTAGGTGATTAAAATACCATTTAATTGTTAATTGTGGCTCAAAACAGTTCTCTACGTGTCTTCTTAACACTAATTCTGTTTCAGTGGATTATTATTATTATTATTATTATTATTATTATTATTATTATTATTATTATTATTATTATTATTATTATTATTATTATTATTATTATTATTGAGAATTGATTATTGTCCATTGTCCATAGTTTATGTCATACCGTTCAGTAGACAGCAATATCCTAATTTCATGATTTCCTCAAATCCCTTTTCACTTTTTTTATTACTAGGTTGTACATTCATTCATTCATTCATTCATTCATTCATTCATTCATTCATTCATTCATTCATTCATTCATTCATTCATTCATTCATTCATTCATTCATTCATTTATTTTATTCCATAGATCTTACATGAGCAATGAAGCTTTAAGATGTGGAACATGTCAACATTTTACAATATTACAATTACAATTTTTACAAATTTTTATAGTTTTACAATTTAGTAATTTTCTACAATTTTTACAATGTTGTACAATTTTTTTTTACATTTTGGCGAGATGTAGTGAGATGAGATGAGGTCCGAGGATTCGCCAAAATATTACCCGGCATTTGCCTTTTCGGTGGGGGAAACCTCGGAAAAACCCAACCAGGTAATCAGGTAAACCTGCTAATAATATTATTGAAATGGTGCATTACTCTTTGCATCAAGAAACAATTACGTTTTCAGTAATAGATAAAATATTGAATTAACTTGAGTTTTCCTATTATTACTTGGAACTATTTTTGACCCACAATTAAATGGTATGCTTTAAAAGCACATGCGAATATACTACGTATAAATATTGTAATATTCCAACCTTGAATTAACTTTGTATAGTTACGCATGCATTGTGCACGCATCTATTTTGCGTCCATGTCAAAGCACAATTCTATAACATTTATAAAAATATGTTACAATCCGATCCCACGGATAGACTATAATGGTGCATGAAGCTGTTTTTGGCGGTTTCGTACATCACATCCACGATTCCATGCATGCTCATATTACTGGTATACCTCCATAAAATACGCTAAAGTTTCTTAGAGTACAAAGTGCATCATAGCAGTCACGACAGTTATGATTCCCATTATATTCGTTCGCTTGTTTATAAAGGATGTAAGATTGGCGTCTGAATCTCCCTATGTACCTAACTTCCAGTTTATACAGGAAACGCCCCCAATTTCACACTACACACAACATATGGGTTACGCCACACTCTAAACACTGCTTCCGTTTAAACGAAGTAATATTTCTCTAAATTTGCTGGAAGGAGGGTCGTGTCGGCAGAATTGTAGTTTTTACCTTCAAAAGGAGAGCACCTGGTGTTCCCGCGGATCATTAAAATGAAACCCTTTCTTCAGAAACCCCAGATCGTATGAGCAACATTGACTGCAAGTTATCAAAATCAGAGATACGTTGGTACTTCATAGAGAGCGATGCATGTCCTATGCTGACTTGTAATGGTAGTAGTAATGGTAGGCCTAGTAGTAGTAGTAATATTAGTAGTAGGCCTAATAGTAGTAGTAGTAGTAGGCCTAGTAGTAGTATTAGGCCTAATAGTAGTAGTAGTAGGCCTAGTAGTAGTAGTGGTAGTAGTAGTAGTAATAGCTGAAGTAGCAGGAAAGAGTAGGAGTAGCAGTACTGGCAGCAATAATAGTAGTAACAGCAACAATAGACTAGTAGTGATAGATAAGGAGTATTAGCAGCAGTAGTAATAGTAGTGACAGTAGAGTAGAAGTAATAGTAGATTAAGAGTAATAGCTGTAATAGTGCAGTAGTAGTAGCAGCAGTGAGAGTAGTGGCAATAGTAGTAGCCGTGAGAGCAGTGAGATATCAGTAGTATCAGAAATGAGAGTACTACTACCAGGAATAGTAGCAGTAGCAGATTAGGTGTAATAGCAGAAGGGTAGTGACAGTAGTAGTAGCAATGGGAGTAGTAGTAGTAGTAGTAGTAGTAGTAGTAGTAGTAGTAGTAGTAGTAGTAGCAGTAGCAGCAGTGGGAATAGTACTAGTAGGAGTGGGAGTAGTAGTAGTAGCAGTATTAGCAGTGGGAGTAGTACTAGTAGTAGTAGTAGTAGTAGTAGTAGTAGTAGTAGTATTAGCAGTGGGAGTAGTACTAGTAGTAGTAGTAGCAGTATTAGCAGTGGGAGTAGTACTAGTAGTAGTAGCAGTATTAGCAGTGGGAGTAGTACTAGTAGTAGTAGTAGTAGTAGTAGTAGTAGTAGTAGTAGTAGTAGTATTAGGAGTGGGAGTAGTACTAGTAGTAGTAGTAGCAGTATTAGCAGTGGGAGTAGTACTAGTAGTAGTAGTAGTAGTAGTAGTAGTAGCAGTATTAGCAGTGGGAGTTAGTAGTAGCAGTTGAGTAAGAGTAGTAGTAGAGTAGGAGTAGCGTGAGTGCGAGTAGGAGTAATATTTATATGTCTATAACAGGACAAATACCCAATTACACTAATAGCAACAGGAGTAGAGTAGGAATAGTAGGATTTTGCAGAAGTTGAAGTAGGAGTAGGTTTATCATTAGATATAGCAGTAATAAGTGAAGCCAAAATGAATTAAGATTATTCTGTAGAATAGGCCTACAGAAATTCTTGGGAAAACATAAAAAATATGTAATTGCGTAATAAATATTATGGAGTCCTGTGTTTTTGTTACTTTCATTACACGTTAGTTGTACATCGATCATACTAGCTTCGCTTGGTACGGCGAGCAAGTTGCGAGTCAACAGTTAATATGAGTTAAAGAGACTGGAAGTTGTAGAGATGAAATTGTTTAGAATAGCCGCGGGCTCTATATTACTGAACAGAAATCGTAATAAGGACATTGTAAAAATTAACTTAACGTCGGATGCGTCAGTTAATATAGACTATAGAGCGTTCGCCAGAAAAGAGTTCCGCTCAATGCTTTTTACTGTTACACATCGAATACGAGGAAAAAGGTGCGTATTTCTTATGGGAAGCTTTTGTATTGCATAGTATAGACAGATAACAGAGACTGAAAGGCGGCGTCAAGGTTACAGCATTATTATACATCTGACTTCCATTTCAGTGTAGTCCATAACAGAGAGAAAAAAAAACAGTATTAATGACAAAAAAGCCAGTATTTTATTTCACAAATACCCAAACTACATAGTACGAGATTGTCAAATGAGACAATACAGGTCAGGAGACGTGAACCTGGTTCACATGGAAATCGAAATAAGAGTTCGGAGTATCTGTAGCATTCGGGTTATCTTTGCCTTTAATTTCAAAGACAGTTAATCTGTAAGTTTATTTTGAAACTTATTGTATGTCTAACGCTTGGTTGTGATTAATTTGCTGAGGTTAGAGAGAGGGGCCCTTACTCCACGAAGTTGTAATTAGCAGTACGACCCCCCCTCCCGTTCCACCTCATTCTTCTGTTAGCATTTCCTCGTTTCTGCCTGCTACACACCTGTTAATTCCCCAAGACACGAGAATTTGTAGCCACTAGCTGACTAACCGTGTGCAATCAAAGTGTTAATTCTGTTTTAACGGAGTTCATAACGAGTCGAGATAATGCCTGCAGCTTGCTAATTGCTTCGAATATAGATTTCTTTTATTTGTGTGTGGCGCTATGAAGTTAGTTAAACCTGTCCCTTCTGACAAGAAATATTGAATCTTACGGTTTCTTTGAACATTTATTAACATTAAAATTGTGTTTTTAATTATGAGGTAAAATATCGCATATCAACATAAATAAGCTTATGTATAGTGTTGCGTATTGTAATGCAATGTATTTTATTTCATAATACTATAACTACTTATTTTGTAAATTGTGTACAATAGTGTAAATAATATTTGATAATGTAAGCCTTCATTCTTTATGAGAGTGTAGTAGTGAAAATAGAGTATTTTATTGTGCATAATGTAAAGGGCTGTCAAACATTGACTACTTTCAAAAGCTGATTGTCAGAAAGGTTGTTTTTCGACTCTAGAATATGACCTTTTTACAAATATTATTTTTGTAGAATATTCATTTTTAATATATCAATTTTCCTTCATTATGTTAGTATTCCTTCGATCCAAATTTTCTTCATAATTTATTGATCGATCAGGGCATTCAGCACTATACAGATCACTTCTAAATGAAATACAAATACAATACGTGACATAAAATTGAGGACAGCTCCTCAGTGAACAAAAAATTGTTAGTAAGCGAAATACATAGGTTGGTATAATGATAAGTTATTTAACACTAAGTTTTACTTGTTTAACTCTTTAAAATTACATGTAACTAAACACGTCTACATTTTTCTCTTACTACTATTATTATTATTATTATTATTATTATTATTATTATTATTATTATTATTATTATTGTTGTTGTTGTTGTTGTTGTTGTTGTTGAAGTTATGGCTGATATTTACATATATTACACTGGTCAACAATGATTTTGTTAAATGTACCATTTCTGTTATGTATGAATGAATGAATGAAGTGCATTTATTGATACACAATTATACAAACTCATGTACACAAGATCCTTCGCACGAGCCCATACGGCCATTCGTGCTATAACTATGCACAGTTTGAATTTTCAAAGAAAACAAAAATAATACTACTAATAATAAAATAGTAAAACAACAGTTATTATTATTACTACCGTTATCATTAATAATTATTACAATTACAACTATTGTAGATAGATGGATTTATTCAGTAATATTAAACATACAGATGTTATATTATCATAATTTTCTCTAAAGTCCAATGCACGGGTCTTCTGACCGTACGTGCTTTGTACCTAAAAGAAGTCCTACTTTGTAGGTTTCACGCCCCTCACCTATGATTATATTCAAGCACTCTCTAAAAGAACACACAGATTAAAATGAAAATGGCAAAAAAAAAACACTTTTTTTAATATATTCTAACCTAAAACATAAAAGTATATAATTGGGTAGATACCATTCCTAAATTCATACCAAATTTCATAAAAAAATAATAGAAATAAAATAAATGTAAGATATGAAAGAAAAAACACAGTGAAACATTATATATATAAACAATTCCCTTCAATTCCTTATTGAAACTGCAATAAATAATCCAAGTAATAAATACATAAAAAACATATACACACGCAATTAAAAAACACACATAAATACAAAAGAACATTATCCCCTAATTACCTAATTCGCTCAGTGTTAATACTACTCATTGCAACACTAATAAATAACTCTTCCCCTTATTTCCTCGGCTCCCTCCCCCTTGGCCAGTTCCATCCTCAGCCTGTTTCTTATGTAATGTTATCTGCTGATTCCAAAAAAAAATAAAAAATAAAAAAAATAATAACTTAGAATTTTTCTACCACCCGTCATTTTTTGTTTGTTTTGTCATTTTAGAAAAAAAAATTATTGCTATATACAGTTCTTAACATGCTAATGGAAAGAAAATATTTCAAATATTTCATTTTATTGTTGTAACAATTGACATAGCGGTATAACTTTAGAGCACTGTTGCCTGTGAAGTTAGAATTCGTAAAAATGAATTTTATTTCTCATAAGACTGCCAGAGTTAGTATTAATTCTCAGCTGAGTAGGAACTTACAATCATGAAACAAGTTTCATAACCCACATTTTCTTTGTCCTAATTTTAAGTGTAAAAGTATCTTATGAAGTGAAACATACCTCGAAATACTGTGTAAATCACAAACAATTTAATTAACACAGGTGAATTTTACTACACTATTTAAATACATAAGGACAGGAACTGGGCCCTTGAAATTTGTTGTGCTCCATGGAATTCTGTTATTCTAACTGGTTGGCTAAAAGGATCCCATCATAAGCCTTTTCCAGTTCCAATGCTATGCCGGGAACCTAAGGATCATTCAACAGACTGTTACTTTCTAGGAACCACAGATCAGAAGATTAGAGAACTTGTCAGCGAGCTGATTCAGAACTATAACCTTGTGGGGTGTCATGTATCTCTAGAGCAGAACAATTGTTTGTATACATCTGAAGTCTGATTAGTGTAATATGTAGCTAGTCAGCGATGTATGCAATGGAGGGGGAAAAGAACTGGCCACCCTACCTCATTAGCTCCTAGCTTAGTTGCTTCATGAGTGGTGCCTTATTGATGTCACTTATGAACCTATCTTCGGACAGTTAACTATACAAAAAAATATAATGGCATATATATATATATATATATATATATATATATATATATATATAATTTGAATTGGTAATGGAAATTACTGGAAAACGGCTGAACGGATTTTAATGAGTGACCCCTCATTTTCATACCTGGCATCCAAAGTTTTTCGGAAAAGTAGTAGTTTTCAGTGAAATGTCAATTTTCCTACATAATTTTCCTATTTTCCAAAATCCATCTGTTGTCAGTTTTGAGAACTAATTTTATGGAATCACGGCCGACTTGATTGAATTTCAGAACAAAACACACACTACAATAAACAATAGGCTATTACACGAAGGCCATGACCTGCAGGATTGCCGACATATTTAGAGCTCAATTCTATTTGTTATTAAAAACTGATTCTGCAGTGTATAATTTTCTGAGTAGAGCTGTATATTGGATATTAAAATCTACGAAACTTGAGGTGGTTTGATGACATTATTACCATTAGAAATTAAATATTATTATAGTTAATATCATGATGCATCTATTTTTCATTAATTGTACATAATATTGATGCTATATTGATGACATGAAAGTGAAACGTTTTGTGGTTATGTAAGTAAATGTAGAGAATATCTTAATTTAGATCTTCATTTCTATAATTTACTGAGTGGCTGCTATATATAACTACAAAACTTAAGATAATAATATTGTTATTAAAAATCAAATATTTTTATACTTATTAATCCAGTGGGGTTGGGTCTTTTTCATATACTTAATGGCGGTGTAGTGTAGATATTGATCTTTGTCATTGTCTTCAGTATTGGCTCGAGAGAGCGCAGAAATTACAGTTCCTAAGGAAAGATCAAAAGATATTACTTACTGATAAAATAAGAGGCCTAGAAAATGTTGTACTCTCCAGATCATTTCAGCCAGATCTCTTAGTAGGATAAAATGATTTTACGCTCTGCATTTCAAGTTCTACATGCAGCAGCTATACGAAAATGCTATTGTTCGAAAGGTTAGCAAACCTGACATTTTTTTAACTTTTGCCTACAATCCACAATTACCTGAAATAGCTATTGCTATCGTCCTGACATTGATACTTGCGTTTTCGCGTTGAAACTCAAAAACTGAAGATGGATAGGTTCAAGAAAAAGTATTTGGCCTAAAAAAAATCCATTCAGAGGGAGTATGTTTCATTATTATGGAAGCAAATAACTATCAAAATGACAAGTATTCTTCATTGAAAATAAATCTGACAAATTTTTATTTGAACGTTTAACGAACTTAGTTTGCAGCAGTATTTGCTGCACAAGCCACTAGTATATATATATATATATATATATATATATATATATATATATATATATATATAATTTGAACTGGTAATGGAAATTACGGGAAAGCGGCTGAACGGATTTTAATAAATGACACCTCATTTTGAAGCTTGGAACCCAAAGTTTTTCGGAAAAATAGTAGTTTTCAGTGAAATGTCAATTTTCCTACATCATTTTCCTTTTTTCCAAAAACCATCTTTCGTCACTTTTGAGAACTAATTAATTGCATTCACGGCCGACTTGATGTTCGCTTCCTTAAGAGAAGCGAGCATCAAGTCGGCCGTGTTGCATTTCAGACTAAAACAAAACACACACTACAATAAACAATTGGCTATTACACGAAGGCCATGACCTACAGGATTGCTGACATAGAGTTCAGACGGCTCAGATTCTTTCCCATCATAATGCCAATATGTCGATCTTCATTTGTGCAATTTTTTGATAACGTATAAAAAATAATTTACAGGTCTGATTCTCTGGTCTGTAGTTTTCCGAGTACAGATGTGTATTGGATATTTACCAAACTTAAGAATGTTTGATGACATTATTACCATTAAAAATGAAATATTATTATAGTTAATGCAACACATAATGCTATACTGATATATGAAAGTGAAACCTTTTGGGGCTTTATGTAAGTAGACGCAGAGAAAGAATATTTTATATTAGATCTTCATTTCTATAATTTACTGAGTAACGGCTATAGGCCTATATAAACTTATTTTACTGAAAACTGTAAAAATTACGGAAGGTAACAATATTGTTATTAAAAATGAAATACTTTTACAATTATTAATCAAGTGGTGTGGGTCCTTTTCATATATGTAATGGCAGTAAGATATAGATATTTATATGTCAGATTCTCTAACTTTCCTTAGTAGTAATTGAGCCATGCTTCCTATTTTAGCTGCGTCTTTAAACTACATCAAAATTAATTTCATATTTCTTTGGTTTAATTGATTAGATTTGTGATCGCTGCCAAGCATATTTTGTTGTAGGGAAAATAGCATGCCATTTCACTTCTTGCTACCGTGATGAGTAAGTTTATTTCCCGCAACCAGCAACAAATGAAACACTGAAACTGCTAAAGATTTACGATGGAAATTTTATTTAGGGCGCATATAAGATTCTACAACTCTGACATATCATTCTCCTCATTTTCCACATCTCAGCAATAAATTCCGCACAACAGGTTATATTACAGAAAATATACGGGATAACATTCATTGTTACACAAATTAATCCAGCAGTATTTGATAGATCAGTATTGTCTGGAAGAAGCGCAAAAAATTACAATTCATAAGAAGAGACCAAAAGGTATTACTTATCGATAAAATAAGAGGCCTACAAGATTTTGTAGTCTCTTCATCACCTCAGCAAGATCTCTTAGTGGGGAAAAAGTGATTCTGCCCTCTACATTTCAGGGTAGTTCACGAAATATGCAGCAGCTATACCAAGATGCTAAGTCTTTTGTTTAAAGCATGACAAACCTTACATTTTCTTAACTTTCACATACAATCCGCAATGACCCGAAATAGCTACTGCATTACTCCCACATGAAAAACCCACTGATCATCCTGACATTGTTACTAGCGATTTCGCATTGAAATTTAAGAACTGAAGACGGATAGGTTCATGGAAAAGTTTTTGCAAAAAAAAAAAAAAAAAAAAAAAAATTCAGAGGGAGTATGTTTCACTATTATGGAAGCAAATAACTATCAAAATGTCTGGTATTCTTAATTGAAAATAAATCTGAACAATTTTTATTTGAACTTTTTATGGACTTAGTTTGCAGCAATTGCTGCACAAGCCACTAGTATCATATATTTGTTACCAAATTTGATAACGTATTGTAACATGTAGTGAATTCATATTTAATTAACAAGTGTTTTCAGGATACTTCAGTGTCATTTTGAAGTTCCTTTATATTATTTGTGGAAACACAATTTCTACACAGCATCAGAAAGTAATGCATCTTTGAGTGAACATCAGCTATCTCTTACGCTTCTGTGTAGGTAGGTATTATTTGTTTATTTTCCTTAAGAAAACGTTATAGGGCTTTCATTAGTATACTTAGAATCGTGAAAAGATATCCACTCTATCAATAGTAGATAAAATCGAAAGCAATTAAAAGAATGGAGAAATAGGTAAATAAATTTCTCCTTTGTGGAAACAAAATTTATCGATGTAATTCTAGTAATCCAGGTGTTACAATAGATTTCATGATTGAGTAACGTGCTTATTTCAGAAAGGGGAACGTATAAATACATAAAACATAGTATAATGTTACAAAGAAACACGTGTTTGGCAATACTGCAACAGTCGTATATTTCCACACCACAGTCTGTATTCTATTAAAACGTCCACTCAAAGATGTTCATAAAATTTTCACTGGTCTATAAAATGTACTTGGATGAGTTTTATTTTTCATTACACTTTAGACTATAAACATTCTGCTTCACAAACTCCGTTAACGATTTGTTAATGTCAATTCCACCCTGAACAAACATCATGTCTGATGGATACTCAGTCTCTCGTGAAGAGTTTGTAACAGATGTGCTAAAAGTTGTCTAAAATCGTACTATTCTCAGTTGTGACTAGCCAGGCAGATTTCCTCAACATTTTTGCTCTGAAGGTAAAATTGAAATAGTTATCATATCACTGGGAACCTCTGTACGGAAATTCTTGTGCCGGAAAACTCACTATACATTAGCAATATGTGTGTGTGTCTAATGCAGCGATCTCAAGGTTAAAACTGCACTGGGCAAAGCATCGTTAGTCATTGCGAAACCGAAGGAACCCGATCGTAGAATGATGTAACTTTGAGAGCGCTGATTGTAACTCTTCTGTGATAAGACGTACACCCACATCATCTTTGATTCATAACATGTTATTAACGTATTATATTTCACGTTAGGCATGTACATAATCCGTAGCGTGTTTCACTGTGAGTCTCTGCTTAAGAAAAATGAAAGTAAGCTTTCTGAATAGATATATTCCATATATGTGCATTCATTCATATTTGGGAATGATAAATAACTTACTTGTACATTGTAACATTCCTGTTAAAGAGCCTCACAATTAAAATTAAAAGTGTAAAATATTAAAAATGACCAAAGCTAATCAACTATATAAAAGTATAAATGAATACTGTACATAACCTATACACATTATACATAACCGAAAATGTAGTTGTAAACAATTAAAAATCCTTTTTAAAAAGATGAAACTCCTTGAATCTGTGCTCAAATGATATTCTAAGACCTTTCAAAATTTCATTGTATCTAAGATGTTGTTGTTCTGTTAAACTAGATAACCCTTTAACGTTCCCGAGTTTCAGTTGAGCTTCCAATAACGTGAGCGTCATGATAAAAGATTTGATTTTATCATACATATCATTTACTAAGCAATCTTTCCCTTGTAGGCTTTTGACTAAGACGCAGAGATATGACTAAGAAAGCTAAATCTTGTATCCATTTCTCATCAATAATCTCTGGTACTAGGTGCTTAAACACTGTCTAAAAATTCCTTTAACTCAACTTTATTAGTTCCACTTTCTGTAAACAAATAATCTTTTTCCAAACTTTCTCGTAACGCATAGTTTTCATATTTCCTAGTCACTTTAGACAGAGCCATTTCTCTACGGACACTAACGGAAAGCAATGTGTAACTGTAAGTGACCGAGTCGATCTGTTCATATTACGCGGTGTTTGACGTCACTGTCACAAACATACCCGAGCTTTTATCTAGCTGCCCTCGTGAGGGCAGCGTTATTCCGGAAGGAGCGAGGTCTGCCCGATTAGCTCATGTTTGAGGCCGCTGGTCTAATGCCTACGCCTTTGCGTGATTCGGGTGCCTCTTACTGCGGATAGATGGCAGGACTGTGATCCATTTTCAAATTGCACACCACTTCGACGAGCCACGGTATGCATGATGAATTTTAAAAGAATGGAATGACCATCAATTACAGTTCACAGCGTATTTCCGAAGTGTTCAGAAAGTGTTTATAATCACTAATTTTGAAGTTAGTATTAAAAGTAAAAGTTGAAGACTACATGTCGCACGTAGGAATACCTTTGCATTTGCATAGCAAGTATGACGAACTTGTTTTATTTCCACAAAAATTGAAAATGAAAACTTCGCAAAATGCGCATTTTGTAGCTCGATAATTAAAAACACAGTGAAACAGCTTTTTCAAGCACATAGTAGAGTACCGGCATGTAACTTATTCATTTATAATACTTCCATGAAAATAGTTTATTACGCCGCATAGAAAATGATATAGCATAAATATTTTTCCTACGCCACGTAAATTATGTGTAATTTACATAAAATTTATATAATGTAATTTACGCGGTCAACCTTACTCAAATATGCACATGTGTTGTCTCCTGAAATGTAGATAAAATTAAACCTGGATTCGCTGTAGCCTATTTGTAGCTATATCGGTACCGCTTGAGTCACAGAAAACCTATGCAAGTGGGCCTACATACGTTTCATGAGCTTGATTCAGAAAACAAAGTTCACTCATGTTGAAATCGTTGGGATTACTCATACAATACTCGCAGATGACGTGGAGTGATGGGATTGTCTTTGTGTGTCTCATTTTTAATATTTTCAATTTCACATCTTCTATGATAAAGATCTCGCAGCCCCCCCCCTCCTCCTCTACAGCGCGGACGGCCGGTTACTACATTTCTCTTCAGCAATCAAGATAATATCTGAGTTGACAACTCAAGGGTTGCCATATCACTCAGTCCTCTATTACAATCCCTATTGAAATTCACCTTATCCGCATTTTGAACTTTAGTCCTATATACCAACAACGCGTTCTAATGATTGCATTGTGTTACTTGATAAATTATTTCTAAACTATAGACATCAAAGTTATATCCCTTACACAGAGATTTTTTAATAGAAGTAGATTTTAGGTTCAATATAAATCATTTCCACTCCCGTCTTACGAAAAAAATTGAGATTTATGAAAGTAATCGAACAATACATCAAATATTCATATGTGTGAGGTCTCGTCCATCTCATTGAATATTACATGACTAATATAAATTAGTCTATTGTATTATTACTATTAAATACGAGAAAAATTCGTACCGGCACCGGGAATCGAACCCAGGACCTCTCAGCTCTGCGCGCTGAGCGCTCTTACCAACTGAGCCATGCCGGGACACGATCCACGGCGCCGGCCGAACCCCTCTCGTAATGTTATTTTACGGCCTTACTGCCTGCACTTGAGACGATACACGTCATATATATGCAGGAGCGCATATTTTAAATGACTTTGTGGCCATATTCAACATCAGTTTCATGACAACTGCTAACGGTTTAATACATCAAATATTCATATGTATGAGGTCTCGCCCACCTCATTGAATATTACATACCGGCACCGGGAACATTACAAGTAATAATCGAACAATATTTAGAAGAGGAGGAAAAGTTCAAATATCTTAGAGCAACAGTAACAAATAATAAATGACATTCGGGAGGAAATTAAACTCAGAATAAATATAGGAAATGCCTGTTATTATTCGGTTGAAAAGCTTTTGTCATCCAGTCTGCTCTCAAAAAAAAAAAAAAAGCTGAAAGTTAGCATTTATAAAAGAGTTATATTACCGGTTCTTCTGTATGGTTGTGAAACTTGGACACTCACTTTGAGAGAGGAACAGAGGTTAAGAGTGTTGGAGAATAAGGTGCTTAGGAAAATATTTGGCGCTACGAGGGATGACGTTACAGGAGAATGGAGAAAGTTACACAACGCAGAACTGTAGGCATTGTATTCTTCACCTGACATAATTAGGAACATTAAATCCAGACGTTTGAGATGGACTGGGTACGTAACACGTATGAGCGAATCCCGAAATGCATATAGAGTGTTAGTTGGAAGGCCGGAGGGAAAAAGACCTTTGGTGAGGCCGAGACGTAGATGGGAGGGTAATATTAAAATGGATTTGAGGGAGGTGGGATATGATGACAGAGATTGGATTATTCTTGCACTGGATAGGGACCGACGGCGGGCTTTTGTGAACCTGCGGGATCCTTAAAAGCCATTTGTAAGTAAGTAAGTATGTAGATCTTATGCACTGTAGAAACCTTGATAGAAGAGGCCAGACTGTAAACAAACAATGGGTTTCCTCTAATTCTCATTCCACCATTTCTCTCTCCCATCATTACATAGACTTTGAACAGTCTTATTAGTTTAAAAGAGACTTCAAATAAAGAACGATCCCTGCTGAAAGAACCTTCCTTGTAGGTCATTAGCCGTTGAATTACACAGGGCCCGCGTTACTAATAAGTTCATAGCCTACTATTCCAAATAAGTAGGCCTACAATTTAGATTAAAAATCGGACGAAATGATGGAAGCAGCAGCAGGTAAATTACTAGTAGAGACGTGTTCGATCAATCCATTTTTGGAAGTGGCTTCGCGAGATTTATTAGTTACGGCATTCATTATCAGTTATTACTTATAACTGTTAGTTAAAAAGTTCTGGCGCGCATCTAATGTTCAAATATGACTGTTAACCCCATTGATTCGTAGAACCGTTGTAGGACCATAATATTACATCACTAATTTGGACAGAAAGCACACGTCCTCATTTTGAAATAGAAGAATTGTAAAAATGTTTAAAGAAATGCAGTGTAGTATTTTGATATAGACCTACTCACAGTTTATAAGATGTTCATCGTCATCATCATCATCTTACTGATCACATCTTAATCTTCTCAATGTATTTCTTACTTACAACATAAGTTTTACATTAATATACTCGTAAATATGCCAGCAAAGAAAAATATTACGTTAATTTATTTGTATCTAATTTATGACAAGTTACCTTTATTATTTTTCACCTTTCTCTTTCTTTTCTCCTTCTAAAACTCACTTTATTCTTACTCTTTCCCCTCGAACTACTATTTTATTTTCTATTCTTTCTCCCTTACTAATAATTTATTTCCGCCCCTCTTACCATTTTCTTTCCTCTCACCCTCCTCGTCCTACTCTTTTCTTCATATCTCTCCCTCTTCAAATATTTTCTTTTCTTCTCCTTTTACAATCCTTCTCTTACATCCTTCTCCGATATTTCCTCTTCCTTTTACAACTCTTCTGTTGCCTCCTTCTCCCATATTTCCTCTTCCTTTTACAATACTTCCCTTAATTTCTTCTCCCATATTTCCTCTTCGTTTTACAATCTTACCCTTAACTACTTCTCTCATATTTCCACTTACTTTTGCAGTCCTTCCTTTAACTTTTTCTCCCATATCTGCTTTTCATTTTACAATTTTTCACTTACCTCCTTCCATATTTCCTCTGCCTTTTACAGTCTTTCTCCTACCTCCTTTTCCCATATTCCCTCCTCCTTATACAAAACTTCTCTTACCTCCTTATCGCATGTTTTCTCAACGTTTTATAATCCTTCTCTTACCTTCTTCTATCATGTTTTCCCCCTCCTTTTACTAACCTTCTCTTAGTTCTGTCTCCCATTATTCCTCTCCCTATCACAATCTTTCTTCCATAGACCTATTTCTTCTTCCTCTGCCAATCTTCTCTTACCTTCGTCTCCCATCTTTATTTCTTTTATAATCCTTCTCTTACCTATTTCTTCCATCTTTTCTTCTTTTTCAATCCTTCTTTTACCTTCTCCCATCTTTCCTCTTATTTTACAATACTTCATCTTCTTCTCCCACATTTTCTTTTTCTTCTACAATCCTTCTCCAACATCCTACTCCCATTTTTCAGCTCCTTTCACAATCCTTCTTTTACCTGATTCTGCTATATTTCCTCCTCCTTTCACAATTCTTCTCATACCTCTTTCTTCCATATTTCCTCCTCCTTTCACAATTCTTCTTATGCCTCTTTCTTCCATATTTCCTCCTCCTTTCACAATTCTTCTTATGCCTCTTTCTTCCATATTTCCTCCTCCTTTCACAATTCTTCTTATGGCTCTTTCTTCCATATTTCCTCCTCCTTTCACAATTCTTCTCATGCCTCTTTCTTCCATATTTCCTCCTCCTTTCACAATTCTTCTCATGCCTCTTTCTTCCATATTTCCTCCTTCTTTCACAATTCTTCTCATACCTCTTTCTTCCATATTTCCTCCTTCTTTTACAATTCTTCTCATACCTCTTTCTTCCATATTTCCTCCTCCTTTCACAATTCTTCTCATACGTCTTTCTTCCATATTTCCTCCTCCTTTCACAATTCTTCTCATGCCTCTTTCTTCCATATTTCCTCCTTCTTTTACAATTCTTCTCATACCTCTTTCTTCCATATTTCCTCCTCCTTTCACAATTCTTCTCATACCTCTTTCTTCCATATTTCCTCCTCCTTTCACAATTCTTCTTATGCCTCTTTCTTCCATATTTCCTCCTCCTTTCACAATTCTTCTTATGCCTCTTTCTTCCATATTTCCTCCTCCTTTCACAATTCTTCTTATGGCTCTTTCTTCCATATTTCCTCCTCCTTTCACAATTCTTCTCATACCTCTTTCTTCCATATTTCCTCCTCCTTTCACAATTCTTCTTATGCCTCTTTCTTCCATATTTCCTCCTTCTTTTACAATTCTTCTCATACCTCTTTCTTCCATATTTCCTCCTCCTTTCACAATTCTTCTCATACCTCTTTCTTCCATATTTCCTCCTCCTTTCACAATTCTTCTTATGCCTCTTTCTTCCTTATTTCCTCCTCCTTTCACAATTCTTCTTATGCCTCTTTCTTCCATATTTCCTCCTCCTTTCACAATTCTTCTTATGGCTCTTTCTTCCATATTTCCTCCTCCTTTCACAATTCTTCTCATGCCTCTTTCTTCCATATTTCCTCCTCCTTTCACAATTCTTCTCATGCCTCTTTCTTCCATATTTCCTCCTTCTTTCACAATTCTTCTCATACCTCTTTCTTCCATATTTCCTCCTTCTTTTACAATTCTTCTCATACCTCTTTCTTCCATATTTCCTCCTCCTTTCACAATTCTTCTCATACGTCTTTCTTCCATATTTCCTCCTCCTTTCACAATTCTTCTTATGCCTCTTTCTTCCATATTTCCTCCTTCTTTCACAATTCTTCTCATGCCTCTTTCTTCCATATTTCCTCCTTCTTTTACAATTCTTCTCATACCTCTTTCTTCCATATTTCCTCCTCCTTTCACAATTCTTCTCATACCTCTTTCTCCCATATTTCCAATTGCTTTTACAATCCTTCTCTTACCTCCTTCCTCTATATTTCTTCCTCCCTTTAAAATCCTCCTCTTGCTATATTTCTTCCACCTTTCATAATGTCTCTTACCTCCTTCTCCTATATCTTTCCTTCTTTTCTTATCAATATTTTTCTTTATCCCTTCAACCGCTTCCTTTCCTGGATTTTCTTACTCTTAATTATTAGTCTCCATTTGCTCTTTTTATTCTCCTCTTCTTTCCCTCCTACAACTTCTCTTTTCCACCAACTTTCTCTTGCTCTTCGTTTCATTGTCTTCCCTTTCTTGTTTTTATTTATTCTTATCCTATTTGTTTTTGTACCATCTTCTCCTTATGCTGCCTGTACTTAAGCTTTCCCTTTTTCCGTCTCATTCTCCATTTTTTCTCCTTTGGTTTTTCGTTTTCTTAATCTTCTTCTCATGAACTCAGCTGTAGCTTAGCTGAATACATTTTTGTATACTGAGTAAGAATCTATTCCTAGGATATCTTGTCGTGCAAGGTTTGTAGTGGACAAATATACCGCCGTGCAGGTTTATTGAGGTGTTTGTTTTCCTTGCCATTCTTATTCTGTCATTCTATTTAATTGTCGCCATATCATGAATCACAATATCCCCGTATTGCATCTAAATGCCCTCCGTAGTTCCAAAGGTGTCAATAAATGAAGGAAAGTAGTCTCGGTCTGGTCCCTATGCTCGAAGTGACGCCTGGTGTAATTCTAGAAGGAGCCGCTCCTTGTTAAGTTTCACCCCGCATCTCCTGAATCGTAATCGGATTTGATCGGTGTGAGAACTTTCGTGTCACGCACTTAATACCAGGTCGTCCTTCTGCTTCCTAGAAAATTAAACGGCAGTTCTGGTTTGAAGAACGTGGTCACTATCACGACAACATCCGTGCTGTGTCTTTTATCTCCTCTGGGCTTCCCATTTTCTCAGAATGTGGGGACAGTTATCATTGGGCCTATTTGCTGTCTCTGCAGTTCGTATAAGTAAAGACTGTTCGCCAAGGTTGAAACCTTTTGTCTACGATACTACGTAAAATCGTTATATGACATGTGATACTTGTCGATTCAATGAACATTTTTAGAAGTTTATGATAGGCCAATTATTATTAAGTACTTATTTATGGCTTTTAGAGAACCCGGAGGTTCATTACTGCCCGCCATCGGTTCCTATCCTGAGCAAGATTAATTCAGTCCCTAGCATCATATCCCACCTCTCTCAAATCCATTTTAGTATCATCCTCCCATCTACGTCTCGGCCTCCCCAAAGATATTTTTTCCTCCGGCCTCCCAACTAACACGATATTATTATTATTATTATTATTATTATTATTATTATTATTATTATTATTATTATTATGGGAGTTAATAGTACATTGTTAGATTTCGTTAGCTACAAGCAATTAGAATGGTATGGCCACTTACGTAGAATGTCAGAAACAAGATTATCCAGACAGATTTTGGAATGGATTCCGCCAGGAAGAGTAAAGAGGGAAAGACCAAGGAAAACCTGGATGGACGATATAAGAAGTGGAATGAAGGAGAGAGGCTTTGAAGAACGGGATTGGGAGGCAAGAGAGGAATGGAGGAAGAAGATAAGAATTTAAACACTTTGGATACAGGAAGATGTAGTTTACATTGTAACCCTGTTAATGATGATGATTATTATTATTATTATTATTATTATTATTATTATTATTATTATTATTATTATTTAGTCAACTGTCCGAAGACATTTGAACCTCATAAATGACACTAATAGGCAACTAAACCAGGAGATGATGGGGTAGGGTGACTGGTTCCTTTCCTCCTCCATTGCATACATCGCTGACTAGTTACAATGTTACATACCGTTATTAGGCCTATACTAATCTGAATTCTTCATTATTATTATTAGTAGTAGTAGTAGTAGTAGTAGTAGTAGTAGTAGTAGTAGTAGTAGTAGTAGTAGTAGTAGTAGTAGTAGTAGTAACGAAACATTGGGAAACCAAAAACTGACACCAATAGGACATCACTCATGAGGCAACTAAGTCAGGAGATAATGGGGCAAAGTGCCCGTCCATTGCTTACATCGCTAACTAGTTACATATTACACTAATCAAACTTTATTATTATTATTATTATTATTATTATTATTATTATTATTATTATTATTATTATTATTATTATTAAACTTGTATTGATAAATGTTTCAAGATGATATGAATGGGATATTTGTAAATACTACCATCGTCCTGGACAATGGCTGTTTTCACAAAAAAAAAAAGGTCTTCGAACTACGATTATTTTATGAAAACCACTGAAAATTTCCACTCTAATTGTCACTGACAGTCTAGTAGTCAAAATGCTGGTCTTTAAGTCGAAAGTTCGAGTCTCCACATGCAGATCATATTTTTAACTTATGGTATTACTGTATGGGGAAATAGTTCTAGTGTATCTAATGTTCTCCTATTACAAAAAAGCCTTACGTATTTTAACTGGTTCTGCTTATGATGCGCATTGTAAGCCACTATTCTTAAATGAGGCTATCCTTACTGTTATTAATCTGTACATCTTCACTTCTTTGCTGAAGGTAAACAATAACTCAGCAAATTATTATCACAGATCTGATCATCATAATTATAATACAAGATACAATTTCCACTTGACTGAATCTAATGTTAGACTGGAAACAACTAAGAAACAATTGATATCCATGGCAGTATCTATGTTTAATAGATTACATAAGTCTGCACACACTGTTAGCTGTAATACTTTTAAGAATGTTTGAAAACGTTGGATGTTTAACCATCCCTTTTATAGTATTGGTGAAAACTTTGAGTCCTCAGTTACTAACTTATGTTTTTAATATAATCTTATCCACTTTGTTTTGTTTTATTATGAGTATGTCCATAGACAGGGTGCGAATTAAGATTTCTGATGCGGGGTGGATAGAATCCTAGATAGAAAATACCATATATAGGCCTAAAATTATTATTATTATTCTTATTAGATACGGCTCAACGCTTGACTGCACTGACTTGCTTCTCTTGCATCTTGATCATAATAATAATTATATCCATGAGCAGGCTTGTGATAAAATTGATTGTTGTCAGCTTGCCGGTGATAATAATACATCAATATTATTTTATTTGCTTATTTCATACATTATACTCTATTAAAACAACTATATTTTGTGTGGAGAGGATAGAAGTTATCCCTGGCAGGGATGTTAATACGAATTTATGAGAGGGGGATAACTTTTCAACAGAGAGGGAAATCCCCAATCCCCCATCCCCCCGTTAATTCACACCCTGTCCATAGTATTTGTAATAATACTCATGACTCTAATAAAATCTAATCTATAACATAGGACTATGGTGTTTTTTTTCCACTAACAACTAATTCAGTATAGCTATGGCTGTTACAATACGCTCACCACATGCTTAATATCTCAAATTTTCGTTTTTTGGATTATGGTTCTTCTTTTTTTAAATCCTTCAATTCTTTTTTTTTTAATTCTGGAAGGTGTTGAATGTAAAAGTCTTGAATTTAACTCTAATTTATCATTCCTCATTGCACAAACATTTACAAAGATTGTTATTACACATTTACAGCTTAAAAAAGTTCCACTTCTGCTGCGCAAAGACGCTACACATATTTTGTTTTAAACAATTATTGCGTCTGTCATAATACTTCATCTTTATACTGTGATCTTAGTATTATCTTTGTTCTTATTCCTGTATATCTGAATAATCAGGACGAACTAACTGAAATCATATTTTATTTCCATGTGTTTCTAAAGTTATTGCAATTCCGATTTTCGGCAAAAGTAGAGTTTAAACCTTCAATATTTCATCTACGTTATCACCACTTCTATCACCATCGTCAGCTATTATAACATGGTTGTTGTTGACGCAATTAAAATTCAAATCAGATCTCCAGCAATACGTCATTACAGCGACCATGTAAAACAGATAGTTCTCTAACGACCTACACGTCCTTTTTTATAACTTAGCACGATTTAGGGAAAGGAAATTAACCGTTATTAATCATTAAAATTAGGTCTCCGCCCCTCATGGGTTTATAGAATAGAGAACTCTCCTGCTAGGCTATCTGTAATCTAAGAAATTTGACCGACAAGTTTCGTGTGTCCATTTACATAGATGCGAGGAAAACACGATCCAGCAGCGAGACCCGGTTCTCGATGTTGTTTAGTTGTTTTCCAACACAAAATTGAACCAGTCTCGTTTCATTTTGACCGTTATCTGAAAAAAAGAGGCTCACCTCTCAATAACTGAATTGCTACACGTGTTTAACTCAACTGTTATTCTTCGAGTTCGAATCACCAGTGATCCCATTGGAAGATAGTGTCCATCTGTCACAGAGTAATTGATACAGGGTTATTCTAGCAGCTGTTGGATGCTTTATTCCCAAGTTTTATTTTTTCTTGTTATGCAAAGTAAGGCAGTTTGATTACGGAAAGGCGAATACTGCTGAAATGTTTCCTTTCTCGTAGTATCTAATAAAATAACCGTCAATTCTACAGTTGAAAGCAATAACATATTGTAACAGTAGGTCCCTAATTTAAACTATTAAAGTAATATTCTATTCAATCAAAAGAGATTAAAATATTTCATCATCATCATCCCTACCACACTTCTATCACAACGCCATTATCATAATATCATCATTATCGTATCACCATTGCAATCATGAAAATCACGACAAAAAATCACCACTATTTCAGTCACCATAATCACCAAATTATTCTCGCATAACCACTACTCCACCATTATCATTGTAAACATCATCCGTATCTTCACCACTGTCCTCACCATTATCATCATGAAAATAATGACCAGAAATTACCACTATTTCAGTCACCATAATCACCAAATTATTCTCGCACAACCACTACTACCACCATCATCATTGTAATCATCACCCGTATCTTCACCACTGTCATCACCATTATCATCATGAAAATAATGACCAGAAATAACCGCTATTTCAGTCGCCACAATCACTAAATTATTCTCGCACAACCACTACTACCACCATCATCATTGTAATCATCACCCGTATCATCATGAAAATAATGACCAGAAATAACCGCTATTTCAGTCACCACAATCACCAAATTATTTCCAGCATCACTACTACTACCACCATCATCACGGTGATCATTACCCTCATTGTCACCACAACCATCATCACATCACAATTATCACGAAAATCATGACCAAAAATCACTATTCCAGTCACCACAATCACCCGAGATAATTTAAGTAATTAAAGTTAAAAAGCTTTAAAGAAAATTATATGTTTTGAAAGCATAAGAAAGAAGTTAAAATATTCTATTAACTTTACTTAAATTAATATACCTAAATCAATAATAAAAATAAATAAATCCTAATACCTAAAAAAAATAATTGATTTATACCTATCGTAATTGAAAGTATTTCAACAAATGGTTTTATTAACTGAATTCTAAAACTACTACTACTACTACTACTATCACCACCACTGCTACTCCTACTGCTTCTACTACCGGTACTACTCCTGCTACTACCGCTACTACTACTACTACTACTACTACCGCTACCGCTACTACTACTACTACCGCTACTACTACTACTACCGCTACCGCTACTACTACGACTACTAATACTACTACTGCTACCGCTACTACTACTACTACTACCGCTACTACTACTACTACTACTACTACTACTACTACTACCGTCACACCTGTGGAGTAACGGTCAGCGCGTCTGCCGCGAAACCAGGTGGCCCGGGTTCGATTCCCGGTCGAGGCAAGTTACCTGGTTGAGGTTTTTTCCGGGGTTTTCCCTCAACCCAATATGAGCAAATGCTGGGTAACTTTCGGTGCTGGACCCCGGACTCATTTCACCGGCATTATCACCTTCATCTCATTCAGACGCTAAATAACCAAAGATGTTGATAAAGCGTCGTAAAATAACCTACTGAAAAAAATACTATTACTACCGCTACCGCTAGTACTACTACTACTACTACTACCGCTACCGCTACTGCTACTACTACCGCTACCGCTACTACTACTACTACTACTACCGCTACTACTACTACTACTACCGCTACCGCTACTAATACTACTACTACCGCTACTACTACTACTATCGCTACCACTACTACTACTACCGCTACTACTACTACTAGTACTACTACCGCTACTACTACTACTACTACTACTACTACTACTACCGCTACTACTACTACTACTACTACTACTGCTACCGCTACTACTACTACCGCTACCGCTACTACTATTACTACTACTACTACCGCTACCGCTACTACTACCGCTACCGCTACTACTTCTACTACTACTACCGCTACTACTACTACCGCTACTACTACTACCGCTACCGCTACTACTACTACTACTACTACCGCTACCGCTACTACTACTACCGCTACTACTACTACTACTACTACTACTACATCCGAATTGGCTACGAATTTCCGAAATGACTCCCAGAGTATAAGCATTTTGATATCCTGGGTCACCTACTACATCCGAACCGGCTTCGAAGAGACTATACTGCTTCAACATTTTCCTTCCCAGTTTAACTGACTTAGGATTATCTACAGCTCTACATAACGTACCGGTAGATCTGATTAAAAATGATATTGCGATAGTGCAGTACTTCAGCCATTAACTTCGTCTTGTTTACATTTTTGGTGAAAACTTAAAACTCACTTAAAAAAACTGCAT
This sequence comes from Periplaneta americana, assembly GCF_040183065.1. Taxonomy (NCBI): domain Eukaryota; kingdom Metazoa; phylum Arthropoda; class Insecta; order Blattodea; family Blattidae; genus Periplaneta; species Periplaneta americana. Next base: position 95,534,474 of record NC_091131.1, on the reverse strand, counting down.
CCGTATAGATAGGCCTAATATCAAGTTCTCTGTGTTCTTCTACAACGCTTTAAATAATTTCTCATTTTCAAATTGTTCTTACTGTTCAGTTTTATATGCGTGTTAGTTCTAAGCACTAAGCACTAATTAAAAACGTTAATCAAATTTAAAATATTGGGATGAGTGGAATAAAATGGAGATTTCAACTCCTTTATTTTCTTTCTTTCACTTTCATTTCCTTCCTTCTTTTCCACTTACTGTAGTTTCTTTACTTCACTATTTTCTTTCCTTTACTTGACTTTATTTTCGTATTTTCCTTTCATTTACTTCACTTTATTTTCATTTCCTTTACTTCACCTTATTTTCCTTTCCTTTACTTAACTTTATTTTCATTTCATTTACTTCACCTTATTTTCCTTTCCTTTACTTCACCTTATTTTCCTTTCCTTTACTTGATTTTATTTTCATTTCCTTTACTTCACCTTATTTTCCTTTCCTTTACTTGATTTTATTTTCATTTCCTTTACTCCACCTTATTTTCCTTTCCTTTACTTCACCTTATTTTCCTTTCCTTTACTTGACTTTATTTTCATTTCCCTTACTTCACCTTATTTTCCTTTCCTTTACTTGACTTTATTTTCATTTCCCTTACTTCACCTTATTTTCCTTTCCTTTACTTCACCTTATTTTCCTTTCCTTTACTTGACTTTATTTTCATTTCCCTTACTTCACCTTATTTTCCTTTCCTCTACTTGACTTTATTTTCATTTCCTTTACTTCACCTTAATTTCCTTTCCTTTACTTGATTTTATTTTCATTTCCTTTACTTCACCTTATTTTCCTTTCCTTTACTTGACTTTATTTTCATTTCCTTTACTTCACCTTATTTTCCTTTCCTTTACTTCGCCTTATTTTCCTTTCCTTTACTTGACTTTATTTTCATTGCCTTTACTTCACCTTATTTTCCTTTCCTTTACTTGACTTTATTTTCATTGCCTTTACTTCACCTTACTTTACTTTCCTTTACTTGACTTTATTTTCATTTCCTTCACTTCACCTTATTTTCCTTTCCTTTACTTGACTTTAATTGCATTTTCTTTATTTCACATTATTTTCCTTTCCTTTACTTGACTTAATTTTCATTTCCTTTATTTCATATTATTTTCCTTGCCTTGACTTTATTTTCATTTCCTTTACTTTACCTTATTTTCCTTTTCTTTACTTGACTTTATTTTCAATTCCTTTACTCCACTTCATTTTCTTTTCCGTTACTTGACTTCATTTTCATTTCCTTTACTTCGCCTTATTTTCCTTTCCTTTACTTCACTTTATTTTCCTTTTCTTTACTTCAATTTATTTTCTTTCTTTTACTTCACTTTATTTTCCTTTCATTTACTTCGCTTTGCGTTAATTCACTTTATTTTAATTCACGTTCTATTTCCTCTTTTCATTACTTCTTTTTCTTCATATAACTATGCTTTACTTTATTTTTCTTTTTTCACTTCACTTTGTTTTTTTTCTTCTTTACTATATTTCACTGTAGTTACCTTTTTTTACGTGAATACGTCTTTAAAAATCAAACCGATATGGGGCACCAGGACGGAAACGGCGATGATCCCTTCCAACACCGTAACTTCGTGAATAATAACACGATTGAAATCGAGTATACTACTACGATGCGATCATGCACTTGGTGGGGGCCCGCGGCGACTGACGGCTATTTTGAACTTGCGCGAAAATTTCCGGGCAACAGGCCTGTATCTCGCGACGCCGATGCCCTAGCGTCCTGATTTTGGTGCCAAACGGAATATCTCGTCTTGATCTGTCGATACATATTCACTTAAAACTCACGGCTGTGTCCTCGATATTTTCCTTTCTTTTCATTTCACTTTACTTTATTGTATACATGTATTTCCTTTTTAACCTCTGTTTGAGTGGAAGAGAAGGCCTCACGGCCTTAACTCTGCCAGAAGAAAAAGCAGTATTATTACTTCACATTACTTCACTACGCTTCGCTTTACTTCATGTCACTTCACCTTGCCTCGCCTCACTTCGCTTTGTTGTACTTTACTTCACTTCACTTTCACTATACTCGAATTACTTTACTTTAATGCACTTCACTTCATTTGGTTTTACTTCACAGTGCTTTATTTATCAATTAACTTTACTGCACTTCAGTTCACTTCACTTTACTTGGTTTTACTTCACAGTGCTTTATTTATCATTTCACTTTACTGCACTTCAGTTCACTTCACTTCACTTCACTTGGTTTTACTTCACAGTGCTTTATTTATCATTTCACTTTACTGCACTTCATTTCATTTGGTCTTACTTCAAAGTGTTTTATTTATCATTACACTTTACTGTATTTCATTTCACTTTATTTTACTTTACTGTACGTTTATTAAACTTCACTTGCCCTTTAATAGTCTATGCTTTACCTCACTATAAGTTTACTTCATTTACTTTCACTAGGCCTATACTTCACTTTACTGCACTTCACTTTACTTGATTTTACTTCACATTGCTTTTTTATTTTCCTTTCTCCTTATCTCTCGTCTGCCTTCTTTTACTTTCTTTAATTTCATATTTTCTCCTCTGTATTATTTCTTCTTTCTATTTTCTTCGGCTACTCTCCCTTCACGTATCTTTTTTTCCACTTTCTTCTATTTTCGGCACTTTTATTTATTCTTATATTTTATTTGTATCAGTTTATTTTCTTTTTCTTGCTATTTATTTTTTCTTTCCTAAGTATTAATATATTTCTCGTTTCTCTGTCTTTGATTTTCTTTTCACTTTTCATCATACTTTCCCCTTCTGTCTTCTTTTATCTTCCTCTGTGTTCTTATTTCTTTCATAAGTTTAAACACATCAGATCACATACTATAAGAGAAAAGTTAATCATCAAGAATATATTCTCCTTCACTATTTACAACAGTCTGCCAACACTGGAGTAGTTTTTTCAATTCCACGCCTGTGAAAATCGCGTGGTTTTGAGTTAAAGTAGTCGTCAAGCCATGTTCGGAGCGCATTTTCATCCGGAAAGAAAGTTCCTTAAAGGTTGTTCGATAGAGAGCGGAAAAGGTGAAAATCTGAGGACGCAAGATCAGGTGAATAAGATGAGTGCGGAATGTCTTCCCAACCTAACTCCTGGATAGTGTTTTGTATCAGGTTAGCAGAGTGCGAGTGGCGTTATCGTGGAGTAGCATCACTTCACGCAGTTTTGTTGGTCGTTTTTCTTGGATTTCGTGTGCAAGACGTCTCAGTTAGTGGCAATAAATGTCACACGATGGTGGAATGGTCACAATTCATCACATTTTCCAGTTCTCGGGTTCACTGACGTGGATCATTGTGGATTATTAATGTGTTTAAACAGACTTCATCAAACCCCGAAGGTCTTCCTGAACGTGGAGTGTCACTAATGTCAAAACGACCCTCCTTAAAACGAGAAAACCATTTTCTTCCCGTGCTCTCTCAGATAGCATTGTCCCCATACACGGCGCAAATGTTTCTGGTCGCCTCCGCTGCTTTCGCCCCTGTATTGAACTCAAAAAGAAGATTATGTCGGAAATGTTCCAATTTCTCCACTTGACACCCCATTTTATAGCGTCCACGGCTCCACTCACTATCTGCAAAAATGAAAACTTCAATATGTAAACTCAAGCACAACAATTGAACTTCATATAAAAATGACAATCGATAAATAAACCCATAGCAACCGGAGTACCAACACGCGAAACAAAAACGCTACGAACTTATGCACCAGCCCAATAGATTAGGCGGTAGTATCTATGTCGCAAGACCAGGATTTCTATCTTGTTCTAGTTTTAGTGACAAATGCTATTCAGAATTATTATCTTCTCTTGCTCATACCTTTCCTCCACTTTTCCATCTCCATCATATTATCTCATAATTTAAAAGAGTGATTAAAGAACTAACCATCTAACCAACCATACCCCATAACTCCCTACCGGAGCCCATTTTGATTCTCTTCTCCATAATTACCTGTCTCCCCAAGATAGCCCCTACTTTTTAATATCGCCTACTCAAGATATTCTTTACTGCTTGAAGTTGGTTATAATAATTTCACTATGATCTCGATTTTATTCGAGTTTTTTCATTCAGCCACTTAAATTAAGTCTTAATGTGTTTTCTTGTTCCCATTCCTAATCACAATTTCTCGATATCCCTAGCGAAAACTACATTGATTGTTTATGGTAGATGCTGGTGTATTTCCTCGCGTTTAATGGCTGTAAGACCTGAAACGTTTTTACTATAGAAATTGCATACTTCATTAATATGCAAGACTGCTGTAACTACTGTATTTACTTTTATGTTGCGCTCTGAAAAAGAAGCAAGAAAGAAGATTAATAGGCACCAACATGGCGGTTCAATTTCCAAGATGAAGCACATGCTTTCATATTGTTACATTATTACTGTTTTTTAATCTTGTTACAAATGTTTATTTTTATTTTTTCTTCGCATCAGTTGATAGTTGTAGCAAATACAAAACTTACAAATGACTTTTAGAGAACCCGAGGTTCATTACCGCCTTCACCAAAAGTCCGCCATCGGTCCCTATTCTGAGAAAGATCAATCCAGTCCCTACCATCATATCCCACCTCCCTCAAATCCATTTTAATATTATCCTCCCATCTACGTCCCGGCCTCCCTAAAGGTCTTTTTCCCTCCGGCATCCCAACTAACACTATATGCATTTCTGGATTCGCCCATACGTGCTACTTGCTCTGCCTATCTCAAACGTTTGAATTTAATATTCCTAATTATGTTAGGTGAAGAATACGATATGTGCAGTTCTGCGTTGTGTATCTTTCTCCTTTCAACTGTAACTCCATCCCTCTTAACCCCAAACATTTTCCTAAACACCTTATTCTCAAATACTCTTAACCTCTGTTCCTTTCTCGAAGTGAGAGTCCAAGTTTCACAACCATACAGAACAACTGATAATATAACTGTTTTATAAATTCTATATTTTTAAAGAGCAGACTGGATGACAAAAGCTTCTTAACCGAATAAAGTAGGCGTTTCCCGTAGGCTATTTATTCTGTCTTTAATTTCCTCCCGAGTGTCATTTACATTTCGATGGTCCAGAACCAGACTTTCCAAGTCAATTTTACTATTTTATTTTTCAGGAGAGCTATTTTAAGCTCCTGACATTCAAAGCTTCATGAAACAATTTGGAATAGCTTCATAGCTATTATGGAGAGGAATATTTACAATTTTGTTCGATTCATATATGCAGACAAGAACTGGAACACATGAAACAATTTGGAATAGATTCAAAGCAACCTTATGGAGAGGAATATTTACAATTTTGTTCGATTCATATATGCAGACAAGAACTGGAACACAATGAAACACAGATTTCTTTCTTATAAAAAGTTGGACTTAGAACAGTCTGGTTCTCAGCCATCGATTTGTTGCTATTGCTCCATGATATTTAAATTTTTTTACCTCTTCAAAGGATGAATTTCCAATTTTTATATTTCTATTTTCGTACTATGTTCAGGTCACAAGACATAATCATATACTTTGTTTTTTTTTTCGGGTTTTACTTCCAAACCTATCTCTTGACTTGCTTCAAGTAAAATTCCCGTGTTTTCCCTAATCGTTTGTGGATTTCCTCGTAACATTCGCGTCATCCGCATAGACAAGCAGCTGATGTAACCCGTTCAATTTCAAACTTTCTCTGTTATCCTGGATTTTCTTAATGGCATATTTAGAACGAAGTTATAAAGTAAAGGTGATAGTGCATCTCTTTGCTTTAGCCCGCAGTGAATTGGAAAAACATCAGACAGAAACTGTCCTATAAGGACCCTGCTGTACATTTCATGAGACACATTTTAATTAATGGAACTGTATTGAAATTATGTACAAAAGAAGACATAGTGAAAATGAAAAAAAATCTGATATATGAAAAGTTACGGAACCGATCTCGGCAGTGAGGCTTCGCTACCATAGTACAGTCATTGTGACTGGTTGTTATTGTAAATTACGGGGAATCCACTTCGCCATATTTCGTTAATGTGATGTGGGTTTCAGTGTCGCCAACATAGTAATAATACTACACACCTAATCAAACCTAACCTAACCTTCCACCTGTAGCAACATTCCTCACGTTTATACCTGGTAAGGTTTATCTTGTCTCAGTAGCAATAAAACCAAGTCCCTTCAAATGAGGGTGGAGATTATAGGAGGGTTGTAAATTTTCAGGATTCCTTTCAAAACCTTGTTATTGTACAGGCTACCAGAACTCAATTTCTTGAAAGACAAGCTCAGTGACGGAACTACACAATACGAAGAGAGATTTTTGTTAATGTGTCAACTAGTCCCTTCCGCCACTGGATAGATGGACGGCATTGCTTCACTCCCCCATCGCCATAACAATACAGACGAGGTAAGACATATCTCCTTTCTCTCTCTTTTCACAGTGAGACAAGATACATCACACAGACTTTGGTATCATTTCGTTTGCATGTATTGGCAACCCTGCTACTCGTGTCGTGTGAAATATTCGTTCAGTGGCTGGTAATATACTCCATCTTCGCGTGCACAAGCTTGATAATTACTATTACTTATTACTAATACTAATTACTTATTACTAATAAAAAAAAACAAATAAGTGTGTCGCGATATCGTGGACGTCCGGTAAAGTGTGTCGTCGGTCAAAAAAGGTTGGGAACCACTGGCTTAGAGTACTCTTCTAATCTGGTGTTTTTATTGTAGGCCTAGGCCTACAGAGTATGCAAATAAAAACTTGAAATAGAGATCGTTATGTTCAGAAACGAAAACACATGAAATACGAATAAGTTAATGCATATCTTCTAATTGTATGCTTGTCGTTTCAATTGATTAAAAATTTAAGTATACGAGTATATTTCCTTACTTTAATGAAGGCTTAGTTATATAATATATAAATGAGATAAATTGTGTTACTTATTTCAACAATTTATTAACCTCATAATGGAATCTTGTTTTTGTTAGCTGCTTCATAAATTTATTTAATATATCAGGTAATATTTTGTATCATGAAAGAATTTTTATACTGTAAGTTTAACGTGTATCGTCAATGACCTCTCAAGTTCATAATATTGGTTTTTGGTTCGATTCATATATCGCTATCTAGTTAACATCGGCGTTAAAATGTTCTTTTTTGCAAATGTATTTTATAATCTAGTATATGCATATGCTTGTCATGGGTAAAGAGTTTTTATTTAAAAAAAATTAGCTATGAATATCGATGAAATTGCAGTACAGTATTATGACGACATAGAAACATTATTACCAGAGACAAAAGAATCGCTGGTATAAATAGGAGTGGAACGTAATGGTGGCTAAAGGCCTAATCGTGCGTATTATTACGTAAGTGAGTAAAAACATGCTTCAATTTAGTTAACCATAAAGGGAATGTTATTCTCCAATGCAATAGATTTTAACAAATTTTATAGCCAATAGAACTTCGCTACGTAGAACCTTAGCAGACTGGCGCCATAATGTTAATAAGCATCAAAACCTATTGACGAGTGGAAGTTAATCGAAGGTAGGGCATAAATTGATTAAGCATGTAATTCTAGACACAGTTAATCGATTTAGAAAAAACGTTTGACAATGTTGACTAGAAAATGCCGTTTCAATTAATACAAAATATAATGGATTGGAAAGCTAGAAGGATAATTTTAATTTATATAAAAATCAGAACACACTTATAGATGTTAATGATAGCAGTAAAATAAGAAATATAAAAAAGAAATAAGACAAGGTTGTTCATTATCACCATATATGTTTAATTTATTAATATAGCTATAACGAAATTCAATAAACTGTCTAAAGGTATGAAGATAAATGAAAATCATATTAAGTGAATGGCATTGCTGTATTTGCATAAGCTACAACGAAAACGATATTATACAAAATATTCTTATAGCGACTGTTCTAATGAGATTGAGAATAAAAGTTAATGTCAATAAAAACAAAATTATGTAGTTCAGAAACAAAAAGGAGCATTTTCTCCAATTATAAAGATAGTAATTATTATATAAAGTAGTGTAATGACCGAGTCGATTTTTAACCTTGCCAATAAGTAGTTGTTTTTCAACAGTCCGAAGACAGGTCTGAACCTCACAAGTGATACCAAGAAGGCACTACTTATAAGGCAACTAGGCCAGGAGATAATGGGGTAGGGTGGCCAGTTCCTTTCCCCCTCTATTGCATACATCGTAGAATAGCTACATATTACACTAGTCAGACTTCAGATGTATACAAACAATTTTTCTTACTCTGAGGTGTACTGCCTGATAATAGAAGTACATATCAACCAGAACCTCAATTAGAGGATTGTCAATAAATTTTGACTGGAATTTTCTCATTCAAGTACATTATTATCTAATGTATCGTAAATCTAATTTATATGAATAGAGAGAGACAGATTACAAGACACTTTTTTTGCTACCATGTACAGCTCATGCATTTTGTCAAGACACTCGCAATGCGCAGTAGGGGAATAACGTTTCTGTGCAGGGGGTAGGATTAGAAGAGAAGGTCCGGCGTGTGTCTACGGAGTTCAAGGCAAAGGCTAACCCATTCCCCTATAATTCGTAAATAGACTCATTCGATGCTGTTATTTACATAAAGATGATCGTTTCGATTCCAGTGAACCATCATCAGATCAATAAATAAAGGGTTGTTTCCGATCTCTGATAACGAATTTGAATGACATCATGTGCGTCAGGAATCACACCGACAGCTGAATTGCGGCGAGAGTTGACAGACCAGTAGTGAGTGATTTCATAATCAGAGTGCATGGTGTATCACAGTAGCAATGCCCAAGAAAATCGAGCCTTTTTGGCAGGGGTACATAACAACCCTTTCCGATACCAAGTACAGTTACGTGAAAATTATAGGAGCCAGCAAAAAACGTGGTTTCGTTATTTCCAAAAAAGACATCTTGTGTGTACCTAATAAGACTGGCAAATCTCGGATGGGATTAATTCCAGACTGGAAAAAGGAAGCAAATCCACCCCCTGTCATAAGTCGCCGCACCCCACGGGATGATGCAAATTAATTCCATTCGAGGAGTTCCCACAGGAGTTCTTCTACATGCCAGTAAATCTAATGACATGAGTCTGTTGCATTTAAACACATTTAAATTCCATCGACCTGGGCCGAGTTGGAATCCGCAACCTCGAGCATAGAAGCCAGTGCTACACCGACTACGCTACCCAGGCCGACGTTTCTGTAGATGATATTAGTTTACACAAAATGTATTCGTTGCAAAGAAGAAGAAAAGTAGATACAATGTTTGACTAACACATATGCATAAGTTCAGAAATACGGTAGTTTCATTGATTGCACTTCATTTGCAGAGGACTCACGGAGGATAAGATTTTAGCAATAGAGTCCATACAAGCAATCAAGCATCTGATGAAATAAATGAAGGCATTCTCTCTTCCTCACCATCCCTCCTTCACTCTTCATCTGTCTTGCGTTGAATTCCCTCAGCATTAACTAGTAATTCCTTTCCCGAGTGATTAATCGTAAGAGAACATGTTGGAATGCACAGATTCCAGCAGACGCCGAGATATAAACTATGACGTACCTTAAAAGTGATAGGGAATGAAATCAGAATTTACTCGTAGATACTACATGAAACAATGTTAACGCTAACTTATCTGCTATAAATTAAACTGGATTATATATACACAGATGTCATCATTGATGTCATCCTGGTCTAAAGACATCGAACTCTCGATTATATTCTTGGTTAGGTTTACACTATCTTTGAGGATTCATTTATCATAATTACATCACACTTGACAAAGACGTAAACACAGGCTTACTATACCTTCTGTTCTGGCCGGAATGTTCCATTTCAAATCTCATTCCCGTTGTAAGTGGCCGGTTTGCCATTCCGCCCCGTCGAAATAGAAGCTTAGTCAATAATTTAAATCTCGCGCGACTATTTAGCCTTTTTTTTTTTGTCAAGTTTTATTTATACACTAAGGGAAGGCATATGCCACTGTTGATAGTGATTCGTCCTTCGGATGGGGACGTTAAGCCTGGCGATCCCCTTGGTGCTATTCAGTAGAGTAGGCTACGTGCCGGCACCGGGTTTCTCCTTCTCCCTTCCTCACCATCATAATCCTCACCCATTCTCTACACTACACTTACACGAACACTTAACATTCACTCACCCTAATACACGGTATCACTCTTCACAGATACACATCATACATAACGTGGCCCGCAGAAGTGGTGTGCAATTTGAAAATGAGTCACAGCCTTCTATCCGCAGTATGGGGAATCCGAATCACGTAAGTGAAGTGGGTAGGCATTAGACACACACACACACACATCTGTGGTCATTACGCGTGTTCTGGGTATACCAGAAGGCCGTTGTTACTATTGTTGAGTTCCTGATTCTCAATCCATTGCCCTTATCTGCCAAAATAGTAAATTAATAATAATAATAATAATAATAATAATAATAATAATTATTATTATTATTATTATTATTATTATTATTATTATACCAAATACCTGGTCCTATCGTACAAAGAACTGAATCTTAAAAATAAATAAATCATCAGATGACTGAAAGAAAGTAATGGTCTCTTAAACCAAATTATAGTAATTTTCAAAGGCATATTGAGTCCAATAAGTATAATTATTACAAAATGGATATATGTGGATTTATTATCGTCAAATTACTTATCAATTATCATAACCATTTAAGTCATTAAATTATGACATAAGATGGAATGTATTATTACATAGCAAGACACGAACGTTTTCGCCATAAAAATGGCATCATCAATTTAGCAATTACTTCTGATGAGAAAACTTAGTGTGTTGCAGTGGGTTGAGTTGATATGACTGATTTTAGATATTTAATGTTTATGATCTTGATGATTGAGGCGGTGACGAATCATGGTATGTAAATTTCCAATCCGGCATTTGCCTTTGTGACTGAGGGAAACCATTAAAAACCTGTCACATTGGCCGGTCACGGGGTTTGAACCCGAGATCTACCGAATATGGGTCTCAAACGTTACCTACTGTCTTAGCCAACTCGCTCGGTAATTTAACCTATTAGTTGTTAAATTTAATTGGTTTGTCTGGCAATTCATTGTGATTTAGCTCAGTTTAACAGATGCCATTTAAAAACTATAATTAATTTAAAATAGTCTCTCTGACCTTCTACTGTCTATGACGTTTATGGCATCGGTTTACGTCCATACAAGATTCCCCCCCCCTCAGCTTCTGGTTATTTATGAGTTGCTTCCGTTCCTGTAGTCCGCTGCAGTCTGTCCATCTGAACTCCGATATATCTGAGGAAACAAACTTTTATAAAAATTATTTTATGTATGAAAACTACTCGTACAAGTTTATCATTTCCTTTAATGGAATTTCTAAACGGTTGAGTTGAAATATAATACTAGCATTATTTTAAAATATTCATCATGAGAACCTAAGATTATCCCGATTTCAGAAAAAATTATTGTGATATTCATTCATTAATAGTTTCCAGCCCAAGGGTAGGTCTTTCATTGCAAACTCAACATTCTCCAATATTTCTTATTTTCTACCTTCCTCTTTGTCTCTGTAAATGATCCATATACCTACCGTAATATCGTCTATCATCTGATATCTTCTTCTGCCCCGAACTCTTCTCCCGTTCACCATTCCTTCCAGTGCATCCTTCAGTACGCAGTTTCTTCTCAGTCAATAACCTAACCAATTCCTTTTTCTCTTCCTGATCTGTTTCAGCATCATTCTTTCTTCACCCATTCTTTTCAACATAGCTTCTGTCTGTCCATTTCACACACTCCATTCTTCTCCATATCCACATTTCAAGTGCTTCTGTTTGCTTCTCTTCACTAATGTTTGCTTTGCGGAGCAGAACTAAACCTTCGGCAGGCCACGCGAGCAGCCTATTGGGAATTGCTGTACTAACCTTCATACCATCCTCTATACTGACTCATCTCGCCAAAATACTATCTCACTATCATCTCAAATTTAGCCATTTCATACTGAATCGCTGCAAAAGGGTTATTGTCAAACACAGGAAGGAGACCCATTAATTGCCCATATTGAGGACTTAATGGTACCGGCCTGAACAATAACCTAGTGTCCAATCCCTACCTTCTCGTGGTGCAGCTGTTACCATTTTGCTTATGCAAAATGAACTAACGGGAAGGGCTACCCACCAAACAGCACTGATCAGCTTGGTGGACTTATGACCGAGACTAATCCTTTCTCTTTTCTAGTATCAGCCTCCCTTTTCTTTCCTTTTGCTCTTTCCTATCCAGCCTCCCTTGGCTAACTCTTGTTCTTTTCGACTCTTATGGTATTTGAGCATTCGAGGCCTAGGAGATCATTTCCTCTTTCCATTTCCTTTATATCTATCAATACTTAATAAACCCTCGTAGGTACTCACCTTGTGATGGTGAGGTAGCTTCAATCCTTAATCAAGCGGTACCTACATAAACTGTAAAAACATCTACTACAGCCCCACTTTTTTTCACTAAAAAAATCATTTGTAAGAAGAGGAAATTCATAGTGAAACACAGTGGAACACGTGTTGTCAGCAAATAGCCGGATACACTACGAAGATAGATACTGTACTCCAACCAGGAGAAAGTCTCTGGAGAATGAGACGCAGCGGGGTAATGCTGTGAATGAATATTAATGTCATAAGTTGTCATAAGGTGACACACGTGGGTACAAGCATCTCCATTGGCTAACTCTCAAAGCACAAACGATAACACTGATACATACTTATACTACCCTAGTTACAAAATTAGATCACCGTTAATCTCTTAGGGTGCTATTCATAGACATTTCGCTAGCCCGGGCTACGAGCGTGCTAAACAGGGTTCATATTATATCATATCGCTGACACTGGTTTATGAATACGAAAAACGTTAGTTCGCTGAACATCCACCGAAAGCCCGCGCTAAGAATGTCTATGAATACGGCCCTTGGTCTTTTAATCCCTCCATACAGGAAATAACATATGCAGGAGAGCGCGTGTTTTTTAAACTGACGTTATTACGGTAATATTTTCTATCTACTTCGCTTCAATAGATGACGCAATAGTAAGTACATTCCTTTCACGGTTAATCTCCTACTTGGAGGACAGTACTGAATCGTTATACAAATCGATTGATTGAGATGAGTGGATTAATGTATGTAATCAGAATGGGACTAATAATATTCTTAATTATAAAATATTATTATTATTATTATTATTATTATTATTATTATTATTATTATTATTATTATTATTATTATTATCAGCAGCAGAAGAAGAAAAGGGATCTTACTATTCTGATGTTTATTGGTTGTGATGGCTGGGACGACAACGACAAATTTTGTTTTCAGAAGATTGTCAAATATATGGTTGCACGTTACGAAGATAAGTCAAGAGGGAAAGAGATAGAGAGAAGTTATTCTAAAAGCGTCAATATATGTTACAGCCTACAGTCTACACGTTGATCTAGTTCGTCATGGATTGTCATTTTAAATTAACATGCGTGTTTATACAATCCTGTCCAGTATGGATGATAGAATACAAATTGGTGTTGATAAAATTATTTGAAATGAGCATCCCTTTTTTTACGTTTTATCAACAATCGATAAGAGATTGTTGTAACGTTTTAATTGCTTTATTTGTGGAAATTAATCATCAGTGTTGAAGTATTGACAGAGATGTTAATTTCGGCCATAAAAAAGGACAAAAGCAAACAGGACATGACAGTGAGTAATGCCCTGTTTCATAATAAAGTGAACGCAGGCTTTACTTCCCCAAACCTATAATTTAAGGGCAATTTGTTCTTAGTGAATATAGGACAAGTGCCGCGATGTTCTTGAGAGGTGACTACGTATGAAACTGCAGGTGATGGAACGTCTTCTTTCTCGTCAAACTCCTGAAAGTATTAGACGTACACATTTGAGGTTTGCATGTGGTTGTGGTTTTCAAAGAGATGCAATACTCTGAATCAGAAATTGCTTTCTTCATTCTTTTTATTTAACAGTTAAAATTATATTGTTTCTTCAGGAAAAATGAATCGAAAACAAATTATACGTATTCTACATGTAGACCTGCTATTTATAATAATAATAATAATAATAATAATAATAATAATCATAATAATCATAATAATAATAATAATAATAATAATAATGTTTTATTTTTTAACTGGCAGAGTTAAGTCCATTCGGCCATCTCTTACACTCAACTAGTATGATAGAAAATTACATAATTATTATAATATAATACGAGGCACGTCCAGAAGGGCCGTTTAGAGAAATAAAACGCAATATTATTGAAATATTTGTTGGAACAGATACAGCATTTGTTGAGCTATTTTTCAATATATTCCCCACTGGAATTGAGAGATCTGTCATATCGTGGGATCAACTTTTGTATCCCTGTGTCGTAGAAGACTGCCGCCTGGGACCGGAACCAGTGTGTGACAGACGTATGCACCTCTCTATTACTGTGAAAACGCTGACCGAACAGGAATTTCTTGAGATGTAAGACAAGATGATGATCGCTGGAAGTGAGATCCGAGCTGTAGGGTGGATGTTTAAACACCTTCAAGCGGAACTCCTGCAGAAGAACTGTTGTGCGCCGAGCCGTATGTGGTCGAGCGATTATCATCCTTTCTTACACCTCAAGAAATTTCTCTCCGGTCAGCATTTTCATGGTGACAGAGAGGTGCAGACAGCTGGCACACACTGGTTCCGATCCCAGGCGGGAGATTTCTACGACACAGGAATACAAAAATTGATTCCACGGTATGATAAATGTTTCAATTTCGGTGGGGAATATGTTGAAAAATAGCTAAAAAAAATTGCTGTATCCGTTCCAATAAATCTCTTCATGAAATTTTGTTTTCCTTCTCTAAATGGCCCTACAGAAAAGTTACTTTCTGGAAGCGCCTCGTACAGTACATAGATCTGTAGCATCTATGAAATCACGAACAGCGCATATCTTCACACTACTTTGGGCATAGCCAAGTTTCATTTTTAGGGAAGATTCATAAATTGAAAACCACGAAAACCACATTCATAAAAACTCAGTCATTCGTTACATAGTTAAACATGTAGGGCCATATTCATAAACATTCTTAGCGCGGGCTTCCAGTGGATGATCAGCGAACTAACGTTTTTCGTATTCATAAACCAGTGGTAGCCATATGATATGATATGAATCCTGTACAAGTAATCACTCAATAGCCGGGGCTAGTTTAGCACGATCGTAGCGTGGGCTACCGAAATGTCTGTGCATAGCACCCGTAGAAATTATATCTAGGATATGTACCAACTTAAAACCGAGAATTATAGAAGTATCTTTTCTTTTATTTTTATTTATTTTATTATTTTTTTATTTAGGCCTATTTATTTTTATTTATTTATTATTATTTTGGTCAACAGCGTCGTTCGCATTAAATCCTGTGCTATAATGAGTGATAGTAGTAGGAAAAGAATAAAGTGCATAAAATTTGCTGTTGATATGGTGTTGTTAGCAGAAGAGGAGATGATACTAAGGGATAAACTACTGGAGCTAAATGACATCTGTGAGCAGTATGGAATGAAGATAAATGTCAGCAAGACGAAGACTATGGTCATAGAAAGAAAAGTAAAAAAGGTAAACTTGAGAATTCTAAATGAGGCAGTAGAACAAGTGGACAGCTTCAAATACTTGGGGTGTACTATAAGCAGTAACATGAGCTGCTGCCAGGAAGTCAAAAGGAGAATAGCAATGGCAAAGGAAGCTTTTATTAGAAAAAGGAGCATCTTCTGCGGACCTCTGGACAAAGAAGTAAGGAAGAGACTGGTGAAGTGCTTTATGTGGAGTGTAGCAGAAACATGGACATTACGACGAAGTGAAGAGAAGCGAATAGAAGCATTAAAATGTGGATATGGAGAAGAATGGAAGGTGTGAAATGGACGGAGTAAGAAAGGAAGCTGTGTTGGAAAGAGTGGGTGAAGAAATAATGATGCTGAAACTGATTAGAAATAGGAAAAGGAATTGGCTGAGTCACTGGTTGAGAAGAAACTGCCTACTGAAGAAAGCTTGATCATATGAGAAGACAAAGAGGAAGGGCGAAAGTAGGAAAGACTGGAAAATGCTGGATTTGCAGTGAAAGACCTGCCTTTGGGCAGAACACTATGAATGAATGAATGTTAATGTAGGATAATCCGTTAAGTCTATTTTCACTCGTATTACGCAAGTAGTTTTTTTTTAGTCTACTCAGCTTGAAAAAGCCTTTTCCGGGGTAGCAATACAAACAGAGATTGTCGCCGAAATTTGTAGCTAGGTGTATACGTTTTAGTATAGCCTTTAATCACACCTGTCTATGCTTTTCAACGCTTTCCACACTTCAAATTCTGCTTTGACCGCACATGCATATTTTTCGGAAAGCACCGATGAATACATTAAAAAATTGTAACACTTTTTTTCTGGGGGTTTGAACTCTCAAACCACCTGCCTTGGCTACGCCAATGATGCAGAAGTTCCCGGCCTTTTTGGGATCGCACCACACCTGACTGAAAGTCTTTGATCATGTGACACAGTCTTCTGTTTCATTGCAATTACATATCAAATAGATGACCTTTACTAAATCCAACACATCATTAATTTATATTAAATAAAAGAATTCGTCCATTAATGCAATGTCTGTATCAATACAATCAATATAATGCATGGCAAACTCGCATGTAAATCATCTTCAATGTATGTCAATCAGTTTCTTTTTTTATATTTCGGTATTACAGCGAAAGAAAGCGAGGATTAAAGGGAAAGAAACTTTTCATACCTATTATTGAAGAAAAACTTGTTCCGGCACCGGGAATCGAACCTAGGACCGCTCAACTTTGCGCGCAGAACTCTTCATAGCTCTATGTATTGTGATCATCAGGGGAAGTTCTTCTCAAAATATGTGATTGGTTCTCAGACAATAAATTAGTATTACATTTGTAATAATACTAACATAATCCAATTTAAATCCTGCTCAAAATTCAACCACGCTAATTTCAAGCGCAATAATTAACAACAGTTTTCTAACAGAAAGAACAACAACCAAATTTCTTGGCTTACAAATCTATAATGTGTTAAATTGGAAAAATCATATTAAAGAAATTACCCTCAAACTAAATTCAGCATGTTTTGCTGTTAGATCTATGTAAGAGACAGTAAATATGAATACCTTAAAAACAATATACTTTGCATACTTCCACTCGGTAGTGAGTTGGGGAAATTCTACAGATAGTAACAGTATATTCCTACTAAAACGAATAATAATTAGAATAATAGTAGGTGCCAAATCTAGGGAATCGTGTAGGACCATTTTCAAAAACTACAATAATGCCCATGGCTTGTCGGTATATTTTTTCATTAATAAACTTCATCGTGTATAATCATGAAAACTGTGTAACTAATTCAACGGTTCATAGCATAAATACGCGTCAAAAATTACTTTCATACTTCATCGGCAAGTCTATCGTGCTATCAAAAAGGACTGCGTTATATGACAGTAAAGATGTATAATAGTCTCCCTATGGGAATAAAAAATTAACCTCAAAACATAAGATTATTTAGGGCCAAATTAAAGAAGTACTTAATTTGTCACGCCTTCTATTCTATAGGTGAATTTATGACACTCAACAACGCTACATGAATATTTCTGTTTTGTCTTGGAAGTATTGATACTAAAACTTTGTGTTGTACTAGTAGACTATAATATTGTAAAACTCTTCTGTATATATTTCAACTAGACTAAGACTTTGTAATACTATTAAGACTTGTTTGACATGTTCCATATACTAGCTGTGAAGCGATGTACGAATACCGTGGAATGTAAATAAATAGAATACAATAGTACAATTGATACTATTGCAAGTGAAAATCGCCCGTCTCTAATTTGTTATTTATAAAATATAAAGAATATAGGTTTACAAAGTATTATCAGCAGAAGAACTTCGCAAATGCAAATAAACACAGACTTCGGCATTCCGAAAAAATTGAACTCGCGAGGTTTTAGAAATAACCCAACGATAGTCATTACTCTTCTAACGCATTTCATCTGCAGAAGGTTCAAGCACAGTCTAGTACATACAGTCTCGAAGCTAAAGTTGTTGAGGGTACTAGGAACAATAGACTGTGCCGGTACTATTTCGCATTGTCTGTGATGAGGCGATAGTAGCGATCCTAGTGGTTAGCAACTATCTATGGATGCATATTCACTACGTATTGAGCTTCGTGACTGTATATACGTAGTTCAAGTCAAATCTCTCATTACAATGACATCCACTTCAAAAGCTCCTTACCATTACGTCAGCTGCAAATGCATGAAAAATAGCTTCTATCCTTTTGTCCCAATTGCCATATAAAATTCAATGAAACGCGGAAGCTTGTATAATCATTAAATTGATATGTCCCAAAGGCACTGGCAAAGAGTAGTAGCGTACAATTTGAGTGATTGATTTGCTAGTTGCTTGATGACATGGATTTATGATGTACGAAGAATAAATAGGGAGTAAGTTAACCCGCAAAGTAACACCGTTCTTTCAACCCAACGCATTCTAAAGAAGTTCGATGACTTTCGAATAATAATAAAGGTTGTGGCTTGCGTTCCGTTAGCTTTAGCGAACTCTATGCTTGGAATGGCAGCGAGTGTGTGTGTGTGTGTGTGTGTGTGTGTGTGTGTGTGTGTGGCGCCGGCCAGTTCGTCACACATAAGCCAATCACATCTGACTTTATTCATTTCCGTCGCCCCGCAACCAATAATGAGTTCCAAGTACTGTTTGTTTGAATATTTTCTTTCAATTTGGTAGAAACAGTATTTGCTCTTCCGACACAGACTACATAGTAGCATCTAGAAGGACACATTTCAATTTGTTAAGACAACAGACGCTCAATCTGTTAGGCCAACAGGTACGTTTTCAAAACGGTAACAGTGTGGCTCTGTAGTTCTGTTTGCAGGAAATGCTTCTTCATCTTGCTTCAACTATATTTTACAAATCATGTAAGAATAATACAATATGAAACTGTTCACATCCAAGAGTACCGGTAAGAACTTTTACAGGCTTAGACCCAAGCCCGATAAAAATATTAATTAAAAGAGACATTTCAGACAAATCAATGAATTCAATTCATTTATATAAAAACGGACAGGAAAGATCAATTTTAAGGAAATAGTGACATATTTATCTGAAGAAAAAAAACTGTAAAGATTGTATTGTATTTATTTACATTCCATGGTATACGTCAGCCGTGGCGAAAATGTGACCCTCGAGCACATTGTGGCTCGCAATGATAGCTATGCATTTCTCTTGCTTCCTACCTCTCACAACCCCCACCCTCTCACTCATTGGAGTCAAACTCCGTTCCATTTGTATTTGTCTCTGACCTGCGAGTGGCGTATTGTCGCATTGTCTCTCTCGAAACCTCTACAAAAACGAAAGTTTCAAGTAGGATGGGAGGACGCATTTTTTTGCTGCCAATATGATGAGAATATTGAATGTACCGTATGATTTGTTCACAAGTATTACGAGGAAAACGGGTGTATAACATAAAACAGCATTGTACTACATGTTACCTACTCATGAAACATTAAAAGGTTAAGTGTTATTATTATTATTATTATTATTATTATTATTATTATTATTATGATCATCATCATCATCATCATCATCTCTGTACGAATAATGCGGTTAGCTCACAGATTTACAATGTGATGTTAAATGAACGCTAGATGTAAGGACTTGACAAATGTTGAACTTTTCAAATCTTTGCCAAAAAATAAATATCCGAAGTTTCGTTTTTTCGCTTGCTCTGTTGAAGCCATGTTCGCTACAACTTATGTTTGTGAAAAATTATTTTCAACAATGAAAATAGTAAAAACCAAATTTAGATCACGACTGACAGACGAATACCTTCGTGATCAACTACGACTGGCAGTAAGTGACATAATTCCTGATTTTGAAACTCTGTCGCAGAGACAATCTGAAGACAGTTAATTTTAGGTTGTGATAATGTGTCCTATGTTTTCTTGTTCATTTATTTCTTCGTTACACGTACTAAACATTAGTTTGTAGCCTTGTACTGTATAAAATTATATTTAAGTGCTTGACGTTATTTCGGAGGAAGACAAAAAGTAAAAATTTGTTGTTCAGTGTTATTTATAGGTATAAATGAAACAATTTGAAATAAAATTATGCTTACCAATTGTATTGGCATGGCGTTTCATTAAATTACTTCCATGACTATAATTTACTACGCCGCATAGAAAATAATGTAATTTACGTAAAATAAAATGTAGGCTAGCATGTAATTTGCGCGTCCAACCCTGAATTGAAGCTCTTGTAGCAAGTTTACATTTAAGCCAAATTTTCCACTGAAAATCTCCCGGCAATTTCTGGGATTTGAACCGCGGATCTACCGGTGTCAGACCATCTGTTAAACAAGCTTCGGATAGGCCTTAACATGAAACAGCGGGAATTTCCACATACAAGTTGTTTTAAGTTATTCGTGCACACTGTCTCTCTATTCGTTATTCTGCCGTCGTGTACGAAGCTTGATAAAAACGTTATCTGCTTAAAAATTCCATTACTTACTTCCCTTCTGATGTTGTGGAATGATTTGCTCTGAACACAATTTTCCTCCTCAGCATGTAGGACGTCTTAATTATCTCAAGTGTTAATTCCAAAACGGAATATGTTGTAATTGTTCAAGGCAAACATTTTATGTTTTTGCTTCATATGCCGCTTCTTTCAACTTGAGTAGCATTTGAAGAATACTAAGTTAATATAAATCAAAAGCCAGTGTTAAATGTTTGTTCGTTTGGTCTTGGTGAACAGGTGAAGGTCGCTTTTGCAGTTGGTTCGTTTAACAAAACGTACGAGTGCTATAAAAATATTGATAATTGAGGTCAATGACATAGCGACTGGCAGAAAAGTGGCTGCCTTTTCGCGTATCAAAACAAAGTTCTTGCCTATTCTGATAGTTTCCCAACAGCTTGCTGCTTTCTCGAAGGACGTACCTGCGTAAATTAAAGGTACACCTGTGTGTCTACGGTTATTGTATACAGAACGAGACACGTAAATATTCCCAAGATAACACTATTGTGTTATTTATTTCTCCATGCCGACCGTAACGACATTTTACTTCCTAAGTTTGTATCTGGAAGAACGTGGAAAGAATTTTTAATTTGGCGGCCCGCACTCACAAATACTTCAAGCAAATTTGACTGCAAAAGGTGTTCAGAATTTCATTATAATTGTATTTGGTGGCGTAATATTTATTAGGCTTTTTCTAAGTTGACCTTGATAAGAAGCATATGAAAGCCAAGGTTGTAGGTTCATATCCCAACTAGGGTCTGATTGTTCATTTCCCTTTATTATTGTAATGTCCAATTTGATCTTGGTTAGAAGTCTGCTTCTTTCTTTCAACTCCAAGACGCAGGATCCCACATCTTCTTGGGTTTCGACTAACGATGGATCCATGCATTTGGGCCTACATTGGTCCATTGTACGCCGTGAATCCAACTCTGATAGGCTGACTGTCCTGCCTCAGCCATGTAGGGCAAGGTCCTAAAGCCTTACAACCTAATGGCCTGGAGACTCAAGCCCTAATAAAAACATATCAGCATCGGAAATCCTTACTAGCTTCAATACTACAGCCCAGCCTATTGTAACGATTGCAGATGATAGATGAAATGAGGATATGATGGAGAGAGTTGGTGTAGTTAAAGGGAAATGGAAAGCATGTCAAAAATCACATTTCTTATGCTATGATCGTTTGAACGTATGTGTGAAAATCTAAAATACACTATTTTTGGACATTCACAAATTATTATTATTATTATTATTATTATTATTATTATTATTATTACACATAAAAATTAGTGCATATTTGGCTAAGTCAGAATAGGGGTTCGCTTGCATGTCTTGACCTCATGGGGAATAGAGAATGCGAACAAAAGATTGGATTGTTCCTCTTGAAGGTGAGACAGCTTAGAACATCAGCTGTTGAAGTTTAGGATGTGAATTGACGAAGGGATAATGGTAACTATTGATCTATACACTTTTATGCCTGTTTGTATGTTAAGCTAGGATATATGATATATCATGTCTATTGTTTGTGCCATTTTCATATTAATCTGTGTGTTCTTTTGGAGAGTGGTTGGATCTAATCATAGGTGAGGGGTGTGAAACTTACAAAGTAGGACTTGTTTTGTAAAGCGCGTACAGTCGAAAGACCCGTGTATTGGATTTAAGAGAAAATTCTGATAGTGTAGTGCATCTGTATGTATAATATTGCTGAATCTATCTATCTATCTATCTATCTATCTATCTATCTATCTATCTATCTATCTATCTATCTATCTATCTATCTATCTATCTATCTATCTATCTATCTATCTATCTATCTGTCTGTCTGTCTGTCTGTCTGTCTGTCTGTCTGTCTGTCTGTCTGTCTGTCTGTCTATCTATTTCTATCTTATCTATCTTTTGAGACTACCATGGATTTCAACGTGATACGAAATTTTACGGCTTTTCGCACCGTGTCATAGTTACACAAACATCCAATTTCAGAACCGCGTATTGGCTTCATCAAGGAAGAAAACAAAGAAGTACCGCTCTGTTGAATTCGTTACGAAGATTCATTCTCCAGTTCCAGAAACGGATCCAACATGAATCTCTCCCTTCCCTGATGATAGAATCTATAGGTAACTCCAAAACGTTGGCTGTTTCTGCACCTATGATACATTTGTAAATCCACGAATGGACATTCAAAAGTAACACGAACACAGAACGTTCTGTTTACAGTTGCAAAGGTAAAAATTAAATTTGAAATGTCCAAAAAATTTTAAGGTTAATGTACTTTGTCTCTGAAGAAAAATCAGAATGAGGAGAAAAAGATGTCCTACTCAATGGGATTGTTAGAAATGGCTAAAAATGAATCCAACATTCGAAAGCAGATAACTAATTTATAGTCAATTTTTACTTTTTTTTTTTACCAGATATGGAAAATGTCCAGTCCAAATCTCTTTTCAGCAATCTACTAGTTTTCTCTGTCATTTAGGACGTAATAGAACTTACTTGCCACTTCCTCAGATAATAGGACACTCAGGTTACATAAGACATTGCATTTTAAAAATCCACAACGCTTTAAAGATTGCTTTGTACTTTCGTCGTCAAGTAAAATATCAGGAGGGGCTATAAAGTTATTCTATTCAGCACAGGCGTTACAAATGTCTAGAAGTAGATGGAACCTTCGAAACGTTGTGAAATTGTTATTATTAATTTTTACGCTTTTTTTTACCAAAAATGAAATAAATATAATTAAAATCTCTTCTGAATAATCCATCATTACGTTGGACATGCTTGTAACAGACATGTTAAAACCTAGTCTTAATTCGATAGTGTTTTCATTCAATTGATTAAAAATTTAACATACAAAGACAATATAATTATTACAGTATTAAAACACACATTGAAAACCATGTTTGAACAATACAGTACTGTACATGTTTCAGGACGTGCGGTCCTATTTTCAGTGTCATCTGTAAGGAGAATAATCTCTTGATATAATGTTACTAAAAATTACGATGTTGAAATTGTAGTTTAATAATGTGTTTAAAATTGAAGTACAGAATGAATACTTAATCAGCTGGTGTTCGCCGGTGTGGGTAGGTGACTATCCTGGATGTACAAAGTAAAGGTCAAACCTGATACATTCTAGAATCCATAGAGATTTATAAAGACAAAATTACAAATAAAAATAATTTAAATGATAAAGCTCCAATTGACAATAACATTCTCATTGAGCTGTGTATTGCTTTTCAATTTAACCAGCGTAGTCATAACACACGCCGCATTCAGTCATCTACCCACACCGGCGTCGCATCTCAGCGAACATCAACTTATTTAATGGTAAGTATTCATTCTGTACTATGGCAGTTTTCAATTTTAAACACATTAGTAACATTATATCAAGAGATTATTCTCCTTACAGATGACCACTGAAGATAGGACCGCACGTCCTGAAACATGTATGGTTCAAACATGATTTTCAGTGTGTTTTAATACTGTAATAATTATATTGTCTTTGTATGTTAATTTTTTTAATTAATCCATAATTACTTTCTGTCTCATTTATAACGTAGCAGGATTTAATTGTCATGGACGAAGGCTAACGCTTGAGACAATACGAGACAAATAGAAATTTAGAAGCCCGTAACGGCTCTTCCTCTTGGGGTAAAATATCAGTGTGAAACACAAATGTATCCTATGCTTTGTGAGTATTTTTAGTGTAAATTTTTACTTTTTTTTTGCCAACAATGAAACTTTTTAAAGCACACTATTCTGAATAATATACCGCACCTTTTTTCTATCATTCAGATGTTATCTGCACTTTTGACGTAGAGCTAAATCTTTCTCCTCATTAGGTATAGGCGGGGGGGGGGGAGTAATTTGGGAATGAATAGTCACATAAAAATGCAATTCCCTCCTTTCTTCTCCTTATATTCTTCTTGTCATTCTTTTATTCATCTTGTTCTCCCTTTATTCTCCTTGTTCTTCTTGAGTTCCATTGTTATCCTTGTCCTCCCACTGTTATCCTTATGTTTTCATACTTTTTGTGTTCGCCTTGTTCTCCTTGTATTGTTATTGTTCTCCTTATATTTTCATTGTTCCCCTCCAATTGTTCTCCTTGTCTTCCCCTAGTCTTCATCTTTCCCTTGTTCCTCTCGTCTTTCCCTTGGTCTCCTTATGTTCCCCTTATTCTCATATATTTTCCTTGTTCTGCTTGTGTTCCCCTCGTTTTTCTTGTCTTTGTCTTGTCCTCATTATCTTCTTTTAATTATCTCTATTCTCCTTTCCTGAAACATGTATGGCCCTCCTGTTGTTTTCTTGTATTCTCCTTGTTCTTCTTGTCTTGCCGTTATCCTTGTATTCTCCTTGTTTTATTTCTTGCATCATCCACATATAATTCTACGTGCAGCTATGCAGCGTAGTAAAGGCATGCACCTGTCGACAAGTGATCCCACCTCCACGTATAGGCCGCGCCACCGTTTCTGGCATGTGAAATAAGTAATGGGAACCTTAAGTGCGAGTGTCTTATTTTTGTAGCAGTCTATGGGCGATGAAGTTGACAATTGTGATGGGCAGATTGTTGATGTGACGTGTATTTAGGAGGAGGTACCGTTCTCAGCTGCAGTGTCAACAGAAACTCACTGACTGGACACTGTACTCAAGGACACACCGAAGAAACGCGGGAAAATTAAGTGCGAGTATCTTAATTTTGCCGCAGTCTGGTCGGCAACTGTGGTTGGCAGATTGCTGACGCGACGTGTATAGGAGGTTGTACTATTCTCAGCTACATTATCAACAGATGCTCGCAGACTGTGCATTGTACTCAATGACACGCGCCAGAAACGCTGGCGTCAGCAATACTTCAACGTAAAAATATGAAATATAGTAAAGCTACGCACCTGAGCATTTTATTTTCAATTTTTTTGCAATGTTCTTAGCATGAAACAAAACCACGTCTGATATAATAGAAAACAACAAACACAGTTCGATTTTAAATGGAATATATACAAATCTCCGCTTTTTTTTTGTCGAAAATCTAAATGCAAATTTGTAACTACGTAGATATTCTACGCCTTGGTTCTTAGCGAAAGGCCCCTATTTTGTAAATGTCGTATAACGATAAAACAATAACTGACCCACAGTAATCTTCGTCCTGCAATGATCGCACAGAGTACTTTTCGAATAAGAATTTTTCCTTCTCCTGTAAATGCATCCCTGGTCCAGACCAGCCTTGTGCAGCTGCACCGGCCTTGTTCCGCCACTGATTATGGACATGGTCGTTAAATTTTATTTCTGTAAGTGACCAGCCAACGACTTGTACCAGGACCGTTCTGACCTGGCCATTAATGAAAAGAAGCGAAGGCCTAAAAACCGTTCCCTCCCTAATGGATTGTAATGAATGAGATAGAAATCCTCAACATAAATTTATCTCACTCCATATAAGAATACAAGTGAATTGTATTAGCAATAACTCTTTTATTATCGTCTGGATAAAAGAAGTCGTTGATAATAGTCGAAACTGTTCACAACAGAACCAAATTGATCAAGTACGTGTTATGAATTTTTATGCTGAACTAAGTTTATTAGAGGTTACAAGGGAATTATGCAAGTTATATGAACCGTTATCAAGTATAACACATCAGCAATTATTGAAGAAAATGAAGCATCTGCTAGGCCTCAAACCTGCAGAATGGAATGTGAGGTGTGTGTTCCAACGGAAAGACATTACGACAAGGCGTTGTCTATATATTTTGCTTGAGGTAAATAATTTGTGAGCAAACCAAATTGTAATTTTATTAATGTGTGTGTGGTGCCAACGTCGTATATAATTCTAGCTAGTATCGTCACCATCTAACACGGTTTCACACCGTTATCAGTCACAGTTCTTATAATATCTAATTTATGGTTGGACTCCTACTGAACCAAGAGTATTAGCTAATTTTTAAATGTCCCTCAAATCTGAATTGGATTTTTGTTCTCATGTTTATCGTAAAAAGGGGAGTATTGCCTTGATTATGTTTTAATTTACCTTGCTCAATATAAAATATTATTATTCATTAATTGGTCCATATCATTTTATACTGGTCCCTACTTAATATTTTATTTATACTGGCAGGTCCACACCTGTGGAGTAAAGGCTAGCACGTCTGGCCGCGAAACCAGGTGGCCCAGGTTCGATTCCCGGTTGGGGCAAGTTACCTGGTTGAGGTTTTTTCCGGGGTTTTTCCTCAACCCAATATGAGCAAATGCTGGGCAACTTTCGGTGCTGGACCCCGGACTCAATTCACCGGCATTATCACCTTCATCTCATTCAGACGCTAAATAACCTAAGCTGTTGACAAAGCATCGTAAAATAACCTAGTAAAAAAATATATACTGGCAGAGTTAAGCCCATACACACTACCAGTACATACATCTGTTATAAATAACATATTAACAAAACAGTTTTAATCATATAAATTATTTTTGTTATTACTGTCAAATAAGTAACGGAATTATCGATCTTACAACATGCTGACGACAATAAGAAGAATTTTTCCGTGAAATTTTCAGCGTAATCATCGTGTGGCTGTTTAATATGAAAGGAAATACAAAGTACAGGAAATTGTGCATAATTGAACTTGCCTACAATGCGGTTCTTATAGCTGATATCTAAGCAGTTTAAAAATGCAAATAATTTAACATTTTTAAAGGAAGTTATACGATACATTAAAGAGAACAATGACCACTGACTTTTGAACTTAAGAAATATGTTATTGCGGACGTGGTGCGACGTAGTCTCGTTAATATTGTATCCTATTTTCGTCCTAATCACTGTTATTATTATTATTATTATTATTATTATTATTATTATTATTATTATTATCATTATCATTATCATTATCATCATCACCATCACCGTTACCATTATATGTCGTCCTCCATGCTGACGTTGAATCTGAGGTTCGCTGGCTCATACCCGACCGAAAGCGATGGATTTTACAGTCCGTTAAAACCCTTACCATGGCTTTCTTCGGGAGAAAAGTAAAGCTGCTGCTCCCATCCAGTAGATTTACAGCACGTGAAAGAATCCCGTCCCTAATAGCTCCAGACAAAATTTGTTTGCCATTTCTCATGTACAGCTGTCAAAAAAAAAAAAAGTGGCCGCACTCGTGAACAGCGAATATTTTCAAAGTCCACTTCGGGTCGCGGCGATGTTACACGATGCATGTGCTTGTACAAGCAGTTCCGGAACTATGAAAGTGTTCATATCTACGCCTCGTGGACCAGTGGTAGAGTGCTTGTTTAATGATTCAAAGGTCGTGGGTTCGGGCCTTCTTCAAGTTTTCATTTTATTTTTTAATCTTTCTTTAGCGATGTAAATGATATTCAAATTATCATTTATATCCAGTTATCGTTCTTTATGGATATCACGTTATTTATATTTTGTTATCGTTCTTTAGAGATATGAACAAAATTCAGGTCATCATTTGTATTCTGTTATCGTATTATAACGATATGAATAATAATTATTATTGTATTTCCAATGGGGGTTAGCCGTATTTTACATATGTATGTTAGAGCTATAGTTTTATACACAAAAAAAGATAAGCATAAAGAGAAATGGAAAAGAAAATTAAATTAGCTTACGCGATGTAAACAAAACATAAACAATCCGTAAATTAGGCATTGCGATTGCAAAACAAATATCAGGTATCAATTTGTAACATACAAAAACATTAACAACACACATACGTAACACTTCTATAACACAAATATGCAGCTTTCCGTACCATACATCATAAATTAATACACAATAGTCACACAAACACAATCAAACCATAATTACGACATTGCGACGACATCAAGCATCACATAACTGACTCACATACACTTCAACATAGTAACCACACTTTTAAAAGTTACAAATTTGGCTCCAAGAAGAATAAATAGGACACTGTTACTAATTACTATTCTTCTACAATTCCTTAAATACATCTGTAATAAATCTGTGAAATTCCGATATGAATAATATTCACGTTTTTTATATTGTTATCGTTCTTTAGCGATTTAAATAATATTCAAGTTATCATTTATATTCTGTTTTCCTTCATTAGCATTATAAAACAATATTCAAGTTATTTATATTGTTATTGTTCTTTCGCAATATATTAATTAAACAAACCGATATTTATCATTTATATTCTGTTATCGTTCTTTAGTGAGACTGTATAAATAATATTCAAGTTATTTATATTGTAATCGTTCTTTAGCGATATAAATAACATAAATTTAATATTAGGTTTGGAAAAATCCAGTTGCATAATACTGGTATTAGTTTTTCTTTTTGTATTATTACATACAATTGAACCACAATAAAATGTAAAGGAGTAACGAGGAATTGAACCTGAGACGTTGACATCTAAATTCCGACGTTCGTCCGCTGAGCTACGAGAGCAAAAGTGTGGAAACATTTTTGGAAAAATTGGCCCAATCACACTCTAAGATCTTCTGATGATTCGTAGAAGCTAGTCCAGGATGCGGGGGGCAAAGGCTAATTGAGATTTCCCGGTCTCTGACCGGGTCAAACATCCTGATAGAATTAATATTTAACCCTTGCCGTGACTTTCGGTGAAGTCCGGAGGGCCCAATTAGTCAAATCCACTCTCCTCATCTCCACGCTTGGGCCCCTTGGAATTTAATAAAATGCGAAAGAGATTGTGGTGTGCGGAAAGCAACGGGATGTTACCGCATTTAGGCCTATCCTTCCTAAGAAAACTGCAAACGTGAACAAAGGAAGCTTTTAATAGAAGAAGAAGGATCTTCTGCGGACCTCTGGAAAAAGAACTAAGGAAGAGACTAGTGAAGTGCTTTGTGTGGAGTGTGGCATTGTATGGGGAAGGAACATGGACATTACGACGAAATGAAGAGAAACGAATTGAAGCATTTGAAATGTGGATGTGGAGAAGAACGGTGCGTGTAAAGTGGACAGGCAGAATAAGAAATAAAATTGTGTTTGAAAAAGTGAGTGAAGAAAGAATGATGCTGAAACTGATTAGAAAGAGAAAAAGGAATTGGTTGGGTCTCTGGTTGAAAAGAATAATGGACGACATTAGGATATGTGGATCATATGCGGAGACTAAGAGGAAGGCAGAAAATAGGAAAGATTGGAGATTGCTGGGTTTGCAGTTAAAGACCTGCCCATGGACAGAACATTTATGTGTGTATGTTCAGAATGCCTGGAATATCGTGTCTAAGAACAGTCGCTATATGCAAAGACTAGTCAATTCCATGCCCACTCGACTGCAAGATGATCGAGATAAGAGGAAGATAGACTAAATATTGAATTGTGGCTTTTTGTTTTGTTTTTTGAACGCTTAATTGTTTGAATATTTTAAGGCCGACGCCAATAAATTTGTTATGTTTATGCCACGAAAGATATTTTATTGAGAATAAAATCTTTTTTCTTTCCATTTGCAGCCACAATATCATAATGATAATGATAAAGTCATGGCATAATATATTAATGAACCTGATGTTAATTACTAAAATAATCATAAAAGAAAAAGGAGCCATTATGTCTAGTTTGTCTCTCTCAAAAACAGAACAAAAAAGGACATAAAAAGCACGAGGTTGTAGTCGAACGCAGGACCTCATGAATAAGACGCCTGAATGCTACCATTATGCTATCGAATAACACACAGTATACTTAAATTATAACTGTAGATATCAGGCAACGTGGTCCAACAACATGTAACATCGCCTGTCTCCGAATTGTAGCGAAGATACCCGAAGGGAACTTTGATACAGGAGAGCGGCCACTTTTTCTTTTGACAGCTGTACATCGGATGTCGATTCTGAATAACCTGAAGTTGATACCGCCACTACTACTACTGCTATTACTACTACTACTGCTACTAGGCTACTACTACTACTGCTACTAGGCTACTACTACTACTACTACTACTACTACTGCTATTACTGGTGAATTTTTAGGGAAATAGTCAACGAGGGTTAGGGTTCTATATTAAATACGTAAGGTTAAATGTATTATGTTATTTACAAGACGGCAGTATTTAGTTAGTTATGAGAAAAGGGGAATGAAGTTGAATGTAGGAATAGGACAAGAAATTAATATTAAGTGAAAGTGAAAGGAACATGGACAGGCTTCAAGGGTCACATCACGGCTTTGTTAAAATTGTAAATAGTGTAAGTAAGGAAATGCTGGCCCGAATACAGAAATGTGAAGGGCCAGCAGGACCGAGTATATTGAGAAATATACCATATACCATATTACTGGCCTATTACTACTACTACTACTACTACTACTACTACCGGTACTGCTATTACTACTACTACTACTATTACTACTGCTATTGCTGCTACTATTACTGCTACTGCTATTACTACTACTACTACTACTACTACTACTACTACTACTACTACTACTGTAAACACGAAGGACTCTCCAACAGCGAATGGCGCGATGGCATTAAAATGGCTGGAAATGTTGCTGCAGTACGTGCTGTGCCGGAAGATCTCAGGACAACCGTTGTAGGCATTGCCACAACGAGGTTGAAAATCTTGCACACGTCCTGGGATCCTGTCCGCACGGCGAAGCTCTGCGAAACGCTAGACATCACCAAGTACGATCAATTATAGCCACTGCCCTTAAAGATGCCGATTACAACACCTATGAAGAAGTACATGGTCTCTCCGTCATTGGCAGTACACGGCGCATAGATATAATAGCTTTCAAGGAATCTACAAGATCTGGATACATAATTGATCCCACTGTGCGCTTCGAAACGGATGAGGAGCAGCCAGCAGAAGTGGATAATGAAAAAAAGGATATCTATAATCCTACCATTTCCTATTACCTCCAAAAGTACCAACTAAAAGAGCTTGAAGTAATCGGACTTCTGGTTGGAGCAAGAGTTACTGCTACTCTCTTCATGAAAGATGTGTTTAAGAGGCCTGGAATACCTACATCTATTATTCCGATTGTAACCTTAGCTGCATTGAAAGGATCAATTGCTCTCCCTAAGAATCACCTATATTCGAAATCAAACCAAGTTCATTAGCATTCTTTACTTTTCTGTAACATTTACCTCTCTAAAACTAGGTATATTTCCACTAATCTCAAAATGTATTTGCAGCTATGTATGTACTTGTAGGAGTTTCATTGTTAAAACAAAATCAATGGTTCAATGAACTTGTAAATATTTATATGGTTGAGTACTCTTTGTCCCTTGTGGCAGCTCAGAATGGTGAGAAGATTTATAAATATAAATAATACTACTGCTACTACTACTGCTATTACTACTACTGCTGCTATTACTACTACTACTACTACTACTGTTGTTATTAGCCTACTACTACTACCAGAATTAATATTACCGGTACTGCTATTACTACTACTACTACTACTGCTATTGCTGCTACTACTACTGCTACTACTACTGCTATTACTACTACTACTACTACTACTACTACTACTACTACTACTACTACTACTACTACTACTACTACTACCTGTATACTATAAAGGAAGAGAATGAATATTGGAAGATAGCTTCACAAAATTCTTCAGTATGATTTCAAAAGTAAAAGCGGCATTACCAGAACACTGAAGAGATTTACGGACTAAAAGACGAAGGCAGAAAATAGGAAAGACTGGAGAATGCTGGGTTTGCAGTGAAAGACCTGCCCTTGGGCAGAACACTATGAATGAATGAATTAATGAATAACGCTTGGAGGCCGACATGTACAAAAGTGATGATGTTCGAGTTGGAATGTGTGAATATTGAACCATATCCTATTCCAGGCATCAACGTAAGGTTCAGGAATTCTTCCTGTCGACCTGCGCTTGATTCTGCCCAACTTGTTTCATAATCAGTATTAAAGTAATTGGCTCGCTGGTTATTCGTCTTGTGTTTGACGTGCTACACAGTCCAACTGACTCGGTACGTTAAAACCTGATATTTGATCAAGTTTTTAAGACATTTATTGATGACCACCGACCAGTTACTCCAGTCTTCTGTTAATCGGCGCTTGAATAACCGAATACCAAAATTGTCTTTAGGGCACAAAAGTTGCTGGTTGAGATGCCATTAAAGCTCGAATGAAGTGGGAAAGTTAATTATGGAGTGTCCTCCGAGACGATATCTGGTTCAATCAAGCAAAAAAATTATTTCTCAGCGTGATGGAAATAGTGGTTTATCAGTCCTTTGCCCCTTATTCTGTGTAGCTGGCAAGATAGTTCTAATGGATCTCGTGTGAACGTGGGGAATGCCTCTCAGACTGTGACAATAATGAGGTTAAGACTGCACCAATAATTTCTCTCTCATTGGAGCCATGGACTCAGTCGGCCCTGTCTTCGATTTCCTATTGGCACAATAATATATTTATATTCATTGCAATGTGTCTACTATGACGTTAACTGAGGAAATATTCAATACCGACAAGTTAACAATATTTACTCAAAATCCGAGTAGGTATCTCTGAAGTGTCGGGGATATCCTAATGGTCACGAAGGGTTAATTTTTTTTATATTTTTCGTACTTACGAAATATCAACAATGGTGATATTACTCACTTCAAATAATAACATAGCACAGTGCAACATAAACAAATCTAACCTAATGAAATGCAACTATAAACAGTAATTAATTATTCATTTTTATAATATTAGTCCGATCTTCGAATTCCTACAAGCACATGTTTTTATTCACAACAATTTAGTCTACGATGGCACTAAACATTAAACATTTCAAAAGCTTATTCAAAAGAGATATCTATAAAGCTCTAAGAATACTCTGATGACGGCGATAGGTTTAATTTTAATAAACGAAAGGATAATCATATTTATTTAAGAAATTTCACAATGTTATTTTTCTCCTATTAAATAGTATGACAATATTTTAGTAGTAGGTGCAAGAGTAGGAGGAGGAGAATTAGGAGTAGAAGTAGGAGGAACAGGTGACGTAGAAGTAGAAGATGAAGGAAAATCAGGATTAAGAGGAGCACGAGATGCAGGAGTAGGAATAGGAGCAGAAGTAGAAGGATTAGCAATAATACGAACATAATTAAGAGAAGCGAAAATAAGATCAAGATTGGGATGAACAGGACTAGGAGGAATAGGAGAAGGAGCAGAAATAGGAAGAGAGTAAGAGTAGAAGGAGGAAAAAGTGGAGTAGAAGTATCGGGAGTAGGAGTAGGAGGAGGATCAGGAGTAGGAGCAGAGGATGAGGAATAGGAGAAGGATCAGGAGTAGGAATAGGCTCAGGGGGAGGATCAGGAGTAGGCATTAGAGGAGGAACACGAGGAGTAGGAGGATTAACAGGAGTAGAAGTAGGAATAGGATCAGGAGTGGGAATAAGAGTAGGATCAGAAGGAGGAACAGGAGTAGAATTGGAAGGAGTAATAGAAGTAGGAGAAGGATCAGAATTAGAAGGAGGGTCAGGAGTAGGAGTAAGAGAATCAGGTGTAGACGAATCAGCAATAGGACGAACATAATTAAGAGATCCGGAAATAAGATCAAAGATTAGGAGGAGCAGGACTAGGAGGAATAGGAGAAGGAGCAGGAATAGGAAGAGGAGTAAAGTAGGAGGAGGAACTGGAGTAGAAGTATCGGAAGTAGAAGCAGGAGGAGAATCAGGAATAACAGTAGGAGGATCAGAAGTAGGAGTAGTCTCAGGAAGAGGATCAGGAGTAGACATTAGAGAAGGAACAAGAGGAGGAGAGGTAGGAGGATGAACAGGAGTAGAAGAAGTAGGAATAGGATCAGGAATGGGAATATGAGATGGATTAGGAGAAGGAACAGGAGTAGAAGTGGAAGAAGTAACAAGTAGAAGAAGGATCAGAACTAGCAGGCTCAAGAGTAGGAGTATGAGGATCAGGAGTAGGAGTACGAAGAGGACAAGGAATAGATGGGCGAACAGGAGTAGAAGGAGGGTCTTCAGGAGGAGTAGGAGGATCAGGAATAGGAGTAGAAATAGGAGGAACAGGAGTAGGAGGAAGATTAGTAATAGGAATATGAAAAACAGTAGTAGGAGTACGATGAACAGGGGTAGGAGAAGGATCGGGATTAAAAGTAGGAGTAGGAGGAGGACCAGGAGTAAGAGTAAAAGAGCAGGAGTATCACGGGCATAAACAGTAGCAGGAGGGAAACCAGGGGCAGGAATAGTAGAAGCAGAAACAGTAGTGGTAATAGTAGTGGTAGTGGTATTGGTAGTAATACATTTCCTTTCTTAAATTGCATTGTTTTCCATATTTCAGAATCTGTTTTGGTTTTCTTACATTTCCTTGAATATTTTCTCCAGTAGTAATATGCAGATTCCACATCACAGAAGTCCAACCATGCATCTGTCTTAATAGGCCGACAAGCTCAAGGAATAATCTGAATATAAAACTAGTTAGACCTATTATCACGAAAACATTCGTTACATACGTTTTATCCACAAACATTTCTGTTGAGGTTAGTAGCCTATACCATATAATATCCTCTCTGTTGTCCAGATTTCTGCTGCGCACAGCATTATTATTTGAAGGATTATTTTATAAATCAATGTTTTGTTTTATGAATGTTGTTACAAAGTATCTATTTTGTCATGCCAATGACCTTATTACCGCTACAAATTCACTTGCTGCAAAATAATGCAGACTCTGCAGTTCAACTTGGACCCGGCCATAGCCAGGTCAGCTGATGGCTTCTAACCGTCCATGCTTACGTAAGACGCAATGTTAAACAATTTTATTTGTTCGAACGTCAGTATTACGAAAATTTTGTTAGAACGAAAAAAGAAGTTCCTTGCTGAAAATATGACCAGGTGAACGAATTTGTTTTGTGTATTTTCCTTTACTTAACTGTGCAAATGTATATCACAGTCTAATTCAATGACCGGGTTGTTCATCGCTGGCGTTCTAATGACATATTTTATTTCCTTGCCTAGAATCTTTCTTTGTCACAAATACAGTGATATCAATCCAGCACAGTTATGTACCTTTAGTGTTATGCCCATATGTTGCACAAGAGTAAATGTCGTGATAGTATATAGGTTATAGCTATGATGATGCAGATTATGGCTGCATCTACGAAGTTATTAGTTTTCTTTTATGTATAAATTACTAATCATATTCATATTATATCTGAATGTTATATGATTATTAAAATACAAACATTTTGTATAATTCATGCACAATCGGAATTTAATAGACCAGCAGAATTGCAGTTTGATGGAAAATTTATATATCGTAATGATTTTAATAGCCTATATTTTCATAGGAACATAAAATGTACCTTCTAGCTACTGAGACTAGTAAGAGCTCGCATGAAGTTCAGATGACTAGATTTCTGAATTTAATTGGTCCAGAAGGGTGTAAAGTGTGTACAATTTTTAATTTGGAAGGAAGGCTTACAGTTCAGGGAATTCTATGTGCATTTGAAAAGTATTTCTTACCAAAGCGAAATGAAGTGACAAATTACTTCAAGTTCTTTACTAGTAATCAGAGGTCTAGTGAATCGTTTCAGAATTTTTATCATGAATTAAAGATATTAATTGTAGAATGTGACTTTAGTCAATGTAAAGATAAACAAAATAATATCACAAATAATAACGGTAAATTAATGTCAAAACATCCTTTCCGTAGAATAAACTAACTTTTCCTCTGGCCATTTTTAAGAAAACATTTAAGAACTCAGAAAGAAGGAGAATATGGAAAGGATACTTTTTTTTTAAATGACCAGAGGGAAAGTTAGTTTCTTGTATGGAGAATATTGTGATAAGGTTATTATTTTGTGCTGTTATGATAGTGTAGACCAGGCATGCCAAAACCCTGCACATTGTCCAGATGTCTCTGTGTGATGTGCACATTCTATTCCCCTACCTGGAGGGAGTGAATCGCCTTGGAGAGGAGCGCGACAGGGCTATACAGTACCTGCAGCAACATATCAGCTTTTAAGTAACACAGTTTCAGTAAGGGTGCTGATTTGGCTGTGTCTGTGAATGAGTTATGATAAATAAAGTGAGGAGTTCACAGATAACGAAGAAGAGAAATTATGAATCATATAACATAATTATTATGTTTTCCTCAGCCAACAATAATTATTTTAAAATGAAAGGCTTTCATCAGCCCCTGTCGAGGTAATAGTGTTGTGACAGTTTATATCTGATTAGTAAAGCTCTCAAAATATATTCGCCAACGTTTATTTCTTAATCAGTACTCTCACGGCAAAACGAACTTGACAATGGCGTTGTTTTGGAGTCTGTACTAACACAGCTATCAAAGGTTAGACGATTTACTACTTTCATTTCATAAGCTGATAAGTGAAGAGAATATAATGAGGAATACATGTGAGGCTCTTGAGGTTGTGAGGAGCGAAGGAAGCAACTATTTGCAAGGCGGAAATATTTTCTGGAACAATATATAATGCAAATTTTCCATCTCACGTAATTATATTATGTTAATATATTTACATTAATAAATCTTTAAACCTGACATAGAGAGAATATCGTCACTTCACAGCTTGTGAACTACACTGTCCATTTCTTTCAGTAACGCTGCCAACTTGTCGATACTTGCTCTCGAAGTTTTCAAAATAAGCTACATGTGAATTTAAATTCTAAGCTTAATTTATATTTAATACCTTAAAAATTAATGTAAATTTACGTAGCTACAGTGTAACATTTTACTAATGTTTTGTCTTTGTTTTGAGCATACTTCGTTCATTTTAAGGTTATATTTCGTCGTTCCTGCAATAACTCCTATGTGACATATTTATCGATTTTCAGATTTTTGCTCTATTAAATCACTTAAATAGTGATACAAAAATAATAAAATCTCCTATATGTAATTATATATCTTTGTTTCGAAAATTTAAGAATTCACAGGCTCCTATGTACGGCTGCATAGGATGAATAAATGTGTTTTTCTTTCCCCCTGAAAGATTTTATATTTGCACATAGAAGCTGTTGTAGGAACAACGACGATTTGCATGCATATTAAAGAAGTTTTCAGAGCAAGATTTTCTAATTCTCGTGAATTACAGCTTCGGTGTGCGAGTTAAGAGCAGTGTTGCCAACTCGATTCTTAAAAACCCTCTATGAACGAATGCAAAAGACGCTGAATTGTTTTATTATGTGTGCAAACTAACATGGAAAATATCAGATCTAGCGGGAAACCAGCTGAATACGCAACACTTGTTAAGAGAAGACTCCTTGGCGAATAATGTCCACAGGCCTATCAGTGCTCCTGCAATTCCAAGAAAAAATACGCCGCAGCTATATGTTTGAGATCACAATGTTGTGAGAAAGAATTTGTTTGTGTGCGATGCACAGAACAGAATTATTTTTAAACGATAACGCTTATCAGAAATGTAGTAGTGTGGGAGTGATTTGGTTTGTAGTTTTACAAGAAGCATTTTGTTTTCTAAACACGTAACTTTCGTTTTGTTTGGACGTTCAGGCAGACACGGTTCATGTTTTGGAGTCGCATAAGATTGTTTCATAAAATAACGTTAAAGGTTTTGTGTAAACTAGGTTGCGAGGTATCGTGGAGGAATCGCAAACTTCTGGACGATCTTACCTGTTGAAACTTCATGTCGATCAGCCTACGTGTCGGACATTCCGATGCTGATTATAACTTGTCAGTCCATGAACTGCGACTCACATTTTTAAAGCTTGGCTGGTGGTTATCGTGACACATTTCCAGTAGCATATTCAAGTATCCACAGTCATGGTGTACACAACATTAACATGTAGTTTCAGTAACGTGTGAAAGCAATGGTAATGTGTATTAATCCCACGTAAATGTTCGATGTTCGTCGTATATCAATATACGTCATACCTATCCCACACATCTAAAATTCCAAAATATAGACTTAAGATGAAACAAGCAGAGTTGCAAAAGATGATCATTACAAAAAATTATCTACCTTTATCCAACTGGAAGCATATCCGTCCGACCATTTCTCCAGCAATTTATATATCAATTTGATCACTATCTATCTATCTATCTATCTATCTATCTATCTATCTATCTATCTATCTATCTATCTATCTATCTACTCGTATCTGTCTGTCTGTCTATCTATCTGTCTGTCTGTCTGTCTGTCTATCTACTCGTATCTATCCATCTGTCTGTCTGTCTGTCTATCTACTCGTATCTATCTGTCTGTCTGTCTGTCTGTCTGTCTGTCTGTCTGTCTGTCCGTCCGTCCGTCCATTCATCCATCCATCCATCCATCCATCCATCCATCCATCTATCTATCTATCTATCTATCTATCTATCTATCTATCTATCTATCTATCTATCTATCTATCTATCTATCTATCTATCTATCTATCTATCTATCTATCTATCTATCTATCTATCTATCTATCTATCTATCTTCCTATCTATCTATGCGTCTTTAAGTCCGTCCGTCTGTCGGTCTGTCTTTACGTCTGTCAGCCTGTCTGTCTTATCTAGCCTTGTCTGTCTGTCTAAATATAATGTAGCTAACCTAATCTACCTGTGTGTATGTATGTATGTATGTATGTATGTATGTATGTATGTATGTATGTATGTATGTATGTATGTATGTATGTATGTATGTACGTGTTTGCCTGTCCATTTCTAGATATCCATCCAGATCAATCCACCCATCTCCCTGTGTGTCTGTCTGATTTATTTAATCTCTTTTTACATTTATTCTTGTGATTCATTCATCCATATATGTATATGTATATACTCTATGTATATCATCATATGTTTCTATGTATTTCTATTCTGTCGACTTGTTCACACGATAATTAATTTCAAGAGGAATAAGAACTTACTTCAGGCGTAATAATTTTGTTTCCATTCATATTAATTACTGCTTTTCAGTCAATTTCTAATTAGTTATCTTCAACTTGCAGTGAGTATGTACACTGCCGAAATGTACCACGGGAAACTAAGCAAAATAGCAACATCTTTAAGTTATATATTACTCGTCCTGGATATCGAACCCGGATCCATGTTACAGTGTTGCGGCCTCGTTCGATAATGTAATTAATGCGGTGTAGTATAATTATGTTCACTGCTTGGTGGAAAATAACTTTATGCTAATGCTATTTATCTTGATGCGTGCGGTAAGCGGTGGAGTTCAACTCAGTTATGTAGATAATTTTATTACAAGACTCTTTAATTAGTTTACCATATTTCGTATGTCATGGTATTGGATAGTAATCAAACTGGCGTACCTTAAATGGTGTAGAATGGCTGTGGTTGTATGTGTTCCGGTCGTAAGGTGGAATAGCGTTTGTGGTAAGCAGCATCTCAACTATCGTATGCGTCATGAAATAATGGAATTTGTTTTGAAATACGATGACTTACTGCAAAGTATGTGCTTCCTCATTCAATGATGTCCTTACTGAACTTCTTAGCATATAGCGATAAAAGATGAGAATAGGGTAACAAATAAACCATAATACAACATCAAATTAAAATCGGCGTGGAAGGTTTGTATATTGGTAAATAAAATGTTTCCTACAAATATCGAGCTCGAAATACAGGGACATCATTTTATTTTTACTAACATTTCTAATATTAACCTGGCCATACTTTTGGATTAACGTTTGATAATCGGAAATACCGTTTGCTACTCCTTTCCACGACTAGAGTTCGACGATAGACTACTGGCGTGAAATGCAAACAAATCACTTTACTAGGTAGGCCTATAGGAGGGAAGAAAAGTAGTTCATCCATTTACGTAAAGTAGAAAATATCGCGATTTTTATAATTTTATTTAGGCTTTTCTTTAATCAAAATACAGTACTGTATTAACAATAAGTGTTTTTACTCTCGAACTGAGTATTCATTCACGAACTGACGTATTCATTATGCAGCGTACTTTATACTGTCCACAGCACATTATCGTACAATATAGAAAATAGAAAATGAAGTTAAATTGAAAAATAATAATAATATGGATATTTAAACACAATTTTTAAAATGGTGGCCGTTCATTTCGATACAAACTTCAGTTCTTTTTTGCATATTATCGCACTATAGACTATTGTACCTAAATCCAATCATCAGTTTCGTCCTTCGTACTAGTAACTCATATTGAAATAATTCTGTACCTAATCTATAAAAGAGTACCTTACGTACTCTAAATTCAATCTTCCTTCTGCCCGATCCGAAAAGATAAAATTACTCAGACTTGCTATCTACTGTCCGTCTAAGTGGTTTTGACGCAGGGTTGTAGAAAGGGGGAAATTACGTGACAATTAATTAACGAGGCCCTTTTATTTTAAACAGTTTGTATATTATTACGTAGACGTCAAATTCCTAACAGAAATTAATATTTTCAGAAAAGAGCTAAGACAGCCCAGCGGGCGAGCAGAAGCGGGTGGGAGAAACAGGGATGCGACGTAGGCAAACGGACAACAGTACCTGTGCGAAAATATGATTCAATATTGAAAGCTCTTTCCTTACTAGAAAACGCGAACATATTTCTGAAACGTACTGTACTCACTAACTCAGTACTGTTTGTGTTTACTGTGACCGTAAGACGACTTTGCTTGTATATGCTTGGTTCTGTGTGGAGAACGGTTGGAAGTTCACTAGTAGAAGGGGTAGGAGTGAAGTACATTCAAAAACTCAGGTACAATAAAAATTGAAGTAAAAATAAAATGATGTCCCTGTATAAACTGTTAGGCATAAAAATTGGTTTTTGAAGTAGTAACGGAATCAGTTACTAGCCACCGAAATGGATTTTATAAAGAGTGCAGATCATAAATCCAAAATATAAAAAATATATATATTACAGGATCATAAGGGACGGGACGAAAATGAACCAGGAAACTATATTAGGTATAATAGAGAACAAAATTCAAATGGTTTGGCTGCGTCAGAAGAATATGAAACAAAGATTACCCTGAAGGCTGTTGATGTGCCGTGGAAGACCCAGACGAAGTTGATTCTGCGAAATACAATAAAATTAATGGAAGAAGAGTATTTAGAGAAGGGAGTTGGAGTGATAGGACTGTATGAAAATTAGGAACGGAAAGACGTTAAGATACTGATGACGACGATGATGAAATTTCCTGTTCTATTACTGGGTGAACAATTTATCTCTCGCCAGGGAAGACCGCAGCATTGACTACCGGCGAACGCTCTTCCACAGGCTGCTGGTTACAGAAGTATTGGTGACTTGACTAACCACAAAATATGAATATAAAACATTATCCAATATCATAAATTAAAATGCCGTTTACTGGCTCAAATTAAGAAAGGAGATTCCGAAACTTACTATCTTATTGTCTTTACCTCCACTCTGACGTGGGCTGTGACCGTGACCTTCCATTTACGTGAAGCCAAACATTATGTTGAAGTAGAGTGATGACGGTGGTGTAACATATCCAAATCCAAATATAATTATCATAAGTTAACTACGTACAAGCTTCCCGCCTGCTAAGCGAAGGAAATAAACTAGATTCCCCGCTAAGCGAAATGGAATTTTTTTTGCCGCTAAGTTTAACATCAAAAAAGCTAGATTTAGCTTGAAAAAAAGCTAAATTGGCAACTCTGTTCTTAACATGAATATGATGCACTCCAAGGCGGCCGTTGGTCGCGCAAGTCGCCCGTTTTGTATGCAGTGTTGCCAATTCAGCGGTTTTCCCGCTAAATCTAGCTTTTTTGGATAACCGTCTCGCAGGTAAAATTATATTATCCCGCTTAGCGGGAATACTAGCGGTTTTTAATCTTGAAAGTTTCTGAAATGAAATTCATATTAGCATTATTGACGGTTTTCATAATGACATTTAATTCGTTCAGTGTGTGTTTTGTGAAATAATGTAGTGATGTAGTGATAATTCCACAGCCCTATCTTATGTTAAAGTTAAAACCCGAAATACGTCAAAAACCAGATTCAACAAGTAAAAACTAGTTTAAGCAAATATAGATAGATTTTTGTTTGGTAAAAGCCTAAAAGAAACCTAAACAAACCAAACCTAACCTGTTATTGAATCTAGATCTTACAAAATTCGCTTTCTATCTATCTGAATTATCAAAACTAGTTTTTACTAGTTGAAACTGGTTTGTCGGTTTTCGGGTTTTAACGGTAACATAGGCTATAATGCAATAAGAATAATTGAAATATGTTGTGGCAGGATAAAAGTGTTCAAAATTGCTTTATAGCGCCACATTATAAATTATAAAAATGTGCAATATTCGTTACACTGGCGGGCGGATGTCGTTACATTGGCGGGTGGTTGCTCTATTATTCTATATTGACCATTATTATTATTATTATTATTATTATTATTATTATTATTATTATTATTATTATTATTATTGAATAATAATAAGTACACATTAAAATCTAGAGATATTTGTTAGAAAATCGCGGGTATTCGAAAGTCATCTTGCGGGATTATGTGAACAACTGTTAGCAACACTGTTTGTATGCCCATTTCCTGGCTGCTCACTCTCTGAATAACGAAATCGGTACGAAGTTTTTAGCTCTGCTCATGACCGTTGCAACCATACACAGTTAAAACTAAACATGTTAACCATTGCTTATACTACTATCTTTATGTAGTCTAAATGTAATTATGCGATATTATTTTCAATTGCGTCTTAGTTAGACTACGCAGTTAGTAAAATAAATATTTTGCTCATATTAATATTGACCAAATATGACTTAAGAACCAGAAATATGACGATGTTAACTTTTGTATCCAATTGAATT
This sequence comes from Periplaneta americana, assembly GCF_040183065.1. Taxonomy (NCBI): domain Eukaryota; kingdom Metazoa; phylum Arthropoda; class Insecta; order Blattodea; family Blattidae; genus Periplaneta; species Periplaneta americana. Next base: position 95,491,169 of record NC_091131.1, on the reverse strand, counting down.
AACATGGTAAAATCTATGTGTAATGATAGTACTGAGGCAATTCTACTCCTTTAGTACGTGAGGAAATAAAATTAGAAAACTTGATTGCATTACCTACAAAAACGAAATTAATCGCGAATGAAAAGCAAAACTTGATATTACTGTAAGCCAATTCCATATTTGAAGCATAATGTGTTATTGAACGAGGTATATCGAACGAAACGAGAAAAAAGAAGCAGAATACATGCTGCTTTTGGCAAGAGTAATAAAATTGTGCTGTTTCAGTACAAAAAACCCATCTGTGAGAAACTCTAAATATATATGTTCTACTAAGTACATGACAGGAAATGCTTGTTACTTATCTCTCCCATTTAAACACAAGCGCTTTAACGATCGGTAGTGTACCTTAAAAAGCGGGATTTACTTCCAGCGAAAGTTGTTTTTAAAATCAAAACACATCACGAGAAATAATGAGAAAACAGTTTGCAACAAATAGTTGCTTCATGACTCTGGGTGTTTTGTGGAAAACAAGTGTCAAGTGATTACGGTAATGACCAAAGTAGGGACATTAAAAGACGCAGTTGTCTCCAGCCCCCGCGGCTAAGCAGCGGAACGGAATTGTTTCAAACAAGACGTCGTTTATTCAGTAACGTGACGTTCCCTAACAAGTTCGTGCCAAAACAATTTTTCTCTCCTTATATCTAGCTGGATAAGGTGTGCAAACTTATAAAAATACAGAGTGTAGTCCATTTCGTATCTTCATTTTCTTCTCCACGAATTTACTTCTTTTCGTCTCTAAATCCAAATTGGCCATATCTTTTCCGAGAGAGTTCAATAGTTCTCAGCCCTTAAGGATTTTGAGCCATATTAGTTATAGTAGTTATCTGAGCCATTCATACCGGAACCCACACTTTCTGAAGTCGAAATTGCGATAGAAAATCTGAAAAAGTACAAGTCTCCAGGTATTGATCAAATTCAAGCAGAATGAATACAAGAGGGTGGAAGGGCATTATCTAGCGAAATTTATAAACTTGTACTTGCAATTTGGGAAAAGGAAATTGTACCAGAACAATGGAAGGAGTCCATAATCGTACCCATTTTTAAGAAGGGGGACAAGACTGACTGTAGTAACTTTCGAGGAATATCACTTTTGTTGACGTCGTACAAAATTTTGTCGAATATCCTTTTGAGAAGATTAACTCCATATGTAGATGAATTTATTGGGGATCATCAGTGTGGGTTTAGGCGTAATAGATCGACTATTGATCAGATTTTTTGTATTCGACAGATATTGGAGAAAAAATGAGAGTATAAAGGTACAGTACATCAGCTATTTATAGATTTCAAAAAGGCGTATGACTCGGTTAAGAGAGAAGTTTTATATAATATTCTTATTGAATTTGGTATTCCCAAGAAACTAGTTCGATTAATTAAAATGTGTCTTAGTGAAACTTACAGCAGAGTCCGTATAGGCCAGTTTCTATCTAATGCTTTTCCAATTCACTGCGGGCTAAAGCAGGGAGATGCACTATCACCTTTACTTTTTAACTTCGCTCTAGAATATACCATTAGGAAAGTTCAGGATAATAGACAGGGTTTGGACTTGAATGAGTTACATCAGCTTCTTGTCTATGCGGATGACGTGAATATGTTAGGAGAAAATCCACAAACGATTAGGGAAAACGCGGAAATTCTAGTTGAAGCAAGTAAAGCGATAGGATTGGAAGTAAATCCCGAAAAGACTAAGTATTTGATTATGTCTCGTGACCAGAATATTGTACGAAATTGAACTATAAAAATTGGAGATTTATCTTTCGAAGAGGTGGAAAAATTCAAATATCTTGGAGCAACAGTAACAAATATAAATGACACTCGGGAGGAAATTAAACGCAGAATAAATATGGGAAATGCGTGTTATTATTCGGTTGAGAAGCTTTTGTCATCTAGTCTTATGTCAAAAAATCTGAAAGTTAGAATTTATAAAATAGTTATATTACAGGTTGTTCTGTATGGTTGTGAAACTTGGACTCTCATTGAGAGAGGAACAGAGATTAAGGGTGTTTGAGAATAAGGTTCTTAGGAAAATATTTTGGGCTAAGAGGGATGAAGTTACAGGAGAATGGAGAAAGTTACACAACGCAGAGCTGCACGCATTGTATTCTTCACCTGACATAATTAGGAACATAAAATCCAGACGTTTGAGATGGGCAGGACATGTAGCACGTATGGGCGAATCTAGAAATGCATATAGAGTGTTAGTTGAGAGGCCGGAGGGAAAAAGACCTTTAGGGAGGCCGAGACGTAGGTGGGAAGATAATATTAAAATGGATTTGAGGGAGGTGGGATATGATGGTAGAGACTGGATTAATCTTGCTCAGGATAGGGACCAATGGTGGGCTTATGTGAGGGCGGCAATGAACCTCCGGGTTCCTTAAAAGCCAGTAAGTAAGTAGTTATCTGTAGTAATGTCACGAGAGGTTTGAAATTTATCTGGGAAATCTCAGACCTCGAGTGGCATTTATTAGGACTATTTCGTGAATAAAATAAAAATGTAAATAATATATCCCTAAAATTCGATCACAAAATATTAATAATTGTTTATTAACGAATACTTAACCTATTCAGACATTGTGAAGTTGAAATACTCGTAGATGAATATCGATTACTGCAATAAAGAAATTCGATATTATTATTCAATAATGCCAATTGCGAAATACAGGTTTAACAATGTTAATTACATGTACTGCACTTTTCTCTTATTATTATAACATAAATTTAATACATTTTCATTATCTGCTGAAATCATAATTTAATTTAACAGTAACAGTGGGGACAGCTATATACCAATGCTTATCTATTCACAGCGAGACATGTTGCTACACAGTGAAGCCATCTCTGTATAGATAGGCCTAATTAAAACACGAATTTTATTACGCCATACGGAAGGCAGTTTGATGAAAATACCTTATTATTACTATGTAAGGTCATTGGGTTTGATATGCGATGATGTTACATAAATTTGAACATCTGACTTTCTATTAATTGTTTCATTTCATTCACAAAATACAAATTTTATAGGATACTTATAGGTTATGTTACCTGTGGGAGCAGGACCAATGTCAGCTGTGTCTTATTTCGATCGTTACAATCAGTGCTACACGAAAGCATTTTTTATAGCTCGACAGACGCATTCTCGCTGTAGTGTGTAACGGAACTAAAGCTACATCTACACAGTTCAATATTCCAATCGCGTATGCGTGCAATCTGGGAAGATATTGAAAGAATCAAGTTTAAAAGGTACGTTCAATTAAGATGCATGAAGATTTTGTGTCTACATGGTGCGCCGTTTTGAACGTCGTCTTCACTGCGTAAATATATTAATTAATATTAAATATCAATCTTGCATTCATTGCTTTAAAGTTGAAAGAAAAGTTTAACCTTTTAGTTGCGTCTTAATGTATTCATGATCATCAATTCACGGGGAAACAGTTGGCGACAACGACTAAACAAAAGAACGACCATGCGATAAATTGATAGCGATAAATCTAGCTGCAAAAATTATCGCAAAGTCTGACTGTGATTGGTTGGAATTCAAAATTTCATTACACTTCATTGGTCGAAAATGGAATGACGTCATATAAACGAAATAGTCTTTCTAATTCAACGATAACAGTTAATTCGCATACGCGTCATACAGGGTGATTCATGAGGATTTACCATCCTTTACGGTTAGAAGATGAGTGGAACGGAGAAAAATTCTCTCCGGCACCGGGATTTGAACTCAGGTTTTCAGCTCTACGTGCTGATGCTCTATCCACTAAGCCACACCGGATTCCCATCCCGATGTCGGATCGAATTCTCTCAGTTTAAGTTCCACCTCTTGGGTTCCCTTTAGTGGCCTACCCTCATGCAATGCGTCATAGATGTATGACAGTGGAACCATGTCCACACACACATGTGCAGAGGTGCACTCGTTATGAGTGACTAAGTGGCCGGGATCCGACGGAATAAGCGCCGTCTTAAATCACTAAGTGATTATTCGCATATCATATATTACTATGATGTACAGAAGTACATATGATATTTCCGTGAAGATATTCTGCGTCATCATATGATGGAAGATGAGTGGAACGGAGAAAAATTCTCTCCGGCACCGGGATTTGAACCCGGGTTTCAGCTCTACGTGCTGATGCTCTATCCACTAAGTCACACCGAATTCATATTATGATGACGCAGAATATCTGCACGGAAATATAATATGTACTTCGGTACATCATAATAATATATCCTTTACGGAGCTTATTTCTGAAGAATTTGAGCAAAAAAAATGTCATATACACATAGTTCTTATTTTCAGTATTTTCAGAGTTACACTAATTTAAAGTTGTTTGTAAAAGAATAATACAAATAGTGAATGAACCATTCAGAAGCGTCATTTCTTTAATTAGCAAGTATTACGAAGCTAAAAATGTGCTGTGAACTTCTTAGTTGCTTCTTACAGATATCTTTTTCTATTTTTAACTAGAAAATTACATTATTCTTACGCACTTATCACAACAATTATTACAAATCACACCATTTCCACAGACTTAATTATTTGCAGTTTAATTTTCCATCCTAATTTACAGTCTTGGAGAGTTTACAACACATTTTAAAAAATGTCGCCGTCCGCTTGAGTACACTTGGCCGCACGCTTGTGAACGGCACTCGTCGCTTTACGTAACTGCATACGGCTATCTTTGATTTCCATAGCGCTCGCGCTGGCTGCTGACCAAGATCACTCGTTCACAGCAATGCGTTCCAATAACGAAACGTAACTCTGTAAATATTGAGAATAGGACCCATGTTTATATGACATTTTTTGCTCAGAATGTCTTCGGAAATAAGCTCCGTAAAGGACGGTAAATTCTCGTGAATCACCCTGTATATTTAATCCCACTTTTATTTTTTCATTTTGCTATACAGAGTAGAAGGTGTTTAGTGACAGTTCTTTTAAGGGACAAACCTTTAGCATAGTATGAATGGAAAAGCCCTCTACCATTTTGTTTCTTTGCACTTATGTCTTCCAGAAATAATGATTTTACATGATAATTTTTTATTCCATTAAGGTAAAAGAAAATGTATTTATTGACAATTGACATAATTACAGTTCTTAAGAATAACCTTCTCCAGTAATATTTTCCGCCACACCGCTACAGTAGCGTCAGTTTCTAAGTTTCTAATTGACTGCCCTATAACTGCTATCATGGCCTATTTCTAAAGCGTACCCCTCTGTGATTCTTTCATCTTAGGCCGACAGCACACTGCATCGGACGAATGTCCGCTACAGAAAAATGTCCTATGCAGTGTGCTGCAGCCTCATAAAATGCATGTAATCGCATTCACATCGGACGGTCAGGGACAAAACCGTCCTGTCTGAGACGGAATGTCCGATGCAGTATGCTGCCCAGCCTTAAGAAGAAGATCATAGTCGCAGGGACTCGTATCTGAGCATTACCAACAATCAATCAATCTTCTTAATGTATCCAGATGTTTGCTGACAACATAAAGTCCAATATAGTCCACTGTAGTCTATTCAACAAGACCGCAGAATTTCCCAGTTCCACCTGTTAAGTAAATTAGGCACTTGAGCAGCCACGTGACATTGAACACCATCGTGAAGCACAGTGGAATGGGTATTCCAGAGATTTCCGCTCTTCCGGCATATTGCTTGTCGTAAATGATGTTCCAAAGCATCCACGCGCGTTTCGAATGGAAAAGAATGAGTGATTAAGACACCTTCATAATTACTTACTCATGGATTTTAAAGAACCCGGAGGTTCATTGCCGCCCTCACATAAGCCCGTCATCGGTCCCTATCCTGAGCAAGATTAATCCAGTTCCTACCACTATATCCCACCTCCCTCAAATCCATTTTAATATTATCCTCCTATCTACATCCCCAAAGGTCTTATTCCCTCCGGCCTCCCAACTAACACTCTATATGCATTTCTGGATTCGCCCATACGTGCTACATGCCCTGCCCATCTCAAACGTCTGGATTTAATGTTCCTAATTATATCAGGTGAAGAATACAATGCGTGCAGTTCTGCGTTGTGTAACTTTCTCCATTCTCCTGTAACTTCATCCCTTTTAACCCCAAATATTTTCCTAAGAACTTTATTCTCAAACACCCTTAATCTCTGTTCCTCTCTCAAAGTGAGAGTCCCAGTTTCACAACCATACAGAACAACCGGTAATATAACTGTTTTATAAATTCGAACTTTCAGATTTTTTGACAGCAGACTAGATGACAAAAGCTTCTCAACAGAATAATAACACGCATTTCCATGTTTATCCTGCATTTAGTTTCCTCCCGAGTGTCATTTATATTTGTTATTGTTGCTCCAAGATATTTGAATTTTTCCACATCTTCGAAGGATAAATCTCCAACTTTTATATTTCCATTTCGTACAATATTCTGGTCACGAGACATAATCATATACTTTGTCTTTTCGGGATTTATTTCCAAACCTATCGCTTTACTTGCTTCAAGTAAAATTTTCGTGTTTTCTCTAATCATTTATGAATTTTCTTCTAACATAGTCACTTCATTCGCATAGACAAGAAGCTGATGTAACCCGTTCAATTCCAAACCCTGTGTGTTATCGTGAACTTTCCTAATGGCATATTCTAGAGCGAAGTTAAAAAGCAAAGGTGATAGTTCATCTCCTTGCTTTAGCCCGCAGTGAATTGCAAAAGCATCGGACACCTTCATAATGAACAACGATAAACATAACTTTTAGTGCGCCCTGCTCTTGTCTATATTTTCTTGGCATTAGGTCGTTGCAGATAACAGTCTTATTATTACAATCACAAACATAGAGTACGCCTATAAACGATTACCTTTTAACTTGCACAAAATACGTATCACTCACAATTTCATCCCATGCTACGAGTTTACATTAATCACCACTAGAGGAGCTGAATGCTGGCAGTGTTGCCACTGACTTTCGAATGACTTATATATTTTGCATAATGTGCCTGTCCGTTTACAGTTTAAGAGTATTTTAATAATTATTTCATTATTATTAAAATACTAATTTAAGGTAAACTGAGATGCAATCGCAGACACAATGATAACATAATGTTTCCTTAAGACGCGCGTGGCAGCGTTGCTACCGGGAGTGAAGTAGTCGCTTTGCGGTAAGGAAGTAATTTATTCACCCAGTACCAAGGGCGCCCGCAGAGGGTAGCCAGTGATAGCAGTTGCTACCATTGAGATTTTTATTTTTTACGCGTTTATTTATTTATTTATGTGTTCGGTACATGTTTTCTCACACTCCCGGTAAACAATTCAACAAAAACGAGTGCTTTTAGCTATGAATGTGTGCAAAAGATAATTTAGATTTCAGAAGTGGCTATTTTTCATGTTCAATTTTCTCTCTCCTCGTTCATCCATTTCCTCTAATTTTCTAACCATCTTGCTACCACTGAGATTGGATCCTGCGGGCGCTCTTGCCCAGTACTGGCACCATTTTTCAAGTAAGGTATCAGAACTGGTCCTCGTCATAGTTCTGATGTTATTCAATACTCCTTTTTTTCTCTCCTGACCTTCTTTCGTTCATAATAAAATTACAAATGTGTTTGGTATTTCTTTATTACATAATCCTATAGAATTTTATCCCTTTTCGATTTCCGAACACTTTTTCTTAGCATTTAGCAACAAATCGTTCTTTATTACTATTATTATTATTATTATTATTATTATTATTATTATTATTATTATTATCATCATCATCATCATAATTAGGAACGTTAAATCCAAACGTTTGAGATGGACTGGACTTGTAGCATTTAGCAACAAATCGTTCTTTATTACTATTATTATTATTATTATTATTATTATTATTATTATTATTATTATCATCATCATCATCATAATTAGGAACGTTAAATCCAAACGTTTGAGATGGACTGGACTTGTAGTACATATGGGTTAAGTTGGAAGACCTGAGAGAAAAAAACCTTCAGGTAGACTACAACGTAGATGAGAGGATCATATTAAAATAGATTTGAGGGAGGTGGGATATGGTGGTAGGAACTGGATTAATCTCGCTCAGGATAGGGATCGATGGTGGGCTTATGTGAGGGCGGCAATGAACCTCCGGGTTCCTTAAAAGCCATTTGTAACTAAGTAAATAAGTATTACATCATCATCATCATCATCATCACCATCACCACCACCACCACCACCATCATCATCATCATCATCATCATCATAGAATGAAAATCAATAAAATAAAAAGTGAGGCAAGGATGTAGCTTATCGCCTCTATCATTTATAATATACAAGAATCATATCATATATGAAGGAATGGAGACTAAAATCACACGGCACTATATCACTCAATCGATTGTATCACATGGACACATTATTTGCAGGCGTGAGATGACATAGTGTTTATAGCAACTTCAGAGGATGATTTACAGCGTTCGATTTATCGTTTCCATCAAACTACAGAAAACTTCAATGTGGAAATTTCAATTGATAAATCTAAAGTAACAAAAAAAAAAAAGCCCGTAGCAAAATATTCATTTATCATAAATTAATTAGAAGAAATACAATTTTACTATCTTTGATGCCGAACTACATATGAAGAAAAAAAATTGAACTCAGCAATGGTGACCTTTAATGGAATGTTTAAATCATCCTTGGGTTTTTTACTTGGTTATTTAACGATGCTGTATCTACTACGGGGTTATTTATCGTCGATGGGATTAGTGATAGAGAAATGGTATTTGGCGAGACGAGGCCAATAATTCGCAGTAGATTACCTGACATTTGCCTTACGATTGGGAAAACCTCGGAAAAAACCCAAACAGGTAATCAGCCCAAAGGGGAATCGAACCCACTCCCGAGAGCAACTCCGAAACGGCAGGAAAGCGCCTTAGCCGACTGAGCTACGCCGGTTGTATTTTTTTCTATACCAACCTCGATAGAAAAACACACGCGCACTAGTATTTACAAAACATTGTCCAGACCGATATTATGTTATGGCAGTGAAGCCTGGATAATTCGTAGTATTGATATACAGAGATTAACTGCGGCAGAAATTAATTAATAAGTATAGTGGTATGAGACGTACATTAGGATACACAAGAATGAACCACATGAAAAATTGTGACGTTATGAAGGAACTATAGATTGAAACAATCGTAGATTACCTACAGAATTACAGGCAAAATTGGAATTCACATGTAAACAAAATGCCTCGATCTAGAATTTCACGCCAAATATTGAATTACCGTCCTGTAGGCAAGGGATCCTTAAGCAGGCCGTTAGAACGTTGACAAGAGACTGTAACGGACCACTAGGCCCAATACATGAAAGAATGATGATGATGATGATGATTATTATTATTATTATCATCATCATCATCATCATCATCATCATCATCATCATAGCTTCTTTTTCTTTTCCCCAGTACGGCTAAACTTGTTGCAAATAAACCATATCTTCTCAAATTTCGGTCGTCTTTCAATAATTGTGTGTCCCATCTCGTATTCCTTTGCAGTTCACACCATTATTACCTATATTCTAAATCAATGCGTGCCTTTTTCGCTCTAAACCACTCGTTTATTTCATCTGACATTCTCTCTGATATCTTACACAATTCCGTATCTTCTCGTGTCTAAATATTAGTGCGAAATATTATAGACTTAGGCGAGGAATTTCATTGAAGTGTAAGTTTGTTTATCGTGAGTTAATCTTCACGTGTTCTTCTCACCAACTTCATACAGCCTGCAAATTGTATCCTTCCGTAGATCTTCACGTTCGACGAGCTTCGTAGTTACCGGAAATGGCGGTGATTAAGGCATCAGAATTGCTTTCATTTTGAGTCCATTTGGATGAGTCAGACATTGTTAGGAAGGGAATGTCAAATTTGTAACACGATAATACACTATCGCGTAATCTCCTTTCCGAGGTCGTTTAAAGCGGATAGAGATTTCGAAATTACGGAACTCCAAAGCGATGCTTTAATAACGATAAAATGTTACACAAATTGAATAATGCATTATAAAATAATAATGTGGATTATAAAAAAGCGTTTGATAAGTTTTAAGAAATAAGTCATGCAATATAATTGTAAAAAGGAGATTATCCAACACACCTAATGAAAACTATTAAAAGCTTATACGAGACAAGAATATCAATAAGAATAGGAAATAATCTTTGTAAATCATATATATATATATATATATCTTTATTTATTTATAAAATGTTAGCTGTCTCACTATTAATATATTGGTTCAGAAAATTGGTCCATATACCGAGCAACTAAAAATAAAATTGAAACCAGTGAAATGAAATTCCTTTGCAGTGTTGCTGGTCTCATTCTTTTAGACCAACGGTCGTCAGCACAGAGCACGCTCGGGCTAGCGTCTCTTACCCGCGGATAAGAGACTGCACTATGGTGCACCGTAGCTGCTGTCGGGTATGCTCTCTCCCTCTCTGCCTGCTGCACGACGGTTCATTTGATGTTGCTCCGAATACCCTTTACCCATTTCAGCGAGTGCTGACAACCATTGTTTTAGACCAGTGGTCTTCAGCACTCGCTGAAATGTGCAATGGGTACGCGGTGCCGTCCCGTGTGCACTGTCGTGCAACAGGGAGAGAGAGAGAGAGAGAGAGAGAGAGAGAGAGAGAGAGAGCATACCCGCTAGCAGCTACGAGAGCACTATAGTGCACTGCGTTTTCCGCGGGTAAGAGAGGCTAGCCCCAGCGTGCTCTGTGCTGACGACCCCTGTTTTACACAATCAAAAGAACGAAAATATCCGACAGCAGTTAAATATTTTTAATTTGATTGAAAAAATACAACAAAAACATACTTAGTGCCAACATATTATAAGAAAAATGAATGACGACAAGTTACCTAAAAAAGATACTGGACTATGAACCAAGAAGACATAAAAATGTAGGTAGACGAAGAACAAAATGGACAAACGACTTAAACTTTAGAGACCGAACAGGCCAATAGGCCTAATCCCTGTGGTTGAAAAAAAAAATATATCTCAAATGCTAAAACATGGTTGACGCATGTGACTATAAAACCAGCTGTTGTAAGATAAATTATAGGCGAGGAAAGTATAGGTACGAATATATATCAGATGAGGCTCGTTTGATATGTGGTCACAATACCGATAAAAATAAAGGCAAGCGCAATGTAAGGGACTACTGGAAATTGAACCCGGATGTCCTAAACTTATAACCAGGATCAGCATTATAAAAGAGAAGACAGGATCGCATCGGAAGGGAACAGTGTAATCACCAGAGTTCTTGTAACCAGGGAACAATTAGTCTTCCCCAGGACTCGATCTCGCTGACTTTGCTCCATACCGCTGCATAAGCGGAATACAAGCAACGGAGCGAGTCAGCGCATTCGTAACTTCGGGGAAACACCGCACCTATCACCGGTATGTAGGAAACGAAACTCCCCCCTAGTTGCTGGAGGACAGAAATTTTCCTCTACGACACAGCGTTGTTGTCGCTCCTTCCTTTCTTCCGTCCTTCCTGTGTTTCTACCTGTCTTTATTACTCTTTCTATCCCTGCAAGCATTCTGTTTTAGTTACTAGGTGCACAATTTCTTATTTAACTTTCTCCTTCATAGTTTATGCACTTCGTTATTTGAGGAATTCTTTGCTTTCTGCTTTCCTTTTGTTCTTGATCTCTTCTTTCATTCCTTACTGATTTCACACATTTTTTTTATTTCATTATCTGCCAGCCTATGTTTTTACTTCCTTTCTTGTGAATTTATTTTCTTCATTATTTCCTTCCATTCTTTCTCACTGGCTTGAATACTTCCTAACCTCTTTCCTACCTAGTTCTTCCCCCCAAATTCATATTTCCTTCCTTCTTTACTGCCTGCCTTCCTTCCTTACTTTTATTTATGTCCGTTTTTATTTTTAGTTTTTTACTTACCTTCTTTTATTGCAGTATGTTTTCACATTTTTCTTTACTTCTTTGAGTCCTACTTTCTTTTTTATTGCTTACATTTTAATTACTTTCACATTGTCACAGTAATTACACTTTGAACATAATTCACTGCAATAATATTTAATGTTTTTATACAAGCGCAATTGTTTCTGTCACACCCAGAACAAAGAAAAATTGAAGAAAATGTTATTGCAATAGACAAAAAATAACCCATACGGAATCAATTGTATGTACTAATTTATAATATCAGTCACTAAAATTATGATTTTAATTTAATTCTAATCTATAGAGCGACTCAATTTCCCTATTTTATATTAAAAATAAATAAAAATAAAAATGTTAAAAACCTTGGAGTTTACTTTGATACGCATTTAAATTGGAATAACCAAGTAACCCATATTACCAAAAAAGTGCTTTCCATACTACATTCCTTAAACAGCATTCGAAAATTCCTTCCGCTATCACTCAAGAAAATACTAGTGGAAACACTAGTAATGCCCCACTTCGATTATTGTGATTTTCTACTGACTGACCTCAATGTCAACCAGTCGCAAAAATTACGTGTTCATAATTCTTGTGTTCGCTTCGTCTGCGATGTCCGTCGCGCTGACCACAATACCCCATTCTTCCAAACTCTAAACTGGCTAAGGCTTAACGAACGTAGAAAATTTCATTCTCTTGTTCTCCTTTTCTAAGTCATTCATACTTCTACACCTACCTACCTTGCCTCCCGTTTCAGTTACCTGTCATCATATCATAATCTCTTCACACGCAACGTAAAATAGCCGCATACTAGCCATACCAACACATAAGACATCATCGTATTCATCATCATACACAATCTCGCTATCGCGCTTGTGGAATACCCTACCCAGTGACATCAGAGACTGTCGGAATTTAGTAGCGTTCAAAAGCAAACTTGTTAAGCATTTTCTTACTGCGTAGAGTAGGTTTAATTTTTACTTAATAAAAGAAATGCTTCTCTCTTCTTAACTTTTACAATATACTGTCTAGCTTTTATTAATCAGTTAATCTTTTAGTACTTTGATTTTTATTGTATTTGTAAATTTAATATTAATTGTAATTACAATTGTAATTGTATTCTTAATATGTAGTTGTAATCCCCTGGTAGAGGGGAAGAGAAGGCCTGTTGGCATTATCTCTACCAGGTTAAATAAATAAATAAATAAAAAATAAATAAATACTTCAGAAAATACTCCTTTTAAAAACATTGATCTACCTTTCGTAAGGATGAAGAAATTTTGAACAGAAAATCTACTGACAACACTGCAGTGCGCATGGGACATGTTTCCTCCCATCTACCTACAAACTCTTCGCGACACAATATCTTGGTGCGCGGCCTATTTTTTCACATTCGTAGACATACTCGCATAGTAGACAATTAGTAGTTCTAAATGGCGAGAAGCTCTTGTGACGTAATTGAAAGGAGTATTATAATTTTTTCCCTACCTCAAATACAATAAAGCTTCAGAGTCTGAATTGACTTTCTAATGACCATACACATCGTTATTAACGGCCGATAATACACGATTTGGAAGTAATATTTACAATAGACGTCTACAAGAGCTATGTCATTTTCGTCCGGCTAACACTGCATGTGTAACGCATCTATTTTAAGGCACTTGTGAGTTGTAGCGTGTGTTAAACTGTGAATTGCGAGGTTAGTTATAATTAGAGGTAAGATAAATGGCAAGAAGCTGTTGTGGCGTAATTGAAAGGAGTATTCTGATTTTTATCTGAGAAGATTAGGTAAAATAATGAAACGGCTTGAGTGTAGGTCTTTACGCAAACGACTCACAAAAAAAAAAAAAAAAAAAAAAAGGATATGTGGGAGACCGAACTTAATTCAATACATTTCAGAAAGAAAATTAAGACACTAAGTAAGAGAATACGGACGCCAAGAAGACATAAAAGGCATAGAGGTATAGTGTCTGTGCTTCCGTGGAGTAAAACTAAAAACCCTCTCACATTAACCTTAACACCGACAATAGGCACTGATAAAACAAAATGAACTAGGCCTACTCGTAGTTTGAAATGTTCATTATGCGAATACAACAACATTCTTAAAAAATTCTACACTATCTTCATTGAGAGTTATTGTTTAGTCAATTGTCCGAAGACAGATCTGAGCACGGTAGGGGCACGGTATATCTCTATCGCTTGGTCCGAAAGGTTGTGGGTTCGTGTCTCGCCTTGGGCATGGGTGTTGTGTACGTACTAGTTTAAGATAGCGGAAAACAGAAAAAGAGAAACGAATAAAAAACTCACAAGTGATACCAAGAAGGCTCCACTTATGAGGCAACTAGGCCAGGAGATAATGTTTTAGGGCGGCCAGTTCCTTTACCCTTTCATTTCATACAACGTCGATTAGCTACACATTACACTAGTCAGACTTAAGATGCATACAAACAATTGAGGAGCTTGGTATCAAAGTTGGACAACTCCACTTTTGCTTTTTTTTTTTTACAGGAGAGGGAAAAACTAAATCCTTGGAAACCAAAGTTACCGTTATAGCCCTACGTACATTTTTTTTTAACATTCTAATGGGTCATAAAAATATTTTTTCAGTCTCAAAATGTGATTAAAATTAATATTCAGGTGAAATTTAAGTTTAAAAAGTGGAGTTGTCCATCTCTGAAACTAAGTCATGGAATTGTCTGTTTTTAAAACCAAATGAAGCCGCATTTAAAGTGGAGTTGTCTGTTTTTGAAACCAAACGAAGCCATATTTAAAGTAAAATTATCTACTTTTGAATCTAAGTTTCTTCTAACTTGGTTTCAAAGTAAATTTACGTAAAACAGTACTTATTCATCCACAAACCGATTATATAAACAATCAGCCATGCTGAATTCGCGATGCATGATGGGAAAAGGTGGTACGAATGTGGGCTTCTCATTGGCTACTGAAGGAATTGTTCCAATTTGAAACCAAGCCATAGAGGGGTTTCTACATTTTGATTCTAAAGCAATTAAGTGCTATTTTCGCTCTGTTCTGTCCGTTTTTGAACCTAAATAGTTCCAGAATCGCATTCAGCACACAAAATTCTATGAGAAACAATCAATATAACGAAATCGCAAAAAATGGAGTTCGATACTTTGATACTATGCTCCTCGATCTTCTTCCTCTGACACATATCATCAAGTGAGATCTAGTGTCTGATAATAGGCAGATGTAGCCTACATATCAGCCAGAACCTCAATCAGAAGACATTGAGAGTATTTAGTGAAGTTTTACGAAAGCAAATATCTTCATGCAAGTAATCTAGCCTACATAAATAATATTTAGATGAAGACCATTAACCAAGATTTCTAGGTCATTCCATGTGGGTAGAGTTTTCGAAGACAAAACAGACGTATAAAAAATTAAAACTGACAATTCAAATTACACCAATTTGAATGATAGGACTATCGAAAGAAGAGATGCTCAAACTTCCTTCTCTTCACATCACTCATGCTCAAAAAGTGTTATTAATAGGAAATTATTCTAATTCTCGAAATTTTCCGTCCTAGTAAAGTAATAAATTTCTCTGGGAACAAAGCATACTATTCCTGCTCAATCCCGCCGAATTCTGGACAGTTGGGAATCCTAGTTTGATTACGAGGCTGAGTGGACCCTTGGGCTTTCTAGAAGTTACGGCAACAAGAAAATCCTGCCACAACTCGAAATATTAAAGTGAAGTCATTTTATCCCTATTACAGGCCATGGAGCCCCACAGCACAGCAAAAGCTTAAGCTCCACCTTTTCAAACAATCAGCATTAAGCCATGGATAAATATAAATTATAATCGTGGTCCTTGTCTTTGCTTTGTTCTTGTCATGGTCCTTGTTATCTTTGACGCAGTCCTTGTCGCGATCCTTTCGTGATTCTTTCGTGGTACTTTCGTGGTTCTTCCTTGGTTCTTATCATAGTCCTTTTGTGGTCCTTGACGTGATCCTTATTGTCCTCCATGTCGTGGTCCTTATCGTGATCGTTGTCGTGGTGCTTATCATGGTCCATGTCGTGATCCTTATCGTGGTCCTTGTCTTTATCGCTGCCGTTAGAGCTGTCGTTTTCTCCATGGTCCTTATCATAATGCTTGTTATCATTTTAATGGTCTTTATCGTTCCACTTGTTGTCCTTGTCACGGTCTTTATAGTGGTATTTCTTGTTTTTATCATGGCCCTTATCTTGGTAAATTTCGAAGTCCTTATCGTGGTCCATGTCGTGGTTTCTACCGTGATCCTTGTTTTGTTTGTCGTTGTCCATGTCGTGATCCTTTCATCTACCACCATATGGTAGTACCTGAATGACATGGTTACGTTTCTCTATGCGACATCACAGAAACGTAACCATGTCAATCAGGTACTATCATCGTGTGGTAGATGAAAGAAACTCACTGTCCGATATTACTCGATGTCCGATACTACCCGACTCTCCCCTAATTCAACTATAAATTTGTTTTACTGTTCTTTATACTCGCTTTAACGTCTCTGGTCATATCGCGAGTTAATCCTTAGGGTGAAATCCGAAGGCCTGTGTACTATTGTTGAGACGGTTCTATTCTTGTGAACTAGATGGCGTCTGTTGATGTATTACTGATTCTTTATGAATATGATTTTGGTGATGAATGAAGCCAGTGATATTCAGAGATTTGTCGCCCGAATTTCCTGGCATTTGCCTTACGGTTGAGGGAAAACCCAGAAATACCTCAACCAGGAAATTCAACCCAACCGGGAATCGAACCCGAGTCCTCTGCGTAAGAAACCAGCGTGCTGACCCCACACTACAGAGGTGGTCACTATGAGAAAAGAAAAAAGATGTAGTATTACTCTGTAATGGAGCATGTTGTTCAATAAATAAATACATACATACATACATACAAAATAAATAATTTAAGATACACGCAAAGATTGAATAAAAGAGAAAACCATGTGTTACTTGTACAATGTCCGAACAGCTGAGAAGCGTCAGGTCTCAAGTGCAAGGCCAAGGTTAGGTCCACCGCGGAGTTGGGGTTGAGGTTACTATTACAGGCGACAGTAATGAGGATGGACCGCACCTCATTCACTTGTCCCTCATGTGATCGTCTTGAAACACAGATTGCTTGACACTAGTTGAGGCTATATGATTAGTATGCACCTCCAGGAGTACCTTTAGGTCGCCTTTCTGATGTCTTCCACAATGTATGGAGGACTTCTTGGACTATATATATTAGATAAAGTTGCTCCAACGTCATTATTAGAAGTTAGATGTTAGCTAAATGACTCGTAGTTGGGCCCATATCGGACCTATGTAGGGTATTACGAGACATTAATAAATGAAAGAGTGGCTTAAGGAGCTTCCATGCAAACTCCGCAGATGTCGCGTACGGTATAGATCTTTCGACAAATATTTTGACATACGGAAGGCACTTGACAGCTTCTTCAATTGCGATAAAAATTTTAATAAACCAAAATGACGTTGATGGATGATTGTATAGACTAAAATGAGTTATCGGATATCTTAAATACTCCGTTGTGGTAGGTGTAAGATGCTTCCTTCTTGCGCTCCGTGGGTGCTATCTGAACTTGGTCTCTGGAATGCGGTCTGGCCAGTTTTCGTGTGTAAGAGTGAGGTATGGTCGGGCTGGAGTTGGAGGGTGGGGAGATACCAGACTGCAGTATTGGAGGTGAGGCTGTATTGAGATCGGAACCAGTACTCTGATGCTGCGAGGGGAAGGGGAGCACGGTGGTATGGCACTGTATGGGTCTGAGTGCGCCATCCACTTGCTCCGTCTCTTTCGCTCTCTAGCTTCTTCTCACTCACTAAGCAATTTCTGAAAGTTGATGACGATAATTGCTTTTATACCACGATTGGAATTGTAAAATGAAATATATTGGGTAATTTTTAAAGCGTGTAGGGGAAATATTATTGAAAATTCAATACGATAAGGAAGGCTCTTTACAATTAATTTTGAAACTGTTTTCTAAGGATATCGGTGGCTAAGAAATCATACCTCGTATTTATAAAAATGGTCATTCAGTTTTACTACATTATTATTATTATTATTATTATTATTATTATTATTATTATTATTATTATTATTATTATTAGGTTTGGAAGTAAATCCCGAAAAGACAAAGTATATGATTATGTCTCGTGACGAGAATATTGTACGAAATGGAAATATAAAAATTGGAAATTTATCTTTTGAAGAGGTGGAGAAGTTCAAATATCTGGGAGCAACAGTAACAAATATAAATGATATTCAGGAGGAAATTAAACATAGAATAAATATGGGAAATGCCTGTTATTATTCGGGTGAGAAACTTTTATCATCCAGTCTGCTGTCGAAAAATCTGAAAGTTAGAATTTATAAAACAGTTATATTACCGGTTGTTCTGTATGGTTGTGAAACTTGCACTCTCACTTTGAGAGAGGAACAGAGATTAAGGGTGTTTGAGAATAAGGTGGCTAGGAAAATATTTGGGGCTAAGAGGGATGAAGTTACGGGAGAATGGAGGAAGTTACACAACACAGAACTGCACGCATTGTATTCTTCACATGACATAATTAGGAACATTCGATCCAGACGTTTGAGATGGGCAGGGCATGTAGCACGTATGGGCGAATCTAGAAATGCATATAGAGTGTTAGTTGGGAGGCCGGAGGGAAAAAGACCATTAGGGAGGCCAAGATGTAGATGGGAAGATAATATTAAAGTGGATTTGTGGGAGGTGGGATATGATGATAGAGAATGGATTAATCTTGCTCAGGATAGGGACCAATGGCGGGCTTATGTGAGGGCGGCAATGAACCTCCGGGTTCCTTAAAAGCCAGTAAGTAAGTAAGTATTATTATTATTATTTTTTTTTTTTCAAGAATAACTACGTCATTATTGTTTGGGTGTTAGAGAAAGCCGTATGACCTTAACTCTGCCTTACAACTTACTTACAAATGGCTTTTAAGGAACCCGCAGGTTCATTGCCGCCCTCACATAAGCCCGCCATCGGTCCCTATCCTGTGCAAGATTAATCCAGTCTCTATCATCATATTCTACCTCCATCAAATCCATTTTAATATTATCCTCCCATTTACGTCTCGGCCTCCATTCCGAGGCTTATTGCATGGATTCGTAACAAGCTGTTTTTTACGGTGATGGGTTGTTAGCCCTTCGCCCAACCCCCAAGCTGGAGGACCACACCTTACCGGCTGTCCACGACTGCTTATTCAATATATTCGCAACTACCCTCCATATATGGAGGCCGTCGCCAGGTTAAAAAAACATATTATTATTATTATTATTATTATTATTATTATTATTATTATTATTATTACAAAATTGGTCACTTACCAAATATTTTGTCCTCGGGTAGAAGATCATGTATTAAAAAGTTTGTTTATTTTGAGAGAAATGGATCATATGCGGATATTGAGAGGAAAGCGGAAAATTGGAAATATTGGAGAGAGCTGGGTTTGCAGTGAAAGACCCGCTCTTGCGCAGAACACAATATATCAGTACAAAATATATGTAATTTAGTATTATCTCTTGTGCACATAGAAAATTTACAGTCTTGGATGATTAATATTAAATTGTCATTATAAAAGAATTCTGTTATCTCGTGAGAGTTTCTGGAACTGTTTCTGTTAAGATTGCAGATACATAGTTAATTACTGAGTCAGCTTCTCCCATTTGTTTGGTTCTCCGCGCAAGTTAGATTGAGTTGTTGATATATCTCACAGAATTGGATGACTCTATTAAATAAGAGAAGATATTGATAAGTTCTTAATCAAACATGGTGATAGGTACTGTATCTCGAAACAAAATTATATTTATTCAACATAATAACCTCTTAACTCTATAGTCTATATACTTTGCACAGCGGTCTTAAAGCATTATAAGCATTTTGAAATACGTATTTTGTTATACAGTACAACTCACTCCACTCTCCCACAGTACTTAGGCCTATTAGGTCCCGAACTGATACTGTACGTCAGTTGCAGGGAAGTCATTGATCTCATTGCTACGATCCCTCCGTATGCCAAGGGACGTGACGTCTTGACGTTGTATAGGGACTGAAAATACGTTGTCTGGTTATTAGATATTCGTTTGATGAAAACTTCTTTCCTTTCAATTTTTTTATTTAGTTTCTGAAATAGATGATAGTCTGAAAGAGCTAAATCTGGCGAGTATGTGGAATAGTCAGTCACTTCAAAGTCAATTTAATGTTCTGCATTTCTTTAGCGCTGTGTGGGAAAAAGCTTTCTATCACGAATTTTGAGTGCATTATAATAAACAAGAACAAAAATGATTGTCTGAAGACAACATTGCGTCCCAAAACGTGCATTCTTCCGTGACGGCAGAAGGATGGCGCAAATGTGTACAGCACGATGACGAGTAGCCTATGTTGAATTCTAAATACATAAAAATGTTCTCAAAATACGGCACTCTATGCCTACATATACTGTAGTGTTTTGTATTCATTCAATAAATAGTTTTCTTCAGTGCATGCTCTCTAAAATAGTTGCTTTCGGACTGTTATTAGTCCGAAAAATGGAACTTCAGCGGCCTAGGCCGCTAAAGTCCTCATGGCAATCTTTAGCGGCGTTTTAAACAAAATCAACGCAGCGCCGTCTATACATAATCTATACGAGATTCGAATCCAGGCGGCAGTGACAATTGTTATACCAACTTTAACAGGGTTTTAAACAAAATACTTCATCATATAACAACAAATAAAACCCAACATTGTTTAATAAAATTATATTTATCAGAAACTTTACCAATGTTTTAAATGAAGATTCATCATATAGTCGACCTCAATACCGTAGTTGATATAGCGCTGGCTTTTTATGCTCGAGGTTGCGGATTCGATCCCGGTCCAGATCGATGGCACTTAAGTGTCCTTAAATGCGACAGGCTCATGTCAGTAGATTTTTTTAATTATACTGTATGCTCCGTTACATAGTAACACTACATACAATTCTTTAACTATTGCCATGTAAAAGATCTCTTGTGGGACAAAATTCCGGCACACCGACTACACTGATATAACCTCGGCATTTGCGACCGTCGTTAAATAAACCATAATTTAATTTCCATCACGTAAGTCCGCCTGGGTGGCGCAGTTGATATAGCGCTGGCCTTCTGTGTCCGTAGTTGCGGGTTCGATCCCGGCCCAGGTCGATTGCATTTAAGTGTGCTTAAATGTGACAGGCTCATGTCAGTACATTTACTGGCATGTAAAAGAACTCCTGCGGGACAAAATTCCGGCACACCGTCGACGCTGATATAACCTCGGCAGTTGCAAGCGTCGTTAAATAAACCATAATTTAATTTTCATCACATAAGTCCGCCTGGGTGGCGCAGTTGGTATAGCGCTGGCCTTCTGTGTCCGAAGTTGCGGGTTCAATCCCGGCCCAGGTCGATGGCATTTAAGTGTGCTTAAATGCGACAGGCTCATGTCAGTAGATTTACAGGAATGTAAAAGAACTCCTGCGGGACAAAATTCCTGCACACCGGCGACGGTGATCTACGGCAGTTGCGAGCGTCGTTAAATAAACCATCATTTAATTTCCATCACTTAAGTCCGCCTGGGTGGCGCAGTTGGTATAGCGCTCGCTTTCTGTGTTCGAAGTTGCGGGTTCGATCCCGGCCCAGGTCGATGGCATTTAAGTGCGCTTAAATGCGACAGGCTCATGTCAGTAGATTTATGGCATGTAAAAGAACTCTTGCGGGACAAAATTCCGGCACACCGGCGACGCTGATATAATCTCGGCAGTTGCGAGCGTCGTTAAATAAAACGTAATATTAATATTAATATTAATATTTATCATATAATAACAAAAATAACCCAACATTCAATGTTTCTGACTCCGATTGAAATTTCCTCAGAATTATCACTCATATTTTCACAAAACCAGGCAAAGCCTTGCATTAATAAACTATTTCGTATGTATTGTTGTTTGCAAACTAGCGCTCAGCATGTGCACCTCCGCGGCAGCGCGCCGTTTACAGTACCTATAGGCTATCTATATTCGTACATAGCCTATTCGGATCCACACGGCAGTGACAATCGTCATACCAACTTTAGCAGGTTTTTAATATGCCAACATTGTTTCATTGCGTTTATCAGACGGCGGCGAGAATATGGCAATTGACTGACTATGCCTTTTATACTTATATTTATATTTACTTTATTTTATTTGATATAATTTAGCGGGCTTTTACTAAAAACTATTGTATGCACCACGTACGCAAATCCTTTAGCGGACTCATACCGTATTTTGGATTTGGCTTACGCATCGTCCAAAAACATTGCCTAAAGCCTTATTTAGCGTACTTGATACATAAATAGCTATAAAAAGATCGGAATCAAAACTTTTGGAGTAACCCTATATTAATCTTGCGTTGGTACTCCCGCCCATACAAAGAAAAGTAATAATAATTCTACATAGCAGTAAAGCGAAGCTTTGTTCACCTTGTACATGACATGGAAAGTGCATTTTCTCTGCCAGCATTGCAAGGAATTATGTAAATTTGTATTGATTATTCTGTGTTCTAAGCAAACTGTCACTGGGCAATTCGAATGAATACGTTGGCATACTCACATTTATATTAAGAGCCGTAGTACAGGCATAATGGATTCTATACTTGTTGCTGATACAACCAAACACTTAATAGCTTCGTTGAGTGTTATGTTTTGCTGATGGATCGAGCCAACATCTGATCGTGTTTACATGTATTCGTATGACAGTTTCATACGTGTATCGATCGACTGTACTTGTTTCAAAACAAGGTTATTTTCTCTGGTTATACCGTTAGTTCAACAGCTCTGGTGTCGACTTTTCATGCTTGGGTATCGTGTTCAAGTCCCATACATCCTTATGAAATTTTTGTCTACAGGCAAATTAAATTTTGTTTGATGATTTCAAGTCCCTTGTAAACATTTCACTGTGTCTTTAAAAAATGGCTTCAATCTTAGCCTATGACAAAATATAAAGAGACGGGAAACTACTAAAACGTATCTTTTCATGCGACTAACACCATGTTTCTGCAAAACATTTTCACTCGTTAAGACTACATGGAAATCTCGTAATTTATATGCGGATTTTCTAGTCTTTTTGCGTGTTAATTAAGAGACATCAGTGTTTTTGGTACTTTTTAAAGAAGAAAAATTGAAATGTGGCCATGTTGTGGACACGGCTGTAGGTTTTATGTGAATAAATCTGGTTTAAATCGACAGCTCTAAATGAGCTCTTTCGTTTGACACCAAAATCAATTTTCTAGCACATTGGTGTCACGAGATATACTGCCCGAAAATTTTCATCCACGCCCAAAATGGCCGCCAGTCGCCGTGAGCCTCCACTTGCGCTTCGCTCCTGTGCGGTGCCAACTCAAGGCCATGCTCGCATCGTAGTCGTATACCCGATCGAGTGAGATCACATTTATTTAAGTCATGTTATTCGACACAAATTTATAGTATCGTAATGGATGATCCTGCATATTTACATCGCTAAATCCGCCCTGGTAGTCCATGTGTCGATCTGATTTTAAATGCGTATTCACTCAAAATCTCGAGGTACTCTCTATAATAATAGTAATGTCCGTCTATTGGCTTTATAAATGTGATGCATCTATTCCAATGCCTGCGTAATAGATCTATAAAACTTAAAGTTCTGATAGAAAGACGGTGTTTGGAAATGACTTCTTAGTCATATTCTTTTACGTTCCTTGCAATAATTCCACATTTCCCAGTCATGTACCATTATATTAATCGTAATCAATAATCATCATGCAAAATAAAATAGCTGAATTCTTACTGCTACTGTGACATGACCGCGGATCTGCTGAACGATGCAAAAGAATTTTTCAGCACGGAAAGACGTTATTGGCTACATTACACAAGACGGTGCTTGGAAAGGATTTTCTCGGGATTCACTTTCACATTCCTTAAAACCATTCTACCACCACCACCACCACCACCACCATCATCATCATCATCATCATCATCATCATCATCATCAGAAATAAAATTGCCCAAATCTTACTGTTACTGTGATACTTATGTTTTCCGATCTAATGATCGACACAAAATATTTCTTCAGCAAGGTAAGATATTATTAGCCATATTACATCTTCTTATTCTGTAGCGTCCTTTCTGGCTCCAAATTGTTGCCTCCATCTAGTCTTCAGCATTCACCGATCTCTTCCCTCTTTTGGTTGGTCCACAAATGAAGGTTTAGGCATTCTACTACCGTCTACCAATCGTTCTCCACGCTTGTTTCCAAATTACCCACCATGTATTGCCGGTTAGACTTAGTAGTTCTTCCTAAGTTTACCTAGCTCTTTTCGCATTCAAGTATGTCTTTGTTTTTACTAATTTTTGTAATAGGCTACTTAGCTACATATAAAATAAATTTTTCTTTCGGTAAATTGTATTCAGAAATCATCGTCCATGTCTCCGAATAGTACGTGAAGCTGGGTACTGTTTCCTATACATTTCAGAATTGAGTCGTAGATTGTAGCCTATCGAACGAATAAAAAATTAATTTGTTTTATGTAATTTCGTCTTTATTGGTATACAAATAGAAAAAATATCACATATTATGTGTATTCCTATGAATGAATGAATAAATGAATGGGAGAAGAAACATTCAAAAGGTAGGCCTACGCGTAAACTTATCCTTCCAACGGAAATTGCAGCTAAGAAGAAGCGTCTGTGTAAGTTCCAAACTTGTTGGCCACTTGTCTCACTCCACGTTTCGCCGTCGCATTTGAAGAAATATCTGAGAATTTTGAAAGGGGAAAGCCGAAAATGAATGTAACCTAATAGCTACCACATGAGTGGGGACATCGCAGTACAACAGCAGCAGAGTAGAGTCGCCGAATATTTTAGTTGCTTATTTAACGACGCTGTATCAACTACACGGTTATTTAGGATCGATGAGATTGGTGGTAGAGAGATGGTATTCGGCGAGATGAGACCGAGGGTTCGCCATAGATTGTCTCGCATTTGCCTTACAGTTAGGGAAAACCTCGGAAAAACCCAACCAGAAAATCAGCCTAAGCAGGAAACCAACTCATGCCCGAGCTTAAATTCCTCTTTTATCCGTTTTACACACCACTGCGGATAATGGAAGGAGATTCTTTTAATCATAGGTATACATTAGATATTACCTCATAAATGTGGACCTCCATGGTCATGGGATCGACGTGACTCAAGACCATCCCTGAGACATCATAGGAAAATTACAAGACAACGGGCAAACACTCAGTGCCGCGGAAGATACATTTCTTCCAGTGCCCAAGCCGGGAATCGAACCTCGGACCGCTTGATTGGGAAGTGCATATGCTCTCCACATAGCCACAAAAGTGGACTTTAAAAGAAATACCGAAACAAAATTGTTTAAAACGCATCACGCTGTACAATTTCATGTTCTCACTTGCTCTCGATGTTTAGTAGCCTACTGTTACCTTCAACCAAATACTTCATACAAACTATTATCTCCTCTAATCCGAAGCACACGGAAAGCTGTTAAGTTGCTTGATTTAACTATCTTCACAATCCGCGAGAAATAGTATAAATTAACTCCTTTTCATTCTGATTTCGTGGAATTTACTTCTAAGTCTCGCTTCGTGCTTCGCAAAGATATATCCAGGTATTATGAAAAGCGTATCATAATAAACTATAGTTTGCGTCGAGGATTTCTCCAATGGACGCCCTTGGATACCACTAATTCACATGCTAGATAGTATCTTTTAACATTCGGGCTCCTGTAGCAGTAGTACATATTTTTAGCGAAGGTGCAAATGTGGTTGTTAAATACGCGAAAATGAAATATACAAAGGAAATGGGCCTATTTCTTAGCTAACAGTTCTGCTGATCAAGCCACGAAGAGGGGAGCTAGAATCAATAAGTAAAACCGGAGTGTAGAACTTATCGTATGTCTCGGTTAATTAATGAGTTTTTGTCAGGAAACATTATTTGGGCGGTGGCCCGTGTATGATCCCACACTAGTCTGTATTTTGTTGCATGCCTTTATTTGAAACGACAGTTTCCTTATCATAAAATCGTGTTTGTTCTCAATTTACGTTCTCATTATGCACGGCATAAAAATAGGCATAATAAATTGTAATAATACAAGAAATTTATTTCGAAATTTAACACAATGCCTTTATATAATATGATCGCAAGATAGAGCTTATTTTCGATTTACTTTCTCATTATTAGAAATATAAAAACAAAGCTAATACTTTCCACCGCCGTTGAGTAACGGTTAACGTGTCTGGCCGTGAAACAGAGCGGGCCCAGGTTCAAATCCTGGTTGGGACAAGTTACTTGGTTGAGGTTTTTTTCGGGGTTTTCCTCTAAACCTATTTATTAACAGCAAATGCTGGGTAACTTTTGGCGCTGGACCATGGACACATTTCGCTGGCATTATCATCTTCATTTCATTCTATCGGTGTTGATAACGCATCGTAAAATAAACGAATTAAAAAGAAAAGAAGAAAGATAACACTTAATTTCTTTAGAAGAGGAGGTTGTCGTTTAGTCAATTGTCGGAAGACAGGTTTGAACCTCAAAAGTGACACCAATAATGCATTACTCATGAGGCAACTAAGCCAGGAGATAATGGGGTTTGGTTGGCCAGTTCCTTTCCCTTAGAAGAGGTGTAGGTGGATATATTACTTTATTGGTAGGTCTAATAACAACAAACCATTCATTCATTCATTCATTCATTCATTCATTCATTGTTCAGCTCAAGGGCATTCCAGCATTCTCCTATTTTCTGCCTTCCTCTTTTTCTCAAATGACCCATATATCTTAATGTCATCTATCATCTGATATCTTCTCTACCCCGAACTCGTCTCCCGTTCATCATTCCTTCCAGTGCATCCTTAAGTAGGCAGTTTCTTCTCAGCCAGTGACCCACCCAATCCCTTTTCCTCTTTCTGGTCAGTTTCAGCATTATTCTTTCTTCACCCACTCTTTCCAACACAGCTTCATTTCTTATTCTGTCTGTCCACTTCACACGTTGCATTCTTCTCCATATGCACATTTCAAATGCTTGTATTCGCTTCGCTTCTCTTCACTTCGTCGTAATGTCTATGTTTCTGCACCATACAATGTCACACCCCATACAAAACACTTCACTAGTCTCTTCCTTAGTTCTTTTTCCAGAGGTCAACAAGCAATATAGGCCTATAAACGAAAACGGCCTGTGGTGGGGATTAGTACTTGTGGACACAACCACTTTACTTCAACAACTCCCCTCATTCTGCGCTGCATACAGTCCTCAAGAATATGGAACAGGTCTACATTCGTGGCCACCTCCTCCCACGCATCTAGAACTCTGTCCCATAATTCGTAAGATGTCCGAACGGATGATTGTTCTGCCTAATTAGAGCGTAGGATCCCTTTGACTCTAGTCCACAAATTTTCAATCTGATTCATATCAGGTGGATTCGGAGATCAGTCGACCAGGACATCAGGCTTCCTTATAAACCAACTTTGAATCCGGTTGACGGTGTTTAACGGCTCGTCATCGTTTAACTCGTCAGCAACATCGATCGCTTTTGTCTCAGATTGTTCATAGAGATAACTGATGAAAAATTGTACCTTTATATCAACATAAAGAACAAAGGAATGGCTGAGCATTAACGAAAAAGCAACTCCCTGTGCAAAAACTGGTATCCATTCATATACGCTAATAGGTACCGCTGATTGAGGTTCTGACTGATGTGTAACTTACATCTATTATCAGGCAGTATTGCTGACGCCAGCGTTTCTTGCGCGTGTCCTTGAGTACTATGCACAGTCTGCGAACATCTGTTGATAGTGCAGCTAAGAATGGTACCACTTCCTATACACGTCACATCAGCAATCTGCCAACCACAGTTACCAGTCTTGCTGCCCAGACTGTGGCAAAAGTAAGATACTCGCACTTAGGTTTCCCTACGCTAGCGTTCCTGCGGTGTGTCCTTGAGTACAGTGTCCAGTCAGTGAGTTTCTGTTGCCACTGCAGCTAAGAACGGTACCTCCTCCTAAATACACGTTACATTAACAATCTGCCTATCAAATTTGCCAGCTTTATCGCCCATACTCTGCTACAAAGGTAAGACGCTCACACTTAAGGTTCTCATTACTTATTTCACATGCCAAAAACTGTGACGTGGCCTATACATCTCACTTGACGATATGTGTCAGAGGAAGTACAATTTTTTGTATACATGTAAAGTCTGATTAGTGTAATATGTAGCTAATTGGCGATGTATGCAATGGAGGGGGAAAGGAACTGGCCATCCTACCCCATTATCTCTTGGCTTAGTTGCCTGATAAGTGGTGCCTTGTTGGTATCACTTGTGAGGTTCAAACCTGTCTTCGGACAGTTGGCTACACAACTATGTTGTGCATATGGTGGGGTAAAGAAGGCATTCTAGTATGAACTGCCACCGGCGTAACTCTGTCGGCAGGCGCCTGGCTCCTGATCCGAAGTTGCGCCTGGGCGCCGGTTCGATTCCCGCTTCGACTCATTACCTGTTGGATTTTTTCCGAGGTTTTCCCCAACCGTAAGGTGAATATCAGGTAATCAGTGGCGAATCCTCGGCCTCATCTTGCCAAATACCATCACGCTATCACCAATCCCATCGACGCAAAATAACCGAGTAGTTTATACAGCGTCGTTAAATAACCAACTAAAAAAATACGAACTGCTTTCAGAAATGTAACAATCATTGCTTAAGTTGGCAAAAAACTGAGTCGCCTTTCGACCGCAATTCTATAAAAAACAACCGGAAAGACTGCATCAAATGATTTGGCAGAGTAATATGGTCATTCGCGTGCTGCTAATATTAAGAAAGTGGTTATCCGAGAGTTCGATTGAAAGGTTATTACTCATCCACCCTACGTTCCTGATCTTTCTCCATCAGATTTAAATGTTATTCCACTCTCTGTCTAGCACTCTCCGGTGAATTTCTTTTAATAACGAAGTTGCTCTTCAAAATTGACGACGATTTTTTCAACTCCATACCTCCAGATTTCTTCAAGCATGGAATAGAAAAACTGCCCGAGCGTTGAGAGTCAGTGATAAACAGTGCAGGAGCATATATTTTTGTTTATGTATTTATAATATTCACTAAATTTTGTATTAGTTAAAAAATACACTACGAATGTATGTAACTTACCAACCTAATAAATTCTTTTCGGTGCAACTATTGAAACGATTTTGTCCGTGTTCAATATCATGATAAAATTAAATAAATTAAATGAAGCATGTACAATATATGAAATTCCATACAATAATTCCGATTCGAACAATAACCTGCAGTTACCGGTATAGACTCTTGCTAATCCGGCCATTCCTTGCACATAGGGTGTCGGATTAGCGAGAGTGCCGGATTACTGAGAGTGCTTAAAAATGTTATTAAATTTAATGTTTTAAGTTGCGCCAACCACTCCACTTGCACTTCTAAATCGAAACCAGGCCAAACCATACGTGGCCGGCGTATGTATACGTATATACGTGTACAAGTGATACAGTAAGCCTATAGATAATACATGGGAGCGATGCATATTTTCCATTCAAGCTATTAGAAGTGATAGGAGGTACACTGGAAGGAGATCGGATTACATAGGGGCCAGATTAGTGAGACACTGTTGTATTACGGAAAAGTTACTCGAAATCGTAATGATGGGTTTGTTGTTGATTTCTTTATATATATATATGAGAAATTGTGTCAAATTTAACATAGAAAGTGACCACCTGAGTAGCTCGGTCGGCAGGTGGGTTTGCTGTTCCGGAGCTGCTCTTGGGTGTGGGGTTCGATCCCAGCTTGAACTAATTACCTGGTTGGTTTTTTATGAGATTTTCCTAACCGTAAGGCGAATGTCAGGTAATCTATGGCGAACTCTCCGTCTTAACTCGCTATCACCAATTCCATCGACCCTAAGTAACCCAGTAGTTGATACAGTGTCGTTGATTAACCAACTAAAAAACATAGTAAATAAAACATGTTCGTAAATTATTGCTTGGAAAATTATATCTGTAACAGAAAACTTCTCCATGCAGAATTGTTATGGTTTAAAAAATCCGTGAATTAGCCGTTACACGATAGTGCGAGAAAAGACAAGAGCAGACCGCTATACTTAACTAAGAGAAACTTGCACACGGTGGATATTTAAGTTACTGAATGGTATGCGTAATGTTATATTGGCATTTAAGTGGCATAATTTATTTTAACAAGTTACAACTAAAACGACCTAAAACTTAATCCTCAGGTATTAAAAACGGAATAAGGTTTATTACGGAGTAGTAGAATTTAATAGATTTTTACCGGCTTTTATGCGGAAAAGCAGTTCATGATCCGACGTCATCGGATTTTAATACGCTAGTTAGTACAAGGCATTTTAATTAGTGGAAACCTGCAGGGAAGGTATATAGAGCGATCTGGTTTTATCACTGATCTTTTCCAGACATCTTTAGAACAAAGTAACATTATACATTGAAGTTTCGTAACGGTGGAAAGGAAGTTGCCCATAGCGACAGGGGCTGTTTCCATAAATCATATCTGGAGTTAACTGTTGTCTTGATGCTGTAACTAACAAACCGATTTATAACTCCAAATTTGATGAGATCATAGAGGAAGAAAAAAAAAACGGAAGGTTTGTGTGTATAATAAGGAAAACGTTCAGCCATAAATAATGTATTCAGACTTTATATCTGATATGCGAATTGTATAGGTACTCCTACTTATATACCACATCAGATCCGGAAGTTTGAAATGATTACGTAGGAGCAGGTAATACTATCTCAAATGATTCTGGAATGTTTTTGTTCCATTTCAAGATATTCGAGTTCTCGTGGAACAGAATTGTTTTTGAAAACCGGTGAGACAAAGTAAAATTTATGATTTATAGAATACTTTGATTCCATCTGGTATTATTTCATTTTCATTGAGCGAGAATCAGGTTCTAATCCCAGAGAGACGGAGTAAAATTGATATCCCACCTCCCTCAAATCCATTTTAATATTATCCTCCCATCTACGTCTCTCCCCGAAGGTCTTTTTCCCTCCGGTCTCCCAACTAACACTCTATATGCATTTCTGGATTCGCCCGTACGTGCTACATGCCCTGTCCATCTCAAAAGTCTGGATTTAATATTCCTAATTATGTCAGGTGAAGAATACAATGCATGCAGTTAATAATGTCTAGAGATTTTTATTGTAGTTTTAATTTTTGTATAAGCTGTAATATGTATTCATTCTCTCTTCTTTTATAGACACTTCTATTATATCATAAATGTCTCTTGAATTGTTATTCTCTTTGTTCGAAAATTAAGTCCAATGAACAAAATAATGTTGATTCATAACCATATCCATCCATATACCATCTAGTATTGGCTTCTTTCGTGTATACGTATACCTGTACAAGGTGAACCATAAGTAATATCATTAACTTCAAGGGGTTATTCTTTATGATATTTCAAACAAAAAAAGTTTAACACAATTTTGCTCGGTTTTGTTTACTTTTCGAAAAAAAAAATATATATGAAACATTTCATAGCGTATTTTGGGAAAACTTTTGAACGAAAAGGAAGCAAAACCGAGCAAAATTGTAGTAAATGTTTTTGTTTGAAATATCTCAAAGAATAACTTCCTGAAATTAATGACATGTATTACGGTTCATTTTGTATATGTATATGTACAGCAGTGGCAAAACGAACCGAACCGACCCTTGTAGCTGATTTCAGAGCCTTGCTCACTCCGGAGCACGATAGGCTGGCAACTAAGATTTCCGTGGTTCGAATCCTGCCTGGGAAGGAAACTTTTTTTTGTTCCTTATTTAAACTTATTCCCAATACTTTTCGATTGCTGGTAAAATTCATGTTCTGGGAATAATAAGTTAATTAAGTAGTATAATATCGCTGCAATCGAAAAGTATTGGGAATAAATTTGAATAAGGGGGAAAAAAAAGTTTCCTTCCCAGGCAGAATTCGAACCACGAAAGTCTTAGTTACCAGTCTATCGTGCTCTGGAGTGAACAAGGCTCTGAAATCAGCTACAAGGGTCGGTCCGGTTTTCTTTTGCCACTACTGTACATATTAAACGATAAAATAATACAAGGACAAACGAAAATAAAAAATGTCATCTTTTAAAGAAATCAGAGCATTAAATTTATATAAGCTTATCAGTAAAGTTGTCCATCAGTTTTCTTCAAGAGGATAGCAAAATATGCATTTTTTTTCTAAAATGTTCACTTTTGTGTCCAAGGTAGGCCTATGTCTAAAATCGTCGTTAAAGAATTTTCGTTAAATAATATCGCTTTCCGTATATTTCTTATTGTTATATGCACTCTTCTTTTTCGTGTAAATAAGAAATATTACTATAAATTATATTGCCTGTTATTCCTGTTTCTGGTGATGGTATAACCACAGTCTAGTATTATTATACAGTCACGAAGCTCAATATGTAGTAAATATGCATCCATAGATAGTTGCTAACCACTAGGATAGCTACTATCGCTTCATTATAGACAATGCGAAATAGTACCGGCACAGTCTATTGTTCCTAGTACCCTCAACAACTCAAGCTTCGTGACTGTATATACTAGACTGTGGTATAACCTGCCCAAATATTTTGTTTATCCATCACAAATTACACTTACCTTGCAAGGATCTGAACATGGATCTCCTTGTGGAAAGACAATGCACTAGCCAATCTCTGCGAACATCGTCACCTAAAAACGACATGACTTGGCTTTCATCTTCGTGTTTCAAGAACGCATTTGTATTTATTCTTCCTCACATGTGAACCACGAGGAACGAAAAAAGTGATATCTGGAACAGGTGTAGGGAGATAATCCAGTGCATACCAGCCTTGCGTGCCAACGCCTCCTTCCACCATCTCAGTAATTTCTCACAAAAGTCTAGAAAGAAATTAAAGAGTCACAGCATGGCGGCGCGGGGGGAAAGTGGAAGGAGATAAACAGAATAAGTGATCGATTGACATTTGTAATTTTGAAACCACTAGGGGGGATGCAGCAGAAACTACGTATGGACCCAAGTATTTTACTAGATTGTACTCAGGCCGTAGTTTGTACTTAATTGCTTTAATCAGTGAATGAGTCAGGGCAACTTGCAACGTTATCACTTATATCGAACAATGAAAGAGCTGGCAAGCAATTGTGTTGCAATATTGGTTATTAATTGAATTGGTAATAGCGAGTAAGAAGCATAGGATGCTGGCTATTAGTACAGAGTTTTAAGCTAATTAATAGGCACTTGTAGTAACTTGCTCGTAAAAAAAGTGATTGTACCGGAGTTCTTTCGATTGTGTATTTGTATAGGTCAAGATTTCAACATGAACCAAATCAAAGCTATTAATTCCTGTCTCTATTGTAGTCTGAAAATTCAAAAGGTAGTTAAGATTGTGGGTTTGTTTCTCGTATCAGGACTCATTTCTAATAAGGTGGTCAACAGTTGTTCAGTCATCGGCAGGAGTTGTGATATTTCTTATGTAAATTCTATTTAGAGAAAAGTTTCATCCGAGTACTTAGGTTTCCTTTGACCTCATTACACTACAGTATAACTACAGTATAACCAATATCTTACCTTCGGAAAACGTATTATGTATCTTTCTCGTGTTAAATTTTACATATCCTCGTTAACATGTTTCAGCCTGTTATCGGTCATCTTCAGAACTGGTTGTTGCTGGTCTGGCGCCTTTTGTTTGTTTTTCCTGTGGGGGTGTGTTTGCGTAGTGTAATGTGGAGTCAAAGAGTGTGTGTGTTCTGAAATTGAGTTGTGTGTTGAGAATTTCATTTTGATGTTTTTTTGTGTGTCCAAATGAAATTCTCAACACACAACTCAATTTCAGAAAACACACACTCTTTGACTCCACATTACACTACATAAACACACCCCCACAGGAAACAAAACAAAAGGCGCCAAGACCAGCAAAAACCAGTTCTGAAGATGGCCGATAACAGGCTGAAACATGTTAACAAGGTAATATAAAATTTAACACGAGAAAGACACATAATACGTTTTCCGAAGTGATATAGTGTTAAAAGTTGTGTAATCAAGATGTATTAATGTCTTACCTTTCAGTAGCGTCTATATTTCAAAGTGGCTGGAGAATTAAAGAACTGTTTTCAGAACATAGGAGGAGTGATAGTAGGACGAAGAAGAATAAAGTGCATAAGCTTAGCTGATGATATGGCGTTGTTAACAGAAGAGCTAACTAGAGCTAAATGACAACTGTGAGCAGTATGGGATGAAGATAAACACAAACAAGACGAAGGCCATGGTCGAAATTCGAAATTAGACAATAGAGCAAGTGGACAGCTCGAATTCGCAAGTTTACCTTCTTTACTTTACTTCCTGTAAGTTGTAACATGAGCTGCTGCCAGAAAGTCGAAAGGAGGATAGCAATGGCCAGGGAAGCTTTTAATAGAAAAAGGAATATCTTCTACGGACCTCTGGATAAAGAACAAAGGAAGAGACTCGTGAAGTGCTTTATGTGGAGTGTGGCAATGTAAGTGGCAGAAACATGAATATTACGGGGAAGTGAAGAGAAGCGACTAGAAGCACTTGAAATGTGGATATGGAGAAGAATAGAGCGTGTGAAATGGACAGACAGAATAACAAATGAAGCTGTGTTGGAAAGAGTGGGTGAAGAAAGAATAATGCTGAATCTGGTCAGGAAGAGAAAAAGGAATTGGATGGGTCACTGACTGAGAAGAAGGATGCACTGGAAGGAATGGTGAACGGGAGAAGAGTTCCTGGCAGAAGAAGATATCAGATGATAGGCGACATTGAGATATATGGATCATATGCGGGGACTAAGAGAAAGGCAAACAATAGGAAAGACTGAAGAATGTTGGGTTTGCAGTGAACAGAACACTATAAATGAATGAATGCATGAATTAAGGGTTACTCTTCATCATTATTATGAATGTGAAGAGGTTTAGGCGTAAACTGCCTGTTCCTTTTCTCTGTAGATGAAATTTGGGCCTTTCTTCTATTTGTTGTTCTGTCTGTGTTTCGTTTTCCTGTTGATCTGTTTTCCAGATCCTTTCGTAAAATTCTGCTATAGCGCATTCGGAGTTTAGAAAGTGCCATTGGGTATGTAGGTGTCTTCTTAAGGAACATCCCTCTCTGTGTAATATAACTAAAATTAGTTATTTATATATTTTATAACGTATACAAAACAACAGAAATCAATCTAAATGCTTTAATTAATCATTACTTGAAATATAAACGCTTACTATTCCTTATAAATAGACTTAAATATTAGTTATTATTATTTCCAATAACTGAATAAATGGAATAGATGTAATGCATGCTACTTTTATCATCCCAGTTTGAATTAATATGCACAATTGGATCTACATATGTTAAATACTAGACGAGAGCACAATTTTAATTAGATTACTCCAGAATATAAATCCAGAAGCTATCCACATGTTTATAATATTATAAAACTGAACTTATTAATAGTAGAAATACCTTTAATAATGATATCACAACTTATAATCTACTTTTTTTTCTTGTTTTCTCAGGATCCTATGTTTCACCTTGACATCTGTCTTCCATCCTCTACCACAGTGAGTACAATGCTATCAACTTATTGATATTTTAAGTGACTGATGTGTTTACCTGATATAATATTCTCTGATTTCTTTAGAGTGAGATGCATATTATTTATCTAAAATATGTATATCAAGTTCTTGGATGGAATATTTGCAAGGATGTGGTTGGCTTTATTTATTTCTGGAAATATAATTGCAAGATCCACGATATGAAGAGCGGTTAGAAGCGCTCGGGGCCGTCAGAGCGCGGCTCCTTACTGTGAGAGTTCAGGCGTACTCGCGGAGTGAAATAGACACCGAAAGACGCTGAATCACAACAGGGAATTTAGCATAGAGTTTGTTAGTGAGTTGACGTATTGTTCTGTTGTGTGTTAAAATGGTTAACGTTGTGCGTTGGGTTAGAATTTGTTAGTAAGTTGACGTGTTACTCAGTTCTGTGTTAAAATTTGTATTATTGTGCGTAAAATATAGTGTTCATTGTTAGTTATGCCACGACAAAGGCATGCTAGTGTAGTTACAGAACAAAGAGTTTTTATGTGCGATAGGTATGTAAAAAAGAATTCGTTCAGAACAATGATAAGACGATTGCCAAGAAAATAACCTGGAAATTCTGTTGCGAGTAGGGAAACTTTTGTCTACTTGCTAAAAACTTGCGACAAAAATCTGTTATCAGACGCAGAGTTTTTACAGCAGAAAAATTAGATCTCATTCAGTGTGACTTTTTTTGTGGGGAAACTGAAAAGACAAAGTTTTGAGAATAACCTTCACACGATACAAGAGCTAAAAGAAAATATCAATAACAAAGTTTGCAAATTTGCTGACTGTGAATTTGTATTTCACAAACATTACATTTTGATAGTTTTGCTGTTATTTCGTGTAGATCTAGATCATTGCCCTGAAAAAAGCTACTTAATATTGTCTCCAGTGCCGGTAATATTTCATTCTTAGTCGTTTCGACCTCATTTCTGAAGTTTCGCAGCCATTTTAATGACGTAATAATTTAAGTGACTCCAAACTTTGATATATATAGGGTGTATCGCGAGGTTTTTCCCCAGTTTATGAAGGTGATTCCTGGTGTTATTTGGAACAAAAAATGTAAATACAGTAATGGGGTGACTTTCATAATTAAGGAGTTACAACAGATTTTCGAAACACGCCACGGTGTATGTAGCGCTAGACATGTTTGCGCAGGACTAACGATGTATGTGGGGAGGATTTAACGTTTCACATTCCTAGTATGGAGAATTCTTCATGAGAACGGACTGTATTTTTTTGATGTGCAAAAAGTGCAGCATTTAGAACCACATGATCATGCCAACCGTTTGCCTGCCAGGTCCCCAGATTTAACACCACTAGATTACTGCATCTTGGGCTGGATGAAAGATATCGTGTACCAGATTAGGGTGTAAACACTAGAAGAGTTGATTCATCGACTTCTCGACGCCGCAGCTGCAATAAGGAACGAACATGTGAAGTTACGAAATGCTACACGCGCGGTTCACACCCGTGCGAATCTTTGCCTCCAGATGCAGGAGGAAATTTTGAACATTTGCTTTAGGGGGTCCGGAAAGGTCCTATCTTAGCAATGTTAAATATGCATACATATAATTTTCTTTTTCTCAGAGACTGTTAGGATTATAGTTTTGAAAAAAATATGGGTTGTATAATGTACATTTCTGATTGCTTTAACACAGGGATTTTTAAACATATTAATTATTTTCAAAATTAAATTTTTTTTTCAAAAAGTAGACATTTTTACAACATTTTTCAATGCTTGTAAGACCCTAACTTCTTTGAAATGCAAAAAATAAAAAAAAATCCCGTGTTAAAATATGCTCAGGGCCTCAATAATTCTATCCTCTAAGTTTGAACCAATTCAGACAAGTAGATCCTGAGAAAAAGAAAATTTTATATGAAAAATTTACAACTTACGGGAAACCGGCTTCAAAGTTTGTCAATGCATTCCAGCACCATATGATGGGTTGTCAGCATCCTCCTCATCTTCATCTTGCAGTTTTCTTTTTGCTGCTCTTCTATGTTGTCTTGCCCTTGACTCAATGTCTTTTACAGCTTTTTCTGAAGCCCTCAGTCTCTCCTTGTCCAAAATAAGTAGAGATTTTGTGAAAAATCCAACATTTGTCAACAACCTTTTCAGAACCTCACACCTAGCAATATTTCCATCATTAAATGTTGCCACAGCATCATATACTCCAAAATGCAATGTATTAATGGAAACAAACACTGTCTTTGGTATCCTTGTCCAGATGACACTGTTGATGGACTCGTTGGGATTTTGGGTCCGGCCGTGAAGACATTTCTTCAGTAGTTGAATATCTGATAGATCCCTGAATATATCTTTTATTACTTCTACAATTGCATGAGGTAAGGGTCGTTTGTGTGTAAACTGTTCACCAGTGGCTTTAGCCTTGTTATATTTACACCATGAGTTTCTTCCTTCAGGACATAGTCCATGATTAGGCTTATCGTCTGAAGAGGAGATGTGAAACAAAACTGCCCATACTGCTTTCCTCATGTTTTCTGCACTGTTCACATTTTGTCTAATTGCCATGCCATAATAATTTTGAATTTGATCAATAACAGCCTCAGTAAGTCTGTTCTTGCCATCTAAACTCTTGCCATCTTGTAGTTTTTTGCCTTTATAAAATGTTTTCAGTCGCCGCAGTCTTGTGCCCATACGTTTTTGCACATGGCCTATACATTCCAGTTTAGTTATGGGTACATTTTCTCCATATGGCTTCAGTTCATTGATTGCTTTGTAAGCCTTCGAGTCACCATCTCCTAAATAATTTATGTATCTCACCTTGTCACAAGGTTCAGACTGTTGAAATATTTTGACGACTCCTGCCACTTCCATGCCACCACTATTTCCACTGTAGTTTGCTGTACAATTTTCAGAATGTTCTTTTTTATTTGGACATCTACAATATTTAGACATGACAGCAACACCTATAACCTTGCCAGGATCTACACTTGTGGCAGTGACTACACCATTCATAGAAGTATGGCCTCTCTTTTGCCAGCTACCATCGAGGGCAACTGAAAGATCTCTTATGTTGTTATTTTCAACTACAGCCTCTTCAATAGCATTCTTCATGGACTCAATGGCTACATCCTCAGCAATGTTTCCAATAAATTCATTATATTTTCCAAACTTCTGAGGTGGAGGTGGTAGATTCATTATACCACAAAGTGCAGAAGCAGCTGCTGCACCTTTACCTATTGCCCTCAGAGCATACACCAGGCGCACATTGATATCATAAAATTTAGATTTTGGACTAGGCCTATCTTCATTGTGACGTTCATATGAACTGCAAAATATCTGACTAAATTCACAGTTATCACAATACAGTCTGAAGAGTGTTGCTAATCCAACTGTTCGGTCAGCTTCCAGTTTTAGACCATTTTTACCACATTCTTTACATTGGGTGTAATTTAAAAACACATCACACAATATATTCAAATTAAAAATATGATTTACATCAGTTTCACTACATTCTTCCTCATAGACACTGTATCCTTCTAAACCTTTCAACTTCTTCTGACTACTGCTAGGTGGAGGTGCAAATTGATTGTTATTTATGCTGGAACACTCTCCATGTGAGCCTACCACTTGTCCTTGTATAGGTATCCCCACATTTTTTTCGTTTTTTTGAACACTTTCAGTTTACTATAAACCATGATAAAATAACCACAAATTATAACTTCACTATAAAATACACTGAAAACAAGAGCGCAGAAGTTCGGACAGATTTCTTCTCGAAACAACTTTCTTACACGTAAATACGATTTCAAACCGAAACAAACAATCAAATGAAGAACAGACAGCGATAAGCGACATCTATACAGGTTAACCAATGCATAAATATCTCTCTTTAAGAAATGAATTACCTCCAAGGCGCGAAATACGAACATACAAAATTTTATTGTGTGAACTGTCAAACCATTATGGCCACGCCCCACCATGTATTTTATAAACAATGATATAAACAATTTATGAGCGCAGTAATATATGTGTATCATATATCATTGGAAAGGGGAAATTTTGTAGATTATGAATAAATAAAAAACAAAAAATTGAAAATTTGAAGATTTCCACCTTTCCGGACCCCGTTCCACTCTACATGCAAGAGACTGGTACAAAATAAAACACTTGTTTGTATTCTAGCTATGATTTCCATTTTTGTCAGTGACATCCTCAAATAAAAAGATTTTTCTCCTTTTTTTCAAATTGTCGTAACTCCTTAATTATTAAAGTCACCCCATTACTGTATAAATTTTTTTTTCAAATAACACTAGGAATGACCCCCATAAACCGGGGGAAAACCTTGTGAAACACCGTACATATATATAGTGTTAACAGTGATCTAAAACCGTTGTTGTAATGACCATAAAGTCATTAAAATATGCGCTCCTGCATATTTGACTTATGGTCTATTGACATTCCTTGGTCTATTCAGTCTCCTATCAAATGCTAGAGTACCTGGTCTATTCCTGGGGTAAAAAGCGCTCGGAGAGTGATGACCACTATTAAAGCATGTAGCTGTAGTCCGTACTTTCATAGCCCCTTGCTCCTTTATGGCGTGTAAAGAGAATATCTTTACTATATAATAGGAATTGCTCACAATGTGCTCAATACTTATTGACACAGCTGTGTCAGTGTTCCTTGTCTATGTGTACAGTGCATTGCATGATATATTTCACACTTTTGGCCACATCGTTTACACACACACTCAGCACTTGGTTCATGGAAACCTATACTTCTGCACATTTTATGGTGAAAACCATGTATGGCGAATCTGGTGACTGTATATCTCAGCTCGAAGCCTCCTCGTGTCCATTCTCGGTCGATCATCCCATCCGTCGTGTAGAACTCGTTCCATATAATTGTTTTCTTGGTCCGTAGTTCCTGCAGGAGCTCCTCGTAGCTTGTCGTGGAGGGTAGTAGGAGTTCGGTCCTCAAGTCTTCTATCAGGAATGTCTCTCTCTCGCCATGACGTAGACTAGCCGGGATGGTGTGTACTTTGACACCTGTAGGACCCGTTTAAGGTATCTTGCCTTCAAATTCTCCAATTCCTTCAGTTGTCTTTTGGCGAGGTGTTGCCAGGTTATTTCAAGCCCGTATGTCGCTGCTGGTAATAGGCCTACTTTTGCATACCTTTATTATTACATAATGTTATCGTTGTATTCATATTTACGTGAAAAAAAAATGGTTGCACATCTTTCATGACGTTCCTACTTAAAAGCCGCCTGAAGTCAAGGGCTGCCGAACATTGAAATCTTTCAATTCCAAGTTAGAAAATTATCTTATGACGAGTTGCCAAACTAACTTACTATTATGACAAGTGTTGTATTGCATGTTTCCACGTATTCACATTTTTTTATGTTCTAGTGATATTTAACTTATTTTGTCTTTTTGTTTTCATATTTCTCGATAATGGTGTATCTATAATGTGACAACTTGAGCTATATATAATCATAACTTTCCTTACTGTGTGTACCTAAAAATATTTTATTCATTGTATGCTTTGTACTTCACTATTTTATTACTATTATTATTATTATTATTATTATTATTACTATTAGTATTATTATTATTATTATTATTATTATTATTATTATTATTATTATTATTATTATTATTACTTGTAGCACGTATGGGCGAATCCAGAAATGCATATAGAGTGCTAATTGGGAGGCCGGAGGGAAAAATACCTTTGGGGAGTCCGAGACGTAGATGGGAAGATGATATTAAAATTGATTTGAGGGAGGTGGGATATGATGGTAGGGACTGGATTAATCTTGCTCAGGATAGGGACCAATGGCGGGCTTATGTGAGGGCGGCAATGAACCTCCGGGTTCCTTGAAAGCCAGTAAGTAAGTAAGTATTACTATTATCATTATTATTATTATCATCAATAAGTTAATTGTTTTATTTTTTTATACTTTGTTTGTCTCATTTATTTTGACCTGCTGTTCACATTTTATTATGCTTTTGCCTTTCTTTCTGTATGTTATATATTATGTCTGATTACTACTTACTTGTTGTTTACATTGCATTAATATTATCTTTTCAGTTTTGTATGTAAAATTGTAGTGTACTTTTTAAATTTGTAGTGTTTTTTGTAACGCAGTTTTACTCTGGTT
The DNA here is from genome assembly GCF_040183065.1 of Periplaneta americana. Classification (NCBI taxonomy): domain Eukaryota; kingdom Metazoa; phylum Arthropoda; class Insecta; order Blattodea; family Blattidae; genus Periplaneta; species Periplaneta americana. The sequence goes on along the minus strand of NC_091131.1, from coordinate 95,449,472 downwards.
GAGTGTTAGAGAAGGCCGTATGGCCTTAACTCTACCAGGTTAAATAAACCATTATTATTATTATTATTATTATTATTATTATTATTATTATTATTATCATCATCATCGTCATCATCAATAATTGTCTTATTTTTTATACTTTATCTCCTTTATTTTGACCTGCTGTTCACATTTTATTATGTTTTTTCCTTTCTTTCTGTATGTTATACATTATGTCTGATTACTACTTACTTGTTTACATTACATTATTATTATCTTATTCAGTTTTGTGTGTAAAATTGTTGTGTACTTTGTAAATTTGTACTGTTTTTTGTAACGCAGTTTTACTCCTGGTTGAGTGTTAGAGAAGGCCGTATGGCCTTAACTCTGCCAGGTTAAATAAACCATTATTATTATTATTATTATTATTATTATTATTATTATTATTATTATTATTATTATTAAAAGCGACTAGGTCAATCGTACAGTCGCAACGGCAATAAAAATGCCGCCGTACCTAAGAAATAATGTAATCACGTGGATAATATAATATTAAACATATAGATGTTTATCTATAAGTGTATTCCTCGGTACATATGCACGCTGGTGACGTCATCTCTCGCATCCAAGTAGCATATGTTACCTATTGTTCTTGAAGGTGTGTATTGCGTATGTCACATGAGCGGCAAGCATAAGTAGGCCTATAAGTGCAGAGTTGAATGATCCAAACAGTTTCTTTCTCTCTCTCTTCTTTCTCCTCTTTTATTTTTTCCCCTTATTAAGACTTTCAAAGTCCAATCACTAGAGTACCATTTCCGGTCACCTCTCGAGTCACTCAAGTACATCGGAATGTACAGTCACGTTTTTAGCGAAGTGACATCGAGTCGCAAGTAAATAACGAAAATAAAAAAAGAGTTTGTCGTAGACCAAACAGGAATTCGATTTGCACAGCACGTGTCATATATGGCATTGTTCTTACAAGCCGCAAGTGGGGAGAGAGGTGGTCAGAAATGACAAGTGTCTCGGCGATTGTATTCTATTCAGAATGAGAGGAAGATTAAATCTGTGCCTCTAACATGGCTGTAAAATTTGTACGTTAAAAAATTGTACTAATGTCGTAACAAAAGTGATACGAGGATTTTACATTAAAATTAATATCTTAAGGGGTTAGGTATAGCTTACAGCACTAAAATTTTGGAAATATGCAACATTTTTTCCCTTCAATACTGTATCCTGTACAATAATGACAATTAGTATGTGTAAAACACTGTACTTCTGCTATATGAAAAAAAAAATATTTTTACGATTTAAAAAAATTATTTACATTTTTTTTTAATTCAGTTCACTGTGCAGTGATGAAGCGTTTCTCACATAACTCAAAAACTATCCAAAATTCTGTGATGAAATTTTTGTGTATATTTATGCATTTCATTTCTACAATATGATCTAAGATCACTTCTCTACCTTTGATAGATTGTCTGATAAAAATAAATTATTTTAAAAATAATCAAATATAAATTTTCTTCTAACAGAAAATAAAAGAAAAATTATGATTGATTAAGGAATGTAGTTGAAAGAGCATGATATTGTAAACATGAGTTTCAGCAATAAAATAAAAGAGAGAGAACATGAAAAATTAACAAGTTTATGAGGGAAACGCTTCATCACTGCCACTATTTTGAATTTTGGAAAAAGAAAGTATAAATCATTTTTCTTAAATCGTAAATATATATATATATATATATATATATATATATATATATATATATATATTCATATAGCAGAAGGACAGTGTCTTACACATACCAATTTTCATTATGGTACAAGATACAGTAATTGAGGAAAAAATGTTAAATATTTCCAAAAATTTTACTGCTCTAAGCTGTACTTAACCCCTTAATGAATACAAACATAAAAAGAAAATAATTATGGGTACAGTACCCTTTATACACTTGGAAATCAAAGTACTGAACGTAAGGATTTAACATTGGAAATTCCTCGTAGTTGATACAGCGTCGTTAAATAACCAAGTAAAAAAAAAACATTGGAAATCTGTTTATCTCAAATACTCTCTTCTCTGTTCTTTTTACAGAAAAATATGTAATTAAGTATAGTCTATTTTTTCTAAGAATTAAAAAATGAATCAAAATACAGGATGATTCACAACTAATTACATGCGCTTTTCGAATCAGTTCCATGGTCATTTGAAGCATAAACTGTCATATGACCATGGTCTCTTTATCAACTGGTAAGGAGTTACTTACAGCTGATTTAATCTACGAAAGTATCAGTGGTTTTGAGCAGAACTAAGAGTTATTCACTTAAATTACACGGAAATATTAATTCGAAATGCTATATTAATCATAACGTAGACATTAATCAGTTTGGAGGCAGATTTTCAAATATCCCTCCTTCCACTTCAATGCACTTGGCCGCACGATTGCGGATGGCGTTTAGCCTTCCGTACCTCGTCACGTCTGTGGTCTTGTAAATGGCCAGTCATCGCACCTTTTAATGTTCTGACATAACCTATTGAACCACCCGGTATACGAATCCCAAGTAGAGTGGAGCTCTACCTCCAGGCCCTCAGGCGCCTTTATTAGTAGTATTTATTTTTTTAACCTGGTAGAGATAAGGCCGTCAGGCCTTCTCTGCCCCTCTACCAGGAGATTCCAACTATAATATGAAGAATAAAATTACAATTAATATTAAATTTACAATTACGAATAAAATTACAATTAGTATTAAATTTACAATTACAATTACAATAAAAATCAAAGTACGAAAAGATTACCTGAGTAATTAAAGCTAGATAATTTATCATAGAAAAACAAAGAATATTTTATATTTACTGAATTACAAATTAAACGTAGAATAACAAAATTGTATAGTGATGAAATTACTGGATATTGAAATATTTTGTGATAGATTAAGGAAACTATTTACAAGAAATCAATTACTGACCAAGTGCCTATGGCATGTAGAAGAATATATTTATCTCAGTTCAGTTTTGCCATTAACCAAAAATAAATTGTACCAAATTGTATTTATTTATTTATTGTTTTACTTAATATACAAAATTGATTAATCTCTTGCACCCCAACAAATTACAAATTCTGGCGAAAGGCATAACATAACACACAACTAAAATTTGTTGTTGATCCTTTATTATATTTACAACAATATGAGTTTTTTTTACATACATTATATCCATTGTTGTGCCATGGTGATTTCGATTAATTATAACTTGGAACTACAGCGCTACGTTGTCAATTTGGTCGGCCACGCGATCAGCTGATGCGAGATACCACTTGACGTTAGCTCTCCGACATTAAATCATTCGTTGATAAGTGACGCGAAGTTATAAAAAAATACAAAAATCGACAGAGAATGAAACACGAAACATATTAATAGCTGACATTGTGTGCACAACAAATGGCGCCAAGAAAGCTATTGGGCACTCACCACGTGGGAACTGTACCTTTGGCAACTCAGCCGTTTTACCATAGTAACGGGCCTCCCACGCTATGCGATACCGGTATTCAATTGTTTTTTCGATCACAGCGCTGTTATGTTCCATCTTTATGGGGGGGGGGGAACAGGAATAAGCTTATATCTTCGCATCAACAATAGAAACCTATTTTCAGGGTGACGGTAAAGGAGAACATTGAAGGAAAGGAAAAATTTAATTCATGTATATTCGCAATTATTAGATTTAATTTAAAGCTGACTAATGTCATTGTTGATCATGGATAATATCAATAATCATGTTGTTTCTACCTGTAATTTAACATAGGAAAATTCTCAGTTTTCGTATTATTGTACTGATTATCTCCAATTTTACGTTCTAAGCAAATATTTGTACTGTCTATTATAATTGGGGCTTTGCCCTGTTATAGACATAAATAAATAAAATAAACTAAATAAAAAATAAATTGTATCAATTTATATAAAGTACAGACCATTTACAATTGTATCAAAAGTGACAACACTGCATTAGTTCTGTAACAACAATTCAGATATTAAGAAATACATTCTTTTCGAATGCAGAAAACTTGATTGAGGAAAGGAAAAAGAAGCTGGGTTAGAGCGTTAGACTTATTTTTGGGAAGCCAGAATAATAATGAAGAGTGCGAAAAACGCGTTCAGTTCATGTTTATGAAAGGACTGGGCGAGTATTTTTATCCACTGGTCTATGAACTGAGCAGATTTTCAAGTGACATACAAAATAATACAAACTTTTAGACAAGGATTGGTGTTGTTTTGGAAGAAAAGAAGCTTAAAATTCAATGATAGACGTCTAAAAAGATCATATATATATATATATATATATATATATATATATATATATATATAAATCTTAAAAATCAATAACCACTGTAGATGATGCCACAGAGAAGTTGAAACTTTAGATCATGTCTTGGGTTCATGCCCGTTTGGCGAAACTCTTTCGACGTATTGATATTATAAAATTTAAACATGGAGAGATAAAAGGTTATGTTCTGGATCCGACTATCAGATTCGAGACGCATCAGAATCAACCCGAGCAGAGTAATCTAGAGAAAAGGACAAATTTAAGTCTTAAACACTCCCAAATCTTTGAAGTAATGTATTTCATGAATATCCGGGAATTGGAAAACAATAAAAGTATGCATTTATTAATAATTATTGAAATTATTATATGATATTACAGCTAAACTTATTCATTCATTCATTCATATTGCTTTGCTCAAGGGCAGATCTTTCACTGCAAATCCAGAATTCTCCTATCTTTCCTATTTACCGTCTTCCTCTTAGCCTCCGCATATGATCCAAATATCTTAAAGTTGTCTGTTTATTTCTCGTTCCAGCTCTTTCAGCCAATTCGATTTCCAATTAGCGGCTTCCATACAAAAGATACATGTTTTCATAATTGCTGAATCATTCCTAAACAGAATATTACCTAGATATTTGATTTTTCTTTCTAGAATAATTCCCAGACTCGAATCGGTTCCCATCTCTAGTAACGCTGCCAGGTTAGAAGCATTCTCCGGTATTCCTAGAAATTGTTTACACATTTTGGCTCTCACTTTATCGATCTTTCTGCTGGATAACCTACTATCCCAGATCTCTATATTATACAATATTTTTTATTCTACTAGTGCAGCGTTTCTCAAAGTGAGTTCCCCGGAACCCCGAGGTTCCGTAAGGAACACGTAGGGGTTCCGCCAATTCTTGATGTGAAATGATTTAATTTTTAATGTCTAAAATATAATGTTCTAAAAAGCATGGAAAAGAATAAGAACAGATTTATAACTGTTTATTCAGCCATTCTATTGGCAATTATCAGAACAAAAATGGGTACCGTTTACGCCAATCCGATCATTAATGAAACAATAATAATAGGTGCACTTGAATTTACTTAAGTGTCTGCAGCTAACACATTTTCCAACAGTATTGCACAGATGTAAATTGTATATGGAATTAATTGAAAATTCTGTGAAGGATATTTCGCAGAGTTGTTTTGACGTTCCTTCAAAAAAGCATAGGAAACTCTGGAGAGGTAAGACCATTATTTTGAAATTCAAGGTAAGTTGTGTGTTAATTTTGTGTCTCAAAGTTTATTTAATAATATCAGAAAAAAGGTCAAATGTTTTAAAGAAAAATTGTGCGAGTTTTGTCATCCCTTCTCCAAAATTGTGTAAATAGAGGGCGAGATCGATCATTGCGAGCTACGTCATCCTATTTTTAATACAGAGTGATACCGATCCTAACTCTACTTTTTTAATACAGGGTGACACCGAAGCATGATTCAGAAGCTTAAAACAGGATCATTAAAACAATCAAAATCCAAGTGTGCCACTACAACTTCAACTATCCCTAAACAAGTATGTGGGTCTGATGAAGGCGAAATGGAAACACCAGGTTTACAAAATAGCAGCTCGTCATTTGAAAATGTGAAGGAGCCAACATTCAAAATACAACATGAACCTGTAATTAAAAAAAAAAACTTAAATATAATTAGAGTTACTTAGCCTTGGATTTCATGCATGCTGAAAATTTCCCTCAGTATGTAATATGTGGCAGAATTTTACCTAATAGTTCGATGATACCTTAACATTACGTCGCCATTTTGAAATAAACCATGCTCAGTTTCATGACAAGAATATTGAGTTCTTTGATAGAAAACATCGTGAATTACTAAATTCACAGAAGTTCTTAGCTCAGACATCTTATAGTACAAATGAAGAAGCAACAGAGGCATCTTTCATTGTAAGCTACAGAGTGGCTCAGGCAAGTGAGTTCCTCACAGTAGCCGAAAAATTAATAAAACCCTGCGCGATTGACATGGTTAAATGCATGATCAATGAGAAGGAGGCTAAACAATTATCTTCCATTCCGCTTTCAAATGACACAGTGGCTTGTCGCATTCAAAACATGGCAGTTTACGTCAAGGAAGAATTAGACCGTCGGCTCAGATTATGTCAATTTGCACTACAGATAGACGAGTCAAGTGATGTAGCAGATCTGGCAGTTGTACTAGTGTTTGTCCGTTACCATTATGAAGATGCTATTGAAAATTCTGTGAAGAATATTTCGCAGAATTGTTTTGACACTATTATGTAAACTGCTGCCAGCTAATGCAACAGGATCTGAAATTTTCAGACTTGTTAGTGAGTACTTAGAAGAAAATCATATACCCTGGGACAATTTTGTTCATGTCTGCATGGATGTGCAAAGACAATAGTTGGGAAAACAACTGGTGCAGTATCGCATATAAAGTCAGTTGCAAAAAATTGCAAAAGCAGTCAGTGTATTTTGGACCGTAAAGCTTTGACCACATCAAAAATGTTCTTAATGAAGCAGTAAAAATCGTTAAGTTTATCAAGTCCAGACCCTTAAATTCAAGACTCTTCAAAATCATTTGTGAGGACATGGGAAGCCTTCATAATCTCTGCTTCTCCATACAGAAGTGAGATGGCTTTTTCACGCAAAAGCTTTAAGTAGACTCTTCGAACTTAGGACTTCATTGATCACCATTTCGAGTAGGACGATCGTTTCAGACTTGCCTATTTATCTTATATTTTTGTCAAAATGAACGAAGTAAATATGTCACTGCAGGGGGGAAAATGCTAACATATTCACTGCAGCAGATAAAATCAGGGCTTTCAAAAGAAAATTGCAGTTATGGATGAGAAGTCCAGCTGGCCGTGAATTTGAGAGCTTCCTTGTTTTGAAAGATTTCTTTGAAGAGAACGAAGAAACTCTCCGAGAACTTGATGAAATCAATGAAGAATTAGTAAAGCATTTGGATGATATGCACCACACTGTAGAGCAGTATTTTCCAGAACAGGAAAGTGAAAACAATTCTCAAAACTTGTGGGTCAAAAATCTATTTGACATCAAAGAAAAACCTTTTTCCCTCGCGTCTGAAGAATACGAAGCCATTACTGGAACTGACATCTGATTCGCCCCTGCAATCTCAGTTTAAGAATCTCCCTGTGATGGACTTTTGGCACAGCCAGAGAAGAGTGCACCCAGTGTTATCAAAGAAAGCTATTACAATCAACAACATTATTTATAATTTTTAAATGTGTATAATGTGTGACATCAATAAAAATGTGTAATGTTAGTGGTAAAAATAAATTTGGTAATTTAATATTGTCTGTAATATATATGTATATATATATATAAATATATATATATATATATATATATATATATATATATATATATATATATATACACACACACACATACACACACCACTAATATTCCGCTGGGTTCCACAGTTTTATTTTGGGTTTAAAAGGGTTCCGTAGATATAAAAGTTTGAGAAACGCTGTACTAGTGCATTATAGATGTTGAGAAAATTCTTCACCCCAATATTCGGCCATTCATTTAAGCATCTGTCTACTGCTTGGAGCGCATTTTTTCCTTTATTCAGTGGCAATTCATTTTGCAACTTCCAATTTCCCCTACTGCATTATTATTATTATTATTATTATTATTATTATTATTATTATTATTATGGCCTATTATTATTATCATTATTATTATTATGCTAACGCAATGTCATGAAAAATAGTTATTCTTTAATAATTGATAAGACAATCTTGTAAATTTTTTAAATCTGAAGCTTGTTCCCTTTTCGGAAACAACCAGTTACAATAAACTTAATTCCAAAGAAAGTAGGCTAAACCAAGAAAATCAACACACGAAATAACTATTCAATGTTTTCGCTTACTTTTATATTCCGTGCCAATGCGTTTCGTTCGGTGGCTGAGTTCTTTCCGGCTGTGTGACCACAGTAATGTCAGACTCTTCGATAGCTGTTATATTTGGTGCCGCAGATGACTCTATCTCTAGCACAAAACGTTCCAACTTTTTGCTCCGAGAGCTTTACTTGACACGGTTTTCGTGACTTGAGGTGTTTAAAGTGTTTCTTCAGTGCATTAACTATAATCGAGTTAATGTGCTAAAGAAACACGTTAAACGCACTTTTGGTATTTCTTACAACGGCCATTTATTCCATCTTTCTGAGTCCATTAACTGAATCTCTTCCGCTGGAGCCAACTGTTGTTGAATCTGCAGCTCTCCACATCCGCTTCTAAAGTCGGGCTAACGAATATAAACAAAACGTTATGTAGGATACGAGGGAACAGCAATTTCGCTTCTCCATTATTCCAATCGTGTCTTCAGACAGAGAAACTACTGCAACCTACTGATGTAATATTGCTCTTATTGCTCCTGAAATTATTATTATTTTATCTACTTATTCTTCATCCTTTCCTGCGCCTTTTTCCTTCTTTACTTTCCCTTCTTATGTTTCTATATTTGATTTTACTTCCTCTCATTTTCTTTTTTCTTATTCTTCTCATATTTCTTTGTCTAATACTTGAACTTCTCCTTCCACTTCCCTCAGCTCTAATTCCTTGTCCATAGGCTACTCTTTCGTCAACTATACCTATCATTTTTTGTTCTGCTTCTCCTTTTATTTCTTCTAATTCTACTTATCTTTCCACTTCTGCTTCTCTTCAGTTCGGCTTCTCTTTTCACGTCTCCTCTTTTCATTTCTGTGTCTCTTTCCACTTCTGTCTCTTTCTACTTCTGCTTCTATTCACTTCTACTTCTCTTCCCAATTCTGCTTCTCTTTCCACTTCCACGTTTCTTTCCACGTCTGTTTATCTTTCCACTTCTGCTTCTCTTTCCACTTCTGCTTTTATTTTCACGTCTGCATTTCTTTCCACTTCTACTTCTCTTTCCATTTCTACTTCTCTTTCCACTTCCGCTTTTCTTTCCACGTCTGCTTCTCTTTCCACTTCCACTTTTCTTTCCACGTCTGCTTCTCTTTCCACTTCTGCTTCTCTTTCCATTTCTATTTTATTTCCACTTTTGCTTCTCTTTCCATTTCAGATTTCTTTTCCACTTCGTCTTCCCTTTCCACTTCATCTTCCCTTTTCACTTCAGCTTTCCTTTCCACTTCACTTTACCTTTCCACTTTCGCTTCTCTTTCCACTTCTACTTCTCTTTCCACTTCTACTTCTCTTTCCATTCATGATTCTCTTTCACTTATGCTTCTCTTTCCACTTCCGCTTTTCATTCCACGTCTGGTACTCTTTTCACTTCTACTTTTCTTTCCACTTCTGCTTGTTTCCATTTCAGTTTCCTTTTCCACTTCACCTTCCCTTTTCACTTCAGCTTTCCCTTCCACTTCAGTTTCCATTTCCACTTAAGCATCTCTTTCCACTTCTGTTTCTTTTTCCACTTTCGCTTCTCTGTAACTTATACTTCTCTTCCCACTTCTGCTTCTCTTTCCACTTTCACTTCTTTTTCCACTTCTACTTCTCTTTCCATTCCTGCTTCTCTTTCACTTAAGCTTCTCTTTTCACTTCTACTTTTCTTTCCACTTCTGCTTCTCTTTCCATTTGTTTCCTTTTCCACTTTACCTTCTCTTTCCACTTCACCTTCCCTTTTCACTTCAGTTTCCCTTTCCACTTAAGCTTCTCTTTCCACTTCTGTTTCTTTATCCACTTTCGCTTCTCTTTCCACTTCTACTTCTCTTTCCATTCCTGCTTCTCTTTCACTTCTGCTTCTCTTTCACTTCTGCTTCTCTTTCCACTTCTGCTTCTCTTTCCACTCCTGCTTCTCTTTCCACTTCTGCTTCTCTTTCCATTCCTGCTTCTCTTTTCACTTCTGCTTCTCTTTTCACTTCAGTTTTCCTTTTTCGCTTAAGCTTCTCTTTCCACTTAGGCCTATGCTTCTCTGTCTGCTACTGTTTCTCATTCCACTTCTGCTCCTTATTACACGTGTGCTTCTATTTCCGCTTCTAATTCTCATATTTCTGTCACTACTGTTTCTTCCTGTTTTTTTTCTATATTTCTCCTCGTGGTTTTATTTTTTTATTTCTTCTTCTAGATCTTTTTTCATCTCTACCCATCTCCCAGCTTCTCTTTCAACTTGTCCTTCACTTTTTCCTGTTTCCACCTCTTCTTTTTCTACTTCATGTAGGCCTACATTCCTTTATCTCGTACTGATTTTTATATTTCTTCGTTTTCTTTTCCTTCTTCTTATCCTTCTTTTACTTCCACTTCTGCTTCTTTTTGTTTTATTTCTTTTCTTCTGCTACTTCTTGTTTTCTTCTACTTGCCCTCGTTCTTCTTTATGCTGCTTTTTACCTGTTTATTTTTCTACTGCTAACATCTCTATTATCCTCTTTCTGTTTTTCATTCCGATAGTTCTTTCGTGCCTTTCCTTGTTAATAAAGGAATCCCTTTATCATTACCTTACTCCTCGAAGGTTGTTTCTTACAACATCACACTTCTTATCCATTGTAATGTTTTTCGTCCATTTTGGACACATATACTGGTTTCACCGTGTTCAAAATTCTAGTAGCCAACCATTTGTTTTTGGAAGAATAAATTCTGTGTGAAACTCGGCCCAAGTCCGATTTTTAGATCAAGTTGGCTGTCGTCGTCATGCTGTTCATTTCTAGAATGGAAGTCATCAACTTTAAGCCTAAAACTCACCATTCTACCTGATAAGTAACTATAATCTCATTGTTAGTTGATAAACTCTGAATGATCACTGTATGTCCTACGAAACTTAATGGCAGTTAATATGCTGGAATTTAAGACATAGAACTAACATTTTACCGAGACTAGCGGCAACGTGAACGTAATCGGCTTAAAAATTGTCGGGAAGGAGCTGGTGCATTCCAGTTTACTGAAAACGGCGAAAAAATGCAGATTCACCCAGTCCGCAACATCAGGTTTTCTCCGAGTGTTTCCAAGAACTAAACAAGTTATGTACCGGTACTCGCCGAGTTGTTCCCAAGACCTGCCTACAACTTTGTGTGAATACAATTAATATTTAGGAATTTCCAACACCGTCTCCGTCGCTGTCACCACCACCACCACCATCTCCATCACCATCATCACTATTACTACTGCTACTGATGCTGCTGCTACATCCACAACTACGATAATCACCACCAATCTTGCTACTAGGCCTACTACTATTTCTATCATATAGACCCAACTATTACTGTCTCTGGTGTTACTATTATCACTATATTATTTCTACCATTATAACTGATACTACTAGTTCTATTGCAACCATAACCATTATTACTTATATTATTACTACTATAGTACTATAATTTAGCTCTGTGGTAAGGCGTATGCCTCAAGATTAGCCAGCCTGGGTTCGATTCCCGGCGGGGTCAGAAATTTTCTTGTAAAATTTCTACCTCGGGACTAGGAGAGATGGCGGTGCACAACTTCGAATCACCACGAATTGTGCACCAATATGTCTGGGTTAAATCCCAAATCACTCCGCAGTGCATATGAAGAGAAGGCTAATGTCATTATTAATAGTCATTCGTCCGTCGGATGGGGACGTTAAGCCTGACGGCCCCCTTGGTGCTGTTGTAAAAAATTGCACAAAATTGTAAAAATTGTAGAAAATTACTAAATTGTAAAACTATAAAAATTTGTAAAAATTGTAATATTGTAAAATGTTGACTTGTTCCACATCTTAAAGCTTCATTGCTCGTGTAAGATCTATGGAGCAAAATAAATGAATGAATGAATTCGACAGGAGTAGGCTACGTGCCGGCACCGGGTTTTCCCCTTCTCCCTTCCTCACCTTCACCATCATCCGCACCCATTCCCTACAATACACTGACACCAACACTTACACATACACTCATCTAGTAAACGACATAACTCTTCACAGATACACATGATGCATAACGTGGCCCGCCGAAGTGGTGTACAACTTGAAAATGGGTCACAGTCCTGCCATCTATCCACAGTATGTGGAACTCGAATCACGTTAAGTGAAGTGGGTAGGCATTAGACACACACACATACACACACAAAATTTTTATTACTACTTCTAAAATTATTTCTGTTACTCCTACCACTATTAGGCCCATTAGGCCTACTTCTATTACTACTACAAGTATAGTTTTATTTATATTGTCATTATCACATTTACTACTTCTAATGTTACTATTATTACAACTGCTACTATTATTACTGTTTCTATAGCTATTTCTAACATTTCTCCTATTATTGCTACTGCCGCTATTACTAATATTTCTATTAATATATCTGACATTATACTACTTCTATTGCTACTGCTGTTATTACTTATATTATTATGAGTATCACTATTATTTCTATTATTGTTGCGTACTATGTTTTATTAATATTCGGTACTCATTTTACACACAGGAGCTGTTGGAAGTGTTCCCCATTTTGTGTGATATTTAATTCACATGAGTTATTCACAGAATCTGTTTCATTACACCTGTTCACTATTATTTATTGGTTTGACCCAATATTTTGGGCTTGCCCTGCGACACAGAATAGCTCACAATAAAATTTAAAATGAAAAATTATATAAACAGGTTTCAGACAAAATTGATTAAGACATAAGAAAAAAATAGAACCAAATATAATTTAAATTGAATGTACACCATAAAGATGCTGACGAAATATCGCTACAGAAAATTGTATTATGGTGGTGACGATGGCATCTTGAAGATCTCTCGTCAGCTTGTATTTTTCCCTCTACTTTACAAAGGCTTTCGGAATGGTGCCTCTCGCTCCGAAGAAGAGACTGCTAACTGTGATTTTTTCTATGTTGTATTTCGCCGATAGGTACTGAATCGTGGGCTCGTAGATTTTCTTTTTCTCTTTGTTCACTTCAGATGGTTTAGTGGCTGAGATTTCAAATCTGATTGTGGAATCAATTATTTTGGCTGTCTGTTTATTTCTATTTATAGCTACGATATCGATCCTACGATTGCTTCCACCATCAGCAATACAATGAACTTCCTCGTGAACGTCTAGATTTTTGGGTCGAAATGCATCTGCGATCATAGAACGTATGATGTTGTGACGTTTTATTCTGAGTACTTCTCCCTGTGGGCAACTCCCAAGCACATGTGGTAAAGTTTCATACTGTTTTTCTACACGGAACTGGGCGTACAGGGAATTTATGTCTAAAGTTTTCACTTCTTCCGCCCGTGTGTGTGTGTTTTCAAAATGTGTACACAGAATGTAGGCTGAATATGTAACCATTGAAAAATGCAACACAGTGATAACTCCCACTTATTCTTAACTGAGTCCTTCATGCGTTTATCGCCTCTTGTCAAGAACAGACTACAGATTAGCATACTGTTTTCCGTTAGAAGAAGTGAAGTACTGCTAATTTGTAAATAAATAGTCATAAGTCATAATTATATTTCACAAATATTTCAATTTTCAAATAATGTTTGTTCCTTATTCCTTTGTCGTTTATAGAAGTTGTTATATAGCCTAAATGCATTACAATTTATTTACTGTTTCTAATCATTATTGTACATGATGTATCTCAGATACTTACAGGTCTAATTCTCTTATTTGTGTGATTGTGATTTCCCGTATAACTATAATCCCTTACTTACTGTAACACTTTCTACATCCTTGGCTGAACGCTGTGTAATCGTACAGTTGTATGCAAACTTTTACATAGGAGCACGCGGCATATCTCGTAACTTCAAAATCATAAGTTGCCATGCTGATTTCATGACACCACTGCATTAGGGGATTCACCAGCCAGGCAGTGTGAGAATATTCGAATTGGAATTTATATATGCCACATGAAATAAACTGTCAACAATCCCATTATAATTCACTACAGCATTTCCAATTAGGGCTATAGAAATCCACGTTTACTGATAAAAACGTGATTTTTAACTAAGTACAGTATGAAAGTCTCTCTTCAAGTTTGTTAACAGGTAAATTCATAATTTTCTTGTACCGTGACAAAATAAGACATGTTTTAGAAACGAACATAATTTTAAAAAATACATATAGGTCTATATTTATTTATATATGTCAATTTATATTAAATGAGTTTTTTTTCTCTTTCTACTTTTTTTTTGCTCTATTGTGTTATTTATTGGTTTGAATTAAGTTACTTGCTGTATTTAGTAAACTGTCCTTGTAAATTTTATGTTATATTATTAGCTAAGACAGCACCGTACACGAGCCTGGCTCTTCCGGTAGTGGTTAGAAACATTTTTGTTTTATAATTTTAATTTGTACTCGCTAGCTAGCTAGCTAGTACAAATTAATAAATTTAGATATACTTACTTACGTACTTACTTACTTACTGGCTTTTAAGAAACTCGGAGGTTCATTGCCGCCCTCACATAAGCCCGCCATTGGTCCCTATCCTGAGCAAGATTAATCCAGTCTCTATCATCATATCCCACCTCCCTCAAATCCATTTTAATATTCTTTCCATATACGTCTCGGTCTCCCCAAAGGTCTTTTTCCCTCCGGCCTCCCAACTAACACTCTATATGCATTTCTGGATTCGCCCATACGTGCTAGATGCCCTGCCCATCTCAAACTTCTGGATTTAATATTCCTAATTATGTCAGCTGAATAATACAATTTTATATATATATATATATATATATATATATATATATATATATATATATATATATAATACTAATTGCGAAACTCAGACGTTCTGAAGTACCGCAAAGTACAGTTCTCGAAGAAATTGTTGCATATTATTTTATTACATATTTCTTCATAAACTTGCAATAAACTAATATGCAACAATTTTTGAGCAAAAAATGCATATTTCTTCATAAACTTGCAATAAATTAATATGCAACAATTTTTAGCAAAAAAATTGCATATTTCTTCATAAACTTGCAGTAAACTAATATGCAACAATTTTTTAGCAAAAAAAATGCATATTTCTTCATAAACTTGCAATAAACTAATATGCAAAAATTGTTTAGCAAAAAATTGTATATTTCTTCATAAGCTTGCAATAAACTAATATGCAAAAAAAAATTAGCAAAAAATTGTATATTTCTTCATAAACTTGCAATAAACCAATATGCAAACATTTCTTAGCAAAAAATTGTATATTTCTTCATAAGCTTGCAATAAACTAAAATGCTACAATTTTTTAGCAAAAAGTTGCACATTTCTTCATAAGCTTGTAATAAACTAATATGCAACAATTTTTAGCAAAAAAAATGCATATTTCTTCATAAGCTTGCAATAAACTGATGTCCAACAATTTTGTAGCAAAAAAATTGTATGTCTTAATAAGCTTGCAATAAATTAATATGCACAAATTTTTAGCAAAAAAAATTGCATATTTCTTCATAAGTTTGCAATAAACTAATATGCAACAGTTTCCTTGAGCACTGTATTAAATCGGTAAAATCGTCTGTCCTTTGTTAGGCTCGACAAACAAACCTATTACGTCGTGAACGTAAAATAAGCGCCGGAAGTTTGCATTCAAAATTGGACGCTGAGTAGTACAAATAGGCCTACTGTACAGCTATCTTTAAATGCTGCTTTAAATACTAGTTATTGTGATTACCGCAACTACCATTACCAACATTACTACTGCACAAATAAATAAAACAATACATTACGAATATGAAGAATGTAGCCAGTGAGATGCGCACACTTCCTGCACGGGTCCAGACGGCTTGGCAAGGCGGGCGGGCGGGTGGGCGCGCGCCTCTCACCTGTGTGAGGGGAACCGAACCGTCCACCGCGCGGTCAGTCGGTCGGAGGCTGTAAAAAGAACGATGCCCCTCTTTGTGTTTATACAGTCTATCTAATCAAGCCGGACTCCCCCTTGCTTTGTGACGTCACTCCTCTGACACGCGTCCCTGTAGTCTGTCCGTCTGTCTAAGTAGACCGACTGACCCTGACCTTGGACAGACCTAACCCCGAGTAGTAAGAGAGAAAGAGAGAGATTGGATGGGTCCAGTCCGATATTGTTGGGTTTGGTTGGTGACGATGTGGTCACTGATATTCCGTTAAACTGTACTCAGTTCGCTTATCATGTTTTGAAGCTTTCGACTTCATTATCGTGCCAAAATTATGCAAGAGAGAATGATATGCTGTATTATTTACTTCAAACTGGAGATTTTAAAGTGAAACTCTTGCTCTGGGTTATTAAAGTGAATCGCACCACTCCCCACATTAGGAGCCGCGTTAAAATTACAGGGATTTTATATTTATTGACGTATGAACCGTGCGGTTAACTGGCGCCAGTGTATTGGTGGTAGCAAATTCATGTTTTGGCAAGGTAAAACGGGAAAGAAAGAAAGAAAGAAAGAAAGAAAGAAAGAAAGAAAGAAAGAAAGAAAGAAAGAAAGAAAGAGCTCCAGGATTCACCATTAAATTACCAGACATTTGCCATGGAATCACCTTATATTCGCCATGAAATTACTTCATATTACATTCGCCATGCAGTTACCTTATATTCACGTGGAATTACCTTGCTGTACATTACATTTATGTTGGAATTACTTTGCATTCGCCATGGAATTACTATACGTAGTATTCACCGTAGAATTACCTTACATTTGCCATGTAACTACATTACATTCGCCATCGAATTTTTGTACTACGTAATATTGACCATGGAATTACCTTATATTTGTCATGTACGAGTAATTACTTTACATTCGCTATGGAATTACCTTAAATTCGTCAAGGAATTGCATACACTATTGCATTACCTTACATTCGCCATGGAATTAACGTATGCACATGCGCCATGAAATTGCCTAATATTTGCCATGGAATTACCTTACATCCACCATTGAATTACCGGTACCTTACATTTACTATGGAATTACTGTGTATTACATTCATTATGGAATTACTGTACCTTACATTCACCATTGAATTACCGGTATCTTACATTCACCATGAAAGTAACGTACTTTGTATTCGCTATGGAATGATTGAACCTTAATTCACCATGAAAGTAACGTACTTTATATTCGCTATAGAATGACTGGACCTTACATCACCATGAACGTAACGTACTTTATATTCGCTATGGAATGACTGGACCTTACATTCACCATGGAATTATCTTATATTCACCTTGGAATAACCTCATATTCACCATGGAATTACCTTACATTCATCATGGAATTATCTTACACGGGCGAAGGGAATATCTTACACGCACAATGAAATTATATTACATTCGTCATAAATTACCTTACCAAGCGGAAATAACTTAGAGAACAATATTAAATCGAAAACAGAGATGAGAGGAATATAAATGTCTTTGGAATTAAACAAATGAACGCAGGATAAAATGTCATCAATTATTATGCTACTTTTCAGCACCATTCTTTTGACTATCAGTGCGATTTTCATTGATTGGTTGAGTATCAACAAGATTATTCATTGGCTGAGAGACGTTTGCGTGGAATTGTGTGTTTGTGTCCACAGATTATTTTCCAAATTTTGAAACAAGCTTTACGCACTAATAAAATAAGGTATAAACATTAGGTTTTCTAGAAAACATTTAAATAGGCTCTTTAAGTGGCTAACTGTGCTATGTTTTTCATTTCGTGTGATAAAAAGTCAAAATGTTCATCTAACTGGCAGAGTTTCGTTCAGGATCAAGTTATTTGTATTCAGACAGAGAATGATATTTTGGGAAAATAATGAGATAAATCTAAATTAACAGATAGTTTCTGAAGTAGGAAGTCGTCTTCCAAGCCTACCGCTTGAAACTCATTCACTGGCTACAAAATAAATTATTTACAATAAAATTACCCCCGAATTCCTGATTTAATTGAACTTTCAAACGATATTTATAGATAATGTTTTGTTAGACCAGGCGTGGCGAAGCTAAGATAGGCTGGTATGTTGGCTGCTGAGGAAAGAAGACATCAGAAGGCCTACTGCCGAGATAAAGTACAGTCCTCAATTTCGAGACAAGAATTTGATTTCAGCACGAAACTAAGTCACATAACGATGTCGTCTTGTATCTTTTGAGAGTAATCTTACTACTTATTTCTGTCTTCTTTCCCTTACCTTCCTTTCCATTCTTCCCTCTTCTTTCTGCTAGTTCTCATTTCTTCTTTCTCCTCCTTGTTCTTATATTAATTCTATCTTATGCCCTTCTTATCATACTTCCTGCTCTTCTATTATTTTTCCCTTCTCTCTATTCTTTCATTTCTTCTTTCTTCTCTTCTTCCATCTTATACTTTCCTTTTCTACTTATTATTCTTTTGTTTCTACTCCCCATGTTATACTTCTCCTTCCCTTGCTTATTTTTCCCTAGTCTACTCTTCCTTTTCTTCAATTACATCTTTAATAATTTTTCTCTTCCTTTTACTACTCCATATTCTTCTCTTTCTCTTGTCTTAACTTCTCTTCACTCTACTTCTTCCTGTCTTTCTCGCCCTTATTCCTCTTATTCTATTTTTAACTCTTCTTACTCTTTCGGTTCTCATAACCCCTTTATTCTTTTACTTTTCCTCCTACGTCATCACCTTTTTTTCTCATTCGTATCATTTTCCTTAATTCTAGTCTCTTCTTCTTAGTTTCCGCTTCTCAACTACATCTTCCACTCTGCTTCTATTCTCCATTTTTTCGTTATTCTTCCCAAGAATGATACAATCGACTCAATTTAAGATACATTTTAAAATTTAAGGAGATACAATCATGTGATTGATTTTGCATAAATTCACATAAATTATATTCGTATTAAATTGGATTTTTCTAATTACGAATGTCGTCTAGAGAATTTCTACGTTATTATCAGTGTCGGAAAGCAAAACAATGTAGAAAACCTCTTAGCTCATTTTCATTATCTGATTAACAACCCAGATTTCTTAGGCAACGCTCTTTTATGGATGTCATATTTATCCTTCGTCAAATATCAGAAAATGTATTATAGTATGCTCCGTCATATTACTACAGTTCTATTGATTTTAATAAAGCTTTTGACATTGCACAATTGTATTACTAAAAGGTAAAGCAAATCCCAAGAAAGGCCAAATCAGTCCAGAGGATGACGAGAAGTTAAGACTCTCACCTTTACAGAAATCAGCATTTAAGGGATGTCAGTCCTACGTGACCAACGCCTTTACACCCAAGGAAATGCCCCTGGTACTCATTTCTGTTAGAGGCTGAGTAGACCCCAGGGCCGTAGTACGGTTGGAAGGATGAAGTCAATGAAAAAAACCAATGACTCCATGAATCGAACCCGCGACATTCCGACTTGCAGCGTTAGGTCTTAACCGCACGTTACCGTGCGCCCCTTTATTATTAAAATATATTACAAATTTTAGAGCAGACGTGCAAAACTTTACTACAATTATGGCAGACGTCACTCATCTCTTCCTTTCAACCCTCGTGTCATTGGACATGATTGGGGAAGAAGAGATACGAGGCGCATCCAGAAAGTAAGTTTCCCGATTTTTTCCCCTTGAAAGTAAACGTAATTAGTCGTGTCAATTGCGCATGCGTAACAGATCTATGACGTATCAATCATTGCCAGCCGAACAGGTCCCGCCTGGTGCCATTAGCGTGGCAGCAGTGGTCCGAAATGGAAGCTCTTATTCCTTCTCCCGCCGCCTGCGAGGTTCGGTCGGTGATAAAGTTCTTTAATGCACAAAGCATTGCGCCAATTGAAATTCATCGGCAGCTCTGTCAGGTCTATGGGCCGAACATCATGAGTAAGCAGATGGTGCGTCGCTGGTGTAGGGAGTATTCCGAAGGTCGTCAAAGTGTCCATGATGAAGAGCGAGTGCAGTGGGCGACCGTCCCTCATCAATGATGATCGTGTTGAGCTGGTGCGGCAGTGCATCATGGAGAACCGTCGCTTCACGATTACGGAGCTGAGCAGCCATTTTCCGCAGATATCGCGATCCTTGTTGCATGAGATTGTCACTAAGCACCTGCTGTTCAAAAAAGTGTGTGCCAGGTGGGTGCCGAAAAATCTGACACCCGAACACAAAATGCAACGTTTAGGAGCAGCACTGACATTTCTGCACCGGTATCACGATGACGGCGACGAGTTCCTCGACAGGATCGTCACGGACGATGAGATTTGGATTTCGAACTTCACTCCGGAAAGCAAGCAGCAGTCAATGCAATGGCGGCATAGTGGATCTCCGGTCAGGACGAAATTCAAACAGACGCTGTCGGTACGGAAAGTGATGTGCACGGTGTTCTGGGACAGGAAGAACATTCTGCTCATTGACTTCCTTCCAAGAGGTGAAACAGTGAACGCTGACCGTTACTGTGAAACACTGCGAAAATTTCGACGTGCCATTCAAAACGAGAGGCGTGGAATGCTTACTGCAGGTGTTGTGCTCCTCCATGACAATGCTCGTCCACATACGGCTCGGCGCACAGCAGCTGTTTTGACGGAATTTGGCTGGGAGTTGTTTGATCATCCACCCTACAGTCCTCATCTTGCTCCCAGCGATTTTCACGTTTTCTTGCACCTCAAGAAATTCCTGTCCTCCGGTGAGCGTTTTGGCAACGACGAAGAGCTGAAGACGTCTGTCACACGCTGGTTCCATTCACAGGCTGCAGAGTTCTACGACAGAGGGATACAAAAGTTGATCCCACGATACGACAAGTGTTCAATTCTGATGGTGGCTATGTTGAAAAATAGCTAAAACATTGCTGTACCTGTTGCCAATAAATGTTTTCCTGAAAGTGTGTGTTCTTTTTTTTAAAAAAATAGGGAAACTTACTTTTGGATACGCCTCGTATATATTCAGTGTGCTTACGAAACGTCACAGAAACGTCATTGAAGGCCGAGGATTGTGGACGGGGGAACAAACTCTTTCCCCATGTTTCCACTCCTCTCTTCCCCAGTTCTGCATCCCTGTTTTAGAGTATCACTACGTACCTAATACCTATTTCAATTTGATTAATAGCATTTGAATAGAGAACTGGGTAAAAGTAATGTTAGACGGAAAACAAAGAAAAAGATAAGACAATGCAATCATTAAACTCATCCATTTTTAATGCTTTATAATAGAAATGACAGGAATTCTAGAATGCAAAATGAGAAAAAATATATATAAATCTGTTCCGCTGTAGATTTGTTCTGTAGATTTAATTACGGACTTATAAGACCAATTATTAAATATTATCAAATTTATGATAAATTTGAAATTAAATAATATTAATATTCGTATTGCTATAACTGAAACGCACATCACAAAGAAATCAGTGAGATGTAAACTGGGGCTCCAAACGAAATTAGGCTATACTATGGTCCGTCCCAGGATTCTGTAGAGTAGAAAGACGAAATAAGTCCTCTGCGCAAGTGGTATGTGGGAGGGCTAGGGCCAATGATCGCTCTGAGGGGAGGCACTGCCTGAACGAAGCTAGCAATCGCTTGCAGGGATTGGATCATTTCTATTTGAACTCTACTCAACCTTTTACCACGAGCATCTTACCCCTTAGAAGACTCGAGCTGATGCTGCCCGCAATACACTCCGGCACAGATAGACTCCGCTCCCATATGTGCGAAGTTACTCCACAGATTACTGGGACGGATCATAGTTATGCATTTTTTACTATTTAGATGTAATGATTACAAATAATAATGATTTCTGGAAAAATAATTTAATGAAGATATGAGTGCAACAAGACTATCAGGATCCTTAAAGCATTGCGAATGGAAAATTAAATGCTTAAGGAGAGAAACGAAGTTGAGAATTTATAAAACTCTAATTCGACCAGTATTAACACATTCAATAGAAACAATAGCTATTGCTGAAAAATCAAAACAGAAACTGGAAATTGTTGAAATGAATGTTTTGAGGAAGATAATTCACCAGACAAGATCATGTGAGAAATCAACATACAAGAAGTTTGTGTGAAATACAATAAATATGAAATTCGGAAGACTGGATTGGAGTGAATATGTGTCATAGATTTCTGACAACAGAATGGTTAAGTTACAGGAGATGGGATACTTAGAGTGAAGAGAGGACTAAAAAAGGCGAGGAAAAATAAGTACCCATCAATTTTGTAGTACGCCTAATCACTGTATTTATTGTATAGCCTACGTTCCCTGACGAATTCAGACATAGGTGCTGAACAAGAACACAATCCATGGAATACGAATAATTTGGCAGAAATTGGTGTGCACAGGTGGACAGACAGATAGACAGTGTGCCAAAAACTGTTTTTCTTCGGTGTCAGGAATGCTGAAAATCTCTAAATCGATTCTTGCACTGCCAAAATACTTTATTTTAATGCTTTCTGTAATGAGAAAGTAAAAATCATGGAATAAAAGCAAAAATAGCTTAAGTTAGCATTGGGTCCAATTATAAATCTTAAGCAAAGGAGACGTTTGTGAAACCAAGAAAACATGAAATCAACATTTGCAAGAGAGAAAGTAAGAATAAGATAAAATACGACAAACACGGTACGAAATTAATTAACGTTGTAACTTGCGTGGCGCAATAACTGCTGATTTTTACACTTTGACAACTTTCACTCCAATTACTTAATTTTATTTACAAGACAATAATGAAGGGTTCAGAGCTATAGTGGGCCAAGCGCCATTTACTAAAACCGTAGAAAACAAGGATTAAAATGAAGTTATTACCATAATTCAATGGAAATATATAGCAAGTAATATAAAGTAAACACATTAAAACTAAATTATATGTCAATCTTCATTAAACTATGGTATTCACTTAACTTTAACCCTTGCTTTCTCCGTTTTTAATAAATGGCGCTTGGCCCACTATGGCTCTGAACCCTTCAATTGTCAATGTAAAAATTATGCTCAAACTGTTAATACAAATTGTAACAACTCATTCTCACCATTATAATCAACATTAACATCATCATCGTTATCGTTGTCTTCATCGTCTTTGTCATCATCACACTATCATGGTCATGATCTCTGTTCACGAATTAATAATAAAAAAGACTCTTCCCGCTTAAAAAATTGATCTTCCTCTGTTTATCGACTTTTTTTGTTACTTCCGGTCTTTATGTTAGAATAAGTTGAGAGAAACGATTTGGATTATTCCTGTCTATTACATTTTTTCTGTTTTATTCTGATGAATTTTTTTTTCAAGTAGGACCTTCTGGCAATATATGTAACAGTGTCCTCATTTTTCGTTGGGTATTCTGTCTGCTTTTGGGACACCCTCAGTAGTAACTACGAAGAAATTTAATTTTAACCGCATTAATTCTGCTTCTTAAATATCCATCATTCGAAACCACTTAACAGTTATTATTCTGCAATATTTAAACTATTTGTTTTTTTTTTTTAAGTTGAGTCTTTTTTCAATTACCGCTTTACGTAAAAGAAAAACAGTATGTGCTACAATGTAAATAATTAAAACGGAACAAATCATTTTTAATAGTATGTATATTACGATACAAGGTTGGGAAATTATTTTTACAAAACCGAAGAAAAGTTTGAAAAACGAACAGAACGAATTTTTCAGTTTCCGAGATTTTGTAATGCACTTCACAAACATGTATTGAACAAAATTTTTTTGCAGGATCACATTTTTAAAATTGCAAATACAATATACTTTGCATTGAAAATTCAGAGCAATATTAATCCAAAACCTTCGCAAAACTGCACTGTAACGGTAACTAAGTAACAATAAGTATACTTTAATGGGTCTATTTCAGTATAGTTTTATGTTGTGAAGAATGGTTTCCCTAGCAACAAGTTTCTGTGTGGGAATTCTAACTTTCAAGGCCTCATAATAGCTGTAAATATCTACGATAAAAACACGATCGTACAAAAATGTTATTTTCACATTTTCAATTTAATTTACTTTACTGTATGTTTGGAATTATTATTTTCTGCATCTTTAGAAGATGACGCCGATACAAAATTACTGTAAAATTAACTGTTAGTTCTTCCATGAAGTTGCGATGCTAGTGAGAAAGTTAAGAACTTCATGACGAACGTCGTAGAATAACCACATAACCAAAGCGTTAATATAGTACCAGTCCGTCGATAGCTAGAAATCTCGTAGTACATTAGCAGTTTAATCCATTAGGAGCTGAGTTAAGAAAATGAGGCAGGCGCATGCGCAGGAACCACATTTCTTACTTGCTTTTTAAGCGCTAGTAAGGAAAGTAGCACTAGAGCTCCCAAAACCGATCAGAGAGCAATGCTGTAAATATATTTTTCTACGATAGTGCGTAATAGTAATATACGTTACAAGAGCGGTATGTTGACGTTTTCATGGTCGAGGAAAAGATTGAAAAATCGAAACGTAGTTGAGCTTTTTTAATTTCCGAGAACATGAAAACAAACATACCGCTCGTGTATCGTACATTATTTTGTGCGAAGATCGTTTATTACATACCTGAAAGACAAATTTCTAATTAGTTGCAATGAAATCTCCATGTTGGTTTCTGTTTAATGACGCCAACTTAGGAACACCAAAATATCTTTCTTCAACATTGTTGCTGTAAAATGTTTTGTGTGTTTACTATACTCCAGCAGGCCGTGATATACGTCTGTCTTTTTTTTCCCCCAGTCTATAAATGCGAACTTAAAACAAACGGTAAGGTTATGTAATGATTTATTTTTCATTTTAATATTTTAACAATATTATTTATATAACATGTTGCAGTAATAACATCGGCATCTGGAATCTCGTTGATTTTTTCACGGCTTCCTTAATGTTACTTGTATCAGGAATGGAATAAGTTTCATGGAGTAGTAGACTTTACTTAATTTTTGCAAATATTTAAAAACAATAATTAACATTGCAATTTAGGTGAAATTGCAGTGGTAAGTTTCCAATTTATAATTATTACTATGTTAAACGTCTCTAAAAATAATATGTTAAAAGCCTAAAGCAGTAAAATGAATGTCGCGCTTAAGCGGTAAGAAGAGGGAAATTGTTATGTGTGTTTCGTTGGGAATACTGAATGTGGTATTTCACACTTACCGCGTATTGGTTCTGTGCAGAAAACAAGCAAATACGCACGATCTCGCACAAAGTTGCATTTTATCCACTGTTATCAGTGTGAAAAGTGATCCTTTAAAACACTAGTGCATAAAAAGGTAAGTAATCACATTATACACTGCTATTCGTTTTACGCATTGCAAAAGAAAATGTAATATTCATTGTACAAATCTCATTCAGTAAGAAATTAATGCATTATCTCGATCTTTCATTACACTTAAATATTACACGTAACACAAATAAGTAACAAATTTAACATTCATATCTACATTTTAGCCCTTATTATTCTGAAGTTACATGTAGTATACTCATTGTAACAAGTTAGCCAAGGATATTTCTTATACCACGAAAATTGAAAATTTCTATTTTATCTTTCTTCATCCGCTATTTTGATATGTAAATGTGGTGTCGATCTCCTATCTTTATATTCACATTTTGTTTCATACGTTCAACTAAAACGATTCTTCTTTCAATAGCCTACTACAAACGATTACCTCAATGTTCTCTTGGTATGAGACATTTTACACGAAATTAATATATAATACACACACGCATGCACACTTAACATCGTAGCGCATTCACAGAACACCAATATAGCGCGACGTATTATTGTGCCTCGTTTCGTACGGAAATATAGCGAATCGATACCTCCTTCCCGGTCCCCCTTCAAGTTTGCGAGTCAAGATCGTAGCCATGCCTTTAGAGGCTTCTGGCACTACCCTCGCACTGAACTCTCCATGCTGGAATAATTGTGAACTTAATATGTGGAAGGGTTGGAGTTAAACCAAGTATTACGATACATCGTTAATACGAACTTATAGATCTAATGTTACTAAGTAGGCCTACAATAGCTCAATTTTTGGGCAGGCTAAGATTCAAAAGCCTCTTAAGAGTTTCACCACTGCAAGGCATCGTTTTTCCAAGTTTACAATATGAAGTAAATCTTTACTTTGCAGTTTTCCTCCCTCTCTCTATTTCTCTCTCTATTTTTGCGTTCCCTCACCATTTCCATATCTAATATTTTGTTTCCTTCCCACGCCGTCAATTCTTGTTTTTTCTTCATTGGTTTTCCATGCCTCCTTTTTCCTTTCATTACATCATGATGGAGTTCCTGAGATATACCTTCTTAGTTATTTCGATCCACATGTCCAAGCCATGCAACTCTCGGACTCACAAAACATGCTTCAGTCTACCTTCACCCTTGCCGATTTTATTAATTTATCAATAGCTATGACAGAAGACATGTACATATAGTATTTCATGTGCATTCATAAAGGTCATAAAATTGTTCGTCAGTGCAATGATGAAAGATCGTAACATTTTTGTAGTAATGCTAGTTTCCTTGTTTAATTCCTATACGTAACAATGGAATTCTGAAGTCTTTGAGGGAAGTGGTTCGCTCTTATAGTTTTATTCCCCTCGTGATGTGATATTAAATTCCGGAAATATCAACTTGAGGTTGAAGTATAGAAAACAATAGAGTGAGTCAGAAAGCAGCTGATCCATAAAACTGTTCCCTTTTGTCTTCTATTTCCCATGTAGGTATTATAGTTATTTGAATTGGAGAGAATAATAATTGAATTGTAAAAAGTGAACTTTTGAACCTCGCCCTAAGACACTCGTTCGACGTCATTCTACGTCATCAACATTTACGTCAGAAATATCAACTAAACTTATCAGACTCATGGAATAAATAAATTTATTAGACATTTTCGTTGAGACTTCATGCAAGACAGCACAGGGCATTACACTATCGACGAGAAAATGAACAAGAATTCACTGTCTCTCAATATTCGAACCCATAACCTCCACGCTGCTAAAAAACCATTTCATGTACGTAATTATCGGCTAGAGTTCGCTTCAGGCGTGTTGGAAACAATAGTTGTAGACTTTCTATCAGTAGATGTGGTTGTATACCTGCCATTGTTGTTCTGATTAAATGAGAAAAGAATAGGCAGTAGTGCAAGTCCAAATGTGAACATCGCACTGTATTCGTTTTCTGACTGTAGAAGAGCGTAAACCTGATGAAATCCAAAATTGAAATGGTTTTGAAGCATGAGTGTCATATGTAACCTTACAACTGTAACGTTAGCATAGTACAGTTTTTGGTTTTGTCATTTAATAATTAGTTTCAGAACCAGGATCATTTAACAAAAAACATTTGTTATGATCTCTTTTATCATCTCTAGAAGTTTGGGTATTGATTTTAGTTACACTCTGTAACTTGAGAACCAGTAGACCAGCGGTGACCAAAACTCGAACGGCAGTGATTACACGCGAGAGACAGTCTAAGAAGTAAGGAGACGAGGGAGAGGTACTTGGCATGAAAACTACAATCAGTGGTGGTTAGTGCACTAACATCGATTTCTTCATCAACTCCGCGAATAAAAATAGCAAGCTTTGCTGTATCAGTGATGTCACTACTGTCATCAAGAACCAATAAAAAATATATACATATATATATATTCCTCAATAAACACAATCAGAAATTTCCTGAATTCTCTTCTGGATATTTAGTCGAGAAATGCGCGGTTTTTCAAAATTAATTAACAACTTTCATTCGACAAATTATTTCAGCCACCTTGATCATTACGCTTGTATAAAACTCTCCTTCGTTGGAAGGCTTAAGTCCACACCTGTGGAGTAACGGTTAGCGCGTCTAGCCGCGAAACCAGGTGGTCCGGGTTCGATTCCCGGTCGGGACAAGTTACCTGGTTGAGGTTTTTTCTGGGGTTTTCATTCAACCCAATATAAGCAAATGTTGGGTAACTTTCGGTGTTGGACCCCGGACTCATTTCGCCGGCATTATCACCTTCATCTCATTCAGACGCTAAATAACCTAAGCTGTTGATAAAGCGTCGTAAAATAACCTACTAAAATAAAAAAAAAATGGAAGGCTTAAGAGAACAAGCTATTTCGTTCGCCACTAGATAACTGGCTTATGTCATCTTCCTCTTCATGACGATGATTGAAGGTTGATTTCAGTTCTTGCAGTTTAGTCTAATAGCTCACTTCATTACTACACTGGCACGTAATATTCAATCTTTTCTCTATATTATTATTATTATTATTATTATTATTATTATTATTATTATTATTATTATTATTATTATTACTACTACTACTACTACTACTGCTGCTGCTACTACTGCTGCTGCTGCTGATAAAGCTATCAGTATTATTATTTATTATTATTATTATTATTATTATTATTATTATTATTAAATCAATAACTAGTAAATAACTGATAATAGTCATCAGAAGATTAAAAAAAAGAAATTAAAATCTAGATATAGCCTAATAATTATTTTATCATTCAAGGGAAGATGTAAGCCTATATATTGAGGCACGTACATAAGAATTATGGTAACACTTGCTGATAAATAATAATAATAATAATAATAATAATAATAATAATAATAATAATAATAATAATAATAATAATAACAATAATAATAATAATAATACCTGTTATACCTGTGTATTCAGCGTAATGCTCTGTAATGTCGCTTCTATATACTACTATTAATTGAACCGTTGAGCAAAGCAACATATTACATTTTCTCCGACAGAACAGCGAATAAATTCCTCTTTCCATTCTGTACGAAACGTTCTGTTCCTTCTCGTAAAGACAGAGTGTTTGTAGAGCGACATGGTACCGACGCTGCTTAACCTTCAGTACGTGAGCGAGATAGAGAGCAATGTATACAGGAAACTCCCCTTACTAGTAAGAATGTCTTTCTTTGATTACACGATGTAATCACGACTCCCAGTTTGGTCACCGCTGCAATAGACCAACATAGTGGTACAACATATACTGAAAAATGTTTAAACATGTGGAAAAAAAAATTACTTATAACTTTAAAGATGTAAAAGTAAAAACAAATTAGTCATAACTATTCTTAAAAGTAATTTAAATAAAATTCAGATCTCAATTACCGCGTTTCCCTGTCTGTCTGTCCCTCTTTTTCTCTCTCTGGATGGGGCTGTGGCTGGAAATCGAGATGTTTGCAGGAGAATAACAGAAATGACTACAGATCGAATCAGTCAATACGGACAATACTACGCGATATATGATAAAGCTTGACTTCACAAACGGATGGCTTTCAACAATCCGAACTGACTTGTCACTCACTGAGTTCACAAGGGGTGCCAATGACAGCGTAGCACACAGGACTTCAAACCTTCTGAGGGACTGATTGAAAAGCGGCAACCGAAGATCTATCCGACCGGAAATTAACTTAGATCACTTCTAAAATACTCTCTGAAATGCCATTGTCATCAATTTAACCCAAAATAAAAAATCTAAAAAATAAAAAAGATTTTAATTCACGTCGAGGGAACATTTAGGAAGCAGAATAAATGCGAAAGAATTCTGAGAGTTTGGAGTGGGTTTTATCACGAGTTGCCGTAATTTCAAAATCATATCTTGCTGTCGTTACTTTCCTCCCCTTTACTGGCCTCTTTTTTCTCTTATTCTTTCTACCTTATTTTTCACTTTTCTTCTTTCTTGCTTCTCCATTACTCCTTTCGTTCTCCACTAGCCTGTTTCTGCTTATTTTTTAGTTTTATTTAAAGGCGCTATATCAACTACCAGACTTATTTAGTGTTGATGAAATTGGTGGTAACGAAATGATATTTTATGAGATCATCATCATCATCATCATCATCATCATCATCATCCGCCTTTTAAAAAGCAGGTCCTTTGACCCGTTCCGGCCTCAATTACATCTTTTTAATGGTCTCCCCAAGTTTCTCTTTCATTTAGTTCTATATTATAATGCCATTTTCAGAATTCTGATTTCTGTTGAGATGTTCTTTCCATTTTTGTTGTATTGGTTATTTTTTTATTTATAGAGAATATGTATTTAATTCTTTTTTAATTTGTTTATTAGGGATAGTATAGGGGGAAAGGAACTGTTCATCCTACCCTATTATCTCCTGGCCTAGTTGCCTCATAAGTTGCTATCACTTTTGAAGTTCAGACCTATCTTCGGACAGTTGACTAAACAACAACAGGGATAATATCTAATTTCGTACATATTTTAAACTGATCATAAACATTTCATTTCTATGGCCTGAATGTGTCTAACATCTGTCTTCTACATTACCCATGATTAGTGGCCATAAAATAAGTTTATACTTATATTCATATATGAGGCCTCCCCGTCCTCATTGAATAATCAATGACTATCAGTAGTCATACTGTAGATACCTAATAGGTTTGTAAAGTTTGCCATTTTATCTTTTCGAGTGTTTTCAATGTTCTTTCAATTATAACCACAAATTGTGTGATACCTTTGTAACTTAAGATCTACATCTCTGTCGCTACTGAAAATAATATTAAATCCCAAGAAAGGTAAAACGCTATACTTGTATCAATATTTGGTCGCCTATCACAATTTTGATTCTGACTATGTATTCTCCATGAACAGCCACTTAGATGAAGCCGAGAATTCGCCATTTGATTACCTTACATTCTACGATGAAAGAGTAATGGAACGGAGAAAAATTCTCTCCGGCGCCGGGATGTGAACCCGGGTTTTCAGCTCTACGTGCAGATGCTTTATCCACTAAGCCACACCGGATACAACTCCGACGCCGGTTAGAATCGTCTCCCGGCGCCGGAGAGAATTTTTCTCCGTTCCATTACTCTTTCATCGTATGATGACGCAGAATATCTGCATGTAAATATCATATCATAATATACCTTACATTCGCCTTACAGCTACAGAAAACTTCTGAAAAATTCAGTCAGGTAATCAGTCGATGCGGGAATTGAACCCACGTCCGAGCGCAGCTCCGGATCAGCAGACAAACACGTCTGTTGCTTGAGCTACGCCGGTGGCTATTTTCTTCTTCTTCTTCATCTTCTTTTTCTTCTACTCCCTCTTCTTGTTCTTTTGCTATTCTAGTAGTGTTTGTACTAAGTCTGTGAAGTCTTCAAAATCCGTTTCGTCTTCTGCTTGTCGTTTCTGAATTTTCTTCACTTTCAGCCTGAAAATAGTTATTTTCTTAGACTTCTCTGTATGGATGATTAATGGTAGGGTATGACGATGACGTAGTGATGATAATGATATCGAGTAATTGTGATTACGATGATCATAGTAATGATTATAATGTTGATGATGATGATGATGATGATGATGATGGACTCATTGATTATGAGGATCGATACTTACGAAGGATAGTACATAAATTATTAAAAGCAGCAAATGACTATAATTTACATATTTCCACATAAACCAAACAAAAACAATTGCCTTCAAAGGGAAAACCATCTGAGATCCAAAATGTTTATTAATAATAGTACTATACAGCAAATTGTCTTTTTCAGTTATCTGTTCTTTTTACTTGGTTATTTAAAGACGCTGTATCAATACTGGGTTATTTAGTGTCGATGAAATTGGTGATAGCGAGATGGTATTTGGCGAGGTGAGGCCGAGGATTCGTCACAGCTTATCTGACATTCGCCTTACGGTTGAGAAAAACCTCGGAAATAAAAAGAACCAGATAATCAGCCCAATTAGGAATCGAACCCACTCCCGAGCGTAACTCCAGATCAACACTCTGAGCTATACCGGTGCCCTACCTGGGTTTCAATTACTCTTATATAAACCTCAGGAATACAGATATCAAATTAAGTTTAATGAAATAAACACTACTCAAAACTTTCCGACCGAGACAGTCTTAAAATTTGGTAAACTGTGAAAATTCCAACTCTGCTAGCCTATATGGTTCCGAAACATAGACCTTAACATCTATTCAACTCTGAAGAACAGAGGCTGCTGAAATCAGATTGTTAAAACCATTGCTAGATTATACCCTCTATGGAAATCGTGTCAAACTCGCGGTCCCATCTTGTTATGGGAAAACAAATGATATACAACCCGAACTCAGAGTTTTGTAAATGCGAAAATTGCGTGCAGTGCAGCGATTTTTAATTTATACGTTGATTTTCGATAGAAAAGAAATGTCAGATATTGGGAAGAAAACACTAATCTGTGTTGTTTTTTCTTACTTAGCCTACTTACTTACGGCTTTTAGAGAATCCGAAGGTACATTGACACCCTCACATAAGCCCGCCAATGATCTCTATCTTGAGGAAGATTAATCCAGTCTCTACCATCATATCCCACCGCCCTCAAATCCATTTTAATATTATCCTCCCATCTACGTCTCGGCCTCCCCAAAGGTATTTTTCCCTCTGGTGTCCCAATGAACACTCTATATGCATTTCTGATTCGCCAATACGTGCTACATGCCCTGCCCATCTCAAACATCTGGATTTAATGTTTCTTATTATGTCAGGTGAAGAATACAATGTGTGCAGTTCTGCGTTGTGTAACTTTCTCCATTCTCCTATAACTTCATTTCTCTTAGCCCCAAATATTTTCCTAAGCACCTTATTCGCAAATACCCTTAATCTCTGTTCCTCTCTTAAACTGGGAGTCCAAGTTCCAAAACCATACAGAACAACCGGTAATATAACTGTTTTATAAATTCTAACTTTCAGATTTTTTGACAGTAGACTGGATGATAAAAGCTTCTCAGGCATTTCCCATATTTATTCTGTGTTTAATTCCCTCTCGAGTATCATTTATATTTGTTACTGTTGCTCCCAAGTATTTTAATTTTTCCGCCTCTTCAAGGGTAAATTTCCAATTTTTATATTTCCATTTCGTATTCTAGTCACGAGACATAATCATGTACTATGTCTTTTCGAAATTTACTTCCAAACCTATCTCTTTACTTGCTTCAAGTAAAATTCCCGTATTTTCCTTAATAGTTCGTGGATTTTCTCCTAACATATTCACGTTATCCGTGTAGACAAGTAGCTGAAGTAACCCGTTCAATTCCAAACCCTGTTATCCTGGGCTTTCCTAATGGCATATTCTAAAGCAAAGTTAAAAAGTAAAGGTGGTAGTGCATCTCCTTCTTTTATTCTTACTAGGAAACATTATGTATTTCTATAAATAAGTTAACTTAAATATTGATAATACATTACAGATTACATAAATTTCTTTTTGAAGCACCCTCGTAACAATAATAATAATAATAATAATAATAATAATAATAATAATAATAATAATAATAATAATAATAATGTATAAAGAAATAATATCACTAGGCCTATTACAAAACTAGGGGGCGCGTAGTAGCGTCACAGATAATGCCTTGCGATGGGGTCATGGATTTTCTCCATTGATCTAATCCTTCTCACCGCACTATGGCTGAAATTTACTGAAGTCGTAGGACTGACATTCCTACTGTTACCAATTGTCTAGTAAAGGTGAGAGTCCTAATCTCGCGTTTCCCTTTGGACACCCATAGCTGAAATAGTAATACCTTAGGCTAATCCTTTAGTAGGAAACAAGAGTATCAGCAAGAGATAATGTGTAGGTCTATTTGATTCCCTATCCTATATTATTAATTTTAATATCTTTGTAAGATATTTTTATTTTTAGGCACCTCTCGTCACTTGAACTGTAGGGGTTTTATAGGCAAGAACAGTGTTGCCATACCTACTGATTTAGCAGGAGATTTCCTGTTTTTCATTGAATCTACTGCTCTACTGATTTTTTTGTCAAAAGTCCGAATTTCTCCTGCCTTTTGGCATGCTGCAATCACCTAGTTCTACGCCCGGATTTTCAACTCATTACTTTAGTACACATGTATTGTCATCGTGTCTAATTTTTGCATCTTATACACAAGTCAATGTTTTCGTCTCCCTGCTCATAATGCGTCGCCACAATGATGCTTACAAGAAGCAAGGAGTCGCCTCTCGCCTGGAGTCCAGCGACGGATTGTGATAGCAGCACACAGCAGATAAAGACCATATTTTATACACATGGCTCAGAGTTATGGGTCTCTCCATAATATTACAGAATGATAGAGAACGAATGTTTGAAACCTTACCACGAAAGGATGCACGCACGCATGCACACGCACGCACGCACACACAAGTATATAATCTTCATGCAACGTAAGCATGTGATAACTGTCGTCAATTTGCAAAATGAGACATGTCGAAAATAACAAAGTGTTGGAAAATCGCAAAAACTATAAGTTAAATTAAAATGTTTATATATATTTTTTTCTAATTAGATCACTATGGATACATACGTTCAGGATCCATGAACATTTTAATATTTTAAGTCTGTTATGATTTTTTAGTTGCGATTTTCCAACACTTTGTTATTTTGGACGTGTCCCCTTTAGCAAATCGACGACAGAATTAAGTTATTTCATTATTGTTTTGGAGACCCGGGGAACAGAGGAAGAACGAAACTTATTCAGTAGTGAAGTTTGTTTCTGATTGTGTGCACGTGAAACAGGGAGAGAGTGAAGTGTAGGTAATGGCATTTTTGTGTTACATATCTTGCACAGTGATATTTTAAAATGAGTGAAAGTGTCCCAGCAAGAAAGAAAAGTAAATACTCCCAGAATATTATAAATCAGACTGGGAAATGATGAACAGTTTAAAGGATAGTTATGCAAAAGCTGAAAAGGGGATAATTTTTCGTCAGTTATAGTCGCAGCTAATGCAGTACTGTATTTAATACGACCTTTAAAATAAATCTCGTCGTATCGAAAATCTTTTGTAAATACACGAAAAATTCCTGATTAATACATTTTAATGCGAAACATTGTCAATAAGCCATTACTGTGTAAAAACAAAATTGAATACTTAGTTACGTACGCTGAGTAGAATGACAGTAATTATATCTAGCAAAATTGTTCCATTTCATTGGTTAGGGATGTGCTAGATAGTAATACAACAGAATCATCTTTCTTACAGTACACTGTTTTGTAATTAATATAATACAAAGAGGAAATTCATGTGTAATTAATCTACTGTAATCTCCTGTTTTTTCTATGATTTTCTCCTGATTTTTGTGAGTAGATCGTGGCAACACTGGGCAAGAAATGGATTGCGATTTTAATATCTGGATTCTCTCCCCATCTCTCGTTTTCCTTCCCGTCGCAAACACTCTCCACTTGTCGATAAAATGGGTGAAATTGTACCATCTGAAGTTAATTTGTCTATCCTTCTTACGAGTAGCCTCCTCTTACTTGAAATATAAACTAATTAATCTTCCTTTCTAAAGTTTGTCGAAATTTGAAACAAAACACAATGCTACAGGATATGGAATATGTAAGAAATATACAATACGCGAATTTCATATCGCAGACAGATGTGTCATTTTAACAGTTCAGTGTTTGACGCAGGTCTAGTGACATTGGCCTCCCACAACGTGTTCACTCTACGTAACAAAACTGTTTCGCATAAAAAACGTGCTCCACTGCAGGCAGAAATAACAACCAGTCTTGAGAGAAACATTATTGTATCTAGGTAAGCGTTATGAATTAAAGTGATTTTCTTGTTTCTTAGGATTCCATAACTCGAATATTGGATTCCAAGTTCAAAACATTTTCTTATCTCTTCATAGTTTTGTCAACTTAGTACAGAAACATTTCTCGTCCGTAGAGATAATCGTAGTTTTTGCTGATCTTTAATTTCCTTCTGGTAGTGCCAAGTTAAGATTCTCGATTGCTGATACTTCCCTGTCACATTTATTGATAGTCAGTAAGTAAAAAATCTGCATTATATTATATTATATTATATTATATTATATTATATTATATTATATTTCATTTATTCATTCATAGTGTTCTACCCAAGGGAAGGTCTTTCATTGCAAACGCAGCATTTTCCAATCTTTCCTATTTTCTGCCTTCCTCTTTGTCGCCTATGTCTGATATCTTCTTCTCCCTCGAACTCTTCTCCCGTTCACCATTACTTCCAGTGCGTCCTTCAGTAGGCAGTTTAGTAACAAACACGACAAAGTCTATAATCCTTTTGTTCAGCGAGGCTTTCTTACTTAATTACTTACTGGTTTTTAAGGAACCCGAAGGTTAATTTCCGCACTCACATAAGCCCGCCATTGGTCCCTATCCTGAGCAAGACCAATCCAGTCTCTATCATCATATCCGACCTCCCTCAAATCGTATTTTGAGTTTTCGTAACAAGTATATATATAAAATTGTATCATACATTTAAATACAAAAAAGGATAGGAAACTTTTAGCAGAGCGTTTAGCTGGTTTTAGTCAAAGTTCACCGACAGTTTTTCAGGCCACGTAAGATATATTAACGTTGTTTGTGAATGAGCGTTTGGGTTTATTTAGGCAGTAGGCCTATTAGTCTAGCTAGTAAAATTGGGATGTCGTGTTTTTTTTTTAATTTTCACAACTACAAAGTAACCTTTTATATTGATAATATATCAGTTTAGCCACTTCTGCACTGTTTTATAGCAGGTTTTCAAGAATTGAAGGGGATATCTGGTGACATGCTAACTCAAAAATGAGAAATTTTCCGTGCGTCCGTTTAGTATAAAAAACAAGTGAAAAAAATATATTTCTACATTGGAAGGTAGAATAGCACAGAGTACAGAAAAAATAGTATTAATAATGATAATCCTAATATTAATAATAATATGACATTAGTTCTCGACTCATACTGAATTACCAAACAGTACCAGCATTATTTTAATTCCTTATTAATAGCTATCACCGAAATTATTATTATTATTATTATTATTTATTATTATTATTATTATTATTATTATTATTATTATTATTATTGAGTTAGTTTATATACTTATTTCTTTTTAAGATACATTTCCGAAAAAAGTGGACCAACTTCGACACGATTCATATCTACATTCACGAGCTTGGGATCGGCGTAATAAACTACAGACAGAAAGTCCTTGACGAAGTGGAGATTTTTAATTAATGCATCTACAAAAATCATAAGGTCCTCATCCTATCTCAACTTTGTTTCCTGTCATAGCATGTGACGACTCATAATATAGACAGTAGGCCTACTTATAGCATTATAGGCCTATATCTCTACTTCCAGCAATTTCATTAACTGCGATGGCGTAGTGCATACAAATATGTAGTAATTAGCTTTCTTTACCTTTTAATAAATTTACCACAAAAATTTGCTTCAAACTATATTGTTTACATATTTTTATTTTGTATTTTGTACAAGACTTGTGAAAAGATGGACAACGTTTGTGCAGTTGGGCGTTTTTCCTTGAGTGATATGAAATAGCTTTAAGTAGTAACGAGTATATTTGTTAGCTTGCTTGTAGTATCATTATTGAACATTATTTTAGATTAAATGGGCGTATTAACCACACGACCTTTCTTAAAATTGGAGAGTATTTTCACACACGAAATCCTTTTGTTGAATTTCATTCGACAGGAGAAACATTACAATTGAAGACATTATTACAAGAACAACCCTTGTCAGAATTGCTGTTTTTCAGGAGAACAATAAAAATAAATAGAACAACACATGTCAGCTGTTTGTGTGCAACTGGTGTTTATCCTTGTGGCTATTGCACCTGACATGTGTCATTTTTGGAGTCTGTAAACATTTGAAATAGTAGCAAATGTGTCCTTAACTCAGTTTCATTAAAAATGACTAGGCCTGTTTTTGTAATAATGTCTTCAATTAAAATGAATTATGTATTTTTTATACTGAGATATTTAATCACATGCATTCTAATTCTTCTAGATGACTCTTTATTCATAACCATTCTTACTTCTCTGTACAAAGGCTACAGACACGTGAAGAGAAAATACATCTTTTTAACCAAGTTGAGGGAATTATAATTCGATTGGTGTAGTCTTATGTTTTTGCCCTAGTTTTATTCTCTTCGACAGGTGGTACATAAATGAAACGGTTGAAATTAGCGACGCGCAAAACATATCTGATGTTCGATTGTTACATGTCCATTGAATTCCAGTCTTGGAAGAATTAAGAAAGACTGTAATGGGAAGGAGAGAAAGCCGCTTGTTCTTGCTACTCTTCTTAATGTATGTCTCTGCAAAAGTTATTTTTCCTAATTTGTACAAACATTAAAAAAATAAATGATGTAACCGCTTCAAACGCCATCTGTGATGCACGGTCGAAAACAATTTCATTAAAAAAATGGAGGGGCGAGAAAGATTTTCGGTATAGGGAAAGGGGGAAAGCCGATGAGCGGAATGGAGGGGCGAAGGGAGGCGAGGAGACTGCGCTTGCGCAGTAGCACGCATGGAGGTAGAGTAGCGGCGGGTCCCTGCCAGTTTCAAATTGGAATGGGTTGAGCGAGCGAGTGAGTATTGGAGTGAGAGAGAAAAAGAGTTTTTAAGTCTTCTTTATGGATTGAACGGATGGTCTGGGCCAAAGGGGAATATAGGCAGAAAAAAAATATAGCATAAAGGAGGGAAAAAAGGGGGAAAGGAGGAGAGGTAAAAGCAAGAAGATGGAAGGAGAAATGGTGAAGGGGAAGAGAGACAAGCCCCCGTTTTTCACTTGATTTTCATCTGTTTCCTTCAGTTCAAGTTTGGCGGGGGACAAGAATGGAGCGAGCTGAATGAAACGAAAGGATTGATGAAATCAGGAAAGGATTTTAACAGGAATTTGTTTGGAGAAAAACCTTCAGTGCAGAAAGTTGGCTGTCGAATTACAGGACACATCAAGTTGTGAATTTCAAATTTTGTGACAGATTAACAGTATTATTACGTTAAAGTGAACCTATAATTATTAGTCAATGACAGTTGGTGGAATGTGGTGTACAATGTTGGACAGTGTTGTAGACAATGTCGTATAGATTTTTAATCAGTAGTTACGTCAATTTGGAACGTTTTATTATAAGCAGTGCCTATACCCCGAATTAGGCCTTACATGTTATACACGACGTGTGAATGAATTATTAAATTTGGTGTGAACGTACAGTGCAAACCTACATAGAAACAATCTCACTGAAATTTAGTCATTCCAGTTTCTTGAATATTTGCGAAGTGTTGGCGTATGTTCCGAAAGTGTTTGTGTGTTTGAGGAGCACAAGTGACATGTGTTGCAAGCAGTGACCTACCTGAAAACGTCCGGTTAAGATTTCTGTGAAGTTCTGCATGACATACGGAAGAAGATCTGATAGGCTACCTGTGAAGATCATCTCGTGTTCGGAGTAACTGACCTTTCAACTGTACGACTAACTAGTTTGTCAACTGTTGTGATCAATCAACAATACAGGTCAGTACCTCTACATAACCTAAGATTTGAACCAAGGTTAGATCATTGTGTGTTTCTTGCGTGTTTTATGTAGTGAGGTGTCGAATCGTTTGCGGTCCGATTTTTTAACTCCTTGTTTACAGCTCGTGTTACAATATTGCAGATGTTATTGGCCTATGGTAATTAATTAGTGCTAGGTCATTGTTTTAATATGCTACATAAGCGAGAGGTCAAGTGAATTATAAGAAGCGATTTCGTCATGTAAATTTAGATCGTACGCCTACCGAGACCTCGTGAGCGACGCAAATTTACTTGCTATGTTTCTTTATTAACATTATGTTCGCGAGTTAGTGTGAAGCGATACATTATCGGAGTTTAATGTGTTTATTTTCCTGTTTATTACCGGTATCGATATCTTTGACATTTTACAGTTTGCACAGTAAGCGGAAAATTCTGTAAAATTTTCTGTATTGTGGCGTATATTAATTATAGTGCATTTGTTTACAGTGAATACATTTGTAATTCCAAATGTTTTCATTGATTTTGTAGCAAAATTGTTTATGCAAATGATGTGCGCCCGTTTCCTTGGTAGTTTGCGTGCGATAATACAAACTCTGGAGGAGGCGTGTGTGTATTTTGTAATGTTTATAATACAAGGTTAGAAAGGAACTTTTTTTTAGGCCTAAATCATTTATGTTGTAAAAAATAAGACTTATAATTAATTCCGAAAAAGTTTTTGTTACTTTTTAACATAGAACGCTCTACAAAATCCAATGAATTTCTGAGCAGCCAATTTCCATTATTAACAGATACGGCAGACTAGTACTGAGCAGAGAATATAAGCACAATTGGAAATTCTAATTCTTTCCCAACTGAACTCGTCTGTATAAAGTACGTGGTATTAAAGTCAAGTCAATGGGTTTCTCCCATTTTTACAATAATTTAATGGCCTGCAGCGTTTATGTAAATCACTTGTTTGTATGTGTGTGGGAGGGTAAAGGAATAAAACAAGACGACATTTAAGACCATAGGAGAAGTGAATGTAGGTTTAATAATTTGTGAGTTTTTCTTTTATTTCAATTCTGCGAAATATCTCGATTTCGAATCTGTAAGATCGATTTCGAAGAAACTCCGTATGATCTCACGCTCAGAGTCACAGCTTCGCTTAGTGGCAAAAGTGAATAATTTATTCGGATTTTAATCGCACTTGTGTCTTCAGGTCTCGATTTTCTCGTATTATTTGTGAGGCGCGTTTTGGAATAAATTTCTTTACGTTTTCATTAGCTTTACCGTACATTTAACACCCGCTAAAGTTATGTGAAGTGTATAAATTACACTGTGAGAATAAGAGAACTAAGCTGTAAGCTTCACCCCGATAGTGACGCCTATACTCGTTGAGCCAGAATTAATTATGGAAGAAGAACGTCATTTGAATACAAACAAAGCTCCTGTACGTTAACACCTAAATAAATACGAGACCTGAATCAGGAAAAATGAGTATGCATTTTGATTACAATTGTGTGTACCTTAGGTAAAGTTGTGCAAGTAATTTGGCATTTATTCAGTAGAAGTAATATATATTTTTTTCTCTCGGGTTGATTATGCGGCTTTGTTCTATTTGTATGACAGTTTTGTTTGTTCTAATGTAGGAATAGTGTTGATTATCAGGTGTTTTATCGCTTGAGTATGTATGCAGAGTGTAGTTAATAGTACAGTATATCTGCAACGATTTATTGCGTTCTAATAAATATCTGTTTACACATTTTGTTTAAAAAGATTGTATTCAAATTTCGAAAGATTAATATTACTGTTGAAAAGTTTGGTAACAAGGCACAATAAACAAGTTAAATACATATTTGATAGTGTCGCCTTTATTTTATGGGTTATTTGTCACCATTCAATTAATAACTATGTACATGTTAAATCATTTTACA
Source organism: Periplaneta americana (assembly GCF_040183065.1). Taxonomy (NCBI): domain Eukaryota; kingdom Metazoa; phylum Arthropoda; class Insecta; order Blattodea; family Blattidae; genus Periplaneta; species Periplaneta americana. The sequence goes on along the minus strand of NC_091131.1, from coordinate 95,408,216 downwards.
GAAGAAATTGTTATGAAAGTTCAATCCTATATCATATTCGAATTCATAATTGCTAATTGCAAATTAGTTCCTTGCACCTGAAGACGCAGCATTTCAAACTCAATTTCGAATTATTGTTACTACTACTACTACTACTACTACTACTACTACTACTACTACTACTACTACTACTACTACTACTACTACTACCTCTTGAAATACGAATTCACATTTCGAATTACAGCGCGAATAGTTGAAGCGTTGGTGGCATTCAAATTATTGAATAACTTAGCTGTTTATCTGCTGAAGGATCTTTACTTTTGCGATGTTTGGTAGATGATTATTTTAACATCAAATTGTTTGTAGTACGTTAACTGAGAGATCAACCTAAACTCGAAGTCAAGACATCGTTTCCTGTTTTATAATTACGAAATCTGTTCAGACTCTATGTACTAAAAGTTTCTGAAGGTTACGAAATTTTTAGTATAAATAATTTTACGTTTGATCTTTGGTGTAACAAATGGTGAAGACTTCTGACGCTACCACAGCGAGACCACTGCCGGCCGCTGAGTGCGTCAATCACCGACCACGGCGTACGATTCGTCACAGGACCCGAACTTAATGGGGCAGACGTCTTTATCGCCCGTGCGTATATCTAGCATCGGTGTCATTCTTGTCTCTTGTATTCCGTCTTTAAAGTATTTTCATAGGGCTTGTGGGAATTTGGGAGTTTACTGCATACATTATTCAAGAAATATTCAACAATTACAATTTGTTTATGTGTAGTTTTATGCTCTACTTCAATTCTTAGAAAATATATTTCGGATTTGTTGCTCTTATATCATCCTCTTCCTGCTCCTTATCTTCATACTTTCTTCTTTCTTTTCTCTGTACTGTTATAAAATTATTTTATTCAGATCTTTATCGATAATATTTTGTTAATCGTCATGTAATGCCACTGAAGTTTAGGACTCAGTGTAATGTAATTTAGTAGAAGACCAATTCTAGAATTACAATTTCATAAACGAAATTTTTATTTTGTAAATTTAAACACCGTCATTTTAAACTTCATATTGTCATAAATTACACATTTGTGACCGATCTAACAATTTTGTACTTGATAGTATGTAGCGATAGCTTCTGTCAAAGCGATGTTTCAGTAAAATCTCTTTTTTATGTGTTAAAAATCCTGAGAGGATGATTACATTGTTTCTATACAAAGTTACATTAAATTTGATTTCGACTAATTTTTGGCATTTTTGTGGTAGATCTTTTTAAAAATTATTTAACCATTTTCTAACTAATTTCGCCGAACACTCAGAAAGTACATTTTAATCTTGATATTATACCGTTTTAAACAGAAATTGCCTATTTTTACGTGGTTCTATCTTCTTAGAATTAAACTTATTTTGATATTTGTTTTTTATAATTTTACAACCAAGTAATTAATTTTCCGTCATGATGACTATAATATCCAAAGGAAATTAGGAGTATAGTAAGAAATGAGTTTTTATGCATTGGTTACGAAATAGTATAAATATGCTAATTTTACGAATCGGTTTCAAATTTTGCTTATTATTGGTGTCTCCATCTATTATTAACTTACTTTTAAAATACGTGAGTGAATTATATTGTATGCACGAATTGGCGTCAAATATTTGTGACTTACGATAAAGAAAATTTGAGATTTTTGAACAGAATTTTTAAAATAAATTTTCCATACCATAATCAAGTAACGAAATGTCAAGAAGTTACTGGGCACGCTCTTAAAAACCCTAAAATATTTTCCAAAACATGACACTTTCATCTCTTACATAAGGTTGGTGTCGCCTACACTTCGTTAGTGTGATATTGAATTTTGTGTTATTTGGCCTTACTTTAATTAATTTATTTTATTGCTAGAGGAGTGCGTAACGAAAAATACGCTTCACAGTAGGGCAGAGGGCCACTAATGCGTTGGTGCAAGTGGGAGAGGTGATAAGGGTATTTCCTCCATCTGACTGAAGATAAGGTACTGCACTACATAGGCGTAAGCTCTGGCGATGCCTAACTTCTGAGTAGGAAGCTCATTTTTCTCAGGAAATGATATAATACAAGCACGGATATTGAAACCGCATCTAGCGAAAGAACGAGCGTACATAACATTTCGTTATCGGTAAACATTTCTCTAAATTACAATTCATTAGATTACAATGTTTTAAGATATGAAATAAAGCATCTTGTGTTATTTATTAATTTGTTTACCATAGTTTGCAGAGAGTTATTCGGATCTTTTGGCAAGGATCGATGTGTTTTTTGCAACAAAAATGCTTCAACTGATAAATCTGTGTGGACTCTGAAACGATGTGGAATACGTAAGTCTTTGTGGTATAAATACATATAAAGCAGGCTTGGGCAAGGATGCGATTTTAAAACCTGCGGTGGATTATCTTTTTCTGTCATCGAACTCTGCTGCTAGAGAACTCTTCACATGAATACAACCTAAATTTGTTTATGCTCCCCACATCTGCAAACAAAAGACGTATTTAGATAGTTGTCTTAAAACTATGATTAGTACAAAAAATAAAAAACCGTGAAGGAAGAGATAAAGGAACTTCTTGGTTTATGATCTATTTATGCAAGACTTCAAACAACTTTGGAACTCTTGATTCTGCACTCTGTAACGTATATTTTTGTCATTAGATTTGAATGAAAAGAGTCGTTGACTTCTTGGCTTTTAACCTAGTAACAAAACGTTATATTAAAACAATTAAATATGATCAAGAATCTCCAGTATGGAAAATTTTCTTTCCATATGTTCAGAAAGTACGCGTGTATATATTATATTCAGTAATAATAACTTTATCTGAAAATTCAAAAACATCTAGATGAAACGTGATTCTTCTCCACCTATAATATAAGCTAAGTTTGATGTGTTTGTTCAAGCCGTGTTACGGTATATATATATATATATATATATATATATATATATATATATATATATATATATAGTTTTTTCTTAGAGTTGGTGTGATCATTCCATTAAAATTGTCAACTTTTTATTCAGCTGTTTAACAATTCGTCTCTCATTAGTTACGTTTTGAATATATCTCATATTGTTTTATGTCGCGTAATATCTCCATTTTGATACTTTTATTTATTTACCGAAAGATGTTATTCATTAATTTTTTATATTGTTACGTGGTAACACAGTATTCTCGGCTGATATTGTGATACCTTGGCAGTAAAGTGCATTCTATAGATTTTTTTATTAAAAAAGGGCTTACTAGATGATTGCACTGAGCAGATTATGCGAACAATGAAATTAGAGAAGCCCTGAGTACTTCTCTATCCATCTATTACAATTTGCAGAGAGTATATTTGAGAGAAAAAACTTTAATAGGCCTATTACAATGTTACTAAAACTCTATTGAAAACATAATATAAATACTGTGTTAGAAGCGGGAGTTTTGTGGAGTTTGACATGGAACTAATGCTATTTTTCACAATTTAATAATTACGCGGATTTTGAATTTGTGGGAGCATGGAATCCCAAGTCTATTTCTTATTGGATTTGTCACTAATACCTTAATAGGCCTTTATAAATTTTTCTCGATAGAGTAACATGATATATAAATAACTATAAAAGTTGTAACTACAGGGCGAGTGTTTTTGAAGTGAAATACATTGGAGCGTGGCTTGTCCAAAGCTCGATGCGACGTTGCTTCGACGACATGGTATAATGGCAAGGCTTCCGACAAAAGCTGTATCTTTGTAACAGGTTAACATAGCTTTATTTACAAAACTTTGTATATACGGTCTACTTTCTAATGAACAGAAAATGTAGACGACAAAGAAAGATTAAGTAATATAATGAAAAGTTCTGTGTTATTAATATTGTCAAAATGACGTGGGACCTCATAGTGTCCGTGGTGATTGAGTTGTGATAATTTTGGTTTATCGCTCTTGTGAAATGATGCGTGATAACGTTTGATACTATAATTTCATTTCAGTTACGGTAACAATAGTTGCTTATCATCGCTTGTTTTTCATTCTAGCACGGTTAGTGATTTAAATCATCTGGAATCCAGTGTAACGAGATGTCTGATGTCATTCATTTTACAAATCGTTGCCCTTTGAATTCACAAATATCTGACAAACAGTTGAAACTTGAGAAACATTTCCATATTGAATCAGAATGGAATGTAATAACGTGGCTTCCTATGTAGAACCTGATGTTATTGAGACATTTCAAGTTACCTAACGTTAGCAGTTCTCTATATTCCCTTAATGGAAGAATGTTTTTTTATACAAATTTGCACTTTATTTAACAAGGTGTGATTTATTTTTAATTAATTTTCGACTAACAGCCTTTTACAAATGTATAACCCAAGCTTCAATATAAGTACAAACTAAGATCTTTGTTTTATGATGTAATGTTTTCATTCAGAACTCATCAGTGTTAATTGTAGGCCTGCATTCGTTTGAATGGATTTCTTTCAGAGAGCAATAGACAACGTAAATCTATAGTGTTATTAGAAAGTCACAAAATATTTTAAAGTCCTCTAACTTTGTCAAGAAATAGGCCTAAGGTTTTATTAAAATAATTATACAGTTTTGTTCATGGTGGTTTATTCAGGTACAAATCGATTTGAAAATATTCAGATACAGTTGTCACTTTTCTTCTCTATCACTAGTATTCTCACTTTTTTTATAATATTTCATTATGACAATGATGACAAATTTCAGGGTCCATATTTGAATCCATTTAGAGTTTTGAATCTCCCCATCGCGCTAGAACTATCTATATTTCATTCATAGTTGCACCGAATAAGATCAATTCGCATTTGTAGAGTTAAAAAATAATTATTTTCTCGTATGAAATTGCAAAAAAAAAAAAAAAAAAAAAAAAAAAAAAAAAAAAAAAAAAAAAAAAAAAAAACCCGAAGAATAGTTTGAATTGCTGTTTCTTTATTTTATTAGTCGTAGCAATAATAGTGAAACAGTAGAAAGAAATTTTCGTGAAAATAACCTTCCCTGGTTTATGAATATCCCTGTATTATACATTATTATTTTAAAACTAATTTTAAAAGAAATATGTTCCTTTCATATACTAAAAAGAGGGCTAAGGACAATAATGTACAAACATTAAGTAGATTTAGACTATGAAATAATTAAATTGATTATGATGATAAAATAAAGAGTTTCAGGAGACGTGAGTTTTGAAAGAAATATCTCTTGATATTTTTCTCTGGAAAGGTAATGAACTACGCCTAAAACCAAGAATAATAAAGTGAAACTCACCTACAAACCGAAGAATTTAAATGAAATATATGAATATCACTGGAAGACTATAAGGAGTGTAACTAAATATTTAATCTATATTAATGTTTTATCTGAAACATTGGCAATAGATAGTCTACTTGAGGACATATATCTGTAAACATTGTTAAAATAACATGTAGTTGAAAAATACATATTATTCTCAAATACAAACCATTTAATTTCCTTAAATTAAGTTTACTAGTTGTAGCAGTCGTCGTCGTAATAATAATAATAATAATAATAATAATAATAATAATAATAATAATGTTTATTATCTAATAAATCTGCAACCATAATTTTTCTGGTAATTTTCGCTTTTTCAAAAATAATTGGTGTGAACATGTATAACTAACCATCCTGCGACCAAAAATCGCTTTTTTGAAAGTTTTGTTTATGTGTGTCTGGATGTTTGTTACCTTTTCTCTCGAATTGAATTGAATTGAAAGAGGTGAATTGGGAGGACAAATTTAAAAGGTACGCAATCGCGTCCTTGCAAGGGGTTCGGGGCTGCAAGAAACTAAATATGTGAGCTCCAAGCCTGTTGGCCACTAGTCTCACTCCGGGTTACGCTGCTCCACTGAAGGAGCTCTAGAAAATTTTGAAGGGGAAAACTGAAAATGGACGTAACCTCTTAGGTACCACATACGCGAATTTTTTTTTTCCCCAACGCGATAATGGCTGAACCGATTTATATGAAAATTGGAATATAAATGAAGTTCGTTCTAACTTCGATTTTAGGCTATATGGCATTCAAAATACTCTATTTAAAAGGGGGTTATAAGGGGGCCTGAAATAAATCTAAATATCTAGCTTATTATTGATTTTTATGAAAAATATTACATAACGAAAGTTTATTTAAAAATTATTTCCGATAAGTTTTATTCTATGCAAAATTTTGATAGGACTGATATTTAACGAGGTAGACGATTTTTAAAATAACAATGCGTTTTATCATCGTCATCTCAGACTAATAGGCTATAGGCCTAATGAAATGAAAACAAATGACTTCGTCTATAAGGGGCAGTGCACAATAACAAACGGAATCTATTCATTTAACACTATTTCATAGGGATATAGCCAAATTGTATGATGGGAATATGTAAATGTTTATCAATATTAACATACAGAGAATGTTCTTGTGTTTGTATGAAGTAATCTCAGATGCTACTTAACCAATTTGTATAATTATTTCACCATTTGAAAATGTGATCACTAGATGGACATAATGCTATATGCCATTACGGTAACTCCTGAGTGAATCGAGGACAGGTAAGATTAAAATAAATTCTTACGCACAGAAAACTTGATATCCTGTCGCAATGTTATATTAATTGATTATTTAAACTTTATTTGGTCCACATGAAATACTCTAATTTTGTACATTTCAGTTTCTTTTTGTCCACAGAACATAATAGCATTTTAAGAGTTTTTTCGTAAAGATGAGTATTTTCTCGGGACCAAAAATATAACATGTCATTTGGAGTAAAAATTAGTATTTTACCGTTGAGCTCACTGGAGCTGAGTAATTTTATAAAGTGTCACGAAATAGTATTCCTGCGCTCATAATTTACCAATATTCGTTTCCTGTGTATCTTAAAATAATCTTTATGTACCACATTCATTTTCATCTCAGAGAATTAACGTACGACGAGAGTGTATTGATTTAGTATGCAGTAATAGTACGTTAGCTTAGCATTCCATTATTTTATAATCCAAATATGAACTATGCTCTTTTGAATTGTGTTAAAGTAGATAAAATGAATAAACTATGCAATAAATGCAATGCAAAAGAATTGGGTAATGAGTCAAACGGATTATCTTGCGCTGTTGTAAAAGTTGTTCCTTCTGAGATTCAAGAGCTCCCAGAACCAATTAAAACCTTACTTATTGTAGTACATCCGTTATCAACACACTTTTTAAATAATATAAGACAGTACAACTTCTTATTCCAAATGGCATCGTTTGGTGCAAAAGAAATACATAAAGTCAATTCTACGCCATCATTTAAAATTGAAGCATAGGCCTATAGCTTAATTGGAAATCTTCTTCTAGCTGAGAGTAAGAGCCTTCAGTTCTTACAAGTATACTTCATTTCAGACGCTGACCAGTTATCTATTAGATCTAATGTAGTATCAATCTTAAAAGTAGAATTGACTGAACAACTCCAAGAAATATTGCATGATAATAATAGTTAAATTCATAGTTTTAAATACAACTTTCAGAATGATTCAGGAGCAAACGACTTACAACGTACAAAAAGCTATTTATTCACTAAGTAATTACAAACCTGTATTTAGATTTAAGTCAGTAATACTTATTCCTAAAAAGCGAAGCGAAGCGCACGGGTATGACTAGTTATTAATATTAATGTGCTAGTCATCAGCAATTGGTCAATAATAGTCTAATACAATAGAAGCATTTGGTATGTGAATATGGAGAAGAATGGAGCGTGTGAAATGGACAGGCTGAATAAGAAATGAAGTTGTATTGGAAGAAAGAATGATGCTGAAACTGATCAGAAAGAGAAAAAGGAATTGGTTGGGTCACTGGCTGAAAAGAAACTATCTCTGAAGGATGGAAGGAATGGCGAACGGGAGAAGAGTTCGGGGCAGAAGAAGATATCGGATGATAGACCTCATTAAGATATTTGATCATATGCGAAGACTAAGAGGAAGGCAGAAAATAGGAAAGATTGTATAATGCTAGGTTTGCAGTGAAAAACCTGCCCATGAGCAACACATGTAGGCCTACATACGTATATGTATGTATGTATGCAAGTATGTATGCAACAATAATATAAGTTGAAATCGATATTTACAACAACAACAACAACAACAACAATAATAATAATAATAATAATAATAATAATAATAATATAATAATAATAATTTATATAAGTAAATTATTATGTTAATGTTAATTAATTGATAGAAATAAATTTAAAACAGTGATAAATGAAAAATTCATCACTAATCGGTAGACCTAATATAGGCCTATTGATATAGGCTACTATAAGAATACTAGAAAAATTACAATGAAAATTAACCCTTAAATTCACAAAGTATCCTATAAGATACATCAGATTAATAGGCTATATGCTATAATTTTAATAGAACAATAGAAAAAAAATTGGTAGGAAAATTAAATTTAACCAAAATTTCAAAATACTATAGTATTGTACAACATATAAAATATGAACATTGCGATAGTGTGTTTTCTTTACAGTCCGACACGATTTAATAAACTAGTGTGAGAAATGAAGTTATGTCAATTTAAGGGTTAAAGACATTTTTTACATAATAAATAACAGAGTATGTCATTCCCATGAACTAAGTCTGTACATTGAGTTGATCGAATTTGCAGCAATAATAATAATAATAATAATAATAATAATAATAATAATAATAATAATAATAAAAATAATAATAATAATAATAATAATAATAATGTTACTAGTCAGTAATGTATGCAAGGAAGGAGGAAAGGAACTGGCTAACCTTCCCCATTATCTCTTAGCTTAGTTGCCTCATGAGTTACGCTTTATTGGTGTTACTTATGAGATCCAAAGCTGTCTTCGGACAGTTGAATAAATGATGATGATAATGATGATAATAACAATAATAATAATAATAATAATAATAATAATAATAATAATAATATATAAATTACATTTTTGTTAAATAAAATGTGAGGATAGTTTTCGATTAATGTCTTAGACCATTATGGCACGGTACGTACTACGAACAAACTTCTCTAGTTCGACAGATGTATGAAGACTCGACTCGAGTTGCGACTTATGCACACTTTGAAACTAGAATGCTGTAGTTCTTCTCCAAAAATGATTTCCTTAATTTCTTTAAACGACTCGCTGTCATAAAACCAAACTGCAAGAGATGATTAAATGTTCCGACATTTCCAAACTGACGACTGCTCCTCATAAAAACAGTCTCGGATGAAAGAAACAAGTAAAAAAAATGCATACATTTTACGACTTTTATTTCTTTTTTATTTTCATTACATTTCCAAACTGCTTTATTCTGAACCTCACACATTTATATTCCACGTAGTCTAGTGTGATATGCCGATGGTGCTTTTTTTATATTGATGCTGGCTTATGTTGTAGGTGGAATATAAAACTTTTGGATAGAATTGTTGTTATTCCCGCAATTTATGTAGACCTGTATCGCGTAATCAATGTACAGGCATCTTAAGAGTTAGAGGGATATAGTAATTTGGCTTCAAACTTATTTTAAAATATTCCCATTGGCATTAAAGCGAACATAAAATATTTTGTTAGCCCTTTTAAAAATAAATAAAACAACTGGAAATAACCTTCCACGCGTTCATTTTATCTCAACACAACAGTAAAGATAATTGCGAATTGAGGTTTTTGAAAGAAATGAGTGTTCAACATTTTTCCTCTGGGAGTCTAGTAGAGGTATTTTAATTCTGTTTACTATGAACTTCTCTGATGGCCGTAATAAGCGTCTTAATTTTGTTTTAATTGCCTTTGATGAAGAAACTTCAAGTAGAATTCAGAAAATATGGCACAAGCCATATCTTAGAGAATAGATGTGCATATTTTGGTGGGGACACATTCCCATTCCTGTAAGTTATGACCAATTCTCGTGGATTGCCCATCCTCTGAACCACTGCCGTGTACATGTGAGAGCATGAGCGGTGTATAGTACCTGGCACAGATGCCTTTAACGCCTTGTTGCAGGCTTGTGCCGAGTTCAGAAATACTAGTTTTATAAAAGTGCCCAAGTTAACAGTGTATGTTGAACTAGAAGGAAGTAGCAAACCCCTTTCAACTCGTTGCAATTATCACACCTTTCCGAGAATGGATATATTGATGATGACTTGAGACGTTCCAGAAGATGCAATTTTCCTTCTGCTTTCCTTTTTTGCCTACCGACAAAAATAACACAAGTTTTTTTTCAGTTTAATTTTCTCCTAAATCTTGTTTCATCATCTCCGTGTAAAAACTGCCAAATGAACAGGCGGATGTGTTATAGAAGATTATTATGTAGCTTTCTATTCAGAGCGTCCAAATGACTAAGAAATTCTTCAAAACTCCCATGGAAGTCTGAAGTCATTTACAGACAAATCTGCATAGTCGTAAGCCAAGTTTCTACCTTATATTTCAGCATAAAGTATGTTCAAGGAAAAATTGAGCTTCGTCAGCAACTTTACAATTATAGGTAGTTTGTTTTGATTCAGTTATTGTAATTATTCCAGTTAAATAGGAAAGCGATTGTAAATGGTTGGAAATTATTATTATTATTATTATTATTATTATTGCTACTATATACGGTACTAGATATACAGGAAACCTAGACTATATCTTAGTCATAAGGGGCTGTATTCATAGACATTCTTAGCACGGGCTTCTGGTGGATGATCAGCGAACAAACATTTTTCGTATTCATAAACCAGTGTTAGCGATATGATATATGATATGAATCCTGTACAAGTAACCAGTAGATAGCCGGGGCTAGTTTAGCACGCTCGTAGCGCGGGCTAGCGAAATGTCTATGGATAGCACCCGAGGTGTCTAGAAATAGCATAGAACTTAAGAGTTAAAACGTGATTCCCTACTTTCAGAAAAATATTACAGGCAATCCTACATAACTAAATTATATTTTACTTTCATAATATGTGCGGGGTTTTCAGTGAAGATGTCTCATACAATTCTGTGATGCTGTGTTGTCCGGAAACACTTTCGGGTAATGTATGACTATATCAATCAAAATTATTGACATAATATTTGCTTAAAAGTACCACCTACATTCCACTTCAATCGTTAGTTAATTCAAAATCTTTTTTTTTTAATAAAATTCTATCATAAACCAATTCTTCCTGGTCTTTCTTCTGTTCCTTAATATATATACTATAGGGTAAAGTTGCCTAATTCCGTGATACATTTTTTTTTTACTGAATATAATTGGATTGGGTATCTTGCTCCGAAGTTCACCAATGTCTCAAAAGTAGGCGAAAGATGCACTCTTTCGAGAAAGATATCTGGCGCTATGGTCGAACTGCAAAGCTTTGACTGACATTCAGTTTAAAAAAGTATCACGGGATTAAGAGTATCACGGAAATAGGCAACTTTACCCTATCAACTATTATTCACAGTCAGAGAGACTAGTTATTCGTTACTGCCTAAGGTTTATTATTATTATTATTATTATTATTATTATTATTATTATTATTATCTTTAAACAATGGTGCAGGTTCATTTCTGCTGAGCATAAAATAGTATTCCAAGTGTTGGACATTACAAATCAATCAAACAGAAGTAGCAGGATTCGGCTCTTGTGAGATATGGCACCGTTAGTATATACTCATCAACTAGATAATATGAAATGAAAAAGTAATTTTAAAAACAAAAATTATTTATTTTAATAATAAAAGTGGAGATAACAATGACTGTAACGTCTGAATAGAACATAGCCTACAGTATTATTACAGATACCGAAATTATTACTTTATGTAGGAACGCCCATTAAAGAAAAATAGACGTAAAATATAAGAAGTAAATTCAACACAGTCGCTACCAATAGTGAAGAAAAGGAGACGTAAAAGCTAGAGTACCCTATAGGCATAAACTTTGGACCAAATCCGTCTCAGTCCACAAATTTCATTTCCTCTACTTCCCTGAATTTTCATCAGGTTGTCTGGTGTTGAAGCCGACAATCTAGCCGTTCGAATAAGGCTATAATAATAATAATAATAATAATAATAATAATAATAATAATAATAATAAACACTGTAGGACAAAGCAGATGGGCTGTTGAGCGACAATAAGATTTGTAAATACTCCTGTACTAATGGAATGGATCTTATGTCTACCTTCGAGATAGACTCTATAGCTGTTTAGTTTTGTGATGGCAGCTTTCTCATATCTTTGTTGCTCTGAGGTGTTTATTGTTTCTCAGGATCAGTTGAGATAAAAGGTCAGGAGGTCAAAGCATTGCATATAATCGTGTAGCGAAAAATGTTTACTTCCACCTGTCTTATCATACAATAATATTAAGACATTGTAATAATATTGTGTGTAAACAGGATTTTTATTACACTCTGTATCAGGCTATCTTTGCTTACAATTGAGCTGTGTCACTCAATCCGACGATTATAACAAACTGTCACCACAGTGTGACAGATCTATAGTGGTGGTTGTAGTGCCGCTGCTGCTGCTGCTGCTGATTATTATTATTATTATTATTATTATTATTATTATTATTATTATTATTATTATTATTATTATTATTATTATTATTATTATTGTTGTAACGGTGATAATAATCTGTCCTGGAGAAAATGAAAAATGTTTCTCTTACTCTGTAAGTGTGATGACCACTTAATAATTCGACTTTTAAACTTGTGAATGATTGAGACGCGTACTTCACATCAACAGGCCGGACTCTTGATTTTGCCGTGACAGGATTGGAATCTTGTTAAACAGGAATTTACATCGAACACAGCACTGGTTCGTACGAGAGGATCTCCATGGAATTATCTTGGCGATCTTAGCATTAGTTTCCATATTGTTTACCGCCTCCGGTCGAAAACTGATGTATCTGGACCAGTTCTTTAACGATCTTTGTTCCTCCTCCCCAAGAATATTATAGCGGTGTTCATGGATGGTAAAACCATGCAGTATCGTAAACAATATTGAAGATAGGCCTATATACATTTTTTTTTGCAAAATAAAAAGTACTTAAAAGCGTTGCTTTATTTTCGGAACAGCTCTCTACGATTGTTTATGCTTTATTAATTAATTATTCATTAGTTCATTCATTTCATTCATTCATTAATTAGTCGGTCTCGGTAGCGTAGTCGGTATAGCGTTGGCCTTCTATGCTCGAGGTTGCGGGTTCGATCCCGGCCCGGGTCTTTGGCATTTAAGTGTGTTTAAATGTTACAGGCTCATGTCAGTAGATTTACTGGCATGTAAAAGAATTCCTGCGGGACAAAATTTCGGCACACCGGCGACGCTGATATATCCTCTACATTTGCGAACGTCGTTATATAAACCATAATTTAAATTTCATTAGTTAATTAATGAATTCAAGTAATCTTTTTTTCCAGGACAGTTAGTTCCCAATGATTGTTTATATTTTATTTATTCACTTAAGTAATCTTTTTGGAACAGTTCTTTATGATTGTTTATATTTTGTTTACATATTTAATATGGTCATTTATATTTTATTTATTTATTTATTTAATCTAAATTCTCTCCTGTAACTCTAGAGAACTAGGTTCGATTACTGTCACAACAGTGGACATTTCTCTTCCATAGAAACTGAGCTTGCTTGTAACTGTCTTAAGCGACACCCTTGCAGCATAAAAGCTTTGATCATATATACCCAGATAGCTCGGCCTTATAGGCTTTGACCGTAACAACTTTTGTCAGGTTTACTATGCTGCCATCTAGTTGTTACATAAGGAGTCGCGTCATAATTCCCATTTGAATTGCATTAACGACTGTACTGCCATCTCGTGTTCGTTTACGGCGGACGGGTGGCGATCCTGGCAGTTGTGCTCTTCAAAGTGCTGCCGATTTTAAACATAAGTTAGGGATGATCTATCTGTTACATATATGATCTTGTACTTTTAAAACTTTGTTGGCAGTTGAGAATCATCTAAATAATAATAATAATAATAATAATAATAATAATAATAATAATAATAATAATAATAATAATAATAATAAAATTCACAGCTTTCTGCCCAGGGGCAGGTCTTTCACAGCAAACGCAGCATTCTCTAGTCTTTTCTATTTTCTGCTTTCCTTTAGTTCCCGCATACTAATCATTTATCTTAATGTTGTGCATCATGTGATATCTCTTTCTGCGCCATCCAGTGCACCCTTCAGTAGGCACATTCTTCTCAGCCAGGACCCAGCCAATTCCTATTTCTCTTCCTGATCAGTTTCAGCATTCATAATACCTACAAAATGAAATAGGATCTACATCCCAACTTCTCTGTGGCGCAGTAAAACGTACTTCATAAAATAGAATAAAACCTGAAATACTTCTTTAAAATATCATAAAGTCCTAGCAGTAGGTCTAACTTTGTATGACTGTGAAGGTTGGACCTTCGTCGAAAGAAAGAAATAAAAAAGATAATATGATCTTAAGAAATGCGATTTTTGAGACCTTTAGCAGGGTACAATAGAAATAAATGATACAATGCGAAGGGAGAGGAATTAAATATACCACAATTGTATCTGTAATTAATTTTTATCGAGAAAAAATGGCATTTATATCTACACAGGATGAATGACAGTTGAATATTAAAAATATTTTATATCACTAACTACAAGGACCAAGAAACAATAAAGGCCTTCAATGAGATGGAAATGGAAGTTCAAAATGAAGCTGAAACAGGACAACATTATCCTTGAAAATTATGCCAAGAAGAACATGATGATTGTAATAATTAATTTAAGAATTGGGGTCCTTTGATCCACACTGTTTTCAATCTGCCGATTCTGAATCATCACTAGAAATTAAAAAGTCGTGAAACTGGCATGTGAGTGTAGCAAACATTTTACGTTGAAGACTATAACACTATTAAGAATAAACACAGGACATGGACACACACCGAGTACGTGTACATTTGGGAAATATATTTTTTTCATATTGCGCCTAAAATCAATCTCGAATTCGGAGAATTTGTACTTTTATACGCTATTGTTTGAACCACAGCGAAAGATTGGCAGTAGTGGTAGTGGTGGTAGTTTGACTAGGTACCGCCAGGGTCATGGATATTCGTCCATTTTCGAGGTGAACTAGATTTTGTTTTAGATGTAAAAACGCAACGACTCTACAAGACAGAGGTCTCTCTCCGTATGTTTGTTTAGTGTTAGTTAAAAAATAATTTGGGACCTTCTACAGTACATCACAAGGAATAAAAGAATTGAGAGAGAAGCAATGTTCATTCTGAAGATAATGGACAAAGGCTTGGTTTATTGGAAGTACTAATTCCTGTACAGTAAGTTGTTTGTGTAGTAAGAAAGAATTGATTAATATATATTTTTTGAATGTACGCAGAAATTTTTATTTTCTTACTGTTAATATTTGAAGAAATTGAATGTGTATTCGAAAACAGAAATTTTTAATTCGTCAAGTCTGGTTTGTGTTATGCAATTTTATAGTCTGCGTTACTGATACATTAGACATGTTTCGTGGAAATTTTGTGACGCCTTGCTTTGATTGAATTCTTATGTCTCCCGGATGCATATTGACGTCATTTCGCTTTCTGTATACGGTAACATTAATTTTAATTGTTTCCTTCATTTCAATTGCCTCTTTGATTGTAGATTCATACTTAATCCCCCGGCTTTTCTGTTTCATGTTTTATTTACCGCTCTTTTTATTATGTTCCTTCTGTTCTTTTCGTTTTTTATTTTTAAGATTTTTTATACATTACCTTTATTACACTTTACTGATTATTTTTGTTGCATTACCGGTCATGACATATTGATTGAATTATTGCACTCTTTTAAGATATACAAAATTCGTAAAAGTTAATTTGTTTCCTTACTTAGTGCTTTCCCTCTTGTTCCTGCTCCTCGCAGCTTAATTCTTCACTTGTTTTCCAGAGCAATAAAATCCGTAATTTCTCAGCCTTTTCTTTCCGCTCTATTTTTTTTTCTTCGTATTTTGTGCAGTTTATTTTATTAATATTCCCCTCTCCCATTCATGCTGATCTCGATCTCGTACTTGGCTTGGTCTGAGCCACTTTATATATTCTTTCAACATCATCTTTCTACGTAATCTCGGCGTAATCCTTTTTCCTGATTAACTCAGTGACTCTCGCCGTTGTACTTACGGTCTATTCATGATTTTTCGAATTTTGATATTATTTTCAGAATTTGTACCAATCCATCTTCTCATAATGTCCTTGCTGCCCCATACATATCTTTCTGAAAAACTCGTTTTTTTACGTTCCTCTCATACCACCGATTATTATTCCTTGTCTTCTATACTTATTGACAAAATGTTTATAACACTGTAGTAATAAATGCTTTATCAACATTAGTAGTAGAGTCATTTAATTCCCTAGGAACATAAGAGCATCAGCAAGATATCGTCATCAAACTTTGTATTTTGTTCAATTATTTCACCTCTTTTCATATTTTACCTGTCTTTGTTAATTGAGGCGCTCGGGCGTAAAATATGGTAACTGACATTTTGGCCAAAAGTGAGATATGTAGCATATAATATGGTATCTTACATTCTGCGTCTAATGCAGTAGTTAGTTTTCCAACATCTCAACAGATGGCAGAAGTATACAGATTTTACTTTCCTGGTAACTATACAAACTTGCATGTATAAATGTTTACCTACCTAATAACTTCAAAACACGAAAACGTCACTTACCATGCTTTATGAGCGAAATTCTCACTTCTTCCTCTCTTCTTTCCGTCTTTCTTTTTCCTTGTGGTTTCCAGTTTACTATTTATTTTTTGTTGTTGACCTTTCAGTTCCATTTCCGTCTCAAAAATCTGTTCCATGATGACCTGGGTTTCGTTTGTCATTCTCCATAAATCATTCGTTTGAGATTATACCAATAACCGTCAGATTTTCTGATATTTGGGACTCTCCGAAGGCATCTGTTTGTAAAAGGTTTTAATTCGTTGTTTATTTCTTGGATAATTATTCATTTCTCACATCTATATAAGAGGTAGAGTTCACATTAATGCTGAAGATTTTTAGTGTAGTTCTCACGGAGATATTCTTTGATTTTTGAAGTTTTATATAATTGGGCAAAGGTGGCATTGGATGCGAAATATGGACCTTGAAACGAGACAAATGAAGAACCACAGCAGAAGAAATTAAATTTTTAAGGAAAAAAAAAAAGATAAATGCACGTATCAGCATCAGAAAATAAATAAAGATATTTACAACGAATTAAAAACTGACATTTTTGACAACAAATTAATTAATACAAAACTAAATGAATCCAACATGTTCGGATAATATACAGGGACAGGATTTCCACAATTATCTCAAATACCACAGGCCAGAAGTAATCAAGAGTGTCCTCTAAAGAGACTTCTTGATGACTGAAGACAGAAAGGGTCATATAACCCAATTCCATAATAGTTTGATGATGATTATGATTATTATTATTATTATTATTATTAGGGGAGAGTCGGGTAGTATCGGACATCGGGTAATATCGGACAGTGCGTTTCTTTCATCTACCACCATATGGTAGTACCTGAATGACATGATTACGTTTCTCTATGCGACAACACAGAAACGTAACCATGTCAATCAGGTACTATCATCGTGTGGTAGATGAAAGAAACTCACTGTCCGATATTACCCGATGTCCGATACTACCCGACTCTCCCCTATGCCTAATTTGTACTCTTCCTCATTGTCATATTTTTCTTCCTCTTCTACTTTCTAACACTAATTTTTCAGATTAATGGAATTTGTGCACTGTTCCTTATTTGTTCCAATAATGATTACATTTTTATTTCCTTCGAGTACTTTTTATTTTTTTCTCAACTATTTTATCAAATTGTTCCCTCCCATTCTTATTACGTACTGACCCCATACCTGTTTCTCTGAACCACTAGGCCTAAATGGTGGTTGTATTTGACATTCCTCTCTGTATTACTATATAAAATTCTGTGTTTTATCACCGTTTAACATTTTTCTTAGCACTATAATCTCTGAAGTATTCAGAATTTGCATTTCTCATATTTTATTACGTTATTCCTGAGCTAACCTAACTTATAGGTTAAACGCGTTGAGCTTCTTTAGTTATCGTAAGCGGATGAAGGTTCGTAAGCGACTTGTATCATTCTTACATTAAGGAGCGCCATGTGCAGAAAACCGGTCGCCGGAATGATCTACCCTACTTTTCCTTATTCTGAATAAAAGCCGAGGCGGACTCTGCTGAGATCTGTATTGTGTAGAGATGCTGCTTTATCCTAGGAGAGTCAACATTTGATGACCTCAAAAATACTACAGCCAAAGACATTTTTACGGCATCTCAACTGCTAGCGTAGGCCTAAAAGAAACAGAAACGGATGTTTATTCCGATTTAAAAAATGCTTGAGTCTATTACGGGGTTTATTCTCCGATATTAATAGTGTCTTTATTATTTGCTCTTTTATCACTCTTAATCACTGTTATCTCTTGTATCACTCTTAATCACTGTTATCTCTTGTATCACTCTACATCACTGGTACCTATGTTACCTTCATTATCGACATGAATCAAATCTTTGTTTAGCTTTGAATATTTGTCGCCGAGTTTAAGTAGAAATGAAATCGTAAGATTGAGTAATAGATTTTCGGCCAAAATCAGAATTTATTATTGTGAGAGAAAATAAATTAAGCCGTGGTTACTGATTTTTTATCACACCTCTGCTTTACTTTATAGTAGCGAGGCATGGATGCTAAAATACTGATAAAAAGAGACTCGGCGCTTCTAAAATTAGGATTTTACGACCTTTACTGCAGGTTACATTAAGAGATAAGTTCAAAAGTGGAGGTATAAGAAAGGAATTAAAATATAACGACAGATATAGTATAAGACATTAAAAATATCTTTGAAAGAATATCTCCTGAACGTCTGCCATGCTAAGGATATGTTTATTATCAGGAGGCAGGCGGAGTGTCTTTAGTACGTCTAGGAGTAAGGCGGAGAAAACAGTTTCAATCGTCGCTGTTTGATCTTGAATGAGTTCAAAACTGAATTACTGTAGGGACTGAGAAGAAAAATTAAGCACAATACGAGTAAATTGAAGAAGCCAGACCAAAGCATTGAAATTTCCTTCAAGTGGGGACTAGGTGAATGATGTTCAAGATGAATAGAATGAAATACAGTAGAAGAATATGGATTTTCATGGATTTAGGCAATATCACCGTTTTGGAGCCACTTGTCTCGGACCTGAACAGTCGCCAACTTCCAGTTTGGGCTAGCCAGAACTGAGTTGGCGAACCGTTAGATCTATTACAATAGGCCTGCTATTATGATTAAGCAGTTCCGATACTTCGGAGATATGAAGTTTCGACACACGGTTAAAAATCCAAAAATATTAATTTCGATAATTTTAGAAAATGAGGAAGAAGAAGAAAAAGAAGAAGATGATGATGATGATGATGATGGCGATATACGTATGGCGCCACATAGAATCTTTTAACGTCATTAAAGTTACTCTTAATTTACATATCTCCTTCAGTCGGCAAGTTGTCGGTGGAAGCGGTTTCACAATTTTTTAAGCTTCAAGCCTTTATTAGAAAATATTGATCATATTCCGTTTTCACGTGTAAAGCTTGCTATATGTAAATCAAACCTATTTTAATTTTAGAGTGTTCTTTTCTCATTTACATTATATGAAGATTTAGTTCCGGCGTTTTTGAATGAAGTACGCGACACAGCTACGGTCCTAAAGAAAGCAGTAGAAAGTGATTTACTTTTCAGTATTTACAGAAATGCGGAGCGGTTGTATGGGTTTCATGTTAAAGAAATGTATTAATTATTTTTAGATGTATTTGTACCGATTGTTTTTAATAAATTATTATGACCTTGTTAAGGTGATTACGAAAATAACTGTTGATGAAATCATAAGCTCTAAGAGCAAAGTTTAAATAAAAATCGTTACGAAAACCTTTCGCAATTTCATGAAGGTTATTTTATCATTTTTTTTCAGAATGTTCCTCCTCAATCTTATACATAGCGAACTGATCGGTTTCGTATTCTTACTGATAAGAAGGCAATTTAGTAAAGCCGCTTTCATGTAGACTACTGATTGTATTCAGGACAGAGGCTGTAGACTATTTATATTCAGGACAGATGACTGTTTATATTCAGGACAGAGGCTGTAGACTAATTATATTCAGGACAGATGACTATTTGTATTCAGGACAGAGGCTGTAGACTAATTATATTAAGGACAAATGACTGTTTATATTCAGGACAGACGGCTGTATACTAATTATATTCAAGGCAGATGGCTGGAGACTAATTATATTCAGGACAGATGACTTTATATTCAGGGCAGACGGCTGTATACTAATTATATTCAGGACAGATGACTGTTTATATTCAGGACAGACGGCTGTAGACTATATTCAAGGCAAATGGCTGTATACTAATTATATTCAGGACAGATGGTTGTTTATATTCAGGACAGACTACTGTAGACTAATTATATTCAGGACAGAGACTGTATACTAATTATATTCAGGCCAGACGGCTGTAGACTAATTATATTTAGGGCAGGGGCTGTATACTAATTATATTCAGGGCAGATGACTGCAGACTAATTATATTGAGGACAGATGGCTGTAAACTAATTATACTAATTATATTCAGGACAGAGGCTGTATACTAATTATATTCAGGACAGATGGTTGTTTATATTCAGGACAGACGACTGTAGACTAATTATATTCAGGACAGAGACTGTATATTAATTATATTCAGGCCAGACGGCTGTAGACTAATTATATTTAGGACAGGGGCTGTATACTAATTATATTCAGGGCAGATGACTGTAGACTAATTATATTGAGGACAGATGGCTGTATACTAATTATACTAATTATATTCAGGATAGAGGTTGTATACTAATTATATTCAGAATAGATGGCTGTGTACTAATTATATTCAGGACAGATGGCTGTAGACTAATTATATTTAGGACAGAGGCTGTATACTAATTATATTCAGGACAGAGGCTGTATACTAATTATATTTAGGACAGAGGCTGTATACTAATTATATTCAGGACAGAGGCTGTATACTAATTATATTCAGGACAGAGGCTGTATACTAATTATATTCAGGACAGATTGCTGTATACTAATTATATTCAGGACGGACGACTGTAGAATAATTATATATTCAGGACAGACGGCTGTAATGTACGAAACTTGTCTAGCGTGGGGGTTGCTATCGTGAGTTTGAATCTCGTTTCAAGTGTAGGGTCTATATTTTTATTAGCTGTATGTTAAATATTGTCACTTTAGGTCTTAAGAATTTCATTTCAGCTGTTTCTAATTTCTTTTTATATCTGATCTATTTGTTTTCCAATTCTTACAAAATATGTTTTAGTAGGCACTGTCATTACTTTATAGGACTTTATCCGTGTTCTCTGCATTACCTTTTTTTCCTTCAGGATTCTCTGAATAATGCCACATATTATTTGCAATCTGTTGTCTTGGGAGATATTTGACGTCACACCACAAGGCAGAAGAGGACATAGTAAGAATTAGTGAATAGATGAATAATAAATGAATTAAAGAAAGGAAGAAAAGAAAAACAAAGATGGTTCCTAATAGGTTACGTCCATTATCGTTCCCCCCCCTTTCTAAATTTGTTAAATTTCTTCAGAGGAACATTTCCCGAAATGAGACAAGTGGCCAACATGCTTGGAACCAACGTAATTGCCCACTGACCTAAGACCGAAGTTCTATCCTGCGAATGTTCCTTTGATTTATTGTCGATTTAAAAGGACACAGGACAAAAAAAATAATGAAAAGAAGTGTTAAATACTGGTGGGGATTAGGGAGAGAGTGAGAAAAGGGGACGAATTGAGAAATAAAGAGGAGGAGAGAAGCAATTAATAATGAAATGTATTCGGAACTTTCGTTCTATGGTTACACGATAAACTGTGTTCATCTGAGAAGATCTGCTCTGTGCAATCTTCGGAATTTGAACCCGGTGCTCGACGTGTACATCTGTAAATGTCTAACATCTATTGACATTTTTATCGACCTTACATCCTCTAACGCGATTCACTGATGCAGAAACGTATTAAATTAATTCAGGAGTAAAGAAAACACATTACTATGCGATTATAAAGGTCATGTTGGAAAAAATTGGTGTTTGCAGGAGAGAAGCCGGCGGGGGGTCTTACGACTAGGGATATGGCCGAGCCCTGGGGGTATTTATAACCACTGGCCACATACTGACCAGAGATGCAGTTATATCTAAAAAAAGTTAAATAAAGGAAGATAAAAAGTGTAGTAGACCTAGTAGTAAGAGAAGAAGATACTGAAGATGTAAAAGAGGATCTATACATTATTGTAAGAACGCGGAAATGCTTTCCACCGACGGTCGAGAAGTTGGTTGGGTTAGGCTCGTAAGCTATACTTTATTTGCAAGCAGCCGCTATAATATATAGGGCCTACCTACCTACTGTTCGCTTCAACATCATCGTATATTCTGCCTACCTGGGTTAGTGGAAACCAAACGATGTTACCACTACAGCTGATGCTAAAATGTACGGCCACATTTCCCTGAGGCGATTAACAAGATGGCGGAATTGAATGACCGAGTGTCGTGTTTTGTAAGTTATCTCAAACTATAACGGTAGAAGTAATATTTTTTTTATTTCGTACAGTGGACAGTTTCCTCCTCGGAACGTTATTTAGTGCTACAGATTTATTGCAAAAATCTATTACATTCTTTTAAAGTGTAGTCTTAGGGTTCAAGATTACACATCGGGCTGTCTTATAAAATGGATGTTTCTTACGTGATAACGGACCAATTCCGCATCCTCTTCTTTTTATTATTTTTATCCTTGGCTCATTGAAGATCGCCGCA
Organism: Periplaneta americana; assembly: GCF_040183065.1. Classification (NCBI taxonomy): domain Eukaryota; kingdom Metazoa; phylum Arthropoda; class Insecta; order Blattodea; family Blattidae; genus Periplaneta; species Periplaneta americana. The sequence continues at coordinate 95,385,345 of NC_091131.1, read as the reverse complement.
CCTAATACAGTGTGTGTATATCTAATTTGAAAGGACTATCTCTCTTATGCTACTTGATTTATTAATGATTTACGTGCCAGTTTTGTTGCTAGGTAGGCAATGATAGGAGTGTTAAGCTGGCATTCATCTTAGCGTCCATTATTTATAAGCCTATGTCGCGTTGAATACAAAAAAAATCACTGTTATATTTAGACTAGGAGTGACTATCTTCAGGTAGTACTTTGAACTTGTAACAAAGTTGAAATCTTTAATAAGTAATTACATTATCTATAAATCTACTTTGTATCGTGTGTATTTATTTATTTATTTTACCTAATGCTCAGGCATATTGAACAACTGTCGTCACCCATTAGTCTTTAAACTCGTTGTGACCAAATATTTTCAGGCATTTCATTGAATTCGTGACAAAGTTGTAAAAAAGTTATTTCCAATTAAGTATAATCCTACTTGTGTGCTAATGTATCGACTAATACAATAAAACAAATCGTTCTGCATTGATATCCAGATTGGTGGTAATGGTCAAGGTAAATGGCAGTGATAATGAAGGAGAAGAAAAATTGACAGTGAATTCCTGGTACCGAAGAGTTTGAGTCTTCTATTAAAATTACGGTACCTACTTTTCAGGCATTTTATTTGCAATGGCAGGGCCCTTAACTTTCCGTTATTCGCCCCGACTCTACGAGCGTGGCTCATAAATGTGGCTAGCTTCGAGAATTTTATCGTCCTTACAATTTTCGGCCACCCTCTCAGTCGGATTTGAATACGTGAACCTCGGATCCAGCGGCCTAAATAATATATGCAAGACCACCGTTGGCGACGTGACGATAAGAATGTGAGAGGTTCTTTCGTATAGATATCAGTTTAAATTGGACCACATTCTGCAGAAAGGAACCAACTCCCAAATAAAATATTTAATATCTAAATAATTAAATAATTCCAAAGATCCATAATTTGAACAGAGATACGTCGTATAATTCGCTTTTTGTTAAAGCAATAAGTATGTAGGTATGTTTACTTGTGAATTTATCACTCACGTTTAACTTTAAAGTGCATTTTTCTCAGTTTAGGTATAATGTGAGTCGGTTACTTTCTGCAAAATGTGGTCAAATTACAGACACCTTGAGTAGTTGTTGCAATGATAGAGCAGTCGCAGAAACTAAAACGAGAGTCGAACTGTGCACAGAAAACCTTTTTCTTCAGTCGCACTGTCCTATGGATGGTCAAACTTTTGATGCGTGTGTTGCAAATCTAGCCTACCAGTTGCTGGATAATCTGCGTTGGATTCAGAAGAAAGTTATTCAAACGGAAACACTTTGGCTCGGGGAAACAATATTTTTATTCCTGTTAATCTCATTTAAAGATTGTGATAAATAGTCATAGTTTAATATTATGATTTAAGTTGAACTTTGTTTTTACGTCTGTAGGGACATACAATCCTCACAAAAGTTTCTGTTTCACCTGTAAAAGGTACAGTAGCTGAAATTCTACTACATTTCAGCAAGTTCAAAGAATTAAAATTCATAAAAATGTAATATTCAAGTATAATACTTAATGACAGGTCTCAAATTGGGGTAGAAAATGCTACATTGATATCTGCGTTTGTACATACTAGGAGATCTGAACGCAAGAATTGGTGGTAGAATTATTTTTGGCATCAGTCAGTTTCTCTGAACTCCCACTGCTTTCTTTATTCAATCACTTTACTTTCTCGTCATTTTTCTTCTCTTTTCTCACTTTTCGTATTTTCTTTTTCTCCTCTTGCTCTTTCCCTTCTCATCTCTTTTATTCTCATCACCAGTTCGCTATTTCGGGCGTTGATTATGGTTATTCGTAGCTTCCTTCTCTTTTATAGACATGCTTAATCTATATTTTTCCTTAATTCAAAGATGAGTTATCAATATTTACGATGAAAATTACATTTATATCACTGAGAGGTCTTCAAAGCGCCTTATCAACTTCCACACCATATCAACGCAGACATAACCGATTTGTTTATTTCTTACTCAAAATAAAATTTGGAACCAATAGAATCCACTCTTCGATTACTTTTATTTCAACGTGAACATTAAAATAAATCTACTGAATAACTTTGCTTTTAGTTAGGAACATATATTTTCTATTTATTGTATTCTGTATCATAAATGAAACACTTGTCTTAAATCCAGCGTGACTTACAAAAAGTGAAATTCTGAAAGCTGTCTAAAAACGAATATGTATTTGAATGGGCGTAAGCCAATATAAGTATGAACTTATTTTCGTGCCGTTCTTAGGTATAAAATACGTTCTTTCGTATAAAATCAGTAAATATTTGTCAAATTAGCCACTATGGTGATGAAGGTGGGGCAAAGATTTAGCCGGTGTGCTATAAAATTGATAAAATAATCATTTCCGACTCAATTATCTGTAAGTTTTATACAAAGAATTTTGACATGTTTTCACCTGATGAAGACACAGTCGGTATAAATTTCAACCGTAATACTGGAACGTAGTCTTCAAAATTTTTTAGATTCTTGTATCAATACTAGAATATTATCCAACATCACTTATAAGAAATAAGCTTCTCACTTTATAAGTGTGATTATAAAGAGATTTTTATAATCGAGTAAATATTAAATTTTTAATTCCATTGGTATGCTTTTGTATAGGCCTATTTCTTATATTATTTTTCCTCTATATATTTTAATGCGTTTTGATTATTTTAAATTCATTTTAGGCTTATAAAACTAGCATTGTCATACGTTCAGAAAAATATGAGCTATGTTTATTCCCATTTTTGGGCCTCAAAAATTTTCCCGTCCGATATGGGAAAAGGGTGATCATTATCCCGATTATGAGTAAATAAATACCATGATTTTCCCGATTATGAGTAAATAAATACTATGATTTTTGTAGCCTATATATATATATATATATATATATATATATATATATATATATGGTCTTACTAATAAAAACTCTATATACAGACGCGTAACTGTCTTATACTTATACAATGAATAGCTCGTTCATAAGTAGTGTGTAAATTCCTTACTAATAATCACTACATAATATGTCGTGTATAACAGTATAACTGTTACACAGCTACATCATAGTTTCGTCATTACTTCATTACGAAAGGTAATAGAATATCTGAGGTTCTCTATTGCATCCGGTAGACCGCTCTGGTGTGCCGTGTTAATTATCGATAGTACAACTGGCTCTGATCGATTACCACACTATATTTTAGTCAAAGAGTACAAGTTACAGCAATATTATTCTAATTATTCTATGCTCTTTGTGTTTTTCTTCTGTGGTTACAAGGCAACCATCATCATAAAATTACAGTCGATACGAACAGCTGTTAGAGGGGCGGCCATTTTTTCTCTGCATACAACGCTTAAACAAGGGGTTTCGTGTATATCGTGTATATAACTACTGCAAAGCAATTCCCATTATATTGTTACAGACTGTTTATACATCCATCTCTTATGCATGGTTTATTAGTAACTTTTTTCTCAACGCTGCATAAGTTTCGTATAAAAACTATACACGGTTTATTAGTAACACCATTATTGTTTAATAATTTATTTCAGAGCAGAACGGTTACTTAATTTAATCACCAGTAGCCTGAATCTGTAGGTATATTGCGCAGAATGTAATAAAAAAATCTATATCCATATTCGGAATTTAATAAAAAATCGCCATCCATGATCGGGTGGAATTAAATCAGTTGAATAAAATACGTAAATAATGTTCAATTTTTGGACTCTTTTAGTTTTATGAGTCTCAGTTCATGTTGCAATGCTTGGGCCTGAAGGTTAGCTTCTGTGCCATTCAATACAATTCTTAATGGCTGTGGGCCTGTAATCATTCAGGAGTGCAGCATGATGTAGGCCTACCTGCCCTCTTTAATGGATGGAAAGCGTTGAGAGTGATTTAAAAATTAAGCCTTGTCATTCCTTGTGTGTCGTTAAAACTTGAAACATGTGAAGTTCAAGCTTTTAGGGTTGTCGATTTGAAACGATTTATAAAATAAATTGAGTCTCCACGAAATGTGGAGACTCTGCCTACATCAGAACGAAATCAAATGTGAGTATAGTCATGTCTTCAAACCAGTGTTTTATGCAGAAGGAACATATAGGAGATCTCAATGCATGAAGTTTTATACTTCGGTTACAGCCTACATCGGTCACTGCATTGGTCCTGATATTTGCTGAAGTCCAAACTGATATAATTTACTCTAACTCAGGCTATATTACAGATGAACTAACATGAACTTGTTACAAGTCTTAAGTTAATGTGTTAATGTGTTTCCATACAAGTTTTTCCCTTGAACATTTATATATTACAATAAATGAAATATGTGTATGATATAATATAATATAATATAATATAATATAATATAATATAATATAATATAATTTTTTGTATAAAATATTATCTTGTTATGAAAAAAATTACTTCTAAAATATCTATCTATACTAAATAAATTTTACAAGATAAAGAGTTCATCCAAAGGGCTGGGCTCGGCAAGAGTACCCAAAACGCTCATTGCATTTCCGCGTTGAATTGCAATACTTAAACGTTGACGCAAATAAGTAGTGCAACGACGATCACCGGTAATGGAGATCAAAATTTGACCGATTTGAGATTCCAAAACTTTAGCGTCATGACTCCAAGGACCGAAGGTCTCCACAGCAAAGGGGAATTGTCTAAAAGATGAGCACACTTATTGACTTTTTTCACGGCTAATTCATGAACTTTGATTTGTTAGCCGTGATTCATAATATATTAAGAACAATTTGGCCAGACATGCAAGCCTACGTACTTAACCCTTAAATTCGCGAAGTATCCTATAGAATACAACAGGTTAATAGGCTATATGCTATAATTTTAATAGAACAATAGAAAAAAAATTGGTAGGGAAATTAACATATAAAATATGGACATTGCGATAGTTGTTTTCTTTACAGTCCGACACGGTTTAATAAACTAGTGTGAGAAATGAAGTTTTGCCAATTTAAGGGTTAAGTGACATTTACATGAATTTTACTAAGTTCAGGTGCTTTTAAATGTTTCATTACCTGTATTGATATCAAATACCTTATTATAATAATACCGGGCAGCTAGCAGTTCTGCGCGCGACCGACGCTGGTGCTGCTACCTAGGTGGACGGTGTGGCGATACTCGCGAAACAGGCTGTAATCAACTACAATGTATATTGTTGCTGGGCTAGTTAATAGTTTTATTAATTAGTGCTGTGTTAAAATGTCAGGGTGTATATGTGCTATTTATAATTATTGCTACAAAATTACAGCATTACGAATTGCTCCAAATCATACTTTCGATTTCTGAGGGATCGTAAAACGTGAGTCAACAACACTCATTAGTAGGCCTAATTCCTTCGTCTTTGTCTTGGTAGAAAAATACAAATTAGCTTTTTTATTTAGACTTAGGCCTAATAAATGAATAGAAGTTAAAATGTATTAGAAATTTTAAGGTTTTATCGGATTAAGTTTTATTGTTGTCCACATGGCTTTACTAATTATTACAAGCATCAGATTACTATCAATTTTATCTTTGCAGTTGTCAGCAATGCGTATATGAAGCGTTATTGTAAATTCATTCTTAATGTCAGAATTGATTTTGTCTCACTTAAAAAAAAAATGTAACAATTAATTACGGAAAGTAATATGAAGTATGCAATATTTGTCATAGTATTCAGCTTTATATAAGATAATTTTACATTAAATACTATTCAACATTTCTTAAGTGTTTAATATATTATTCCACATTAGTAACTCACGTTTTAAACAATAGTCCGAATCCCGCTATGTTAATATTTGTATTTGTGGACGTAATTCCACGCCACTCCGCTAGATGTCAGGTCAGCGATATTTCTCACTCACGTCAATGCTGCTAGTATACAGGTGTCCGGTATTATTATAGTAAGGTATTTGTTGATATGTTGTAGTTATAGAAGCTAAACTCTACACATAGGAGAGAGTTTAATAAAGGAATAGAAATGATAATGCATAACTGATAGCATGGAAGGCATCTATGTAATGTACTAAAACATATTATAGGGTCCTTCATATATGACGCTTTCCTCACACCGAAAGCTGAGCGACATTTTCTGTTATGCGCCTCGCACAGTTACCGCGAAATCGGCCGCTGTTTCTACGGTAACTTTAGTTCCTAAATTATTTAAAGGGGGAAAAAATTTATAAGCGATTTAAAAATGAATACAAATGCATCTTATCTGTGTCACAAGAGGTGTTCTCTTCTCAATCTTGTGGGATATTCAAAATAACTTTCGGATATATTTTTTTTCCGTTTTTTACATACTAATTTAAAACTACAAAAACTCGTTGCAATATGCTGCACACTATTCTCAAATAGATAAAACAAAATAGCTTGAACTAAACTGTACCCGAATAATTATTTCAGTGCTCTCAATCAATTAGTAAAAACACAATAGCTTACACTACACTATGCACGAATAAGTAATCTCTTCAGTAGCTTACAGCAGATTGAGGTGAGCGGCACGTATGTAACGCTAGGCAAAAACTGTTGAACTTCGTCGCGTACAGAAGACGCGCTGTGGGTGGCAACGTTTCTGTTCGTTCCATGATGTTATATGTGGAGAACGCTGTAAACAGCCATTTCTTCTTCTTCTTTGATTATCATTCTTTAGGCCATTGCACCACCTTTCGAATTTATTTTTAGCAACAAAATATATTTCTGTGATATAAGTATGAAAACATACGTAATTATTCCCATTCTTAATTTACATGAAGATTAACTTCAGTGTTCCCAAAAAAAAAAAAAAAAAAAAAGATAATAGCTTGCACTACACTGAACACGAATGAATAATCCGTTCAGTGCTTTCAAACAATTAGAAAGAACACAATAGCTTGCACTACATTACGCACGAACGATTAATCCCTTCACTAACACAAGAGACTGAGGTGAACTGCACGCATGCAACGGCTGAGAAGCGCCCTTGAACTTAAGTGCGTACGACAGGCGCACTGTGAGAAGCAACGTTTCTATACGTCCGGTGACTTCATAAACGAAGGACTCTTCTCATAATAATTTCCTCCTCCTTATTCTTCTGAGAATATCATTTCTATTATTTCCTTCAGCTTTATTCATTTGAATATTAATAAAGTTTTACGTTTTTATATTACTATTTTTGGATTGTAACTAAAAGAATCACGAAAACAATGGAAGATCATCGCATGGCAAAAAATTCAAGGTACAGATCTATGGTTAAAAGGGACTGTTTGTAGTCTAAGTAAACGTATGAAAAAATAATTCATCCTTCATAAGAGCCGAATAATCGTATTAAAAGAACGGAAGCAAATTTGAAGAAAGCTAAAGTCAGCTTCTCATTTCGGAAGACAACAGTTTAAAGTTTCATGTAAGTAGATTGTTACCTTCGAACACATACAGTATTCATGGAAGTATTTAAAAATATTGGCCATGTGTCTATTCTACGTTTCTATTAACAAAAAGTAACGTCATGAGGTTTTTTTAATTGTTTAGAAATGACGTAGAAAATTTGTAGTGCGTAATCGCTGCCCTTCTACATTTCAGCATTTGGCAATACGAATTGTTGATATGCTTCCATGTTGACGCTTTTACGAACTCGGTTCATTAAAGTATTCCCATTTGGCTGTTGCCAAAATTCCATTTCTCTTCCTTCCCACATCAGTTTGTTGGTTTCATTCGGGTAAGAACAATAGTTCTTATTTACGGATGATGAAGGTTTTGGCTCTTAACACGTGATTAGATTCCGTTATGCTGTTCATCAATTGTATACGCACGTAGTAATGTGGTACCTTTCATCCTTCCCTAATTATTTAAGCTTATATGAAGAATGGAGCTTACCTCACTTAGCGGCGTGCTACGCGTCTTGTATATTTTACTGAAGGTTCCATATCTTTTTCATTACCTGTTGGGGCAGCTCTGTTTTGCTCATAGTTTTATGTATGTTTTTCATATGAAATATTCGAAAATTCTGAGTATACAGGGTGGGTCGTAGCCTCTGCACCAAAATGAAACTGCTAATAGGCCTAGATCATGAGGAGAGATTTGAAAAATCTAAATAAGTTTTTCTCTAACTTTCACCGTTTTAGAGGAAATCATTATGTTTCTATGAAGCATTTGGCAACATCACGGCTGCTGCAATAACTCAAAGCAGCATGGCCTGCACTCCTTACCTTCCTCTCCTCCTCTGGTGTACTCGGTCGGTATAGGTCTCGCAAGCAGGGAATACCGACGGAAGGAATGCGAATGAAACAATGCGATAGGGAAGAGGGGGCGACAGGAAAAGTCACGAGATAGCTTGAATGATATTCAAGAGTACAGTCGGAGGAGAAATGACATCGATAGAATCAGTCTTGCGTTGTGATAGTTATTACGACTTTAGTTTGTTCCATTGCATGTGAATACGTGTCTTGTATCGCACGGTATTATTATTTCATTCGTAAACATATGTTGCGCGTTTAATTAGCTTATAATTTTTTTTTTCGTTAGGTTCTTTATTTCCACAGCGATGTCCTCATCTGTTCATCTTCTTGGAAGAGACAGTACTACCATCGCCCGTAGCTCTCGCCCTCTCAGCGTGCCTACATACACACGTCAAAACAGACAGCAACGCCACCATTGCTTTTCGGTAATCGTTCCTTGCGCGAGCTATAATAACGCGACGTGCGCTGCGTGCGTTGCAAGATTTATTTCAACTGTTTTCGCTATTATTCAATTTAAATTCATGACTAAACGGTTTAATTTGCAAAAAATATTCAAGACATTAACTGTTCAGATTATTTTTACCTATCTGCTTGTATAGCAATCAGCCATTTCTCTCGGGCCATTACCGCAATAGAGCGCTGCAAACATTGGGAAAATATTATTTTTTCCTGCTTAACAGTGCTCCGTTAAAGGAAAAGTGTAATACAGATTTTGTTATATTTAACATGTAGAATCACCTCTTAAATTTTGGTGCAGAGGTTACCATCCACTCTGTATATTTTTCTGTGAATATTTTGATCATCCAGTATATAGGTATTCACATATTTGCTTTCAAATCAGCCATTTTGAGTTCTATTTTCGTTTAACCATGGTATTTTATAGCCGATCGTGGTGTATGCAATGTAAAGAGTACAGTTAGAACATTACATAGAGTTCATACTTGTGGGTTCGAATTCCGCATAGAAAATGGGTACGGTATTTATGAAGTAAAATCTATAGTGTATTCGCCTGAAATGCATAATTTCGATGGTTAAGAAGAGATACCTCGTATGCACAAAAATGGATATTTAGTTTAACTGCTTTATTATTTAGATTAACTACGTTATTATTATGTTGGAAAGTTAGCCTAACTAATATTTTGTAGTCGACTAGAAGATTTTGCAAAGCAGAAACATATATATATATATATATATATAAAAACAGTTTTTTTTTAGAAATATTAATTTTTAGGCAAATCAAGATTTCAGGTATAACTCCCTGTAAAGTTGATTTCAATAATTTCGAGGGAAAAATTGTTCCGGGGCCGGGCATCGAACCGGGGACTTTTGGTTTAACGTACCAACGCTCTACCAACTGAGCTACCTGGGAACTTTACCCGACACCGATCCAATTTTTCCGTCTATATCCACAGACCTCAAAGTGGGCTGACAACCGTCAAGCAACCAACGTCGAGTGCACACTAACTCCGTGTGACTTAAATTGCATATACCTGAAATCTTGATTTGCATAATACACATCACTGTTCGTTAACAGAAAACCACAATTTAAGTCACACGGAGTTAGTGTGCACTCGAAGTTGGTTGCTTGACGGTTGTCAGCCCACTTTGAGGTCTGTGGATATAGAGGGAAAAATTGGATCGGTGTCGGATAGAGTTCCCGGGTAGCTCAGTTGGTAGAGCGTTGGTACGTTAAACCAAAAGTCCCTGGTTCGATGCCCGGCCCCGGAACAATTTTTCCCTCGAAATTATTCATTAATTTTTAAAACAGTTTTTTTATTGACCTGTTATTTTACAGATAAGAGGTATCACTTCTTATCCATTGATATCCAGAAATACAGATAGGCCTATAGACGTCGATCATATCTCAGTATCGTGTTTAGTGCTGCGAATAGAAGTAAATGAATAAGAAGGAAAAATAAAATACGATTGTGGTGGCGGTGGCGGTGGCGACAGCGGCGGTGAATAAGAGAATGACGTTTGATCATTTTGGATTCATGTTGTCTGGAAATATCTTCTTGGTAAAATAAAATAATGTTCTTCCTCTTCGTTTTGAACCTTGTGTATAGGACTTTTGGCTTTGATGTAAACGGTAGAGTCAATAATTTCGCGGATTGTAAAAACCGAATAGGACTGATATCTACACAACGCCAACTAAACCGGCTGAAGAGTTCTGTTTACTTTCTGTGCTCGAGAGAACCTACATGTACGAAACTACTCGTTCAGACTAAGAAACACGAGGAAATTTACGATCCTTAGCTTCATCGCTTTACACATAATGAAGTAATTATAATTTGTTGTCATTTTGATTTTTTAAATTAAGTTTAATTATTTATTTAATCTGGCGGAGTTAAGACCATCAGGCCTTCTCTACCACATCACCATTAGTGTTCTTGCGCTGTAAATATGCTGGAGCAATATTCATACCCGCCACCACCAGAAGCGTCATTTAGGAGGGTAGGGAGCAGTTGCGCTCCCGCGAGTGTAAGTTAAAAAAATTAGTAAATTGAGTAATGCCGGTACTACTAAAGGAAAAATGTAAGAACTGTGCTTTTAATATTAAAATATTTCATTTTTATAAACGCTAAAGAAATAAAAGACGAGTATACTAAGTATAACGTTGCTCAAATAAAACCAAGGCGTTACCTTTTGCTACATTAGTGGTTGCTACTTATTGTAAACAAAAGTAGTTTTCTTTTGTTAATTGAAATTTAAATTTCTTGATCAATAAAATTGTATCATCATTTGTTTGCAGATGCAAATTCATGTAAATAACGTTTCATATAGCCTAAGTAAACAGGAAAGGTTGGATAAAGTTGGGTTTGTAGTGAAAGACCTGTCCTTGGGCAGAACACTAAATTAATGAATGAATAGCAAAGTAAGATATGAAGTTAAAACTGGATCTATGTGTGGAAACTTGAACTACACTGTAAACTGGGGTAAATTTTATCTTAAATTAAACCATGATATCAGCCCTATTTATGACTTAAAATAATAGAAAATACTTAAGAAATGAAGAAAAAAAATTACTTTTAAAACTATGTTCAGTATCTCATATGATCTAATTTCTTTTTCATTATGACCAAGTTTACCCCAGTTTACGGTATGGAATATACTTTAGTTCATTTCTGTTGAAATAGGGAAAGAGTACCCCACGCGATATAATCTACGTATAAAGTCTTCCCTAAAAAATCTTGTCCATCCCGAACTTAAAACTAATAATGACGCCTCTGACTACCATTGTAAAACTTCATATAAGTTGACATTCATACAGGCAGGGACGTAGCGCTTGTTTTCTATGAATGTTATACCGATGACACTACTTGCCCAAGCGCAGTGCATTCTGAGTTTTAATACAAAGAAATACTACAACCCTTCCTATCTACGAAATTATTGATATTGCTACCTATAGCCCTACTTAACAGAACTCTTTTTTGATCTGCGAAAACTACTGTCCATTTATTGATTGTTTTTTACATCCACAAAATTATTGACTTGTACCTTGCGGTGACTTCAACCTGTCACGCAGGTGGTCCGAGTTCGAGTCCTGGTCGGGCCTGGATTTTTCATTGAAGAATCCATAGTGATGCTTGTGGCTTTAGTCGCAGTTAGGTGTATCTCAGGGTTCTCCTGTTTTCCTATATTAGGCATCAACAACATTCCGCCAACATTTCTCCATTCCGTCATCATTCCATAGCATCCCTCGAACGCGGATGACGACGCACGGAGGGGGCTGGCCTAGGGACGAGTGGGGTGGCTTGCTCGAAATCTGGGTACGCAGCGAATCTTAATGTAGTCGGCCGGTGTATGTTTTGGGAATGCGCCTAGCTTGAGGGTTAGAGTAATAAATCGTGAAAGGTCGCAGTGCTGGATCACAGTGCCTCCTCTCCCGAAAAATCCATTCCATAATACGTAGACATATACAAAACGGAGCTTTTTAGGTCTTCCAACACTTCCTGTTTATTTATTGATTGTTTTTTTAAGTCAGTTATGTAATTGAAGTTCACTGAAGGACATTATTTCTTGTTTATCGTCTAATTATAGCTTGTTTTGTCACCTGTCTTATTTATGAAAGATCATGCGTTATTTTAAAATTCATCTCTTTGTACTTAATGGCACAATTTTTAAAATAAACTCATTTCTTCTTTCTTTGAATTTGAAAGTTGTTTACTTGTTTCCTGAAAAGACTTCAAGTAACGTTTTCGAAGCCGGCAGTGTTACAATACATAAGTATGGTAGTAAAATTTGAATTGCAAATATTTTTTTATTTAAACAGCGTATATAGAATGAGGTTATGCTCATAGGTTCAACATAGGGGCGTGGGGTTGCTCATTATAAGACAGAGTGAAGTAAAATGGTCTTGCATGCAGAGTAGGTAAACGACATTCTATTCCGAATATGAAAGCAACGCTGTTTTAAGCGGAACTGTTAGCATTTCTGACATCACTGCAATGGCGTGAGAATTTGTGACCGCATTTTGAGTTGGGAACCACTGTACAGGAAACTTCAATGTGGCTAATTCAACGACTTTATATGTATGTCAATGCGCATTCCTTTAAGCTATTTAAATAGTAAAATAATATTTAACTGTAATTAGCAGGCATACGTTAATTACTCAGTGACCACAAGAAAATGTAATCATATGTGTTCAGATTTTAATACTTTTCAGCCTTGTTCCTGCAATAACTCCTATGTGACATATTTATCGATTTTCAGATTTTTGCTTTATTAAATAACTTATATAGTGATACAGCAAATAATAAAATCTCTTCGTTTCGAAAATGTAAGAATTCACAGTCTCCTATGTACGGCTGCCATAGGATGAATAAATGTGTGTTTTTCTTCCTACTGAAAAATTTTATATTTTGCACATAGCAGTTATTGCAGGAACAACGACGATATATCGTATGTCAATATTGAAAAATTAATCAGTATCATCGTCATAATCATTTTCTTTGCTCTGCATCAAGACCGCTAATCCAAGGCATTTGGATTTGACTAATGTAAAAAACCAATTTCGCGGTACGATGTGTGTAAAAAACATGTATTTTCACGAAAATCTCAAAATTGTCTCCTTACCACTCTCGCTCTTTCACTCGATCACTCGAATTCATCTCTCTCTCTTTCTCTCTCTCTCTCTTTGTATCTCCGTAGCATTTCGAGCCTTACAAGTTACCTTTTTGAATTGTTATCGATCAAAGGTTGGAATTAGTAAATTTTTAACTGGACTTGGGAAGTTTAGAGAATACCTATATATATTTCATGTTAAATCTAGTGCCATATATGCGTGTGGGGACGAAATCCAAAATGTTTAACATAAAGTGTATTGTACGACTGTCCAATATTCTATCGCTATTTATTCAGCTATTGGATGCAATCATTTATTGTTATAAATGAATGCTTCAAAATTACTTTTTCCACCTAAGACATTTCATTAATCTGATGTTACTTCTTTATCCATTGGAGATATTCAATTATCTCACGACAAGAAACATGAGTTTGAAGCGGAATGAAATTATCACAGAAAATTATCACCACGATATTCGGCTGGATAATTCCCACGCGAAAAAAATTGATCTTATTGCATGAGTGTATTTATTATTTCTCTGTGAAAGCAGAGGTTATAGATACATGTCTAAGTGTTCTGGAATATGAAATTCGTTGATAAATTTAACATTTGAGAAAATAATGAACTTGGTCTTCTAAGAATAAAATAAGTGAATATTTGAGATTAATATATTATATAAATAAGGCTTTATTGTGAAGTGCTTTAGTTATTATGTCTTTATTTTGATATTAATAATATATTATATATTATATGAGGTGAATGGGAGAAGAGTTCGGAGCAGAAGAAGATATCAGATGACAGACGACATTAAGATATGTGAATCATATACGGAGACTAAGAGGAAGGCAGAAAATAGGAAAGATTGGAGAATGCTGGGTTTGCAGTGAAAGACTTTCCCCAAGGGCAGAACTGTAGCCTATGTATGTTATATGAACTAGGTATTGTATTTGACAATTATGCATTATACATGTTTTTATTTTATTTTATTTTTTGTTTATAGACGCTTTGACTACAATGATCATATACCGGCTTTGGTTCGGATGGCATATCACTTTTTTACATATTGCCAACCTACTTTAATAGTAATTAATAGTTGTTATAATTCATAACAATTCCATGTTGAACTTCTCCGTTTGATGTAAGCGTTTCACTGCTACATTTCCTCTTAAACTTTCCACATTGTTTGAATAAAACAATTGAACTTAAAGAGAAAAAAACTATCACTTAGTAGTTCTGAGTAGCTTAAAACTATCAGTGTAGTTCGATTGTCAACGAGCATTAGTAAGCTTAATGATCTAAGCCTATATGAAAAACGTTAGTGTGGAATTATCATTGCAAGTTTTTTGGGAGGGTATTCCTATTCCTTTCCCATAATTAAGCACATTTCTTCATCATATCATTATGATCGCCGCAATAGAAATTGTTCAGTCTTGCCAGATGGCGTAATAACATATTCTTCTACTATGCGTACAATTAGATTCGGAGATTCGCGGGCTCAAATCTGACGGAAAGCGATGTTCTTTGATAGCTCTGTGGTCCAATGTGTCTATTAAGACTGATGAAATCTCTGAAGGACCAGTCAACGAACTTATTGTTGGCTGAAAGACTGTATGAGCGGAAATCAGCTGACTTTTGACTCCTACTTTATTTATAAGTTCCTTTCAGTTTGTTTCTCTGTGTCTTCAGACCTTGATTTTAATCCATGATTAATTCATAAAGATATGGCTGATATTACCTGGGTACTGCTGAATATCTTCATGATTAAATTTTTGGATTAGAGATTTGGATGATTCTTCAATGTATTGCAAGTTTTTGTTTTAAATTTTCCGAAAAGTCTTCAAGTGATGCTTGGTCCTAAACTTCACTTAAAAACTTACTGGTTGTTGTGTAATGAAGAGTCAGCGGATTTTCGGTCCCTATACAGCGACAAAACGTCACGTCCCTTGGCGTACGAAGGGAGCGTAGCAATCAGTTCAATGACCTCCCTATAACTGACATACACCGTTCAATCGGGATCGAAAATCCGCTGTCTGCTAATGAGCTCCAGCAGTTGTGCGTAGAACTGTTCTCTGTACATCATTCAGTCTTCTCAATAGAGACCCATTGAGAGATGGCCAAGATGGATATGTATACAGGAGGCTAGCTCTAATTAGAGTTAAGTAAAAAGTTTTCTTGATTCACGAACTCATTGGTGGCGACTTGACTAGAAGATGGAAACGTTGACACAAGACATATCCTATGGAAGCAATTTTATTTGAAAGAACCTTAAAAGAAAGAAGTCCAAAAGTATTCCCAAATAAATTGTTTATTTTTTATTTGGAGTTATTTCTTTTAAAACTTTCAGTTCAAGTGGTCGTATTTTACTCAAGATTACCGATTGATTTTTCCCTGCAGGACAATTTTTTTTACAATTTTTTTTTTGGATACTTGGTGGCGACTTGACTAAAGGATGGAAACGTTGACACAAGACATATCCTATGGAAGCAATTTTATTTGAAAGAGCCTTAAAGGAAAGAAGTCCAAAAGTATTCCCAAATAAATTGTTTATTTTTTTATTTGGAGGTATTTCTTTTAAAACTTTCAGTTCAAGTGGTCGTATTTTATAGTGAGAATCACGTAAGTGTAGTTCCTAAAAATCTAATTTGGCCGTCTCTTCAGTGTTGCCAACTAATACCAAATATCAGCAAAGAAAGTAAAATCACAATACTACGTACTGAAATAATAATAATAGTAATAATAATAATAATAATAATAATAATAATAATAATAATGTATTAACAATAACGTTGTCTTGCTTATTTACCACATCTCATTTTTATGTTGCGAGGTGTTTCCTAAATGGTTCAATAATTTATGATCCAGGTCTAGTATATTTTCATCCTGGACTTCTTGCATATTAAGTTGGTAATTAGGATTAGTATGATCTGATAATAAAATCTATTTTGTCTGCCAACGTAAAATTCATTGCTTTGACTAAACAGTTTACGATTCATGAGACCTAAGCTAAAAATATATTAATTTGCATTTTCATCAGTTTCCTTTACTGCAAACCGAAATTTTTGCTGCCGCCTAACAGTTAGAAAATAACTGCCAGTTGTAGTATTTGTCAGTACCCGAAATTCTAAACGAAGTTGGCAAAAGAAAATTCAACCTGAGAGCTAGAAAATCACTATAATCCACTAGCATGTGTAGTAATAGGGGAAGAATGGTTAAGTTTCACCCTTAGGGTATTAAGTAAGGTGATTCGGACTATACTCAAGATTACTGATTGATTTTTCCCTCCAGGACAATTTTTTGGATACTGCAGAGGTCTCTAAAGGACAGAGCAGAAACGGAATAGAAAATACGAAGGCGAGCACTTTAAGGCAAAAACTTGCAATATATCTTGAAATGTTGGTTAGCGAACTCTCGAAATAAAAGAGTTTCGTATCTGACCAGCCACTCTTGCTGAAAACAGATTATTAAAGCAGAGAAGAAAACGAAAAGGACGCTGTTGAACTACTTTGCCCTGTGTCTAAAAGCTTCCTCTTTTGTTATTGTTAGATGCGGGTTGTGTTTAAAGCTTCCGACAGACTGGGAAAGGGTTAAACACGGTGAACGGTCATCTTTAAAATGGGAGATTCAGCTGTATGACTGTATTAAGTAAATGGGAGTAGGCGTTACAGCGTGCTATATATATGAGAATGCTCATACAAAGAGTGTTGAAATGTAAACCATTTTTTCACTTTATGGTTGAGTATATTTTATGCGTTCATTACCCTTCTGTAAACCCTTCCTTTTTTTCTGAATGGATTTTTCATAGCTTGAATATAATCTGCTGTATGATACATCCGTTGTAGACTTGACTCTAGTTATAATACGACGGAACTACTATAATTTTGAATAACGCCACTGCCTTGTTGTTACACTTGACTGCACACAGGTACTGCAGAACAAGATACCAAGTTTCAATTCATTAAATAAGTAAGTAATAAAATAACTATCTATAGTCGAGTCGTGAAGAAGCAGGATCAGTGATGCTTCTGAAAATGTAATGGATGACCAAGTTTCAATCTCTCTAGAGCTCTTCCTTCCTAACAGGAAAATGGGACGAAATTGTGTGAAAGAAACATATCAAACAGAATGTAGTTTGTACATGTTTTTATTGATTACAAATTACACTTCACCTGAATTTACCTGAAAGCTAGATTTCAAGTCACACAGAATTTGTGTGCACTCAATGTGGGTTTCTGGCGTCTTGTCAGCTCATTCGAGGTATGTGGATATAAAGGGAAAAATTGAGACGGTGTCGGGTGAAGTTTCTGGGTAGCTCAGTCGGTAGAGCGTTGGTGCGCTCAGCCAAAGGTCCCGGGACCGATACCCAGCCCGGAACAATTTTTTTCCTTTAAATTATTCAAGTCGGCTTAACAGGGAGCTTTACTTGAAAGCTAGATTGGCATAATTATATACGTTACTGTAGCTGCGTTAACAGAAAACCACAATTTCAAGTCACACAGAATTTGTGTGCACTCGATGTTGGTTTCTGGCGTCTTGTCCGCTCATTCGAGGTATGTGGATATAAAGGGAAAAATTGAGGCGGTGTCGGGTGAAGTTCCAGGGTAGCTCAGTTGGTAGAGCGTTGTCGCGCTCAGCCAAAGGTACCGGATCGATACCCGGGCCCGGGAACAATTTTTCTCTTGAAATTATTCAAGTTGGCTTAACAGGGAGCTTTACCTGATTTGCATAATTATGTACGTTGCTGTAGGTACGTTAACAGAAAACCACAATTTCAAGTCACATAGAATTTGTGTGCATTCAATGTGGGTTTCTGGCATCTTGTCAGCTCATTCGAGGTATGTGGTTATAAAGGGAAAAACTGAGACTGTCGGGTGAAGTTCCTGGGTAGCTCAGTTGGTAGAACGTTGGCGCGCTCAGGCAAAGGATCGAAAGCCGGCCCCGGAACAATTTTTCCCTTGAAATTATTCAAGTCTGCTTAACAGGAAGCTTTACCTGAAAGCTAGATTTGCACAAATTTACACTGTTGCGAAATTGTAGGAGTACTGAAGGCCTGTTTTTCATAGAAACTGAATGATGAACGCTCGCTATTAAAGACTGGCAAATAATTGGAGATATGTGAAATTTGTTTTTAAGATCAGGATATGGAATAAAAAAACGTAGGCATACGAAAGCAGCTGAGAGTGTCACTAATATAACTATTGAGTAAAATCTTGAGAAATAGCACGGGTGTGTGGATAAATAAAAGAGATCCGTATTGTTAAAATGTTAGGCTCGTGTAAGGACATAAGGCGCGTAAGTAGAGGAAGTGTCCACACCTGTGGAGTAACGGTTAGCGCGTCTGGCCGCGAAACCAGGTGGCCCGGGTTCGATTCCCGGTTGGAGGTTTTCCGGGGTTTTCCCTCAAACCAATATGAAAAATGCTGGGTAACTATCGGTGCTGGACCCAGGACTCATTTCACCGGCATTATCATCTTCATCTCATTCAGACGCTGAATAGCCTAAGACGTTGATAAAGCTTCGTATAGTAACTCTACTATAAAAAAGTAGAGGAAGGTCAACTGTCTGATTGCACGAAGAACTTACTTTGCAGCGGGAACACTCCTGCCAGTGTGGACTGGATGATTATTACTTACAAATTGTTTTTAAAGAACCTGCAGGTTTATTACCGCCCTCATATAAGCCCGCCATCGGTCCCTGTCCTGTGCAAGATTAATCCAGTCCCTGCCATTATATCCCACTCCCTCAAATCCATTTTTATATTATATTTCCATCTACGTCTCGGCCTTCCCAAAGGTCTTTTTCTCTCCGGGCTTTCAAGTAACACACTATGCATTTCTGGATTCGCTCATACGTGCTACTACATTCCCTACCAGTCTCAAACGTCTTGATTTAATGTTCCTAATTATGTCAGTTGAGGAATACATTGCGTGCAGTTCTGCATTGTGCAACTTTCTCCATTCTCCTGTAACTTCATCCCTCTTAGCCCCAAATATTTTTCCTAAGAACCTTATTCTCGAACATCCTTAACTTCTGTTCCTCTTTCAAAGTGAGAGTCCAAGTTTCACAACCATACTGAACAACCGGTAATATGATGATTAGGAATGTTTAATGATGTAAACTGTAAGATAGATCGTTATTAAGAACCGTCACTCTTTATTCTTTCAGGAAGCGTCTCACTATTTGACAGGTATGAAGTATTTTCTAATCTTGAAGTAGCAGATGTTTCATTTCTAAAACATCTTACCATTGGTCAAGATCTCGCGAAAATATCATCTCCCTAGCATTTGTTTTTATCTCCTCCCTAGTATTTGTTTCTTTGTTTGCCAACATTGTACTTTCAATAATTTTACCTCTTAAAATAATTCATGTTTATTTCACCATCCTTAATTAAAACTTTTATATCATTTATCTTGTTTATAATATTGAGGTTATGTTTTAACTTCTGCTGTATGAGATTATGGATAGTCACGTATCAGACATTGTTTAATATACATATATTGATAATTGAAGTGGAATGCAACTGTTTTAATAAAAATGAAACAATCAACAAAGCCTTCTTGACTAGTAATCGTCCATAGAATTCAATGAAGATTGTGTAGTTGGTACAACTGGTAACAAGAGAAGAGCGCAACATAACACTACTGCCATCTAACGGACTATTTGTAATGATGAGAGGGTACAATAATACATTTTCAGGATAGAGTAGTAGGCCTATTTAGTAAGTGAATTAATATTTTATTGCATTAGAGTATACTTTATTTCTTCTAATCTTTTATATATTATATATTTTCTTCTAATCGTGCAATAGTCAATTAAACTCCACTCGAGTTTTGATTTTCTCTAGAAAAATAAAAACCTCTAGTGAGATTACTGCAGATAAATCAATGTTTTTTTTCTACTACAATCCAAATATTTAGTTAATCTTGTATTATTGTTGAAGTAAAACTATTTGTTGATTTTCTGGTCACATCTTTTAATAGTGACAAAAGCGAAATAATATCGTTAAAATTTATAGCTGAAATATCTAGCTGGAATTAATTTTCTGTGTTGCTACTTACAAATGATTAGCAATAAATCGTTGGGATATTCTGATATATGCTCGATATAGAAACTTCCAGGAACTACATTGGTCGTACTTGTTTCTCCATATTAGTGCAACAGTTGCATAGGTGTGAAAACAAGCAGTCGCCATTTCTTTATATGTACTACAATTATCACACTTAGCTCCTATATAACGAGACATAAAAATTCAATTATCGACGAAATAAAAACGTTAGATGGGACAGGTGATGACTCATTACAGTATATTTGTAATAAGTGTTACTCTTATAATGTGCCTATCTGAAGCTTCACAAACATTTTAAAATATGTAATTGTTATTCTCTTTGGCTTAACTTGTTCTGTTGGACTATTATCTATAACTGAGAATTAATATAAAATGTGTAGTACAAATTTTATTGAGGAGAAAATTGTAACTTTGTAATGAAGTTGACGGTAATATATTTGAGGAAAATAATAATGATATCAATAACAGAGGACTGAATGTAGTAAACAACGAAAGTTTAAAAAATTCCAATTTCCGTTTCTTTGCATCGAATGACAGGAGTTTCTGTGCCATGGCTTATAACGTGGTAAACGTGAAAAGTGCCAGAAAAATATGGTTTAGTTTTAGTGTTTGTTCAAAGATTTTGCTAGTGGTGATCTGGGGAACTCTGTAAGTGCCTCTGCTAAGTGCGTGATTCTTGGCTTATTCTTATCTTATTGTGTGGTTTGTGATTGTTTCAAAAAATATTTATTAATTTTTTACTGTAACGAAAAAAATAATTGTTAATTTTTTTTACTATAATGCACTATTATTTTATATCTAGTATTATTTATTTTAATTTTAAACGTTAAAAAAGTAAATAAAATCTTTTGGAATTTATCATCATCATCATCATCCTGTCAAGTACTCGTCCCAAAAGAACTGTTACGGCCTGAAAAAGCGATTTTCTTGCCATCTTTTCATAGGTCGACCAAGCGACCGTTTCCCATTTGGACGATACTTCATTATTGCCGTAGGGATCCTGGATGAAACCATTCTTGAGACGTGTTCCTTCCAGTTTAACTGATATCTGGAGATATAGTCCAGTATTGATGACACATTAAGTTCTTGAAGGATACCTTCATTTTTCTTTCCATCCCATTTAGTGTAGCCAGCTGTTCGGCGCATGAATCTCATCTCGCAAGCTGTTAGTCTGCTTTCATCTTTTGTCCTTATAGTCCACACTTCACTCCCATAACATAAGACTGGTCGAGCCATTATTTGATAAAGACGAGTACGAGTTTATTTTTGTACTAATGAATGTTTTAAAACTCTATTAATGATGCCCATTGATTTGTTGAATTTTACAATTTTCTCTGATAAATCCAAATTTTCAACAAAAGAAAATTTAAATCCTAAATAATTAAACTCATTAACTCTTTCCAAAATTGTGTTATTTAAACAAATTTTGCTTGGTATTGGGTATTTACCACAAAGGGCCATTATTTTTGTTTTGTTAATGGATATTTCCATTGAATATTTGGAATTTATTTTAGTATTAAATGTTTAAAAAAAAGTAAACTAAAGGTTCTGGAAAGTTAAAAGAAACCATTTTTTTTCTGAAAAAATCTGGGTATATATGCCTATTATATAGTTCGATATTAACTCCCATGATGTTTTCCATAACAATATTAATGTAGCCTACACATACAAAAAAAAACACAGTATCGGTATATGATTTTAATACAATAAATAAATTGTGTCTTAATAAGTATGAGCCACCGCGTGTAGCTCAGTCGGCTAAGGCGCTTGTCTTCCGATCCAGAGTTGCGCTCGGGCGCAGATTCGATTCCCGATCGGACTGATTACCTGGTTGGGTTTTTCAGAGATTTTCACGAACCGTAAGGCAAATGTCACGTAATCTATGGTGAATCCTGTGCCTCATCTCGCCAGATATCATCTCGCTATCACCAGTCCCATCAACGCTAAATAACCTCGTAGTTGAAACAGCGTCGTTAAATAACGAAGTAAAAAAGAAATAATAAGTGGAAAATACTGTTTGGTAAGATTCTTTCAAGTTTTGTTTGTGAAGCTTTAAACATTTACCATATTCAGTCCTCTATAAATAATTTAATCTTCTGAATCTATCTATAGAGTAAATCGCTTGTTAGGGGCTCCAAAATTATATTACAGTAATAATGTCACTTTATAAATTTTAATAACGTAGGAAATGGTGAAAACGTAGTGAGACAAATGGGCAACAGGCTCGTAGCTCACACATTCTTCCTCAAACTCCAAATTTCCTAGCAAGGATGCGCGATCGAGCACCTCTTAATTCTTTCTCCTTCCATTTCCCCTTCTATTATCATAATGATCATCCTCATAGTGACTTATTTTGTAGTATAAATATCAGTACAAGAACTTTATTAAATACATTTTTATTAGTGTTTATTTCTGCTTGTTGCTGTGGGAGTTCTCATATTTATTTATTTATTTATTTTACGAAAATATTACCTTGTTTGTTTCGCAGCAAGATTTATTCTGTTAATTTTTATCTGTAGTTTGTAATTTTAAAACTACATTAAGGTTATTTTGTTGCTATTTAAAATGTATAAAAGTACAACAGAAGAAAGGCATTAATAAAAGAGTATTTTGAAAGAAATATGTCAAAAGAACTTAAAATGAGATTCCATTATGTCATATCAAAACCTATATCGCTGTAAATCTTGAGATTCTCTTAGTTTTAGGAGTAATCTTCATTTAGCGAAGTCATTTAAACTTTGACTAATAAGGTGAAACAGGAATTTTAGTAACCCCAAATAAAGTGACATCAAAAACTTTTTCCTTGCATTTTTAACTATGTCCTGATTGTACCTATGCGGTGTAAAATATTACCATGGCAACTAAAACTTACGATTAAGTAAAGCCTGCATGGTATAGTAAAAAACAAGGTACAATAAAAATGTAAGGAAAAAGTTTTTGATATCACTGTAGTTTGTTTAATTTTAGAGATGGCACCTTGAAATTTGTGACTGTGAGACAAATTTTAAGTGTAGGAAATAGTAGCCTACAAAGCGCACAGATTAAAATTTTAGACATGATTTGGCGTTAAAAAAGGAGACCTTTTAGCATTTTACTCATTGTTTGATATTCTTATTGCCATCGTGTATTTTTCAGAGTTTTGTTATGTCCGTTGATTTATCCCATGTCACCTTATTCCGAGTAGCAATAAATGTCTCTGTAGAAGTAGTGCTACTTACTTGCGTAGGCTGTTAGGGTGCTGTAACTGTGATAATCTCAAGTGGGTGTAACAGCGAAAGAATAACTATGTTAATGGAAGGAGAAACTGGCATTTCAATTTCTGCCTGTGTCATTCATTACATGTACTGAGACTGCACTGATTTTTTAAGTAATTCCGAAGTGGAGTATCATTATTCATTCGTAAAGTTTTGCTTTAGTAATGTCCACTCAATTATGCACGAATTTCTATTATATTACTTCGTGGTGTAATTGTTAGATTAACTTGCATACGCCAGACTGAAGTAAATAATATTTAAAAGCTAAGGCTTTTCACGCTGGTAATCTAGCTTCTAATCCCGATGGGTCCAAATGAAATTGTGACAGTCACGGTGTTTGGTGATAGGTTTCAGTAGGATACTCTTCCTCGCCTTTCAACATTTAAACATTAACTTACTCCTTTAGTCACCGTCACGCGGTGCTATGTTATTCGTCTCCCATTTGCCTGAGGACAATGCCTATGGCAGCAAAAGAAACTACAGGTTAACCGCGTCGCTCATAGATGGGAACTTTTGGATGAACGATTAAAAAGTCGAGTTCCCGCCATTGGATAAAAAATTTCAAGGTTAAACGTTGTACTTTTTTTTTTACACAAAATTGCCTTTGCCTACACGGAGTTGCTGTTCGTACATTGTATGATAAGTAGGGCTAGAATTCTTAGGTAAATAAATACAGTATTTACTTACACTGTAATATGAAGTCGTAATTGTGTTTTAAGTTTTGGACAAGGTCATCTAAACATATATTTTTAATTTTATTTTACATAAAAGCACATAATTTTCATTCTTAAAATGTAAATACATATTTTCAAATGTTCACATAAAACACATAAAAATTAAGCTTTCATCAAATAACTTTCGACAAAAGTCCCATTTCAGACCGATCCCGAATGTTCTGTGCATTTGCTTAGACGTGACATCTGGAAATTGTTTCTCGGAATTGCCTTTCTGTGGACCTGTGGAATTGCAGTCTGCTCTCTCACTACAAGCGATAAGAACTGTCACTACTGATAATTATACTGTAACACACATAGACATTGATGTGTTATTTAGGAGTTCGTTGTAAGTTATAACGCTGATTCAGGAAGAAATGATAATTTCATAAACATCAGCTGCTTCTGTTTTCGTTTCCATTCATAAACTTGTCTCTAGGGAGTTAATATTGTTTCTCAACGGTCAGGGCGCTCTTTTTCCCAGTACAAGGCAGTGTTCCACGATAATCGTCAGTCATTTGTGATGGACAACTTTAGGATGAATTTAATCGTGTACTGTGATTCTTCAGCAGTTGGCGCGGCAGCATAATTTATACTGATGAGTACTGCATATTGCTTATATTTACATAACATAATTAAATATTTCTCCTTTTTTATCACATATTTTCTCTATTTTTAGCACCTAAAATCCGATACAGTATTGTTTTGAGCCTTGTCGACGATATTTTTATGTGCACATATAGATTGAAAACGCTGGCGACTTCCTTTCGTAAGTAATAATAATAATAATAATAATAATAATAATAATAATAATAATAATAATGGCGCAGATCGTTCCCGGTTATGCCTATTGGAAATCGACTTGCGTTGTCTTATTCTTATTCTTCTGGAAGTATGTTATCGTTGCTGAACGTTCCGAGTGTTTGGCACATTCACTCGACTTGTTCACTTGCATCTCGCCATTAGTTCTTACAACTTCAAAGTACCGTATATAAAATACACCCACAGTTACGATCCTTTCGCATTACAACTTTGTCTCCCATAAAATTTTATTGTGTTCTAAAATCATTATCGCCCAGTAGTTTAGCTACTTAGGCCATACGTTCGCAATCTACACTGTGTCTTTAATCATGTTGTGAGGGGTTGGGGGGGGGGGAGAAGCCGGACCTCAAGGTATATGTATTGTGTACCTATTGTATTGCTATTCTGTAGTCTTGATATTTGAGCAACAGCTGTAAAGTGCTAATTCATGGATAAAAATTTAGCCATCTTAATTTTCAAATTTTTATGGCAGTTATAGAGAGTACGTGGCTATGCCTCAAGCCGTAGAGTTCCTTCCAGTGGATCCGGGTTCGATTTTCGAACGGTAAGGGGCTTGGCACGTGTCCTGTTTTCTGTTTCTGCAGTGTCTTGACAGGTGACCTTGCAAATCACATGTGTAAAAGAGTTCTAGTACTTTATTACATACATCAAACTAGCAGAAACTTCGGGATATATTTTAGTGGACGTTTATATTACATTTTCTACAGATAAAAAATAGAAAGATGTTGTGTTAATGATGATAATTATGTTAATAGAACGATAATATAGTTATAAAAATAAGTTATAGACCTGGGACATTACTAATACAGTACTAAAATTTTTTATTCTAAAATTTGTAGTAGTTACATAATATTGTTTGTAAATAACGTTCGCAAGTACATGACTATGTCTAATTCTTCGGTTATATGTCCAGGAACCTTAAGAGCAAGATATGTTAACTACGTTCATTGAAATAATAATACTCCTCTTGATATGGATGAAATAATTTTATTTTGAAAGTATAATTTGGGTATTCCATAATCGTGTTTCCAATAGATATCCCTCGAATAGTTCATTGATGTATCACTGGCATGAACTATGCAATGTGAAAGACCTCGAAAACTGTCGCGTGAGAACCACCGCAAAACGCAGTCTGTCTTTGGCGGGCCTCGCTGCTCCCATCGCCCGGTGTTTGTTTCAGCCAGTGACGCGGTAGTCCGATTAAGTTGTTCGCGGACCTCATTTCAATATAACACAATGGTGTCGCTTAATACAAAAGAGAACAAACACGTAACAAGAAACACATGCCCGGTACCTACATAAGGGAGATAAATTTATACTTTCCTGCTGCTACTCGAACCCGGATCCGCTGGATTTTATTTGTCAGAAACACTGCCGTCCATCGAGAGGAAAGGACTCTTAATGACAGTGCAGTTTACAATAACTGCAGTATCGAGGATATACGTTGCTGCTAGTTTGATTCTGTCTAGTGCCAGAATAGATGCAATTCAAGTTTTAGAGAAATTACTTATCATTTTGTCTGGTGCTACAAGGTTGAGAAGGAGATCAAGGAGACTGTATGTTGCTTCAATAGGGCAGGTGTGTATTCATTACAAGATACAATAGCCAAGTGTGTTCGTGTAACATATATTGAACTTTACAAGGTTACTTTTTATATAATTGCCTATCAAAAATGAAACTTACCTTGTACATTAATTATGTAAAAAAATGTGTAAATTACTTTGTGCTAAAAGTACATCATTATTATGATCTAATTTCTATGGCATCTTTGCCGTTACATCCGAGGCGATGGAATATTAAAGTAGTGAAATTGTTAGCATGGCCTTCTTCGAAACGGACACAAAGTCGAAAATACGAGTCGTACATTAATGGTATGCCAAAGAACTACAAGCCTGAAGACGATGAATATGCCCGAACGATATAGAATCTCTCGCAGTCTGTCGGGAATAAAACCTGAGTTCTCTTGAAGGTCTACAAATTTACGAAATCTGAGGACTGAATTTGATTCTTGGTATAAGCAATTCGAAAAAGAGAGAAACAAATGGGGAGGCTTGATAAAGTAGGCCAGGACCCGATATGTGACTGTCGCGCCATAGTGAAAGAAGAAGAAGAAGACTGAGTTTTGTAATAAGTCTAATAGCAGTTAATATTAAACAAATACAACGTATTTAGTTAATGCTTTATTAATTATGAATTTATATAGTATGTCCCAGGAAGAATGTAAAATACTTCAGGGTAAAGTAGTTTGGATTAACCTACACCGATTTAACTTGATATACATTTTTACGAAGTTTAACGGTTTGGAGAGATACTAATAGGCGAAAATTTAAATAAAGAGATATATTATACACGCATTTATACGTTTTAGAACACTAAATTATGCACCAATATGTCTGGGTTAAATCCCAAATCTCTCCGCAGTGCATATGAAGAGAAGGTATATGTCACTGTTGATAGTGATTCATCCGTCGGATGGAAACGTTACGCCTGGAGCTATTCGACAGGAGTAGGCTACGTGCCGGCACCAGGTTTCCCCTTCTCCCTTCCTCACCATCATCATCCTCACCCATTCCCTACACTACACTTACATACACTCACCCTAGTACACGACATAACTCTTCATAGATACACATCATACATAACGTGGCCCGCCGAAATGATGTGCAACTTGAAAATGGGCCACAGTTGTGCTATCTATCCACAGTATGCGGAACCCGAATCACGCAAGTGAAGTGGGTAGGCATTAGACACACACACACAAGTTTTAGAACAGCATGATATTATATATTATTGAGAGTGCTGTATCTTTTGCTGTTCTAATAAATTTATTTAACTTTGAGCACAAACTCGTTAAGAAAATAAAATAATTACACAAAACAAATTACTGAAGTCACCGATCTGATGGATTCCATAAACTGTACAACTATTGTAGGAGAAGCGTATCCATGTTTATGTTTTTGTGAAAGTTGGCTTTCACACTAGAATCCAGTAAGCTTCTGCAAAAGTGATATGATTGATTTTTATTTTTACCAGCTGGATTAAGCACAGAAACAAAATACAGTAAACATACATATTGCATACAAGTATAGTACACAGAATAGGTTTAAGTCGAATTAGTTTGACCCAAACTACACTATCGTGAGGTACTCTACATTCCTTCTGAGACACTCTGTATGAATGCAATATTGTAACCTGCTACTAACAAGTAAGTAATTTGCGTGTTTCACCCCCCTCCAAATAAACAGTGTAATTATGTTTTACTTATAAGACATGAAAAGGACCGTGGTAACCGCAGACACGCAAGTAATGTCTGAGGTACGAAATAATAATGATACTAATCACATTATAATGCTTAAAAACCATTTTACTCTACAATTATTTGGCGTCATCGGAACAATCTGACTCGAATCAATTCCAGAACAATAAAAAATGTCGATGTATATAGAAATCAGTGACAATGCAGACAAAAAAAAATCGAGACTTTCGTGCAGCATGATTTGAGATAGTGTTTAACGTGGTTCGAGATATCGCTTTTTTATTTTTGCACCGTTTATTTCGTATTTATAAAGTGTAAAACCGAAAACCTCGCATCTTCTTCTAGTAGTCTGCGAGATTATACGAGTCCGAGAAATACAGAGATTTTTATTGACAAAACAGTTCCATTTGTATATTCTAGTAGGTTCGTCCCTGTCCAGTACTTCCATGCAATATCCAATAGAGGTGCAGGGATTAGCGTCGTTGCGAACGGTGTGATGACACAAAGAAAAGATGTATAAAAAACTGAAGTACTAGAGGTCTTACTCCTTTTATTGCTATATTGAATTACATGTGAATTAATTAATATACTGTATTAATAAGCGTATATTCATGTATATTCATAAATGTTCGTAGACGCTGCCATCCAAGAATGGCAAAACATTTTAACAGAAAAAGATTTTAAATAATTTGAAGAAAAAATCTACAAAAAAATGAATTCCAGGGGGAAAGTCACTTGAGAACGAAAATTGTAGTTATTATGAAGTAATCAAACATGTGAGTAATTTTAATTATTTGGAATGTAACATATCTTAATGTGTCTGCCGAGTTAGCTCTGTGGTAGCGCGTCTGCCTCCAGACTAACCGGCCCGGTTTAGATTCTCTGCGGAATTAAAACTTTGCGTGTAAAATTTCAACCTAGGGACTAGGAGAGATAGCGGCGCACAACTTTTAATCACTAAATTGTGCACCAATGCCTGGGTTAAATTCTAAATCTCTCCGCAGTTCATATGAAGAGAAGACTTAAGTCACTGTTGATAGTGATTCGTCCGTCGGACGGGGAAGTAAGCCTGGCGGCCCCCTTGGTGCTATTCAACAAGAGTAGGCTACGTACCGGTACCGAGTTTCCCCTTCTCCCTTCCTTAGCTTCATCATCATCCTCACCCATTCGCTACACTACATTTACACATACACTCACCCTAGTACATGAATACAGTAACTCTCCAACATATACCGGTACACATCATGCATAGCGTAACCCTCCGAAGTGGTGTGCAATTTTATAATAATAATAATAATAATAATAATAATAATAATAATAATAATAATGAAGACGGCTGAACTTAAAGTCATTCTCTCTTTTTATTTATTTATTTTTTTCCTTTGGGGCGGTTAATCGATACACCACTGGTGACACCACAGTTACCAGGCTTCTACCCGTAAATTGCAACCGAACAAATTCTTTCAATAAAATAAACATTAAGTAAAGAATTTAAGTTATTATATAGTGAATTAATTCCAGCTAACATCTTACACGTTCCCAGAGACGATGTGATTGTTCTGTCTCAAACGATATCATCAGCACTTCAGTCACTGGAGTCCATGGGCGACCTAACAGTACAGGAGGATCGACAAGAGAGCGAGTGGGAAACACCGTGGTGACGCTTGCCAAGAGCTTGTTCAATACACTTTCTTTATAAGCAGTACTACAGTGAGGTATCTTCCAACATATTTCACAATACACGTCGGCGTATTCGTAAGGATGTAACAATATGCATATCTACGGCCAAAGAAGAAAGCAGTTCAAACGCTGAGATATCTTTAGCATTTACAGGAAGTACCTTACGTAAGCCTGCTGGCATATTTGTCGCAACATAGATAACTGTTCTATTTACCGACATCTTCACATCGAGGCAAATTTATAAGATCACATATTCTTTCACTTTTTTTTCACTTTTTTAACTTTAATAAGTTAATTGGAGGTATTTTCGTTAACAAAATAATGGGTTTATTTATGCAAATAGTGATTGTTATAAGATTAAAATATAACCGATATTTTGTTTTTTAATACATTAATAGCTTTCGGAATAAAGACAACTGAGAAAGTGCATACCTCAAGCTATTTAAAAAATTACACAGCTAATAAAGGGTGGGAAAAATTGTCCGCTAGTATCTCTTGGTTGGAAATCGTATGCGCGCTATCCACTAAGCCATAGCGGATGACATATGCTACTACTACTCGTAATTCACTACCAAGTTGGACACAATCTTAACGAAAGGATGGTTCCTACCAGTTTCTGAAGTAATCGTACTCCTACCAGCCAAGCGCAATGAGAACCAAAGGTCAACAGAGAGCAAGGTGAAAGGAGTCGAGAAGTCTCGTATTGATATCTAGCAATTCTAATCCCTGATGGGGGAAAAATAATTCAGGGTGCTTTTAATTGTTAAGGAGTGTTAGCTAAACTACATATCTGTCCTTGTCACACGTCTAGACGGCTCCGGCGATGTGGGGTCGGCATGATGGTGGGCCTCGTGAGGCAAACACTGACACAAGAAACAAAACATATGGGGCCGTATTCATAGACATTTTTAGCGCGGGCTTCCGGTGGATTGTCAGCGTTTTTCGTATTCATAAACCAGTGTTAGCGATAGGATATGATTTGAATTTTGTACAAGTAACCAGTCGATAGCCGGGGCTAGCTTAGTACGCTCGTAGCGCGTGCTGCGAAATGTCTATGAATAGCACCCATGGGGTCTGAGCAGGACTCAGAGCCTTGATTTTTCTGAACCGACGCGTGCGAGGTCCACAAATCCGGACTACACGAAAGATAACACTGAACAACAAATTTTTACTTTTTGTCTTGCTTCGAAATAAAAATAGGTGAATATTACTCATGTGTGTGCCATAAATCTGAATTTAAAATCCATATTGCTCCATCACGTACCATTTTCCGGGGAAAATGAATTGAATTTTTTATGGCAAAACTTATTTGTTTTTAATTTTTCACTGCTACTGATGAAATTACAACAAATTAGGGATTCAAAATTCCTCATAATACTTGAAAATGTGTACTGGATACAAAAATGATGTTACATAGTTTAAAACAGAACAACAATAAAAATATTTCATGTGTATAATGAGAAAAATCTCGGAATTTGAACTTACATTTATAAGAATTTTCTGGATGACTTCTGTTTATAACTAGAACCGGGACTGTATTTTACAAGGAACCAACAATAGTCTGTAAGCATGCTGGATGATGATCTTCCTTTATATCGCCTTTCCATTTCAGATATTTCTTGGTGAAATCTTTCTCCATGTTCGTCGCTTACCGCTCCAAAGTTAGGAGGAAAGAAATCCAAATGAGAATGTAAAAAGTGTATTTTGAGAGACATATTACGCTTCATTTTGTCATATGCACTTAACATCGTTTCCACAAAAAGTTCTATGTAGTTCTCTGCCCTAGAATTTCCAAGGAAATTGGAGCAAACATCTTTGAAAGCGCGCCATGCTATTCTTTCTGTAACGGAAAGTTTTTCCTCAAACAAAAGGTCTGCCGTAACTTTGTGAATTTCTGAACCGATAAAAATGCCCTCTTTTAATTTGCCTTCACTCAAACTGCTAAACTTTTCCTTTAAATACTGAAAACCACACCCTTGTTTGTTCATTGCGTAGACCGCACTTTGAACTGTATGAAATTTACTTAATAGAAGGGACCGATATCTGTTTATTTATTAGAAGTACAAAAGAACATGCCAACAACTATAAGAAATCGGAAATAAGTCATAAACCCATAAAATGCATTAGCTTTTGTTTTGGTTTATATCCCCAACCCGCGCCAGATTTTTCTGAGGAAGCGCTTATCGAAAAGTGAAATCATAGTATATCTTAAAAACCTTACGTGATACGAAGAAAAGAGATGCATTTTCGGATTCAGCGCACATCAGATCATAAGGGACGCATTGTTTTAAGTCGGAGTAAATTTCTTGTTGTTCAGTGTAATGAGTGATTTCTATAGCTCACACTTCGCAGCTATAGAAACCACTCACTATCTCTCGTGTAGTCTGGATTTGTGCGACGCGGGTCTCGCATCTCGCATGCATCGCTTCAGAAAAGTTCGTACCTTCCTAGCAGCGTTAATGCCGAGTCCTTGCAGTAGCTTAGCAATACCGGATATTAGTAGTTAAATGCTCTACTGTATAATTCTAAGCAAACCAATGTTAATCGTTTACGAATAGACCTATATGACATATCGAACTTAACCTAGCCTACGTATCAAGCTTGTATGTCGAGACGATGTGTGTGCATTTGGTCATTATAAAGTCATAAGATTTATTGCCTCTATTCAGAGACTTGTACCAGTTACCTTTGCACACGTAATTACGGAAATCAGACCTACTCTGTCACCAGTACTGAAGAAAATCATCCGGTTTCGTGAGCGAGTGGAATGACGACACAGCGGCACTCATTACTGCATTAATACACTTCATTTTCCCTCTGAATGATTGACAGACTGATTGGCGGACTGGTTGATTTATTGTTGACTGATTGCAGTTTCACATTCAACGGTGGTCTTGAATAATTCTAATTTCTATGAACGCAACTTATACGGCTAGTATGTGCTTAAATTCTTATGATATTAGATAACAAGGCCTGCGATGAAAAACCTATTTAAAACATTTTAGCTCTAATTTATGTATTTTTGTGTGCTGAAGCCAGACATTACATAAAAATGGCACATCACGCAGCATGTTTATATAAAAAAACTATATTTTTATGTTTTACAGTATTAATATACTGGTGATTTTGCTGCATCCATAATCCAGTGCTCTAATGTAAAATATTGTACTAATCTGTTGATGAGCATCAGAAACATAATCTAGAGGGCTGTGTGATGTAGAAAGTGAAAATCCTGAAGAGTTTGCAAGTTTGAACTCCGCGATTTTTTATTTTTTATTTTTATTTTAGTAGGTTATTTTACGACGCTTTGTCAACATCTTAGGTTATTTAGCGTCTGAATGAGATGAAAGTGATAATGCCGGTGAAATGAGTCCGGGGTCCAGCACCGAAAGTTACCCAGCATTTTCTCATATTGGGTTGAGGGAAAACCCCGGAAAATCATTCAGAATACTAACCAATTAAAGAAATGATATTTATTAATAGTTCATTCGCTATTTACATTACTATTTTACTGTTAAAACTAAAGAAAAATGGTATTTTACAAACCTTCGATAGGACCCATGTTTATATGACATTTTTTGCTCAAAAAATGTATTCGGAAATATGCTCCATAAGTGGCGGTAACTCCTCGTGAATCACCCTGTATAATTATTTGAATCAGTAAATCCATATATACTCCTACTTTTCGGAGTTAGACCACACTTCAATGTACGTACGAAACTGCCTCCATAAGTGATATGCACACAGACTCAAGAAACATTCGTATTTGCAGCAATGCCTATGAATGTGCAGGACTATGTAACTTATAAACGGGGGTGAGGCAAGGATTATACATCAATACATGCATATACATATACATAGATACTACATATATGGCTTAATTGTTATATGTTATTAATTGCGTATATAATTACTTGTAAATATTTGATTGTGTAAATATACTGTAAGAGAAAAATTCATAAAATGAACTAAGTAAGATGAATAGCCTATTCTTAAAGCAGTAATTATGGAACTGCAAAGACTACGAGTAGGCGTATATCAGAAAATACAAATGTTTGGGAAAATGTAATTCTTCCGCTGCTATGGCCAGTGGGACGTTCGTTCAGAGGAAGTTCCATAAATTGTAAACGTTCGAATGCAGCGTAATTCTGATTTCCGGAATATCACACGTCAAATGCAGTTAAAGCGTCGAAAAAGATATTATTCGTATCCAGCATTGAAAAGATTCTAATTCAAATACCGTTGTTTTCGCTATCTGAAAATTGTGCCTTTGAAATCCGGAGTTTTATTGCTGTGTGATAAATGTGCGTGTCTTTGTATGAACAATATCAATACTGAAAGCCAGTCACACTTGGCGTAAAAACAGAGTACCAGAAATAGCATGGATCTGATATTCATTTATGATATTAAAACTGGCTGAAACGGACTGATGTACTCGTCATTCCAAAAGGAGAGAAATGAACATTTTTGTCCACTTACATAAGATTATCACGTTATTTAAACATGACCATTTTTTGGAACAGTAGGCATTAAAAACTTTCGAAAGCGAACATGCCCAAGATACTTCCTCCCCATGCTAATAATAGGCCTACTAGCTGTTGAACCATGAACACATGCGGCTCATTTTTAAGTTTTTTCTTAGATAACACTTTCCGCAGTAATGGTGGAGATAAAAGTTGACATGTGTCGCTCACGATTCGGGCACAAATTCCGTACAGATTCTAACATTTTCTCATTAACTTCCAAGGACTTTCTGTTATTTTACATTAAATGTGTTTCAAAATGTTAAAAGTAGTTGATGAAGTGAGTAGGCTAAATATGACAAATGTTAAATAAGAAAGTCGGTTTCTGAGGTATCCAATACAATGCTTAAAATTAAGGCGTTCAGAGCTAAAGTGGATCAAATCACAAATTTTCATAAATTGAGTTTAATTCATTTTCTGAATAACTGAAGTTGGATCTTTTCCGAGCAGTAATGAGTCAAGTCTTCATTTCAAGCATTCGCTGGTAGATGACATCAAACATTTTGGGCTCAGATTATTTTTTCACGATGTTCTGAGCCATTATGAATGAAGTCACCAAAGCGTTGCATCAATTAACGTCACAGTTGTTTATATTTTATAAATCTAGAATTTGAGAATGGAGCAATAAAATTATTACTAGTGAATTTAGATATATTACCGGTTGTTCTGTATGTTTGTGAAACTTGGACCGCACTTTGAAAGAGGAACAGAGATTAAGAGTGTTTGAGAATAAGATTCTTAGGAAACTATTTGGGGCTAAGAGGGATGAAGTTACAGGAGAATGGAGAAAGTTACACATCGCAGAACTGTACGCACTGTATTCTTCACCTGACATACTGTAATTAGGAACATTAAATCCAGACGTTTGAGATGGGCAGGGCATGTAGCACGTATGGAAGAATCCAGAAATGCATATAGAGTGTTAGACTTAGAAATGGACCTGTATTTCCTAATAAGGTTAATAGTAGATGTCTAGCAAGTATATTTGCAGCTAATCGTACCGCCAGTGTTCCTTGGGAGACTGGAGGGAAAAAGACCTTCGGGGAGGCCGAGACGTAGATGAGAAGATAATATTAAAATGGATTTGAGGCAGGTGGGATATGATAGTAGAGAGTGAATTAATCTTGCACAGGATAGGGACCGATGGCGGGCTTATGTTAGGGCGGCAATGAACCTGCCATTTGTAAGTAAGTAAGTAAGTGAAATTATATAATCCATTAGACCAAGTTAACTTTTAGTCCTATTATCTCAAAACTACGTCTCATGGATTTGATCCACTTCAGCTCTGAACGCTTCAAATGACAGTTATTGATGTGAAATGCTTTGCATGAACAATCTCTCACAATAAAATACTATTTTTTTTGCTGATAATAGTCCTTACTGAAGATCAGATTTAATTAGAAATGCGACTTTTTTTTTTAATACGGTAGGTACTTAAATTTCTCGGGATTTGAACTTGGATCTCTAGCGTGGCTAACCGGTTCGAATTGAGCCTTAAATTACTCCCTATAACGTCCATGACCCTGCTAGATTACAGGAGGTACTAAAATATCGCATCTGGTTGTCTCTTAGCCGATTTTGTAATGAAACAAATTAAATGAGAAGAACGCCTACTCCGCCCCTTTTTCATGCTGAACAAACGTCATATAACCATTTGTAATAGATTGCGGATGCTTAATGTTATACGCCCACATTGCAGACTCCAGATCAGTGTACACAAGGCCTGTGATTGCCACTATGAAACATTAATACAAGTGTTCGGACTGAATTCGTTGTCGACTGGGGAATCAGATCGACGACGTTTCATAGAAACTGCTTTTATAGCTGCAGTAACTTAGCAACTCCCATTCTGATGTTACTTGTGCAATATCCTTCTCCTTTTTTTTTCTTGTCATTTCCTTTTTCTCCTCTTGTTTTCATCCTCACCTCCTTTGTTTCTCATCTTCTCATCCTCATTTTCTTTATCACCATGTCATTTTTCTCAACATCCTCATATCTCCCTTATATTATTTCTCCTCATTCTCAATCATATTCATCTTTGTGTTTTTCTTTAGTTTAATCTTGTTACTCAGTGGCCTCATTTCTCGTTATCCTTATCTTAAACATTTTTCTCATTACCACTCTGTGTCTTCCTGATCCTCACCGTCTTTAATTTATCTTCATCATTCTCACCTTCTTTAATTGTTTCTTCCTTCCTCATCCTCACTTTCTTTAATTGTATCTTCCTCATTCTCATCTTCTTTAATTGTATCTTCCTCATTCTCATCTTCTTTAATTGTATCTTCCTCATTCTCATCTTCTTTAATTGTATCTTCCTCATCTTTATCTTCTTTAATTGTATCTTCCTCATCCTCACCTTATTTAATTGTATCTTCCTCATCTCATCTTCTTTAATTGTACCTTCCTCGTCCTCATTTTCTTTAATTGCATCTTTCTCGTACTCACTTTCTTTAATTGTATCATCCCCATCCTCACCTTCTTTAATTGTATCTTTCTCATACTTCCTTTAAGTGTATCATCCTCATCTTCATTAATTGTATCTTCCTCATCCTCATCTTCTTTAATTGTATCTTTCTCATACTCGCTTTCTTTAATTGTATCTTCTTCATCTTTAATTGTATCTTATACTCACTTTCTTTAATTGTATCATCCACATCTTCTTTAATTGTATCTTCCTCATCCTCACCTTCTTTAATTGTATCTTCCTCATCCTCACCTTCTTTAATTGTATCTTCCTCATCCTCACCTTCTTTAATTATTGTATCTTCCTCATCCTCACCTTCTTTAATTGTATCTTCCTCATCCTCACCTTCTTTAATTGTATCTTCCTCATCCTCACCTTCTTTAATTGTATCTTTCTCATCCTCATCTTCTTTCATTATATCTTCCTCATCCTCATTTTCTTTAATTGTATCTTTCTCATACTCACTTTCTTTAATTGTATCTTCCTCATCCTCAACTTCTTCAATTGTATCTTCCTCATCCTCACCTTCTTTAATTGTATCTTCCTCTCTTCAACTCATTATCCCCCTCTTCATCTTCGTCATTATCATTTTCCTCATTCTACCCTTTTTCTGTATCTTGATCCTAATCTTTCTCATCCTTTGTCCCCCTCATCTATGCCTCATCTCTATCATCCTTATCTTCATCTTCCTCTTCTCAACTATCTCCTCATCTTCCTCATGTCTTTATCATTCTTTTCTTCATGTGTGTCTATTTGTCATTTTCCGCATTCTATTCTGTATCTTTTTCATCCTCATCTTCATTTGTTTCTTCCACAACCTCATCTTCATGTGTCTTTCTCATCCTCATCTTCGCCAGTTATATCTTCCTCATCTGTATCGCCCTGATCCTTTCTAATTTGTATCTTAATTTTTGTCTTCCTAATCCTATTCATCATCGCTCCTTTTTATCCTTATATTTCTCATCCTCATCTTCATCTTTGTCGTCTGTATCTTTCTTATATTTCTTCATCATTTTCTTCGTTTTTATGTTCCCCATCCTAATTTTCCTCTACTCACCTTCCCTATCCTCATCTTTGTTATCTGTATCTTCTCCTTGCCTGTTTCATCCTCATCTCTTATCTTTATATCTATCTTTCATTCTCACATTTATCATCCTTAACTTTATCTTTCTCATCGTTATCTTCAATCTTATTTCTCATCTGTGTTTTTCTTTTCTCTCTCTTTTCATCCTCATTTCCATGTTCCTAGTCCTAAATTGTCTCATCTTCTGCATCCTTATCTTCGTTATTTTCATCTTTTTCTTCTCTTCCCATCAACATCTCTTACCTTCATATGTTTCCTCCATTTCCCATCTTCCTCATCCTCATCTTCGTTTTCTGTAGCCTATCTTCGTCATTATCTTCTTCTAATTTATTCTTTCCCTCCTTTGTACCGTCGTCCTTTCTTTTTCATCATCATCATCATCATCATCATCATCATCATCATCATCATCATGCTTTGTCTTCAATGTAAAGTTTTTCAGCATGTAGTTTTCAAATCCTATAGAGCTAAAATCGACTTAAGGCTGGTTCACAATAAACCGGGAACGGAAACGATAACGAGAACCAGAGCGGAAACATTGTTAAAATAAATGTATTTAAATGTGAGCATTCACAATTAACTTTCATGATTCCGTTCCCGGGCTCCTGCAAGCTTCCGTTAATTGTGAATGCTCACATTTAAATACGTTTATTTTAACAATATTTACGTTCTCGTTCTCGTTTCCAGTTTATTGTGGACCAGCCTTGATTCGTTGGGCGACTGATTACAGTGATTCTCAACATCATATTATATGAGTGCAATCTTCTACTTACAGATCTCGCTGTTGTCACACCACAGTATGTCGCAATGACAACGAAAAAATTCCGTTTTCTAGGGCGACGTTAGCTTTTCCACAACGTTAAAATTACATCTTATCCGTTGCGTACACCACGACCGGAGTTAAAGGCGTTAATTAATTGACTAATTTAGTTGGTTATGATGAGTGCCTTCTGAGTTATTTGGTGTAATTCTGCATTGCTTACTGGGTTGGTTATGCAGAAATGCCTGATGCTGCATTAGATATCAGTGGTGACTGCATTCTAATCTGCGTTGCAGTGGGCCCTAATGTTGCATAAGCACGAAATCTGCAGGTTTGTAATTGCATAGCTCGGATCATTATTTCCTACTGAAAATGGCTCCTGAAAGTACACGAAACTTTATCGTGTTTGTGCAGTTGTGGAGGATATAGTTTCATGGAACTGCTTCAGTGTTCTATATTGACAGATTAAAAATCCACGACATTGTGTGACGTAAGTGAAACTAATATCCTTACTCGAGCAATCACGACATCAATCTGTCATAATATGATACTGGCATGTAAGCTTTCTCCGTGAAAAGTGCACGACAACAGTCCTGAAGAAAATAAAATGAATAATAATTGTAAGTTAATCAGTACTACTGCTGGAAACGAACACCATGCTATAATATCGCAATATCACACAATTTCTGTTAGTGTTGTAGAGAAATTGTAATGATGGTGTAGGCAGTTATTAAGTGCAGTTTTTAAGACTGCGATGGGATTATGTTCATGAGTTTGAATATTATCTCATGCATGGACCTTTGTCCGTTCTCTGTATGATATAGAGATCTTGCTCCAACATCGAAATCTCGTCTCTAATAATAATAATAATAATAATAATAATAATAATAATAATAATAATAATAATAATAATAAGCTGCCATCACAGTGGATCAGTGGCCAGAACGCTGGACTAAATAATCCTGTAAACCCGGATTAGATCCCCGGCGTGCCCCCTGGTTTATGACTTGTGTTGGGCAAGTCCGTGGTCCAGGTAATATAGGGGTTTTCTCCGGGAGCTCCGGTTCCCCTGTGGCATCCCAAGAAATCTCTATCATCATCTAATCTCGTTGCGGAATTAGCGTAGACCAGCCTCCTGTGATGCACCCTGGGTAGCGACTCCCGGTAAATTGGTCTAAACATCTGGCTTCATATGGGTGAACGACGAACAGTCAAGCACCCGCCATTATTAAAATAATAATAATAATATCAACATGATAGTCAACAGCGTTTTGCAATAATAAGTTAGTGTAATAGCAAATACAATATTGGTGCCTAAAAAGTGATAGGGAATCCCTGCAATTGCGTGAAAACGTATAATTATGCTCTCGGTTGGGTGTTGCTGTGTTGTTTTGATTTTTTTGTAAAGTTAGTAAATATGATTGGGAATGAAATAGGTTTAATGAAATTTGTTTACTGTATTTTTAATGATTATTTTCCTGTATTCCTTTATTGGATATATACCATAAATCTCTACAAGTATTTACATTGGAATTACTGTGTTTCATCTGAATTGGTTCGTTGGAGAGCTGTTAGTATGGATTTATGTTAAGAGGAATAAGAAATAATTATAACTCATGCAAGAAAGTCTTTCCCTCTAGCAAACACCGCAAGAGTCGGATGTGTTGTTAAGCAAGTGACGTCAGAATAGTGTGTCGTTCTCAGTGCCGCGTTGTTAAACAAGAGACGTCAGATATTGAAATTTTTGTAACGTTTTATTCTTTCGACCCTCGAGCATAATGTTTCTCTTCAAAATTTAGTAAATATTAAGCAATTAATGCGTCTTCCTCATTTAAAATGTTATTTGCAATAGTAGCTTAGCTTTAGCAGTGGAAGTTCGCAGTTTAGCGTTTGATTATTGAGGAAAGAGAGAAAATATTTACTTGATATGCCTTTGTTGGAGACATACGAGTTCATCCTTCCTGAACGACTGGTTCAAAGCTGTTTTTGTATTTAATAATAATAATAATAATAATAATAATAATAATAATAATAATAATAATAATAATAATTCCTAACATAATTTTAATAATAAGAAACGTATAATTGCATTAATACGAATGTAGTGCCACTGCATATCTATAATATCAACAGAGAAGTTCAGTGGAAGATCTAAGTCTTATAAAGTATTTTTGTGTAGTATTTTATCATTAATAGTAGTCATCTTGTACTGAACTGTTATTGGTCCCAGGCTGTTGTACAGCACAAAAAATATTAGTAAATAAATAAATAAATAATAATAATTAATAATAATATTATTATTATTATTATTATTATTATTATTATTATATTCTGGTTCAAACCTAATCTGCGATCAAAATAACTCAAGAATTCCACCATTAGGAACATAAAAAACTAGCATTTTGATTCTCTCCAGCACTAGGGATGAATCGAAAGGTCCATAGAAAGATCTAAATTATCTGTCTTCTGCTTCATAAAAATCTTAGGTAGTTTATGATAATGTTAATTTTAATAACTCCGATTATTATTGTTAAGAAGTTAAATTCAAAAGATTGCCTGGATTCACTTCTGTAGTAAGTTGGAAGCTTCCAAGTAGCTTTACTGCGATGTTTATTGGAATCATTTTACATACCGGTACTAGAATCATGTAAGTTTCTTGTTTTTATTGTTTCAGTCATAAGATAGGTTCCGCCATGACCTTCGGAATATTATTATTATTCTTGTCATTGAGGCTGAAGCAACACCTTGGGAAGGAATGTTTAAAAATTT
The DNA here is from genome assembly GCF_040183065.1 of Periplaneta americana. Classification (NCBI taxonomy): domain Eukaryota; kingdom Metazoa; phylum Arthropoda; class Insecta; order Blattodea; family Blattidae; genus Periplaneta; species Periplaneta americana. Next base: position 95,343,658 of record NC_091131.1, on the reverse strand, counting down.
GACTGGAACTTAAAGTTGATAGTTAAAATTATGGTACTGTTTCCGTGGTTGACATGCATGCAAAATAGAGAAACTATAATTATATTAGAATTTTGTTATATAATTGGTTTTAATAAACGAAGTAATTTATTGTACTTGCGCTGCGGAACAAAAAACTGGTTTTAATGATCATAAAGTGATTAAAGAAAAGTACAGAGGCAAATATTAAATTAGTGTTTTTTCTTTAAATTCCAAACTTTGCCAAGAGCTATTTATATTACTAATGCATAACATTGGTCGATAAATTTAGTTTGCTTCAAGGTTATAAGAATAAAATGTTGCATTTAAGGAATTATTATGTACAATTTGTTATATGTCGTGTACTTTATATGTTATTCACGAACAAGACGGTTAGATGTTTATAAAGATGTAGGAGGAGGAAAAGACTATGCAAAAGAACGTAGAGTGGAGAAAGAGAAACAGCTATGGAATACGTACACACAGACGGGCAGACAGGCAGACATGGAGATCGAGTGGGAGATATGAAAACAGAATAGAAGAAATAAAGAAAGAAGCAAGAAAAGGGAGATAAAAAGTGTAAATATTAAAGCAAGACAATAAGGAAGGCTGCCGTTAGAAAAAGAAAGAAATTTTGTAGAGAATGAAAGTAAGAATGAAAAGTAGGCTGTAGGAAGAAAGAAGAAAATATATTACTTTATTTGTCGCTTTAATACTGTTGGTGTCAATTTGAGCTTGAAAAAATATGTTTGACTTACATTGTACATACTTTGAAATGAAATTAATATCCTGGAAGTTTAAAATAACTTTTTTGTCCAGTACACTAACCATCTACAAACGTAAAATACCTGTGTGGCTATTAAAAAGAGTTGACGTAACAATTATGCGTATTTTTCCAGCTTTATTTAATGTGGTTATCGACCTTCGATAAGAGAAGGAATGTATTTATGATGTGAGAGTGGATTGGCGCCTAACTGGGCATGAACACAAGACCCTGTTATTAATGCATATCAGTTTTTCCTTTAGACCTATACATAATATCGTCATGCAATCCCCATGTGTCGGTGGTCCCTCTCTTATAGTTTTCCGCCGTTGCTTTCATAAATTTAATTTCATTTGCTATAATTCGATTTACGTCTTTATTTTTCACTCTCCATGTCTTACTTACATAACATCTGAGTTCTTGCAAATGTTTATATTGGGCGATTCAATAGGTTTTGCTAAAACTGATGTAGTTTACAGAGGGGTTTAAATATAATAATTTAGCATAGAAACTCATGGCCTAAGAAGTACTTTTGAATCACTCAATATCAAGAAACTACATGATGAACTACATACCATAGGAGTAATGGTAATTTATGTGAAAATTTAAATAGGTAAAAATTACATGAACTTAACAAATAATTTTGTATTACACGAAAAGTTATTAGAACTGACTACCATAACATTCAATGCGGCATTGCATCGCCGAAGGAAACTCATGTTCACTCTCCCAAATATCCCTCGAACCACATTAGATGCTGTAAGTATCCTGGCTAAAAGTGTTTCTTGATCTTCCACCGGAGTCTTGTAAACGAAAAAGTGATTAAGAGGCATCAAATCAGGGGAGCGGACAGGCCATTCAATCGTACCTCCTCTTCCGATCCAACGCCCGGGATATGCAAGATACAAAAAGTCTCGTATAATAAGAGCAAATTATGCTGTTTCTCCTATTGCATCCCTATCTGCTGACGCACGATAAGTGGCACATTTTCTAGCAGCTCTGGAACAGCTTATTGCAAAATGTTTTTGTAAAACGTGGTGGCAGAAGATACGATGCAAAGTATGATTACATCCGCAATACAGTTTCTGACATTACGGGCTTGTACTGCCTGAAACTTTCGGGACCCATGTCTAAGCTCTTCAGTTTCATAACATTTGAATCGCCCAGTATAAACGTATTCTTGCATCAGAGAAGGTTTCAGTTCTGTTAATCATTTCCATTGTGGAAGGAAAAGTTGTGAGATAAATATAACGGCAATTAAAGTAATGTTGAATTGGATTGCAATTATTCTGAAACGATTTACAGCTTCACCTTTTATATCGGTATTGATGGACTGAAGGTTGAAGGGTATAGTTTAACTTACGTAGGCACTACCCACCGATCTTGTCGCTATTAAGGGCATCACTGCTGCTTTACTATTGCAATATTTAAGTTTGTCCTTATAGGCATAATTTATACAGATTAAGATGAATGCAAGATGACGAACTCTAGTAAAGTCGTGTCCGAATCGATGATAGTTCACTCAGAATTTATTAAGTCTTTTGTTTCGAAATCATTTCGATTGCATGTGGCATAACCTATACAATTCCTACCGTTACTGTAAAATTCACCATATCAGAAAGACAAAAAAGAGGGATTGTTATACAGATAATGTTCCAAGTTTGACTGAGTTACTGTGAAATAGTTTTGAACAATATTGTTCTTGCCATTTGATAGGATTTAAACTTGTCAACTGAGTATTGATAGGCTATGGCCTTGATCTTTTGGTGAAATGAAATTCTTGATTTCCTGTTACACTTCTATTTCTGTGAATATGTAATGAAATATATAACCATTATAACGCATATTTCTCTTATCAAGTTGTATTTATGATATATTATTGCTTAAGATTTTACACACACGTACACAATACAACGTTTTTAGCATTCAAATACATTCCCAAAACATACACTTAGCATAATTTCAACATTACCTGTACGACGAATTATGGTGCGTGCGTGCGCACGCGAAAAAAAAAAAAAGAATTCCTAATAAAAAGAAAGGCCAGAGGTGTGGATACTACCAAGAGACAGAAAAATTAACTATTATAGTAGTCCACAGCATATAGGTCTATGCATTTCTAATTAGGAGTTTCAAAGAAAATATATAGGGGGTACGCAAAAAAGAAAGACTAACAGCACAGAATCACCTTTTCTGGGGTATATTTCGCAATTTTCGTCATAAAGTGGCCTTATTTCACGGCAACAGACATATTCCACGCAAACTAACAAATTTCGCGGATTTATTTCTGTTAATTATAATTAGGGCCTTGTTTTTTTGTTTTGTTTTTTTTTTTTTTTTTTGCATTACATTTTAGAATTCTGGTTTCGGTTCCTGCTGCAATAAACAACAATATTCATTTTCAAAGTTTCAAATGAAAATGACCGCCGAGTGTCGGATAGTATACGGAAAAACTGCGTTCAACATCGGCTGAAACCATGGGCACATAATATGTAAAATATTTCACATTAATTTCATTTCTACACCAAGTTTGTAACAAGCGCACTTCTCATCTGACAAAACTCTTGCAATTTTGCATAATGAATTGAAACCACAGTTTTTTTGTATTACTGTATTCATTTTCGCACACACTTTTTTGCTTATATCATCTTGCAGACCATTCACCATTCACCAGGCGAACAACATGCAAGAAAAGTGAGGTACGGAATAGATATGATAAATAAATTAATGTAACAGTTAAATATAGCGAAAGCAAAATTATACGCCTTATACGTTTTCGGTGTTCCTCGCCCTGACGTTGTAGTCTAAGGCATCCTGCCTAGGATTCGCGTTACGGAATGCGCGCTGGTTCGAGTCCTCATGGGGGAAGAAATTTTCTCATGAAATTTCGGCCAGTGTATGAGACCGGTGCCCACCAAGCATCGTGATGCACTTGGGGAGCTACGATAGGTAGCGAAATTCGGTTAAGCAAACCATCTATAACGGTTGGGAGGCTCATCGTGCTAACCACACGATACCGCCATTCTGGTTAGATGATCGTCCACCTCTGCGGCATGTGGTCGTGAGTCCAGCAGCCGACTGGTAGGTCTTGGCCCTTCATGGGCTGTAGCGCCACGGATTATTATTATTATTATTATTATTATTATTATTATTATTATTATTATTATTATTATTATTATTATTATACGTTTTCGGTATTCTAAAACTGTAATCCAAAACTCTAAATATTAAGAAAAAAAATCTTTTCAGACTTATGTTTTACCACATTTGTGACAATTTAAATATGATTTTCAAAAATTATTCTCAACCTCACCTGCATTTTAGACCTTTCCGATATTAATCCTTATATACAATGATTATATTGTCTTGATTTTATAATACGCAATAATCGTATAAAAATACGAAACGTACTTGCTTAGGCGTGTGTCAAATTCGCTTCTGCTGCCTGTACTTGAAACACGTCGACTACATTCTGTCCTGGACGTCGTATGATCACCTTCAAACTAATACAAATATACCGATGTCACGGCCCTACTTATAATACATGTAAGTTACCTAAAAAGAGAAATTATGCTAAAAGTGACATTTGAATGTTTCCGCTTTTATCATTGTTACCAAAAACAGACCCCTCTAAGCATTGATTACAATGCGGTAAAAAAAATTAAATTCTGTTATGAGGAAAGCGTAAACGATATAAGACCTTGTAGATAAAATTGTCTAGTAGGCCTGCTCTAGTTTTAGTGTTTCTTTACATAGTGCGAACATAGTATTTGTACTAGTTGCAGAATCTGTATGACAACTGCAGTGCTGCTTTAACTACAGAAATTCAGAGGTACGAAGTTGACTGTGCATCGACTACTCCTCGGTATATAAGTCTTACAAATATTACCGGATATATTTCACGGTCCGAGAACACAAAAGGTTGTTTTGTAGGCGAAATGGGGTGTAATAAGTCTTTGTCGTAAATTGGGGGGGGGAGAGAAGAGAGGAGAGGAGAGGGGAGGAAATTATGAACTCACGGTTTTTTTAAAAGCCTTTTTACATTTTGTAAAAAAAGTAGCACGTATACCACGGCCTGATACAGGGAGATGGATGTATAAAAGCATATGATCGTGGAATGCTTCTACGTTGGATATGACTTCCCTTGTCATGATAGTTGCTTTTTTTCACCCACTTTTACTATGGTCTCCGCATTCGAGTAATATTAATGTCTTTTCTCGTACAATTCAGAGATACGGAAAACGTCGTACGTCTGCTTGAACGCAGTGAATTAATTCAGTCTTGCTCTTGTAGCCCTTACGTTATGTACAGAACTCCCTTACTAACGCTATAAAATATTTGTCTTGGTGTGAAGTATTATGATGTGCTCTGAATTCTGTGTTTCTTAGTAACAAATTTAGGCTGACCATCACGCGAGGCTAACCAAAAACATATTCAATTTTATAAAACTTTACAAAAAAAATACAAGCATTATTTTTATTACTTTATAAACGGTCATTTCCATGATTTATCATTATTATTATTATTATTATTATTATTATTATTATTATTATTATTACTATTACTATTATTACTATTATTATTCAGGAGAAAGGAGAAAGTTACACAACGCAGAACTGCACGCATTGTATTCTTCACCTGAAATAATTAGGAACATTAAATCCAGGCGTTTGAGATGGGCAGGACATGTAGCACGTATGGGGGAGTCCATAAATGCATATATAGTGTTAGTTGTATTGTATTGTATTGTATTTATTAACATTCCATGGTATTCATACATGCTTACAGCTAGAATATGGAACAAGTCAAAAAACTTAATACTATTATAAAATCTTAATTTATAGTCACATTCTAGATGAAATATATACAGACGAGATTTATAATATAGTCTACTAGTACAACACATAGTTTTAGTATCAATTTCATGAAGTGTTATTGAATGTCATGAATTCACCTACAGAATAGAAGGCGTGAGAAATTAGGTACTTCTTTAATTTGGCCCTAAATAATTTTATGTTTTGAGTTTCATTTTTTATATCGATAGGGAGGCTATTAAAAATTTTTACTGCCAAATAACGCACTACAGACCGGAAGGGAAAAGACCTTTGGGGAGGCCGAGACGTAGATGGGAGGATAATATAAAAATGGATTTGAGGGAGGTGGGATATGATGATAGAGACTTGCACAGGATAGGGACCGATGGCGTACTTATGTGAGGGCGGCAATGAACCTGCGGGTTCCTTAATAGCCATTTGTAAGTATTATTATTATTATTATTATTATTATTATTATTATTATTATTATTACTACTACTACTACAATAAAGGTTTGCTGATGATATGGCGTTGTTATCAGGAAATGATACTGAAGGATATGCTACTGGAGCTAAATGACAGCTGTGAGCATTATGCGATGAAGATAAATGCAAATAAGACGAAGAGCATGGTCATAGGAAGAAAAATACAGAAGATGAACTTGCGAATTCTAAATGAGGCAGTAGAGCAAGTGGACAGTTTCAAATAGCCTACTTTGGGTGTACTATAAGCAGTAACATGAGCTGCTGCCAGGAAGTCAAGATGAGGATAGCAATGGCAAAGGAAGCTTTTAATAGAAAAAGAAGCATGTTCTGCGGATCTCTGGAAAAAGAACTAAGATACTAGTGAAGTGCTTTGTATGGAGTGTGGCATTGTGTGGGGCAGAAACATGCACATTACGACGAAGTGAAGAGAAGCGAATAGAAGCATTTGAAATGTGGATATGGAGAAGAATGAAACGTGTGAAGTGGGCAGACATAATAAGGAATGAAGCTGTGTTAGAAAGAGCAGGTGAAGAAGGAATGATGCTGAAACTGATCAGGAAGAGGAAAAGGAATTGGTTGGGTCACTGGCTGAGAATAAACTGCCTACTGAAGGATACACTGGAAGGAATTGTGAACGGGAGAAGAATTCGGGGTAAAAGATATCAGATGACAGACGATATGAAGATATATGGATCATATGAGGAGACAAAAGAGGAAGGCAGAAAATATGAAAGATTGGAGAAAGCAGGGTTTGCAATGAAAGACCTGCCCTTAGGTAGAACACTAAATGAAAATGATAATAATTATTAACTTACAATCAGGAAACTACAAAAATGTATATTAAATATAATAGAAACAAAAATATATTAAATTATTATATACATCAAACAAGAATGAACATGTCAAATATTTAAACAGAAACAGAAATATAAATTAAAGAATTTACTCTCGTATGAGCAACTCTCGTTGTAGGGAGTTCAAAATTGCGCTATAGACAAACACAAAGAAGAAATAAAAACCTATATCATAAAAAGCTATCACAAATTGAAAAAGTTTACAGCCCATACTCACAAGTATATGACTAATATTTAGCAATTAATTATATCTAATCATATGTTAACTTTCCTTAATAATTTCTTTAATTTAATCGTACATATGTTAGCTAAAACAGGCTACTGAGAATTTAATTTGTTATTGTAGTTTTAAGCCATAGTTGAAGCCATGTTTCATACCAGCAGCCGTTGAACTTTTGGATTCTGTGAAATGAAATAATGTTTCTTCTCGTATTATAATAAAATTATGCCAATATGTGTTGAAATTTTTCTTGTTCTTATGAAAGAAACTTATTAATGTGCAGTATATTTATATATCTGATATGGGGAATGAAATTCTGATAAGTTCTTACTTTGATATTCAAAAACACTTGTGAAGTATTTAGTGCAATGTGGTACCGGCATTACACTTTGAAGCTTGAAAATCGGACCAATGCAAGTTTCTCCGGACGTTCGGCACTTTCTGTATTAGTACCACTCATTTTCTAAATCTCTATTAATTTCATTTGTTAATGTCTCTTCCTACCTATTAAAAACGTTCCCTTAACATAAAATCGGTAGCAGGTCTACTCGTTTATCTTGATAGAATTGTATTTCCTGAAATGACATTATTTTTGTGGTTGTGTTTCTAACTATAAGTTGTTGGTTTCTATTTATAGATAGAATTGTCTTTCCTGAAATCACATTATTTTTGTGGCTGTGTTTCTTACTATTTATAAGTTGTTAGTTTCTATTTATAGAGTAACTTCCTTCTCTAATATCGTTCATTGTTAGACTTCATTGACTTGCATGTTTATTGCTGTTTTTAACGACTCTTGTGTTACGTGACATTATACACAGCGATACAGTTAAAAGTGAATGGGTACGGTGAAGGGTTACCAGTTAGTTGCCAGACGGAGGAAAATTTTATGTGCTGCAATGCTGAAAAGAAAAAAAACTGCTGCATTTGGAGGAAATGTTTAAAATAGATCAAATGTACTTCTTTGTATTGATAACGTTGGCAAATGGATGTAAATATTCCACCTCCATAGTAAATTTATTATTTGGAGACAAGAAGGAAAAAGGGCCATTGATTAGATACCGTAGAGGAACAGGTAGAATTATTTTTTTGTAAAAAATACAAGTTTTTGGGAAGAGAGAAATTTTATTATTGTTATGGATCTTACTTACTTTTTCATACATGTTCTTGCATCGCAATAGGCCTACAAATACTGAAAGGATTTAACGTAGCAGACCCTAACTAATTCTTCACAATCTCTTATCTATCCTACCGCAATAGGCCTGCCACCTATCCGTCGTAGTATCGCACCCAGCGAAACATGCCTCTGTGGACTTGACTACATCATTGTGGTAAAAGCAAAAGGGACGAAGGGGAAAGATTGCTTTCCTCAGTTTGTCTTCTGTACGATTAATAAATATGAATATATGTAATTGTTTTATCTATTAAACTATTGAACTTCAGCATAGATTGTAAAATCCATGAAACGATTTCATATACAAGGAGCTTTTTGTCAGTTGATCTAACCTTACTGTACTCCGTCCACCATTTTTGTTTCTCTTGTATGTACGAAATGTAAACATGCAGAATATATTAATAACATTTGAAAGTTTAAGAATAAATTTGTACTTTGCTAGATTATAATTGCGTTGAACGAATTTTTTGACAAATCAAAACTAAAGTTATTCTTTGAACCATATTTTTGGCACTTTGATTTTTCTTATATTATGAACCTCAAGTAGGTCTGTACTAACTGCAAATACTAGGACTCTGAAGGTAAATTCAGAGACTATTAAAGGTAATATAAGTCTCAAGTTCTGTAGAGATTGGCTGGGAAAGAAACCAATAGCTCACTTGGACGGAGTGACGCAATAATAGACCAACCGACAATTTGAAAAAAAAAAATAGATATTTGCACAGATCTGTTGATGGCAGGCTAATTTAACTCTGAAAAAATCAAGACTGCGATATCTGGATTTTGCTGTTATTTATAAGAAAAAATTCGTTTATTGCATAAATTTCATTTATTTATTTTGCTTTGAAATATTAATTCAACTGCTGGTCTCTTATTAAAAATCGGTTAGCCTTTTTTGGTGTTATTTGTGATATTTTTTTGTAATAGTATTAATGTTATAATAATTCTTGTAAAAAATTTTTTATAAATGAACAGATTTATTTCAATGGCCAATATCTCGAAACAGGTTTTTGGCGTTTGGTCTCTTATTGCGTAACTTCGTCCAGTTGTAATTACATATTGTGCTTTTATCCCCAACGAATGTAGTTTGAAAAACTAAGAGAGAAATCGAGAAATATTTATCGTCACACTTTACCAAGTAAGTCTAATAGAATTTATTCTCAGACTTACGAAGTAAATCTGAACTACCGGCTTTGCTATTCTGTGTAATCGACATATGACATTTTAGAACTGCGTCAAGTTCTCATCATGGGCTTGCAAAACTGACATATTAAAATTAAATCAGGGCGGAAATTATAACGTAACGTTATTTCCTTTCGCCCTATAAACTGTGTTTGGTTGTTAACGATTTTAGGCTTTAGAAATTGCTGAGGAAAGGAAGATTTTTAAATAGTACTTCATTTTAAATTAATACCGTGTTGTTTTTTTTAATCAATAGGCCAATTTGTGTAACATCAACTAACATTGATTTAGCCACCGGCGTAGCTCAGTCGGCAGAGGCGCTTGCCTGCCGATCCCGAGCTGCGTATAACATTGTAGTATAACATTGATTTCAAAAAGTCATGTTTTATTTAACGACTCTCGCAACTGCCGAGGTTATATCAGCGTCGCCGGTGTGCCGGAATTTTGTCCCGTAGGAGTTCTTTACATGCCAGTAAATCTACTGACATGAGCCTGTCGCATTTAAGCACACATATGCCGTCGACCTGGCCCAGGATCGAACCCGCAACCTCGGACATAGAAGGCTAGCACTATACCAACTCGCCAACCAGGCCGACTTGATTTCAATATTTGTTCCATATATACATGCTTATTAAGTAAATTGGTACAACAGTTCACTTGTAATTAGTATACATTGCTTTTTACTAACTTTAGTAAAAAATGATGATCCATATTTTGCTTTGTAGACAATTCTGAAGACTCAATGACATATTTCATTATCGTTCTGATTCAGAAGTTACATCTGCTGGTGGTTTCATATTTTCACACTATACTTCGTTCCATAATGTCTGACAGAAGATTTAAACATTGCCGGCAGAGGAGTAGAGAAGTATAATTGCTATTTAACTAATGACAGAGGTCTCATTCCAGGCTTGTCTTGAAGTTGTGCGGAGGTAGAACGCTTCAGACCGCCCAACTTCAAGTAAAGCGTGGAATGAGACGTCTGTCATTGGTTGAATAGCAATTTTACTTCTGTCATCCTCTGTCGGCAATGTTTACGTCTCCTGTCGGACAGTATGGTAAAGTACTATAGTGTGTCGTAAAATGGCATGTCACATGGTGTCCGGAGCTACCTTGTTCTTTCTCTACAAAACAATACCTTGTCAGGAAAAGGCAGTGCCTTATCATATATAAATCTGTATAGGTCTATATGCTGTGGATTTACGTGGCTATTTTACCAAATGAAAGATGATTTTTTTTCTACATACTGTATATAATTGTGTGAGTATAAAACAGGGTTTAAGCTAGAAAATAAATAATTGACGCAAAAATGCAAAAATTAAAAATTATATTTGTGCATTTTGCGAAATGCTCGTGCAATATTATGAAATTGTGCAGAAAGATCAAATTAATGACATATGCAGAAACAAAAAGTTACAGTATGTAATTTGTTTCTTGGAGTTTTATTACTTCCAATCCATCTTACCACACACTAGATATACTTATGTAAGTAAATCATTAAACGTAGGTATGTTTAGAATCAATTACTGCTGAATTTACATCACATTAAAATACGTTATTTTATGAACACTCTAAACATTGAAATTCTTCACTAGCAGGCCCTTCAAGATTTATTGTTAGTAGAGTGCTAACTCTTTTTACTGAAAGGCGGTTTCTAATTCCAGTTTTTACAAGATTCATGCAACTAAATCCTCGCTCACAATTTCCAATATGCCATTCAATTAGAAGAAATTGTTCACTTAACTTACATCAATTGCACCAACTCTTTGAAATCAATTCCTGAACATCTATTGCTCAGTATCTTTTTTTGAACATTGCCCATGCCATTAACATTTCATTTAAATTCAGATTAGTTGAAACACATTTCTGATTTAATTTTCTCCATTACCATCTTCGTTTCTGTAGTCCAATGTGGTTGTCTCATTTTTGCACATTTACATTCAAAGTTTGTTGCATTTTTAGAAGTCGAGTAGCAAAATGCGACAAATGCGACTGTGGCGTAAACTCTGGTATAAAACCTGAAATGTGGAAGAAGTGAAGCAATTACCAAGACTGGAAATGTTCTTTCAGAGCAGTAGTCATAGCGTTGTAATGAATTACTGGGCTTATTTAACGAAACATGCCTCACCACCATCTTTGTACACATATACACTTCACATACAGTGATTTTAACCCAGGTTTATGACATGAAAAACCAATGCACTAGGTATCGACTGACGGTGTATAAAATTAAATAACTTTTTTTTTTTTTTTTTTTTTTTTTTTTTTTTTTTTTTTTTTTTTTTTTGCAATTTTTCAGGTTGAGAGTTTTAAAATTTAATTACCGCCCATGAAGATTAAATTTTTAAAATCCGCATGTCCATGTGTCAAATATATTGAATATCATTGCCTCATAGAATGAAGTTTTATTATGGAAAATGCTTGAAATGCTTGCTCTATTAAAATGGTTTTAATTAACTATTGGATTTAAAAAAAATAAACCAATGTTTAAAAATATCAAACCATTTTTATGAACTAATACTGTAGACTATTCATAGCGGGATGCCTCAAATAAGTTTTATCTGGGTTTGAGCATATTAAAACATTCCACGTACGTCATCCTTCTCTTGAAAATATTCGATCTTGAGAATGTTTGGAGCTTCAGTTCCGAAGTGACGAAACACCCGTCTGGTGGGATCTTTCTGCTCTCTTTTGTGACAAACTGTCGTGACACGCTTTGAATTAAATAAGAGAGGGGGTGGAGCCTTTAACGATGTTAAAGTGCAAACGTAAAATAACAAAACAAGACTCATCATTCAATAGAAGAAATAATGCATGCGGGTTCCCTGTTCGGCAGTATTTAGACTGGATATGATGATACGAATGTATTCACAAGATGTGACATCCTAAATACACAGCAACACACCGTTTCTATACGTTACATGTTCTGCATTAATAGACCTATTGTATACTATTGTCATTTTATCATCTGCCATATGATAAGACACATGGCAGTCATTTAGATATCGTGGGAATGTTAACAAAAAACATGTAATTGGAAATTATTACTTTTTATATACCATGAAGTACCAAACGATTCAGGCACAGTTTTAACGCACCATAGTGTGTACGGTCATGATTTTAAATTCCAAAAATTATAAAGATGTACTCTATTACAGATCTTATCTCTCTTAATAATATTAATACAATATAAACTATATCTACAAATATAGAAACAATATTATTAATATATATATATATATATATATATATAAATTAAATTAATTTTTTGAAAAACCAGATACATTTACGGAACAGAATAGTCTATGCTAGGATGTTCGTTGTCAATGTAGTGCCCTATGTTGTCTCAGATGGAAGTTCGTTAATGTTAGAGGAAATGTCGATCGAGATAGGTCTTGTGTCAAGGCAAACCCAATTGTATAGAGTTGAAGTAGATAAAACAAATACATTTTATTTAACGCCGCTCGCAACTGTCGAGGTTATATCAGCGTCGCCGGTGTGCCAGAATTTTGTCCCGCAGGAGTTGTTTTACATGCAACTACTGACATGAGCCTGTTGCATTTAAGCATAAGCCGACAAGTAGATAAGAAAGAGGCAGATGATCAAGGGGAGTAAGAGAGGCTAGGGAATGCTGAAGGGTGATGCAGAGTTAGAATAGGGTGGAAAAAAAAGAGGAGTAAGTGTAAAAAAAAAGATGAAGAGCGAAAGAAGAATGACAAGGCCATCCGTTTCGTTGAAAATATTTATTCATTTTCTTTTCGATATAATTTTAATGTGCATTCGATACTCCAGTAAAGCACACTTCTCTTAAACTGCTTCGAATCTACATCAATCGCTTTCAAGCAGCGTCACATATTTGCTTTGCCTTGTGTTTCCATTTTTCACCATCAGGTGGAAGGTTGGTTAGATGGTAGTTGGGGTGATAATGAGTGGATGGATGGAGGTTACAATAAATCCAGGCGTGCTTAAACCAGTGTTAAGGGTCCATTATGCTATCTTTGCCAGAAAAAGCCAGTAAATTTTACCTGAATCTTCTAATTCAAGAAGAGGGATAATGTAGCTAGTATAAATCAAATTCGTATTGTCTAAGACTTTTTAGGTACCGTGCTTCAGTTTTTATACTATCTTCATGTTGACCGATGCAAGTGCGACAGGACCTGTACAGTATGAGCGAGGATCTGTAAGATCTGGTGATCTTAAGGAAACTCCGAACTCTCCGGACTGAAGACTATGGATTTTTCTTATATTTTTCATCCCAGGAGATGTAGCTTACGTGCAGTTCAATTAATGATCGCATTACACGGGGACTTTTGTCTGCACGTCTTAATCTTTCTAGTCATTGGAGTGTAATTGTTGCGTCGTATCATCTCATAATGCTGTTCCAACTTCATGAGAGCGTTTGACGGAGCACATAACCACAGGACATTTTCACGAGTCGAGTGATTTTTACGATTATCATTCAAGTCCGAAGTTCTTATCCTCCTGTAGGTTCTGTAGTTCAATGCGTGCCAGGATATTTAGCGTTTGTCCTTTGTTGTCTTAGGCGTTGACCTTTCGTCATGCTATTCAAACGACCAGTGGAGTTACGGAAGTTGTAAAAGATGTGGGTTTATAATTGCAGTATTCTTACATGCGTGAGGACGGATCGGGCCTAAATATCAAATTTTTTAAGGTATTGATGATGGTGATAATTATTGTTGCGGTGATGGTTATGGCGGTGTGGTGATGGTTATGGCGATGTGGTGATGGTAGTGCTAGTGTTGGCAATAGTGACAACGGTTGGGATGGTGATGGTGATTAGTGGTAATGTGGAAGTTTTGACGAGAAAAACGCGACAAAGAGGGGGTCGTCAAACTGACGAAAATTAAGAAAGGCACACGAGGAGGACGACACAACGAAGGAGAGAGGGGAACGTGGAAGACACAAGCAGAAAGACAATAACGATATAAGGATTACCAGGGGAAGAAGGACGAGTTCAAAAGAAGAGCCGAGGACGACACCTCGAGGATATGGAGGACGAGGACAACACTACAAGTAGGAAGACGGGGACGAGAATTACCACAACACGAGGAGGACGATGACCATACGACGATAGGCCTAAGTACAAGGACGACACGACAAGGACGATCATGAAGACGGCACAACGAAGGAGAGAGGAGACTTGGAAAACAAGAGGAAAAGGACGAGGACGATATCATGATTAGAAGGGGGAGAAGGGTGAGTTCTAAAGGAGATGAGACCGAGGACTATACAAAGAGGATGTGGCGAGAGGAGATTTGGAAAACAAGACGAAAAGGACGGGAACGGTGTCACGATTTTGAGAGGAAGACGGCGGGTTCAAAAGGAGAGGAGACCGAGGACTACACTAAGGGGATATGGAGGACGAGGACGGCACGACTCTGAAGACGGAGACGAGAATGTGGAGAGAATGACCACAGCACGAGGACGATGATCACAAGACGAGGAGAAGTACGAGGACGACACAAGGACGATCGTGAGGTCGACACGACGAAGGATAGAGGAGATTTGGAAAACACGAGGAAAAGGACGAAGACGGTATCACGATTATGAGAGGAAGACGGCGAGTTCAAAAGGAGAGGAAACCGAGGACGAAAAGAAGAGAAGGAAAAGGACGAGCAGAATTACAGGTGTAGGAGGAGGAGAGGACACGACGACATTAACAACAGGAAGTTTGTATGGTGATTATGCAGTATTGAACTATGTACATATAAGACGCAATTCATTAGAAACTTTGCCTATAGTGTCCAAATGATAACTTAGGTTTTTCCAACTTCCCATCTGTAAGTTAGAATTTCTTAATGAATTCTGTTGTCGAGCTGTAAGGGAGAACGAAAGCTAATATGTGTAGATTATTTCAAATGTATTCATACGGGAAATAATTAACCTCTATATTTTTAGTTCTCAATTTTGTTGCTGAAATGTCGTTTACGCATGGAAAACAAAACGAGACCACGGATCACGTGTCGACAGGAAATATTCGCTGATTGACAGACCGGTTTGTCGTGTTGTGAGACGTATTATTTTGAAATGAAAGATCCCAACATTTGTTTTTTTTTTTGGTTGTCACTATTACCGAGAGATGATCCAATATGTCATCTGCAGTTACTACTGAACCGTGCGGACAAAATGTCAGTTTTCAGACTTTCAGGAGTGAGTCATCGATCTTAATACGAACGTATTTACATATCGGTCCATTGTTCCCGTTTCGCCAATGGCTTTAGAGTTCCGGGATGACGAATATGTAGTAGGCTTTTCGGAATTGTCATTCCTCAAATGAGTAATGCAAATGTGGCTAAGAAGATTTGAATACTGATATCGCGGACCGCGTGAAGAGGATTGTGAATGTGACGCATATCTATCGTGAATATGATTTGTAGTGGGCTGCAAATTTAGAGGGGAGCGTTGTGGCCCCTAAGCTCTGTTCTGCGAAACCAGCAATGTTGCTAATTAATGAATTCTTTAGATGAGATTGCACATAAGATATTCTTCAAATTTCCGATGATTTTGCATATTTGGAGGGGGAAAGTCGCAGAATTCTTATTCTCCATTGCATTACAGAGGAGTAGGCCTACTGAATGATGGAAATGTTTTGTTTAAAATTTAAATGGCGTATAATGGAAAATCGACCGGTTACACCTGTCCTAATCTCGTCGAATTTAAAAAAAAAAATATTTTTTTCATTTCTTATTCTATATTATATACACACTCGTATATATATTTTATTTTATATCCTATTCTTTGTACTTTTTTCCAATTTCCCCTGTCTTCTATTTTATGCTCTATCTCCCCCCCCCCATTTTTTGCCTTTCTCTCGACCTCAAATAATCTACTTTGTTTAATTTATGAAGACGAAATCATGTTTAGTTTATGAAGGCGAAATAACCTTCGGCTTTCCTTTATTTATTCTTCTGTTTTTCATTCTGTTTTACTCTTTATTCTGCTAATTCCTCGCCTTTGTTTTTCATTCCCTGTTCCCTTGGCAGTCCTTCTTTCCCTTACTTACCCCCTAATCTCCGCCACCCCTCACTTTTCTGTTCTCACCTCTTTCATCTTCCCCTACTATTTCACTCCATCTCTTTTATTTATTTATTTATTTATTATTTTGCTAATAATTGTAACATAAATTATAAAATAGACAGAGAAACTTTAGCTCGCCCCTGAAAGAGTAGAAATCGTGCTCAGGGGCGGATTCCTGCACTTTATTTTCCACTTTTCTTTATCTTTACTCTTCGCCTTACTTTCCTGCATTTTATCTTCGTCTCCTTTAAGTTCAGCTTAGTTTTATAAATTAGTTCCTTTACTTCACTCATATACTTCATTGTATTACGTACGTACAAGGAAAAATCAATAAGTTTCCGGACTGCTCCAAATGTGGACAACACACAGGACTTCGGAAATGGAGATGTTATCTAGAACCAGGAAAACGCCTGGAATCTATACTAAATGCATTACTTAAAAGGCTGAGAAGAAGACTAGCCTTAAGGCATAAATGGGGAGATTCCAGGAAAAATCGCAACAGGTCCTTGACAGTTTTGCCCAAAATCATGTGTAGAAACTCAGCTCTTAAAGACAATCTGACGCTGTTTGATTAGAGTTATCTTCAGTGACACGCCATGCATGAATACAAGTGCAATCCGCAAATATATTGATTACATCTTTGTATGTATGTATGTATAATGATACTGAACCGTGGCGTCGTGGTCTAAGGCATCCTGTTTAGGACACGCGTTACGGAATGCGCGCTGGTTCGAGTCCTCATGAGGGAAGAAATTTTCTCATGAAATTTCGGTCAGTGTATGGGACCGATGCCCACCCAGCATCGTGATGCACTTGGGGAGTTACGATAGGTAGCGAAATCCGGTTACGCAAACCAGCTATAACGACTGGGGGCTCATCGTGCTAACCACACGATACTTCCATACTGGTTGGATGATCGTCCACCTCTGCTTCGGTATGTGGCCGTGAGGCCAGCAGCCGGTTGGTCGGTCTTGGCCCTTCGTGGGCTGTAGCGTCACGGATTATTATTTTGATTATTATTATGATTATTATTATTATTATTATTATTATTATTATTATTAATTTCTTTGAAAGGGTAGTAAGGGACAGCATTTGGAACAAAAATGTTAATATAATATTGGGTATATTTATGTACAAATTTAATTTCTATAAATTTGTCAGTATAATTGGTAAATTGTCTTTAAGACAGTGTAACAGCATTTTACTATTTCCAATGTATAAATGAAACGTTTCGTGTTTGTGTAGTGAACCCGGGTAGGCATAAAGCCAGGCATAGCTTCTTATATTCTGTTACGTTGGACTATTATTACTATTACCGTCACGATACCCCTTCTATGTAGACCTACCAGTTGCTGGAGAAGTAAGAAACGTTTCCTGTCTGGTTATTTTGAAGTTCCTTGTCTCCCCCCCCCCACCCTTCTCTCTTGCTCGCAGACTTGTGACCGGAATAACGCGATAGCAATTTGCTACGCTTCGCACCTTCTTTTCAGTAAATAAAGAGCAAACTAAGTATATATGTGTTTTAAAATCTATTGCAGTGACATGGAAACACGCTTACACTAGCATTCTTGAACTTTTAGTTCGCAGAACTCTTTGTGATTCATTTCCGCTCTCGGTAGACGAAGTACATTGAAAGTTGATAAGTTTAAAATATCTTGAAGAATAAATTCTTTGTTTCAAAATAGGAATTCACTCACATCACTTCATCTCTGTATACATCTTATTCTCTCAGAAGATAGATCTATGCTCTTCCTTAATCTGCTTAATTTCTTTTTCCTGCTCTATTCGAAGAGTAGGTGGAACGCTCCCTCTCTCCCCTTCTCAAATTCTACAAGTCGAGTTACCTTTTTCAAGTCTCCCAATATGCCTTAACTGTAATCATCGAGCTGTAATATTTCTCTATTACTCTGCTTAACTCCTACTTTCATCCGACTTGACCAATCACTATGGGTAGGAGCGGAAGGTTAATTTAATCTTATACTAAACATCTCACAGTTACGGAATTTTGAGATAGTGCCACCGCACAAACAAACCAGCGGAAAAACACTTAGACAGAAAATAAATTTCCATTCATTGCCCATGACGGGAATCAAACCTTTGACTGCTTGTTTGGGTAGCGCACGCGATATCCCCATATCCACAACAGCGGACTGAAATCTAATTTGGGTATATAATTTCATTTAATTAAGCCTGTTTTATTTTCAAAACCTCAATTGATCTGTTCTTAATTACCTCATTTCTTTTAAATTAATAAGTAAACGGAAGGCAGTTTGGACCACATCTCTAATCAAATTTTTTCACATCATTGTATTCAGGTGACAGAATATCAACACAGTCTCTTCAGACCACTTATTAACTCGTAGCGCGGAAATGATAAGTGAGAGAGGTTTTTGTGATATAAAAAGATGTTTGTGTTTATCTCTATCATCCTTGAAACGTTGTAAATGTAAACGAACTTTTTTGTGATACTCTGTATATGAATTAATTGAAAGATGAACTGAAAAATAATAAAACATTACAAAATGTCATATGTACTGTAACTAGTCAGCGATGTATGCAATAGAGAGGGAAAGAAACTGGCTACCCTACCTCTTATCTCCTGGCATAGTTGTTCATGAGTGATGCCTTATTGATGTCACTTATGAGGTTCAGACCTTTCTTCCGGCAGTTGACTAAACAACAATAGAGAATGTGCTGCCATCTAACAGACTGATGAATAACACTGTACAACATGAAATTGGTTCTTTTTATAAAAATGTGTGTATTCGATGTATTTTGCGATGGCAAAAACGAATCTGCAGTTTGTTTTTGTCCATCACGTACTGTTTCTCCAAAACAAAAAGTTATTTAATGTTAATGAGATATTGCAGACATTTTTATTTGTTTGGATATCCTTAATATTTATGGGTGCTATTCAAATACATTTCGCAGCACGCGCTACGAGCGTACTAAGCTAGCCCCGGCTATCCACTGGTTACTTGTACAGAATTCAAATCATATCATATCCTATCGCTAACACTGGTTTATGAATACGAAAAACGCTGATAATCCACCGAAAGCCCGCGCTAAAAATGTCTATGAATACGGCCATATAGGTTTTGTTTTTTGTTTTTTTTTTTATTTCTTCTACTTTCACCTTAATGCAACATGTCACTGAAAGTACCCTTTCTTGACAGTCATCCGAACTTCTTTAAAAAAAAAAAAAAACCTTGGTGCTGTAAGCGATGAACACGGGGAGAGGTTTCATCAAGAAATATCTACCTTCGAAAAGCGCTTCAGTGGAAGGTGGAATGCAAGTATGCTGGCTGAATATTGTAGGTCACTCATCAAATAGACTGCAGAAGCTGTCTACAAACGTAAACGGTCAAAAAAGAAATTTTAATTTGTGAATTTTGGCCAAAAAAGGTTGCTTTATGTGTAAGTGAAGTGCGTATACCATATAAATGTTGTGTTAGAAAATTTTGGTTTTGAGAAATGAACTCAGCACCTCTCATTTAGTTAACATTACATAGTTTCATCTAAAGGACAGAAACAAAGTTTAAATTTGTTGTCCAGTGTAATTAACCGGTTGAAGGAGGAGTTATTCAACATTATTCCTTAAGTTCACTAATTTCTTAATTTGTTAATACCTCGTCTTCTATTGTCAAATCAGTCAACGTGGATTTAGTGATTTATAATGCCGTAATATAGTTCCTCTCACACGGTTTGTTCCCCCCACTTGTGGTAGATGAAACTTTCGAATCATAAAGATTTTTACTTTTATATTTTCACCGTTTTCTTTAGGAGTGCATCAGTTTCTATGCAGTCTTGAATAATTCACAATTTCTTTCTTCCTAGCTTAGGGCGACTTCAGTAATTAAACATAGACCGAAATATAGCTATCGTTAAGAATTGATTTTCCTCTCCAATTTACGTAAAGCGTATATAATTACATTAACAAGTACCGTCTCTTGATATTGTGTAGACCTTCATGATTGAGTTGGAAGTTAGCACTCCTACAAAAATTGAGACCTTGAATGGAGGTCTTGAAATACACGACAAATTAATTAAAACTTCTCCTGTTATATTCTTGACACGTTTCATTAAAATCGCAAATTCGTCCAAAAGTTATTGACGTGAAGACAATACTTATTGTCTTCTTAATAAATACTGTTTTTTTCCTTCTGGAATTAATCTTAAGAGGTCGACGACCCTTATAAAACAATAAGAAATACGTATAATACACATTAAGAAACTATGTGAATACGGAAGTGTTACGCGTTTGAGAACCTTTACCAGTAGTGTCTCTCTCTCTCTCTCTCTCTCTCTCTCTCTCTCTCTCTCTCTCTCTCTCTCATATTTAACTGACCAGTAGTACCAACGTAATATATGTTTATCGTAGAATAGTGTCTTCCCCTGACTTGAAACCTAGCGGACCCGTGTTGTTAGTAAACTTACCACTCCTGTGGGGAATGAGTCTGTGTTCCTCTTATGCTTGTCCCTAAGCGGTGACCTTGCGCCATGTTGACCACATAACCAAGAAGTCGTGCTACTTAAATTCGGTGTAGTTCATGATTCTTACAAGTGTGAGAACAGATTGGGTCACATATAATTCTTGAATTTTGATGATGATTGTGATGATGGTGGGTCGCACAAAATTCTTGAATTTTGATGATGATTGTGATGGTGGTGGTGGTGTGAAGATGATGTTGAACGGATTAATGGGAAAGATTCTGTGAAGCATTTCTGATTGAAAGAACTTAAAAGAAAAGTATTGATGAAAAGAATGCGACCAAGAAAGTTATGACTCGTGAAAAGAACCTCGTAAAAAAATCGACATGTATGATTTCACTATGCTGCATAAATTCACTTAGAACTAAGTTTGGGTGCGATCACCTGTAAACATTTGCATTCGACAGAGGATGATTAATTTTAGGCCCAACAAATTCTACAAAAACAGAAACACGTAGGCAAGTGTTGCTTTACTTTCCATTAGTTAAGTTAAAGAACGCAGGAAACACATAAATCTTCAATTATAATGGGTAATTGATAATTATGACATTGTCTTATATCTTAATTTTATGTAATAGCATGATTATATAATACTTTTTAAAAGTCTACCCGTGCGTTATCCAAAGCACAATCTCACTGGCCCATTGCCTTCTTTGTGTAACGAACTCGCCAACGTAGTAGTACGAAGTTCAAAAATTGAAAATGGATATTAGGGTATAACGGGTTGTTGGACAATAACTTCATTTAAGTCAAAATTACATAAATTCTTGCTTAACAGCTTAATTACTGATTAATATTTGTTACTTATAATGAAACTAACATCTGTCCATTCTTATTATTACCATTAATATCGTCGCCCTCGGTAGCGCAGTTGGTATAGCGCTGGCCTTCTATGCTCGAGATTGCGGGTTCGATCCCGGCCGAGGTCGATGGCATTTAAGTGTGTTTAAATGCGACAGGTTCATGTCAGTAGATTTACTGGCATGTAAAATAACTCCTGCGGGACAAAAATTCTGGCACACCGGCGACGCTGATATAACCTCTGCAGTTGCGAGCGTCGTTAAATAAGCTATAATTTATAATTTATATATAATTAATTTCTCTAAATAGAATAACTTACAAAACCTCATTTCATTACATTAATATTATTCTCATTATATGAATATATTTTAGATTTATATTTTCCTCCATCTAACATAGTTCTAATAAACTTCTATTAAATTCTCATCATTTAACCAACTAATTATCTCAACTTAATGATAATTCTTTACATATTGCATATAGACTGAATTGAAATACATTACCTCATAAATTAAGTTATTACTATTCCGTATAGATTTTATCTCAAATTAAATAAACGTGTAGGCCTACTAGTCGTTAAAACTTAATTGAAAAATATTGCTGGAGAATCTCTATTGTATTGTATCAAAATGTAAATATGTACAGTAGAACATAGATTATCCGAATACCGATCAACCGAAACATCGGTTAACCGAAAGCGTTCCAGTCGGCAAATCAAAATTTGCGCTCGCTCCACGTAGAAGTTTTGCTAGCGCTATTTGCGAGATTTAGCGGCAAAAAAAGTCTCAGCTCCGAAGCAAAAAAAAAAAAAAAAAAAAAAAAAAAAAAAAAAAAAAAAAAAAAAAAAAAAACAAACTTCTTTTACTAAACTGTAGGCTACTTTAATGACCATTTTGAACTTGTCAAACTAGGCTAGTCAGTTGTCTGTGTTATTTGTAAGACGTGTGATACAAAATATGTACTGTATGTACAGTTCTGTGTTTAATATCAGTGTTTCTTTGTTTCGTACTGCTCCTATGACACCGGTACAATTTGTTTCCGTAAATGATCGGTTATCCGAAAAATCAGTTATTCGAATACTACCCGTCCCCAATTGTTTCGGATAATCGATGCTGTGCTGTATGTCGCTATTATATTAAGGCTGGTTGAGTGGAAGAGAAGGCCTTATGGCCTTATCTCTGCCAGCGAAAATAAAACATTATACATTCTATCAGTGAATCGAGATCACTAATTGAGAAGACCCAATGTCCTAGTTGTCAAGTCCTTGACATTGGTAAAATAATTATTTATACGTTAATGAAGAACTTGGAAAGAAATTAAGAGTTTCTAAGAATTCTTTAGCTCTTGAGTTCCAATTATTGTAACGACGTCTTTAAACCAGGTTTGGATGCTGCCTCGTTGCATTGAACCGTTAAAATAGAGCAAGCTTTCAATGCAGACTAATTTTGTTAATTCCTCTAATTCCCCTTAACTTAGTATTTATAGGTGAGCTCTAATTCGGTTTCCTCCTGTTCTATCAAGAAGTTGTGCTCCACTTTATAATGCTGTCAGATTCGCATGTGGGGCCGCCACACCGAATGTCCCTCCCGCAGTAGGAGGAGAAGAAACGTTACATTACAAGAATGAATGGTCTAAATTTAGTTTATCGCATTGTTTCCCAACTTCTCCTTTCTGCTTCTTGTTCTAATTTAACCTCAAAGACTTGTGTGCACGAACTCCTTTACAATATATACACTACGGTTTTGCCCACATACCTATTAACCAAGCAGCTTCTGTCAGGGATGCAGTCCATGTAACGTGGTGGGGGGGATTTCCGTAGTCTCACCTACAAGATTAACTACACAAGTTGTTAGGAGACATCTCTCTAGGTTGTACCAACTTTGTGTGATGTGATGACTTTCGATAGCCAGAGTCTTCTCAAAATAGAATACTCGGATATAGGCCTAG
Source organism: Periplaneta americana (assembly GCF_040183065.1). NCBI lineage: Eukaryota > Metazoa > Arthropoda > Insecta > Blattodea > Blattidae > Periplaneta > Periplaneta americana. The sequence goes on along the minus strand of NC_091131.1, from coordinate 95,319,895 downwards.
TAATTGAAAAGAAAAGCGACAGGTGCATAGCTATACTATGCTGCATATCTTTACGTAGAATTACGTGTGGGTGCTATCACCTGTCGACAGGTGCATAGCTCTTTACTATGCTGCATATCTTTACGTAGAACTACGTGTGATTGCGGTCACCTGTCTACAGATGCATAGCTCTTTACTATGCTGCATAACTGTACGTAGAATTACGCGTGGGTGCGATCAGCTGTCGACAGCTGCGTAGCTCTACTGTAATGTCTATCTTTAGGTAAAAATATAGGGTGCAGCAGTGGGATATGACGGTTTTTATAGCCCTGTTATGGGACACTCAGGACGAATTAAAAGAAAACACATATACTGGAAGTAATGTAGTGCAATGCAGTTTATTAATGTCTGATTACTTTTAAAAAACTACATTTCGTAAGTAGCCTCCACGGCAACGAATACATTCCTGCAATCTGTTATGAAAGTTCTGCATAACTCTCCTCAACAAAACAGTTTTGTTTCAGCTGGATGATGGTGTGAGGCTTGTTGCGATACACCCTACTTTTGAGATAACCCTATAGGAAGTAATCAACTGCAGTCAGGTCAGGAGATCTTGGCGGCCAGGCAGTGTCTCCAAATCGTGAAATTATTCGTTCTGGAAACATGTTTCGCAGACAGTTTATTGAACCATGAGTAGTGTGCGCTGATTACTTCCTATGGGGTTATCTCAAAAGTAGGGTGTACCGCAACAAGCCTCGCACCATCATCCAGCTGAAACAAAACATAAGGAACGAAATTAGTGCCATCGAACCTGTTCTGTTGGGGCGAGTTATGCAGAACTTCCATAGCAGATTACAGGAATATTGTCGTTTTCGTGGAGGCTACTTACGAAATGTAGTTTTTAAAAAGTAATCAGACATTAATAAATTGCATTGTACTAGATTACTTGCAGTATATGTATTTTCCTTTAAATTCGTCCTGAGTGTCCCACAACAGGACTATAAAAACCGTCATATTCTACTGCCGCACCCTATACATACTGTACGACTGTACGTGTGGGTGCGATCACCTGTCGACAGGTGCATAACTCTTTACTATGCTACATATCTTTACGTACAACTTCGTATGGGTGCATCAAATGTCGACAGCTGCATAGCTTTACTATGCTGCATAGCTTTACGCAGAAGTACGTGAGGATGCGATCACCTGTCGACAGGTACACGGCTTTACTATGCTGCATAGCTTTACGTAGACGGGGTTGTTGAATAGCGCGCGGAACAAGTGGATTACAAAGAGAAACGGGATTAAATGGAGAACAAGGAGGAATACAAGGAGAACGACGTTGAAAACAATGGGAAGACAAGGTGAACAAGGGGCATACAAAGAGTACAAGGATTCTCCTTGTTTTGCTTGTATTCCCTTAGTCTCCTTGAATTCCCCTTGTTCCTCTTCTTATTCTTGTCTCCCTCTTTGAATTCTCCTTCTTGTTATATTCCCATTGTTTACCTTGAATTTCTGTAGTTTTCCTTGCATTCATCTCGTTTTCCTTGTATTGCTGTTGTTTTCCTTGTATTTCCGTTATTTTTCTTGTGTTACCTTTGTTTTCATTGTCTTCCTCTTTTTCTTTTTGTATTCCTCTTGTTCTTGTGTACCTCTTGTTGGTCTTATCTTCCCATTGTTTTTCTTGCATTCCTCTTGTTTTTATTTTATTCTCCTTGTTGTTCTCGTCTTCCCCTTGTTCTGGTATGCGACTGTTGACAGGTGATCGCACCCAAACTTAGTTCTAAGTGAATTTATGCAGCATAGTGCAATCATGCATCTGTCGATTCTTTTCACGAGTTATAATTTTTTTGATCGCATTCTTTTCATCAGTACTTTTCTTTTAAGTTTTTTCAATCAGAAATGGCAAACAATTTTTGTGTAAACTTTGTCTTAAGCCATTTTCTCCGACGTTTCGGAGGTACTTGCACGTTGTATTCGTTCTGTTCAAGACCTGATGACTTGTCCACTATGATGGTTGGACTCTTTATGTGTTGGATAATGTGGTCCTGATGAGGGAAGCTGTAAATAGATTCGAAACGTCGGAGGTATTGAATTTATGTCCTTGATAAGCCCAAGTATTTTTTTAATAATCAGGAATTTAGGAATGTTTTTCGATCAGTTTGTCTGAAGTAAGCTGACTAATGTGTTTAAGAACATTCCGGTTCCTTGAAAATTAGGACTTCGTTAACGACTAAATACAAATTACACTTTCATTACATGCGGAGAAATTTGGTAAAGTCCCTGGGGCTGCACACCGGCTACCTGTTAACATTACATCAGACAGAACATTTGTCACTTTTTCATGCACGTGATACAGATTTGTGTAATATAATTAGTTAGAAAAATGAGCGTACGTCAGGATTTTTAGAATTCCTCCGACACAGCAGAGGTTATAATTTCTCTTTGACACTGATGTCATGTTTTTATAATATCAATCCCAATAAAACTTCTTTACATCGTTTTTTCTGTGCCAATCTTCCAGCCAGTTGTCTTTCTTTAACGTCAGTCACATTTTCAAGTGGTTTGTAAGAATGAGGCAGTTAGAAAGAGAGAAACTTGTGCAAAGTTCTTCTTCTCTCTTTTTTGTCAGTATTTAAAGAAGCTGATCTCATAGTTTACACTTCTATAGGCACGTTTCATGTAATACAGCAATGCTTCAAATAGGCGTGAATTATATGAGGTTGTCGGAAATCCAGTCTTTGTAACATTCTTCCTCGTCGCCTCTTCTCGTGTTTTGTCCCGCTGGAGGGCGTACCAGTGGGTCGTGTGCCGTCTTCCGTGCAACAGTAATACAAGGTATCAGCACATTGTATACAATGCCAATAGATGATATTGTTGACGTAATGTATTAGTATGAGGTTATTTGGTGCAGCGTAGGTTTAACTCCTTCATCCTAGAGTAACAGCTGCAAGCTGTCCACTAGACTTGAAGCTAACGACTCGCTTCGCTCTTGTATGTAGAATATTTGCGGTTCGAAATTTTGTAGCAAGCAGTTTTTGTCCCTTTTCCTCAAAAGCGATTACAGGTATTTAAGTTACAAGTAAGTCACGTCAGTCCTCTCCTATGATTAATAATAATAATAATAATAATAATAATAATAATAATAATAATAATAATAATAATAATAATTTAGGTGAGAAACAAATTGATTTCATGTGTACAAATATAAGAAATACAATTTATAAATTCGTAATAAGTACTCCAGAACTGCATATAGAGTGTTAGTTGGGAGGCCGGAGGGACGAAGACCTTTGGGGAGGCCGAGACGTAGATGGGAGGATAATATTAAAATGGATTTGAGGGAGGTGGGATATGATGATAGAGACTGGATTAATCTTGCACAGGATAGGGACCGATGGGGGGCTTATGTGAGGGCAGGCAATGAACCTGCGAGTTCCTTAACCCTTTGAAACACAAATTAATTTTTTTATGTTTTTCATATCATGGATCATACCAAATCTTCGATAACTTTTTTTCAACATTTTAACTCTGCTCACAATTTCAAAACACAGATGGCACCTATAGGTGTACTCGAGGTGGTTTCTTGGTGGAATATCTGTGCCATAAAATTTAGACAGAAAGAAAACGGTGGTTCTTCTGAATAACCACTATGCTGCAAAGGGTTAAAAGCCATTTGCAAGTAATAATGGAAATGAAAGCCAAAGTACCTCAAGAATTTCCTTCACAACATTGTCTTTTATTTTAAGCCGTTAATTTCTCCCGATTTGCCGAGACTTGAACCCAGATTTCCGGCATTGAAATGCGCCATTTTAGCAGTTATATGTAACCGAAGTTATACTGCAGGGGATCTGCATGATAATCTGACTATCTTCACATCAGTTATCACATAATAAGCCACATGATCTGGGTTAGATTTAAAACAGTTTATTTGTTGCAATTTGCTACTAGCGAATAGTTCTCATGGATGACGAGTCTGAATTAATATTATGGTTATACATCCCTCTCATAGAATAACAGCAATGAAATAAGTACTTAATTTACAATGGTCAAATAGTCCCGCTCTAGCGTACGCTCTAATAGAAACGTTTTTGCTAAGCATAATAGAAAATTAATGTTGGAAAGCGAGTATTTCATAAACCGAAGCTTTTGTAGGGAACACTCGACAGAAATAGTAAGCATACTAGACCAGTAATGTATTATGTTGTAGCAGTGACCTATCACAACTCCTCGATTCATAGAAAACTGCAGTACTTCAACGCTAAATGGCAATTCAGTTCTAGAAATAATAGAATGGGTAAGTGCCACGCAGTTTATGACTCGTTAATCCGTTGGCAAGGGTTCAGTGTACATAAACTCTCGGACACTTGTTCTATTCATGTAACACTGCGTCATTTCTGTTAATTTCCAATATTCTCTGTTTCGGTGACTGAAAGAAATTATGCCTGTGTAGCCTCATTATGGCTGTCAAGAGTTTCGTGTCTATTTATTTATACAAAGAATAATGAAAATGTGAAGTTCATTGTATGATCCATATTGTCATTCAAAACTATATAAAAGGTAAAGATATCCGCTATAGGTCTACATGCCATGAAGAAATTTGGGATCATGGAGGTAGAGCACCGTGCTTTCTCGACCTCGGCACTACAATGAAGTGGTGGTCGACACCACGCTTCGATCGCCTTTTACCCTCGGGAAAGATTCTGTACTCAATTTGATAGGAGGCTGAATAAACCTCGGCATCGAGATCGACAGTGATACCTTCATTCATTGTTTTGTCAGGTTTATTTGCATTGCCGTAATTCATAATTATATAATATGTAGCCTATTAAGTTTATAAATTATTTAACGTAAGTACGTATAGAATCTCCATATTCTGTTATGTATTCTGTTCCCTTCGTTCTGAATTTTCACACTAATCTTTTTTCGTTTTGAATTATTTATAATTGCAGACAATTTTAAAAATGGCTATGCTACATCTTGAACTTCCTTTATGTTGTTTTTTTTTAAACACGTTTGTTAATGTCTCCATAAAATTCAGAATTATTCTAAATGAAGGGTTCAGAGCCATAGTGGGCCAAGCGCCATTTATTAAAAGCGGAAAAAGCAAGGGTTAAAGTTGAGTGAATACCATAGTTTAATGAAGATTGGTATTATTTAGTTTGAATGTGTATACTTTATATTACTGGCTATATGTTTCCATTGAATTATGGTAATAACTTCATTTTAACCCTTGTTTTCTACGGTTTTAGTAAATGGCGCTTGGCCCACTATGGTTCTGAACCCTTCATATATCGCATGTATGCATGAATGTATGTATGTATGTATGTATGTATGTATGTATGTATGTATGAATGAGAACATTTGAGAAGAAACATTTAAAAGGGTAGGATACGCTAAAACGCGTCCTTGCAAAGGATTGGGGCTCAGAAGTATCAATGTGAGCTCCAAACCTGTTGGCCACTTGTCTCACTCCGATTTTCGCCGTTCCATATAAAGGAACATTAGAGAATTTTGAAGCAAATACCACATGTGTTGAATTCCACACATCTTGTCTCCATGATAGGCTTACAAGCAAACATTCTGTTGGGGGCAGATAAAAAAGTTATTTTTTTCCTTCCACCGTGTTAATAATGTCAAAAGAAGTGCTTATACAAATTTTGGTCACTCGACCGCTATTACGAGGGCCGTAAAAATAAGTTCGCCAGGGGCCGTTAACAGAAAAAAAAAAAACAACATTTCATTGGAAAAATTTATTGGAACAGACACAGCAATTGTTGGACTATTTTTCAAAATATTTCCGACCGGAATTGAGACTTTTCCATATCATGGGACCGACAGAGATGTGCAGACGGCTGTCAAACGCTGGTTTCGATCCCAGGCGGCTGACTTCTACGACACAAGCATACAAAAATTGTTCGCATGGTATGACAAATGTCTCAATTCTAGTGCGGGATATGTTGATAAATAGCGCAACAATTCCTGTATCTCTTTCAATAAATCCTTCCAGGCAATTGTGATTTTTTCTGTAAACGGTTCCAGGGAACATCACTTTCTGGACTGCCTCGTAATTGCGGTTGAGTGGCCAAAATTTATGTAAGCGCTTTTTCTTTGTCTGCCCTCATCAGAATGTTTGCTTGTTAGACTTTGACTGCTCTGTTCGCAACTCCTGTCTTCCGTAACGGATTTCACCTATAAAATTATGGGAAATTAATTAATAACCATAGCTCACTGTGTACAAAGCCTCAAGCCGCGGCAAAACGCTATGAATTCTCTTCCTATTTGTGTCGTACACGATATTCGAATCTCTTGTATGGCATAATCGCAATTTGTCAAGTGCGATAGCTGTGAAATATCTACTATAACGTGATAAAAATATGGATTTTCCTATTTTGAAAACACCGATACTGATTAAGGCTGGTTCACAATAAACCGAGAAAGGAAACGACAACGAGAACGGAAATAATGTTAAATACATTTATTTTAACAATATTTCCGTTCTCGTTCTCGTTGTCGTTTCCGTTACCGGTTTATTGTGAACCAGCCTTTATTCCTTGAGGCTTAAGAAAAAGCTTATAGTGTCGTGTGCAATATTTAAAGCGTTGTTTTACTCGTGTGTACAGACCGATTATTTAGTCCTGTCAGCTCAGCGACGCGAAAGAGGGGAAGTAAAATAGGAGTAGTGGGGAGACCTCCGGAGTAGAGATAAGGGCGAGCGATCGGTAAAGGAATGCAGTACAACTTAATTGTACTAGAAACATACCGCTCTACCGCACGCATTATATCCGATCGCTCCGACGGCAAGCGAGAGACTAACCCAAACACCCCTTGGCGAAAGTAAATGGACTCGTCTGACCCAGACGCACATCGCCGGGGACTGTCAGGACTAAATAATCGTACTATAGTAATATAACAAAACTGAAGGCTGACGATGATCGCTTGTCTGGCTCCGATGTCAAATACTCGGCAATCTTTTAAGGTTCCCGGTAAGCTATTTGCATGGTCATCAAATACATAATAATATTTCATACACACTGTAATTGCACTGCATGTTTTTATGGGTCAGGAAATCTTGATAGTGGGACGTAATGTTCTCGTAAACAGATGTATTATGACCCACTGTTTGGTACTTTTGTGTCTAGTATTTATATTTTGTGTCGCAAATGAAATTTCTGGTTTTATTATATATTTTATTATAACTTGTCTTCCTCCGTTGTGTTTTGTGTACCTTGTTAAACGTTTCATTGTTGAATTTGATGTGTAGTTAAGAATATATTGCGAGATATTATGTTTGTTGCAATGATGAAGAGAGTATATTTGTTACTGGGTGCTGTAACTATTACAACTGTACTGGGAGGTCTGGAATCTAGTACATTCCATCATGTCTCTTAGTATCCACCAAACAATAACCATCAACCTGCCGTTTCTCGCAGCATGGTCCGCAAGCCATCAAGAGAAGTGTTTGTGGCGTAAATTTTTTAATTTATGATGATCTTCGGACTTAAGAAAGAAGTTTCCGACATCATAATGGTTAGGTTTTAAACCGACTTTTGAGATTTAATTTTCCTTTGTTAAGTAATACAAGTTCCTGTAGCTGTCTCTCGATTTTCTTTAGAGTCTTGATTAAATTAGTGAATATTTCTATATTTTCCTGCCTTTGTTAGAGTTACGAGATGACGGACCCATGGTAATAATAAATTCTTCCTGTCTCGGAAACAGCTCCGAAACCTCAGAGAAATTCAGTTTCAATACACGATGTAAGACACAGAATTTTATAATTATTATTCCACTGAACATGATATCCTGGGTAAACACCTCAATCGTCTTGGCATCCTTCCATCAGCATCATGCATTTTGTGCCATCAACAGGAAGACATGGATAGACAACATCTTGCAAAATGCCCTGCTCTGAAATCCTCCAAGGAAGTCGACCGCTACTGGGAAGCCAGAGTCCGAATGTTTTTAATTACTTAATCCGTAGTTTTGTTCACCACTTTCTTGTTTTTCGCTCTGTCATTCATAGTAAATATCATGTACTAGCCATTAGACAAATAAATAATAAATAATTATTATTCTTTTATTAGCTTATTGCATTATTTTCTGGTGGATACTGTCCAGCTTTCAATCCTTGTCTTTTGTAAAGTCTACCAGATGGCATCTTCCACGTCATTTAATATCTCCATCTGTTTCATAATATTTTCTAGACCATTCGATTTGTGTGCTTCTTCCACGTCTCTATGCATACTATAACGCATATACTGTACTTTCTTTTCCAACGGCTCAGTGTTTCGTAGTTGGGGTCACAATCGCTGAAAAGTGGATTGCTAACGACAGAAGAGAATAATCAACTCTTTCAAAAAAATTCACTTATCATTCTTTCATTTTGAATAAACCACAGACAAAACCCATGACTTTCTCACTGAAGGGACTGCGATTCAATCCGAGGTACGTTCCATAACATTTATGGTGAACGTTGAAACTTATAGACGTGTTTTGCCAGAGAGTCAGACGTGGATTCAGAGGGGGTGGCAAAAGGGCACGTGCTCCCTCCAAAATCTGGAATAATTATAAATACATTATAATTTTTTAAATTATGGTTTATTTAACGACGCTCGCAACTGTAGAGGTTATATCAGCGTCGCCGGTGTGCCGGAATTTTGTCCCGCTAGAGTTCTTTTACATGCCAGTAAATCTACTGACATGAGCATGTCGCATTTAAACACACTTAAATGCCATCGACCTGGACCGGGATAGATGACATCAGAGAATCTTGAGACAGAGGCTACTAGCATGTGGTGTCATGTTACGACCAAGCTATGTAATAATCAGCTGGTTTTATATTGGTTTCAATGTGACGACGTCACGCGCAGTTCAAGTGCAAGTCTCTGGGCACTGTGGAAGTATGAATAGTTACATATATCTCTGATTGGAAGCAGCATCGTATCATTGAAAAATTTAAGTTTGCACTCGCATTTTTCTTGATTGGATTATATGAAAAGAAAAGAAACTGGCCATCCCTGCTCTTGAGGAAATTGCACTTTCATGGTGTTTAATGGAGAATATTTTAATGCCTTCCTATCCTCTGGGTTATTGACAACATAATACCAAGTGTAAAAACTGGTAAGGGTTAAAAAATCGTTTCAGATATAAATTAATATCGATTTGCCGTTTTATTGAACATTCCTACCACCTTTCGCAGTATCCAAAGCTCCCATCTAATGAGACGAAATTCCAGTCTCGATGTGGCTATGCCTTCATATTTTATGGCCCATGGAAGGACACAATTTTTGCAATAAGAAGCAACATTCCGTCTCAGACATTTTTTTTCCTTCTTAAATTTGCTTTAGATTGTTAATAATTATTTTCGAAAAGGAATGTACGTACATTAAAATTTATTGTTCTGTACTTGTTCTTGTTAATTGGAAAAATCAAAACGTAGATTGAAACATTTAGATGTAAGAAGTCTCTCATTAAATTAATGTATTACTCGATATGATCAGAAGTCTAATTAGTGCTATATGTTACTAGTCAGCGTTGTATGCAATGGAGAAGGAAAAGGAACTGGCCAACCTACACCATTATCTCCTGACTTAGTTGCCTCGAGTGATGCCTTATTGGTGTCACTTGCGAGGTTCAAACCTGTCTTCGGACTGTTGACTGAACACCAACAACCGGTGTGAAAGTAATTTCGTTAAGAAATATAGATAGGTGGGATATCATGACAGAGACTGGATTTATCTTGCACAGGATAGGGACCGATGGCGGGCTTATGTGAGGGTTTCTTAAAATCCATAAGTAAATTTAGATTATGTAAGAACCTTTTTTGGACATTTTCTGTCAGCTTTCTGGGGAGTTTCGTTTGCTGACCGTAGTGTACTGAGCAGTTAAGGAGCTTGCTTGCCGTCACGTGGAGGCCATATTCGAATCCCACTTATGACTAGTATGTGTGTTGCCGATATGATCTATAGTTGGACTATAATCTGTGCATTTCGAGCTGGCGGATCAAGGTCACGTATAAACGTACAAAGTACGGACCACGCACAAGTCACTGAATTGAAAACTGTGAACTAAAGCACTGGTAGTTCCGGCTGTCCCAGCTGACTTCAGTTGAGGAGAATGGTCCAGGTTTGGGGTAAGCACACGTGGCAAATGCAGTCCATTGCTTGACCTTGAGCAGCCAGTTCGAAATGCACAGACTATAGCTATTCTTGAAGCAAAGCAATAGTAATAATAGCAGTAGTAGTAATGATGATGATGATGATGATGATGATAATAATAATAATAATAATAATAATAATAATAATAATAATAATAATAATAATAATAATAAAGTAACTTCACAGTAAATATTCGAGGACTCTGTTTCAGCGTCGAAAAAAAAAACTCACCGTATACGGTAATAGTTCTGTGTTGATAACAGTAATATGGATGGTAACGAATTGCCATATTTAACACAATACTTTCGCTAAACTAACATTATTATTGAATACGTATCTACTTAGCGGTATGTATGATAGTCAGTACTGTTACATCGTGGATGAACACAAGGTTTAAAAAATTGAACTCCAGAACATGAAGTCTAGTTTTATTTCAGTTGCTACCGGTTTAAACCTACTTCAAGTCCGTCATATTTTTCCCAGTATTACAAGCATTTTTTTTTCACGCCTTTGTATAATAATCTTTCTTTTCTTCGCAATATTACTATTGTAGTTCGTTTTTCTTTCTTTCAGATTCATATGTATGCTCAACACAACTTAACCTACTTTCATGTCTCTCTCTTTCTCTCTCGCGACATGGGAACCTTTTAGAAGTAATATTAGTCATGTGTTCTTACAATACTACGTCATGAAGTTGCAGCAGTATTGAACACCGGAAATCCGGGTGTGGTATTTTGATGGAGGAATCGTGCGGAAAAATTGTATAGCTCTCAAGTTTTAACATGTTGGGAACCCGACCATCCGCTCTCAGATTAATTCTGCTCCGACCAGACTCGTTTCGTTACTCCAGTGATTTAAAATGTGTCGATAAATATATATGATATCCCAGATAAATTAATACTCTTGTACAGGCTGTGCATAAAAAATGCAACATATTAAAATTCAGCTATACCTTCAATATTGATACTGGAGTTAGGCAAAGAAATTATCTCCGATCTTATCTATATTTAATATCGTACTGGAAAAAGCTCTGCGGAAAGTTTATCTCGATCAGATCTCGGCACTAATAACATAATCGAGTCATTGCAGATTTTTCTTTAATTCCCCACTCCACTTTCCCCGGCTGAGACGAGTAGACAAGGAGGCAAACATTACTCAGTGACGGATTGTATAAATCAGGCATTATAGCTTTCACGAACTTTCGACTTTCGCTGATTGCCTGAAATCCATCACTGATGCACAGTGCGTTTGTTATAAGGCAATGTAAACGAAAAGGACATGGGCGAGGGTTTCTGAGTTCCGTTTCACTTCCTCGTTGTGCCCAGGGCTGGTGTCGATATTGGCATCAGAGGAGATGTCAACTTTAACATAGTTTTTTATGCTGATGACGATGACATAGCATTAATAGCTGATGGTAAAGGAGATCTAATAAAACTAGCTGACAAGTTGATTGGTGAATGTAGACACTTAGACCTTAATGTTAATGAACGAAAAACTATATACACATCGCAAGGAAGTGTAGAACACAGTTTATATGAACATTAGAAGGAGTTGTACAACACAGTTCAACATATTTGGAAGTGCATAACTTTGTTCTGATGATTGATTATTAATGATTATTAAAGGAGAAAAATAACATATAAGTTCTGTAGGATCAAAAATTAATCTTTACGTAAATTAATCTTTACGTGAAACAGGTTTTATTTATTGCCCTTCCAATCATAAGGCCACGTATGGGGAAACTTTATGCAACCCACCAAGCGCAGACTTCACATTAATTTAAATAGGTGAGTTTCCAAAAACGATAATAAAAATCGTTCATCGGACATCGAGAATAGGCAGGTTGAGATTTTTGACACATACCTTTGTCTTTTTTTCTAATGCCACTCAAGTTGCTGCTTGATGGTTTTTTTTATAGGTTATAGAATTTTTGATTGCTTGTTAACATCGACCTATTTTCAACACTGGATGTCCGACACTACATAGAAATTGTTATTAATACTCTTTTCTGACGGAACGCTCTGGAACGGCATTCCGGCATCTTTTTCTTATTTTTTTCATCATGGAACCGAAATATGTGTGAATAACTATGTTTTTAATATCATTTCACTATGAATTCCGCTTAGACCTCGAAAGTCTTAGTTGAACGAAAAGAAGGTTAAAAACGACAAAATTCCCGTGCAGTGAACAGTAATAATCTCCCCGTCATCTATAAAATATTCTACACAGAGTTCCACCACCTTTTTCTGCAGAAGAAAAGCACTGGTTGTTATTATTATAGCATTATTTTAAATAAAAACAAATAAGTGTGTCGCGAAATCGTGAGCGTTCGGTAAAGTGCGTCGTCAGTCAAAAAAGTTTGGGAACCACTGCGGGAAATGATATACAAAGACAACAATGACGACAAATAAATAACAAAATGTAAGGTATCAAATGAAGAGTTGCTGATGTGTCAGGGAGAAGAGTAGATAAAACTGCAGGGAGTGAGGCTGTGAAAAAGTACGTGATGTAGGAAAGAAAGTTCTTAAAATGTCCTGATAATAAAACTACCTTCAATTAGTTGTATAAGTCTAGCGGAATATTGCAAGAATGAATCTTGGTTGCCGCGTGATCAGTGTTTATTTGGCGGTAGATGTGAACTGCCTGAGCGCCGCCCCACTTGCTGAAGAGCGTTTTTTCTTATTTTAGTGACACGGATGGAGTGATGCAGTATGTCGATTTTTAGTGTACTGACGAGTATCTTGCAAAACCATGCGCGAACTTTTAGCCTGCGCAAATCAATACCGACACGAAAAGGGTTCTATAGCAGGTTCTTCTCTCAATGTGCTTGCAACGTAGACAACATTATGGATTATATAGACCGAATAGGGAGTTTCAAAATCCTGCACTCTCTCGCTTCACATGTCTACTTGCAATACCTATAATATGCACATATTGCATTCTGTGGAGACTTCTTAAATTGGTAATAATGAGTAATTTAAATAAGAAATGAGTGTGTAACTTCTACGGGCGCCAGAAGTGAATCTTCTTGAGCTATAAATATGTAGCAATGTTGTTTAAATGTTCGTGCAATGAGAGACGATATTAGGGTTAAATTTGACACTTTTATACTCGATACTCTTCAGAATTAAAAAATGAAACAATTGTTTATGACAGCTAAAATAATAGCCGCTTACCCTTTGCACATTTCAGTGAGTGCTGACGACTACTGCCTTAGACCATGACACCACGGCGCGGGATCACAAACAGAATGGTTGGGTAATATTTATTTATTTTTAAATGTATTATGTTTTTTACTTATTTAATTAACATAACAGCCAAAGCCCAATTACTATGTTCATGACATTTTTTAGCTGTTTAATCACAACACAACCAGCACAACACAATAACTTAGTAGGCCTACAGTTAACTGTAAATCCGATTTGTCTTGCCGCTTTCAATACTTTTGTTTCGATACTGCTATTTTTCTATCGATATCAGTAAAATATCGAATTCAATATTATAATGTATCGCAAGTAAACTATCGATACCTACTTATGTCGATAGTTTCGCAGCGTCCCTAATCCTGCCTAAAGAAGTTCCACTTCAAATAGGTTACTCGACATCGGTGATATCCTATTTAAAATAGGAAATCTGCAAAAGAAGAATGTAACCAGAAATTTAATTTCATAGTTCATGTCACTAACGTAATAAGATCGTTAACACATATCCTGACTAGGAAAAATCTACAGGATTTATGGTTGTTTTTGTTGTTGACTTTCAAGGTTTCGATATTTAGCCACACTCTCTCCTTTTTCATATTGGGATTATAAAAATATACATAAAACACTTACTGTTGGCGGGGCTCCCTAGTCATGTGGCCCGCATGGCACAAGGCCGCTAGAAAAGCACAAGGGAAAGAAAACACACCCACTTATTGCCACAAGAACATAAATCTTCAATCCCTACCTGAAGTCGAACCCGGATCCTCCTCTGATAGATTTATAGTATTCCTTGTAAATATAAGAGCATCACATTCCCGTGTAATTGTACACTGTTAGCATATTTGGCGACAGCTTCATTTAATATGGCCGTGTTACACACTTGCAGAAAAAACATTAAATTCCCGGAGATTGATTTGTTGCAGCAGACATGTGTAGTTGCTGGTAATAAAATATTTGTTGCAATTATTCGCTTGTATGAATCCAAGCCGTCAGCATGGGAGCAGCTCGACCAACTGGTTTCCGTTTTACTTACTTTTATGGAAAATTACGGGAGGTTGATTTAACTTTGGCTTCTATGTCAGCCGATTGCATTGTCTTTTCATGTACAAACCCATCACCATCTACAATCAAGACTTGAGCTATATCTGACCGTCCCGATCTCTTCAGCAAACTTGTCCTTGTTTTACGTCTTGTTTTTGGTCGTCTATTGATCTGATTCCCACAAGTAATTTCTGTTAAAGAGATTTCAGTATTTTCTAATTGCTAGTTTACGAAATGAATGGTTTAGCTATTCGCGTCTGTAAAGATTGGTTCACAATAAACCGGGAACGAGAATGGGACGCGAGGACGTGAACGTGACGATTTTTTATTCATAATAAACCGAGAACGGAAACGACTATGAATATCGATATACGTGTCAATAACGATATGTGAAGTCGAGATTACGCATTCTGATGTTGTTTGTGTATAATTGATCAATGGCGTTCTCTCATGGTACAAGAGAGCCAGCATAAACAAAGATTAACCAACTTCAAAATTTATGACACAGAATATTAAAATAATTCAATTCACGTTGTAATCTGGTCACATATACACGTATAGGTATCCTACAAGCAAAACTCAGCTCGAACTCCTCGCGGCGCGCTTGCTATACCCTCTTACCCCCCCCCCCCCTCTACAGTAGACGTGACAGCATGTTGATAACGGGAGCATACATCATCTGCGCGAGACAGTCACGTCCGCTGGTTTCTGCGCACTGAGTTTTCCTTGTTGGATGCCTATAACAATCACATTGAAAGTAATTCTACTGTGGTAGAAACGATGCATGAAGAAGAAATTACATCGCGGCCTCCTTGCTACAAAATGTACGACGATCAAATAGTTTTATGATTGCAGCAAAAATAATCTAGTGGGAAGTGATCGGAAACGAGAACAGCAATGTTAAAACTCCGCCAACTTTTACGTTTCCGTTCCCAGTTTCCGGCAAGCTTCTCGTTAATTGTAAGTACCCATATTTAAATGTGTGTATTTTAACTATTTTTCCTTTCTCGTTCTTGTCGTTTCCCCGTTTATTGTGGGTCAGGCCTAAGAAGAACTTGTTTTCAAGTGCAATTTAAATGTTATGTTAATAAAATAATGAGAAATTTTCGGAAATAAATATTATAAATTACATTTTTATGAAGATGCTGGGACTTTTGGAAAGAAGAGGTGTAGACCTATTACAAGAAATAGAGTGAAAACAACTAGAATAGTGTGGTCATATGAAACGTATGAGAAATGGCAGACTACCAAAACAAACAGTAATGTGGTTACCACGAGACAAAGGAGAAAGAGGGGCCCAAGAAAGAATCGGCATGAAAACATTCTGGAATCCATGCAACACCGAGGATTTGACAAAGATATTTGTCGAAATCGAAGAATACGCTCTGAGAATCGGGGAAAGGGGACAGCAGTTATAAACCGAAGAATATTCATTTAATTAAAATATCTGTATTTTCTCCTATATTTACAACCATAAAGCCTGTAGAAGCCTATGAATTTTCCGTCTGTTCATTTTATTTCCTTTCTGTTTTCTAGTTTTATAAATACCATCTAACATTTGCTTAAAAGTAACCCCCCCCCCCGAAATTATAATTTAGTTTTTTTTTTCCCCGATATAGTTGAATACATCGTTACATTTTTTTTTTCATGTACAATTTTTGCTCATTAGTAGCTATTTTCTCCGAGAGAGCTACGATGCTTGCTTGTATGGTTGTAAGTATAGGCCTATAGGCCCATACCACGATGCCTTGCAACAAAATCACATGAATAAATTGCACGAATATTTAAATACATTTACGAGTATAATTGAAAACATGTGTCACTTCGCTTTTACAACAATGTAGAATTAAGCTCACAAAGAAGCTGTTAGTTAATTAGTTCATGTTCATACCTACCTCAAGCTGCACACGTAGATCTCCAGAGAAGATAACTTATCGAATATAAATGATCAGCTGCTTAAACTAAGTGTAAGCTTGCAACATTGAAGCTTGGATAAAATATTATCGAAAAATTGAACAACCTCCGGCTTGAGTAGACAGTGCTCACTTAGCTGGCGCAGCGCATGTGCACTACCTTGCTGCACTCCCCTTAGTGCAGTCCTCCCTGTTTGTATGAAGATGGAAACACGTTACAAGCCTGGTTAACAATACGACGTATGGGGTTTTACAAATTAAAAAGAAAGAAACTAATGTTATTTGAATCCATGTTTATGTAACTTTTTTTTTGCTCAAAATGACCCAAGAAACTGACTCCTAAAGTACGCGTCATACTTCATGTTCACTCTGTATCTTAATAGTGAGTCGAAATATAATTTGAATGTCTTGTTGCTGAAACATTACAAAAATGACACGATATTCGAAGGTCATATTATTTTTATCCATTTCATTTGGACGAAAAAACGAATGCGGTGGATCAAGCCATTCTTTGCTGCAGTATATCTGTACTTCGTTCCATAATGTCTGGCTAGAGAAGTAAACACTGCCGGCAGAGAAGAGGAGAAGTATAATTGCTATTCAACCAACGGCAGAGATATCATTCCACGCTTTACTTGAAGTTGGGGGATCTTACGCGTTCTTCCCCCGCCCAACTTCAAGACTAGCATGGAATGAGACCTCTGAGTAGCAATTGGTCGAATAGCAATAATTATACTTATCTCCTCTACCGACAATGTTTACTTCTCCTGTCATACATTATGAAACGAAGTATACCTAAGAAAAATTTACTGTTCCAAAGAGCATTCTTTTTCTTCCTCACTCTGCTCATCCGTTCATACCACCACCACCACCACCACCACATATTCCTGTTCATCCTCATTGATATTCTCACCCTCTTCTCCGTCATCTCGTCGTCCTGATCATATCATCATCATCATCACCATCATCGTCATTATCATCATCATCACGACACTTTGACAATCCTCATGATTCTCATAATCATCAGTCTCATCATTATTATTATTATTATTATTATTATTATTATTATTATTATTATTATTATTATTATTATTGTCATCGTTATTATTACCATCTCAATCTCATCCTTATCTTCTTGATCACAATTAACACCCTACCTTTCCTCTTCCTAGTCGTATTTTTATTTTCATAGCCTCCTTATTCTGTAATTGTATAATCTTCAGTTTGAAGTGTCCTTATAACTAAACTGCAGTTTTTAATAATGCCATTTAATTTATGTAACTTATTATCATAATTTTAACACGTCAATAAGTAATTTAAGAGAATGTTCGACGAATCGTTTAGCTTCGCGGCGATGAAGGGAAAGAAGGAAGTGATTTCATCAAGACATTAATCCTTTTCCAAGAGAAAATAACGCTTTCTTGCTCTCGGAATATCATGTAAGTGTGTCTTCTCCTGTTAAACTGGTGTTATAAGAAGTCTGAATTCACACTTCACGTGCTACCTTAATCTCGAGCGAGATCAGTATTGCCGCAGGAGATCCCTCGGGTAAAATCGTTTAACCTACTGGCTGCTTTCTCTCTGCGCGCTTCATGCAGCTTATTTCAATTTTTAATGATGTATTCCCAATGCCACCTGGATCTCCCAAACTTATTCTCTTTTTGGGCTTTCGTGTGGGTGCTACGCTTCCGACCTCATCAACATTCTTTACGAACTTGAGATTCCATGGCTGCTGACAGCGCTGCTGATCTACTACTACTACTGCTGCTGCTGCTGCTGCTGCTAAACTAAGTGGTATGGGGTCTAAATCCTATTTTGTAGAAATTTCCATGTAGGTCTAAAACCTTTCTCCAGTGTTTTTCCTTAAACCATGCAAGGGAAAATGTCAGGCAGCTTCTTTGGTAACTGGTCCACAAATACATTTCGTCGTCATTATCAACTTCATCCTTATAAGTGGTCTTAATGAGTTCACATTGCAACAAGTTCTCTCGATCCCCTTTGGATGGGGGCCACACTTTTATGGCACCATCATGATTCATGAGTTAGGACTCGGAAGTTGATGATCTAAAAATCATAGAAAAATGACCTTAAATTTCTGAAAATAAGACATTAAATTAAAAAAAAGTTGACTAATAATATTATTATGCCCGAAATCACTCCAATGCACATTTAAATAGTCTATTAGTAGAAACTGAAATTCCCAGACATATCTCTTATTGAGCATTACAGTAAAGATCCATCGCCATTCGTAGGGGCTGGGGTTGGAAGGATCGTCGGTTGCTTTACTTTCGGCAATTTTACGTCTTCACTTGTGATTATAATTGTAATTTTATTCTTAATATTGTAGTTGTAATCCCCTGGTAGAGGGTAAGAGAAGGCCTGATGACCTTATCTCTACCAGGTTAAATAAATAAATAAATAAATAAATAAATAAATAAATAAATAAATAAATAAGTCTACAATATGCAGACTGCGGGTACTGCGAATGCAGTATTTGTTCTATTGCGTTGAATTGGGGGGAGCACGTAACACACGTGATCAAGAGTCAAGGTTGATGCAACCATAAAGAAAATGCCTGAATGACGCACTCGAATTGCGTAAGCAATCTGCATTTAGTTCTCGAAACCACTACATCGTAAAAAAAAAGTCTGTTAAAAAACAGAAAAGGGCTATAAAGCATCAAAAAGTATAATATTTCCTAAAAGTGATGAGTATATAATAAAAGATGGAAAAGTGCAAAAAATGTGATATATAAGTAGGCTGTATTGGTTTGTGTTGAAGTGAAACGAGTTTATATTGCATCCTGCATTGTCTGTGATGTCTCAGAAAAAAAGATGATATTTCCTCAATCTGCGAGCCCTGTTCATGAGGTTCTCAAAGATAAAATCAATATTTGTTCATTCACTGTTACTGTTAATACTACAGCTAGGACTATCAACGTAACTTTTTGTTATATTGTAAATTTAGGTTAAATTACTTATTCCTCGTACTTAACATGTCGAAGGCTAAAGTAAGCTGTAATCAGCACAGTGCACCCTCGGGCTAGCGTCTCTTACCCGCGGAGAAGACATTGCACTGGTGTGCATCCGTGGCTGCTGGCGAGTATGCTTTCTACTTATCCCTTTTGCACGAGGGTGCATATTTTGATGCACTGCTTATCCGTTACCCATTTCAGCAAGTGCTGACGACCGATGGCTTAAGTCATTGGTAGAAATCCTTGTTTTTCGTTACATCAATATATTATAAAATATACACACAATAGTATTGATTAATTTCAAGGGAAAAATTGTTGCGGGGCCGGGTATCGATCCCGGGATCTCTGGTTGAACGTACCAGCGCTCTACCAACTGAGCTACCCGGGAACTCCACCCGACACCGTCTCAACCTTTCCCTTTATATCCACACAACTCGCGTGGGCTGACAAAACGCCAGAGACCCACATCGAGTGCACACAATCTCTGTGTGACTTGGAATTGTGGTTTTCTGTTAACGTACACAGTGACGTATATATTATGCAAATCTAGTCTTTCAGGTAAAGCTCCCTGTAAAGCAGATTGAATAATTTCAAGGGAAAAATTGTTCCGGGGCCGGGTATCGATCCCGGGACCTCTGGTTGAACGTACCAGCGCTCTACCAACTGAGCTACCCGGGAACTCCACCCGACACCGTCTCAACCATTCCCTTTATATCCACACAACTCGCGTGGGCTGACAAAACGCCAGAGACCCACATCGAGTGCACACAATCTCTGTGTGACTTGGAATTGTGGTTTTCTGTTAACGTACACAGTGACGTATATATTATGCAAATCTAGTCTTTCAGGTAAAGGGCCCCGGAACAATTTTTCCCTTGAAATTATTCAAATCTGCTTTACAGGGAGCTTTACCTGAAAGACTAGATTTGCATAATAGTATTGATATATTCGTTTCTGTGAAATAGTATCATATATGTTGGAACAATTTCATAACAGACCGAGCAAGAAAGTTCAGTGGTACCGTACTGGAAAGGTACTCGGGAGATCGCGAGTTCATTCCCCGGTGCAGATCAGTCTGGTTTTCATTGACTGAATGTAACTAATTTTCAGTTAAGTAAAGGGAATACTGGATTGGGTCCTAGTTACCACGAAAATAATAGACACAGAACAACAGCAACATGCATTCCCAACAATTTATAGACAGTCGCTATATAACGTAGGAGTTAAAGCGACTATTAAGTTTTTTAGTAGGTTATTTTACGACGCTTTATCAACATCTCAGGTTATTTAGCGTCTGAATGAAGTGAAGGTGATAATGCCGGTGAAATGAGTCCGGGGTCCGGCACCGAAAGTTACCCAGCATTTGCTCATATTGGGTTCGAAGGAATACACCGGAAAAACCTCAACCAAGTAGCTTGCCCCGACAGGGAATAGAACCCGGGCCACCTGGTTTCGCGGCCAGACGCGCTAGCCGTTACTCCAAAGGTGTGGATGCGACTATTAAAAATAAAGGTAAAAATGATAAGTGAGACTAGCAGTTAAGTAAACCCTCGCATTTAGTTAAATATAAAATAGTCACTTAATTCAGTCATTCAAAATTTTCACTACAAACGCAATCGGAAAGAAAAGATTCTCACAACCATAGAATTCTAAAAAAGTTCGAACGGTTGGTTGTCCTCTTGGATGTTTGCTAGAATACAGGTGCAATCAGGTGTCCTTGACTTGCTGCCGAGTGCCAACCTTTTGTACACTGGTCTTTGAAGTGTTTGAGTAAAGTCGCTGAAGAGCCCACGGTGACAAAAATAAATAAGCATCTGAAAAGAATGTCAGCAGCCGGAATAATTTGATCGCCACCGGCGACGCTCCAGCTATGTCGTACAGCCCGCTTGCCTTCCTCGATCGCTGTTATTATTACTGCGTTATTTCTGATTGAGTGACGAGATACACAACATTTGCAAGCCGCGCTGATCACCTGACGTCGTGACGTAGTAATAGTGGCTTCCGTTAAAATATTTTGAGTGCTACTTGCAAACTTTCACTACTTTTCGGGATCTACAAGGTTTAGAAGTGTCCGTGGTATTTCAATACTTTGTAGTTTCACCTCCATGGCGAGTTGTGATATGACTTATGTTTAAACTTATCTTAAAAGCATGTATTATTTGTTATTTGGCTGTTTGTTATATTTTTCATTTTTTATTTTCCTTCCATTCACAATTCTGTGTTCTTTCTCCCTCATGCTTTAATATTTTTACATTTCTTTTATTTTATCTCTGCCTCTGTGCAACGTCACAGTTTGCGGTGAGGGGCAAAAGTTGTAATGAATTTTAATACCCTACGTCGGTCACTAAGATAAGCCATTTGAAATTTGACAGTCACTAACGCCAGAGATATAATAAAACATCTGTATAAGAAAATAATATCTTGTTTAGTTTCTCTAATTCGTTCTTATTTTTGTATTTGTTTTCTACGCTGCCATTCTGTCTCTTTCCTATCTCACACCTCTCTTTCTGTTTGTATATTATATTCATTTTATTGCTACGTGTTTGTCATTCGACTATCTTCATTCTTTCTTCTCTTCATTTATCACCCCAATCTCTCTCGTGTATGTTATGTTCAATTCGTCATTGCATCTTTGTCATTTTTTTCATTTATTATTTTTGTCCGCTCTCAACTTCCTTTTCTCGTCACTCTTGTCTCTACATTGTTAATTTTTTTCATTACGTTTTCATTTGTCACTCATTCGTTGTTTCTTCCCTTTCTTCGTCACTTCCTTGTGTGTTATATTCCAGTTTTTGTATCATCTCGGTCTGTTCATTCATTACCATTCATCCATTCTCATTCATTCATTAATTCATTCGTTCATCCATTCTTTCGTACATTTTTTATTTAGTCATTCTCCTTTGATTTTCATTCTCTTTTAGTTCATTTTTCCGTCTCTTCTTAATTCATTCTTTCATTCTCCTTTAATCCATTCTTTCATTCTCTTTTAATTCTTTCTTTCATTCCCTTTTCGAACATTCTTTCGTTCTGTTTTAATTCATTCTTTCATACTCTTCGTGAATTTTTATTTTCTCTGTCTCTTCATTATTTCATTCTCTTTTAATTCGTTCTTTCATTCTCTTTCCAACATTCTTTCGTTCTATTTTAATTCATTCTTTCATACTCTTTTGATGAATTTTCATTTTCTCTCTCTCTTCATTATTTTATTATCTTTTAATTTGTTCTTTCATTCTCTTTCCATGTATACTTTCATTTTATTTTCGTACATCCTTTCATTCTCTTGTGTATTTCATTCTCTCTTCGTGTCTTCTTTCATTCTCTTTCCGTGTATTTTTTCATTTTCTTGTCGTACATTCTTTCTTTCTCCTGTGTAATATTTCATTCTCTCTTTGTGTCTTCTTTCATTCTCTTTCCGTGTATTCTTTCATTTTCTTTTCGTACATTCTTTAATTCTCTTGTGTAATATTTCATTCTCTTTTCATGCATTCTTCTATTCTATTTTCTGACATTCTTTCATTCTCTTTTCGTTCATTCTTTAATTCTCTTTCAGTTTATTTTTTCGTTCTCTTTTCTTGCAGTATGTGATTATTTAATTAATTCATTCATTAATTTTCTTTTTTCATTATTTCATTATATATCCATGCATTCTTTCATTATTATGTCATACATATTCATATGTTCATTCATTATTTATTCCATTCCTTTCCGTTCTTTCATTTATTTTTTTTCACTCATACATTAGGTATCTTCGTTCATATTTCATTTTTATTCTGTCTTCCATATACTCTCTGCTTTCCATGTTTTTCTTTGTCTATTTCGTTAGTGTATCACTTTCTGAGTAATATAAATGTTTACTCTTTTACTTACATCACCTTCAGATGTTACTGAACCAGCGTGGCAATTTAGTATTTTAGTATTGAGTTCTTATACTGGGTTACTACATGGTCGTTTCTTTTTTGTTTCAGGTAATGAAGGAACGCTGTAGTATAATGGGCAGCTCTGCTTCTTTCCGGGAATTTCCGGTGTTCAGGTTCGTGTAAAACCTCTGCAATTGTATGTGTTCTGAATGTTAGTTCCCTCCATCTGTTGAATGTTTGTGTCCTATTCCCTCAACCCCCTGACTTCTGATCTGTTACATTCCGTGTCTATGAACCGCCGGCATTTCTGTAACAACAGTAGGGGTAATGGTATAATAATATATACCTCAATTAAGTGCCGTTTCTTTTTCCGCTTGGTTTGTAATTAAGAATTTGTTTTGGAAGTCTCAATTATTCTTTGTATATGAGCTACTCATTATTGTTTTCTTTAATGTTCTATTTTACTTTCGGCTTCGTACATCTTAATTTTTAATTCTGTCGTTTCTTGTAACTCTCGGAGTAGTTTATACAAATCTCTTTCTGGCTACCTGCTGTTTAATTATAATGCTTCTCTTTCAACGTTCAAGATTTCATATAGCGCACCAGCTGCTGCTGTCATGTTGTAGGCATAAGCCTACATATAACTGAAGTTTAACACCGGACTGTCATTTATATGTTTCATATTTCGGGAATTTTTACACCATTTTGGGGATATTCCATGGAATGTCATTACTTTTTATGTTACGTTATTGATTTCCATTGCGAAACTCATAATCTGATAGAAATTTGTTTTAAACATGCCAAATTCAATGAAAGAATAACAATATTATATTATTAATGTGAAAATGTATTGAACATAAATTCGAACAGGACCTTTTTGCATACTGCTCTACATCGTAGTCCATTAAACTGGCACTCATAAAGCCCGATACATACATACATACATACATACATACATACATACATACATACATACATACATACATACATACATACATACATACATACATACATACATACATACATACATACATACATACATACATACATACATACATACATACATACATACTACGTGAAACGTCTAAATTTGACTTACAAGCTGGGAAAATGTGTTACCACTTTGTGTAAGATGAAGTTCCTGAATTTGATTATTTATTGAAGCAGTATGATCGTTTTTCATCAGGTAATAGATGGTAGTTTTCAAATGAAATGTGTATAAAAGGAAATAATGACGTCATACACTGTAAGATACCAGTCGGCCGTACAAGTACAAGCTAGACGAGTCCGCTTGTACAGATGTTTCATTAGTCTATATCTTTGCCGATCAATGATAGTTAAATTTCAAGTGGCGTATCTTAGTCGTGGGCGTCAGCGTATTAAAAGCAGTACAACCTTTTGCTACATCTTTTCCCCCTCACCACAAACAATGACGTTGCACAGAGGCAGAGATAAAACAAGACATCTGTACAAGGGCGGTTGGATACCCAAATTAATAAAATGGAAGAACCCTTATAAGGTATATATCTGTTTGTGAAGGTTTATACTGATAACTTTTGCAACAATTCGTATTACTTTGTTATGGAAGCGGAAAAGTCGAAAGTAGACTACTGCGTGCTTATAGGAAAGGGAGAAGGTAAGGTACCGAAATATTTACATTAATATCATTTGTACGAGTAAATGTGCAAAATATATGTGATCACTGATCTTTGTTAAAGAAAGGTAGTGCTATGAAGAACTTTTCAGTTATTTTGATAATTATTTTATTAACAATAATTTTGGTTTATTTTATAAGACGTGTGCCCTCTGTGATACATACAAGATCTAAAATCTATGAACATAATTAGTAAGGTTCGGATAAAGTAGCTGTATCAGGATAGGCATCCTTGGTCCGTGCGTTTTGTTTACAAACATTCACTAGTTGCCCTTGTCCCTCACGCAGTTCACTGAAGTTTTAGTTATGGGGTGGAGAGCGCTTTTCCCACAGGTAGAATTTTAGCTAGTGGAAGGGGGTAGTGTTCTGAAGCAAGTCAAGGTCCTATTCTATATAGCTATACAACCTATCCTGATACAGCTACTTTATCCGAATCTAAATAATTAGATAGGTACCAAGAATAATAACGTTTCACGCAATCCAAGGGATTTCATGAATAAATTCCTGTCATTTTTCTTGGATTGATGGATAGGTGGGTGGGTAGTAGGAAGGTAGGTAGGTAGGTAGGTAGGTAGGTAGGTAGTCTGATTGGTTAGCTAGCTAAGTAGATAGGATGGATGGATGGTTGTGTGGATGGATGAATGGATGGACTAACTGATAGTTCGGTAGGTAGGTAAGTAGGCAGGCACATAGGTAGTTAGTAGGTAGCCATATGTACGCCTATAATGCAGATGGATTTAATTTTCTCTTGAAACTCTTAGTTTGTTTTGGGCTTCATTGCATTATCTTTTTCCCCCTACCGAGATTTCCTGTTGTGATAATCGTATTCATTCCGTTGGAAATGCTGTGTGAGACTCGTATACTTTCCGATGGAAATGTCTAGGTCGCTCCATACCTGTACTAATTTACTTACGCCTTTTAAAGAACCCGGAGGTTCATTGCCGCCCTCACATAAGCCCGCCATTGGTCCCTATCCTGAGCAAGATTAATCCATCATATCCCACCTCCCTCAAATCCATTTTAATATTAACCTTCCATCTACGGCTGCGGCCTCCCATATGAAATCGATCAGTAAAAAACCTCGCATTTTTTTATACTCTAATTTTTCCGTACTTATACAAGGTGCTGAGGAGAGTGCATTTTCAAAAATATACTGTCGAAAGTCAAACGGTTTTCGTATTATTGAGCGACAAATTTAGCGTATTTTATAAAAACAAGCCTCTTTCAGCGCTCAGAACTCTGGAACCATTTACTGCAGAACATTGAACGAGAGCTTATTTTGAAGCTGACATTTGGTACGTTATGTTAAGAAGTAATCCTTATTTTTATTGTACACAGACAGATAATCTGATTTGACTTGCTTTTAGGCTTTTTGGCCATTTGTAAAAAATTAAGAAAATATTGAGAAAAAACCTTGCATTATTAAGAGGGATTCGGCATTGTTTGCTTAGTGGTACGGCAATAAGTTTCGAGGGTATTAAATAGATTATTTTCACACGCCTAGACTTGAACGGCGCAGTACCGCACGCACTGGCCGAGAGCTGTAGATAAGCGAGCGTTGGGCGTAATTTTACTCCTGTGTTTATGAAAACCTGTGATAAAGCTAGCACAGCCATCACGTGTTTGTCTCCTGGCCTTGCTTGTCTCGGCTACCTCCCGTCTCACAGTCAGCTGGTTAGTTCACGCGCGTACTATTTATTTTCTTTATTTGATATTTTTAATACATTATCAACATACCATCAGTAAAAAATGTGTTTATTTGTACTTTCAATGCAGAATCTAACTATATATTTTTAAAATATTTTTTCCTAGCCAAAGGCGTCTTAATGAGGAAAAATCTAAATTTCTCCATTTCCATAAAAAGTAAGAAAATCTGTTTATATGTCAATATAAACTTTAATTTCTCAGCATCAAAATAAACCATGATTTTGATCATTGGGTGAAAGAGTTTCGGAGCTACAACAGTTTAAAGTTGCTAATTTTATGAAAATACGATAAATTTAAATATTTTTAATTTAAACACTATGTAGTTCTGATGCCTCAAACTTTGCACAAAGCATTGTATCACAGTTCTCTACGTACAAAAAAGTTTCATTGTATTTAGAAACTGTAAGGTCAATTTTCTCTATATTTCGGTCGATTTGAGATGGAATAGCTCATATGCATTTCTGGATTCGCCCATACGTGCTACATGCCTTGTCCATCTCAAATGTCTGGATTTAATGTTCCTAATTATGTCAGGTGAAAATACAATGCGTGCAGTTCTGCGTTGTGTAATTTTCTTCATTCTCCTATAATTTCATCCCTCTTAGCCTCAAATATTTTCCTAAGCGCCTTATTCTCAAACATCCTTAATCTCTGTTCTTCTCTCAAAGTGAGAGTCGATGTTTCACAACCATACAGAAGAACTGGTAATATAATTGTTTTATAAATTCTAACTTTCAGATTTTTTAGAGCACATTGGATGATGAAAGCTTCTCAACCGAATAATAAGACGCATTTCCCATATATACTCTGCGTTTAATGCTCCATACCTGTATCGGGGATCAAAACCCCGCGCCTACTGAGTATTAAGCCAGAACTCTTATCTCCTTAACAGGAGGGACCGGACGTCTTTCCCGGACAAAAGTAACACAGTAGCGGATATAGTACGTAACTTAATCAACGAAGAGGTCGTGTGTAACTCGCGAGAGTGTTTTAAAGCTGGAGGTGCTAACTATGTAACAAGGCGTTGCCTGCAATCAGCGAGACGTGGACGCACGCCTGCACGTAAGACTCACGCACACACGCTCCCTCTACTACACCGCGGGATGAATGGAAGTCCTGTGAATGCACTTTGTCGCATTCCTAGACATTTTTACACGGGAACAGGTTGACGAGGAGTTAAACTGGTTCATAAGTGACGTGTCTTTACCGACCGATCAGGGTGGTCGATAACCACCGGCGTGATCACATGTTGAACGTGATGCCTACCAAGCAGGTTACTAGGAAGTCATACCACATTGATTTCGCACTCATCTATAACGGAATTGAGTGATATCTCAAGGAAGTCCAGGTACTGACACTCTTGACCTGGACTTCGATTCCCGATTAAGTTACTACAGTGGAGCTTCAATTTTAGGCAGTTCGATTCTAGGATGGAGCACATTGACACAATGTTCACTTTTTCAGGTTCTAATCGTATATCGTAATTTTTCCAACAGAGAATCGAGGCAATTTCGTAAATTAGGTCGTAAGAATGTAACAAATAGGTTATTTTAAAATAAATGAATTTATTGCTGTTGAATTTAAACATGTGATAAATAAATGGACGACTTTTAAAACAAAAAAAAACTTTTAAACTTTTGCGACATTTTTTCATGGAAGAACTCTGCACTCTAGAGAATTAAAAAATATTCATAAACAAAATAAAGTTAATTATTGCTTACGCCACCGCATAAAATATACTTCCTTTATATATCACAGTACATACTGAGTCTTTTGAGAGAGCAATCCCTCCATTGTTTATAATTGGTCTCTCTACTGTTTTTCTATTTTCAAGAATTGAACTGCAAATAGTATCAAAATCACTGTTGCCAGTAATACTCTTCCTCCACTTCGCTAATGTACTCTCTGATATGGGCAGTTCTATATGGACAGCCACACTTTCACCTTTCTTTAGTCTATCACAGCGAACTTAGTTTTCCATTGAGTACGAATTTATTTCTTTTTTTTTAAGCGTGCTTGCGCTCAATACGAAACACCCGACTACTACCAAGAGACAAGTGTACACGAATACCTCACCTTCGTTCACTCACTCCCCACCCACCACTTTTTTCCTGCCTAAAATTGAGGCTCCAGTGTACATCTATTTGCCAGTCTCGCTGTCTCTCTGTCCGTCCGTCCGTCCGTCCGTCCGTCCGTCCGTCCGTCCATCCGTCCATCCATCGGCTGGCGATCATAAGCGCCAATTTTTGGGGGGATAAATGGCGTAAGCGCCAATTTAAGGAATCACAGACGTATTACATATGCGCCAATCATTGTATAACAAAAGCGTCAACACCAGAAATTTAACTTAACAAAATGCCTGTTACTTGGTTTCGTGTAATTTGACGTTACAAGAATTTATTTCATCTGGCGCTCGTCATCTTCGTCATCGCATGGTTTTCAGTTGTAATAAAGTCTGTTTCAAATCAGGGAGTGATATCCTCCTTTTCCTATACATATCCATTCGAACATTCAAAATGGGTGTCGAGTTCAATTAAGTATTTTCTACTGCACATAACTCCCGCCGTATTATTTTGCTGGGTTTCTCATGTAATCGCTGCTCTGCTTTACGCTTACAACTATTTCCTAAAACATGGCTGATTCATTATGTACGCGGTAGATGTTTCATGTGAATGGTTTCCAAATTCACTTAAAATATAGATACTTTTATCGTTGGTTATAATTCTACTTGAACAAGCTTTAAAAGTACACTTCCATGATATTTCTCCACAGCTCATCACTCATATTTTTCTATACTTAAAACCATCAGGTGCTATACAAGGCACACCTTTACTTAACTTATTAGTGGCAGTCACAGTGAAGTTTATTCCCACACAAGACTTATACACTGACAAGACTGATACACTTAAATATAACTGAGCATATTCAATAAATCGTTAATCAGTGTTACCAAAGTATGAAGGTACACCGATGGTGGCACTTTTGTAGCATTTCCAATGACGCTTTTGTTATGTGGTCATTTGGCGCTTTTGTAACCAATAAAAGACAATGTTTGGCGCAAATGTAATCAATCCATCCATCCATCCACTCACCTACCGGCCTTGTCTGATTGGATGTCCAGTTGTGTAGCGGTAACAATGTAACAAAATTAATTTGGTGTAATTTTAGTAACTGAGCACAAAGATATTGTGTGGAATATGATTAATGTAATACTGTATGTTTAGAGCCAGTTGTGATTTCGCAGGACCCACGCTTGCCTTACTATGTACCCAGACTGTTATTTAGAGTTGTTGAGACACTGTTTTCTTTATACCTGTGCCTAAGTTATGTCTTCGAGATACACTGCATAATACGATTCTTTATGGCCCCCTCCCTCCACGACAACAATACGTAACCCTGGCAAAAGAACGAAGAGTTTAATGTCCTCAGTCGAAACGACTTGGTGTAATAGATACTCACGTTTCAATGTGTAATTAAATTATCAAGGATTGCATTCGCTTTGAAACAGAATTGCATTTCAACATTCTTACCAGCACAGGAATTAATCTCGTCAGATAATTTAGTATAATTACAATGAGTGCTCAGAAGACTTCAAAGCTCTGTGTTCTCATGACTCCACATCCTCATTCCTTGCAGGGGTAGTAAAAGTCTTTGAAGACCTCTTTGTGTCTTGTAAAGGACCTATGGAGTTTGATGAAAACTTAATCCTTGTCTCCCTTTCTCCCCATTTTGTCTTATCCTTTCATTTCCTTGTCCTTGTGCGTGCTTTTCTCTTCTTTGTCGTTCCTTTCACTTTCTTCGTCACGGATTATGCTAGATCAGGAAGTTCATTGCTGACGACTTAAAGAATTTTTAATTTGACCCAATCAACTTGATTTATCATTATTTTTTTCTTATATTTCTCAGTTTTTTTTTTCCATCTTTTCCTTTTTCCCGTTTTTCCTTTACATTTTAACTGCATGTTTATAGGTCAACTTCTGTTTCGTCTTTCTCTCATCTTTCGTTTGCTTCATTTCTCTCGTTTATTTCCTACCCATTCTTGCCACATGCTCTAATTATTAAAACATCCTACGCATTCTATAAAACTCGGTTACTTGAAGATTGCTCGTTCATTCTATCGTCTACCTCCAATCATGTTAAATTTTATTAATTTATTCATCCTCGATTTATTTATTCATCAATGATTAATATATTAATTTACAATTAATTGACGTTTAAAATTTATTCATTCACTATTCATTAATTTTCGGTTATTTTATTAATCGACATTTAATGTATTTACTATTTATTCAGCCACGATTAATTTATTCATTCGCTATGAAGTCATTAATTCATGATTAATTGCTCCACACCTGTGGAGTAACGGTTAGCGCGTCTGGCCGCGAAACCAGGGGACCCGGGTTCGATTTCCTGTCGGGGCAAGTTACCTGGTTGATGTTTTTTCCGGGGTTTTCCCTCAACCCAATATGAGCAAATGCTGGGTAACTTTCGGTGCTGGACCCCGGACGCATTTCACCGGCATTATCACCTTCATCTCATTCAGACGCTAAATAACCTAAGATGTTGGTAAAGCGTCGTAAAATAACCTAAAATTAAAAAAAAAAAATAAAAATTCATTATTAATTTATACGTTCATTATTATTTTATAAACTACAGTATTTTAATTGATTTATTCATCATGATTAAATTTATTTAGTCGATATTAATTTATTCATTCACAGTTAATTTGCTTATTCATGATTAATTAATCCGCTCACGTTTACATTTACACTACATTTCTTCATTAATTCTTAAGTAGTATAATTTAAAGGTCAAGACAGCCTGTGATGGCATATAGGAGGATGGCAGTAACCTTACTTGTTTTTATTTTGTCCTCGGCACGAGGTCTTTTACCGGGCAGGGCATAGTTGCGCCCCACGGTCAGATAAGATGCAGCAGATAAAAAAGGGTCCCTGTTTTGTGGGCATAGTTGCACCCCGTTCGCATCAGGTAGAGAAAAGGGGCATGGCATAGTTGCGCCCCGATGAAATAGGTAGAGAAAAAGACACTACGGGAATCCGAGCCTCGTAATCAACCAAGCTTATTGATTTCTTATTCGATTTAATAGTTATTAAAATGAACACCATGAAGTTGGCAGTACTTTATTAACTGTTTTTCTACTGTTTATGCAGTGATTATCAATAGCCTACCGTTAAAATGAACACCAATAAGTTGGCAGTACTTTATTAACTGTTTTTCTACTGTTTATGCAGTGATTATCGATAGCCTACCGTTAAAATGGACACCATGAAGTTGGCAGTACTTTATTAACTGAAATATTCAAATGAGTGAGCCGTTATTAGTGATTTTCACACTGTCTGTGGCGTATAGTGAGGTTAATTTAAAATGAATGTTAAGTTTAGTGCAAAGGTAAAGAGTTAATAATTCACAATAGTTCTAAGTTTCAATTTTCGAAACCCTGTACCGTAGGGTTAAGATATCGATGTACAAACAAAAAATGCAGTTCATTTAGTGTGTGTGATCGATAAAAAAGTGTTATTTTAAATAGCAAAATTGATCATATGCTAGGCCTACCTGATTTCAATGCAGCTATCACTGCAATATTTTTAAGTAATTTGTTTATATTATGACAGTCACTTTCGTGTGTACTATGCCCATCGGGGCGCAACTATGCCATGTCCATTCTGCTACCTGATTTCTTCGGGGCGCAATTATGCCATGCCTAGGCCTCCCAATTGACCGCGGGGCGCAACTATGCCATACCGCTTTTACCGCCTTTCGCCCTCCCCCTTCGGAAAAGAACCGGTGGCCAATTGGTCAGGAGACTGGGTGCATAACGGAATCATCCTGTGTGTTATAATGACGAAACATCCCGACACCTCCCGGACATCAAGCCGATACCTTCCAATCTGTAGTCCACTGCTCTATCAACCGAGCTAGATCGTTCCCGTTCATCCTATGCTTTACTATAGTTTTCATTATCTTTTCGTGTTCTTATATTTAGTTTCCATCCTTTACGTAGTATTCTTCGCTTATTTCTTTCCACATTTCTGTTCTTTATTTCGTATTTAATGACTACTTAAATTTTGTACAGTGTTAACCTACGTATTTCTTTTGTCTTTCCTGAGGATGTATTTCAAACTTACTTGTTATATAAGCTTACGTACATTCAAGACATTGAAAATGGTTAAGAGCACGCATTTGGGCCTAACGTACGACCTCTAATTGACGAAGATTTGGTTACTGAAACAAGCACACAGCGCAGCTTACTGCAGGACTTGCTGTAGTTACGCAAATGAAATATTTCTGTGTATAATTAGTTAATAGTGTTGACGTGTGCATGGCGTTGCGAGGGGTAAGGAGACCAGCGGGATCGTGGATTGCCTTGACAGAAGTGCACACAATGTGGCAGCACCAGTACCCCAGCCCCTGGGCTTGTTGACGTTCAGGATTGCTGTGAGAGTGAAAGGATCGCAATCTCACTTCCACTGACCGTTTCTGGAGCACATTTTGGCATATTCCTCTCAAATATTTTGGCAAGTTCCGAAACTTTTAGTTTGTGTAATTGAATGACCTTGATTGACACTACTATTCTGACGTGCTGGTAAGCCTTGAAGTATCTTGTTCGAAGTCCATAGAATTGTTTTTTTCCCCCCCTCAAACGAAGATTAAATTAACTTACGGTGGAACTTCTGTGCCGACTGGAACAGGTTTTCTTCGAATACTTCTATTCCTCATGTATTTCTCCCATATTGATCCACTGCCAATATTATCATGATCATTCGTAATCATCGTACTTGAGCAGTCTCTAGTTCAGGGATACAGAACTGGCGAGAGAGAGGCGGAAAGCAAGGGGAAAGCGTTGGTTCCACGTCCACAGTCCACCGGCGTTGAAAGACGTATCTGTGGCCCGTACGCGCCAATCACATAAGACAGACACTGAATCAAATTTCCTCCCCTACCAAGTCAATGACATGGGGGAGGGGTGGAAGGAAGTGGTAAGTGACTTATTCCGATGAGTGACGTAACGCCACAATTGTCACCCAGTTCTGCAAGCCTGCTCTAATTCAATAGGAACTGTAAGTTAAGAATTGCTGACTTCCCTCGAAGTTATTCTTGGAAAGATTTCTCGTGGCTTTCTGATTCCTGCTATCATTTCATTATTGCTTTATCGTCGTCGTCATCATCATCATCATCATCATCATCATCATCATCATCATCATCATCATCAATCATTTAAAAAAGGCTACAGTAATTAAATAATTTTTTTAAAAGAAGTAGTTTTGAAACAGACTTTTTTCGAGTTATTTGAATTTCGCTATTCCTAAGTTATTGCCATATACTTTCTCATTTTTTCTGAATTGTCTCTATTTGTGAAATAAAAAAACGAATATCAGTTAATTTTTAATTAATTTCATGTGAATGTAGAAGTTTTCTCTAAGTCTCTTCTGTTAACCTTGTCTTTCTTATTTTTTAATTCTTCTATCGACGTCGAACCCAACAACTCCTTTAGTGTAAAACGTAGCGTTAGACAACTAATTTAAATTCTTTCCAAATTACTTTTAGCAACTTTCAAGCGGCAATCCACTCCATTGACGATAAATACATTCTAGATTAGCTCTGGGCATAAGAGGGGACGTGAAAGGGATGGAGAAACTCTCGCCCATGTTCTTTTTGTTTACATCGTCTTATAAACAAAGGCAGAGTAAGGCTCTGTGCATCAGTGGTGGATTTTAGGCTACCGGCGAGAGCCGAATGTTCGTAAAAGCTACGGTATAATGCCCGGCTGATACAATTCGTCACTGACGTTCCTCTTTGCTCGTGCTTCAACAAAAAATTACTGTCTCAGCCAGGGAAGGTGGAGTGGGGAAGGTGGGTGGTCTGCAGTGACACAATCGAGTTACTAGCGCTCAGGCCAATGCTAGATTCTAAGTACAGTATGCTTAACTTGGACCTGTGGACACATTGGAACACTTGGAAACGGATGGACCAACCAACTAGCAAAATTGACTGCCTTATACAATTCTGAATACGTCTACACAAAATTTCCTGTTTCGTATACCAAATAATTCATAAAAGAACACATAATATGCAGATGCTGCATTTGCCATTCTGTTCATACCGGAAAAGGATTTTAACAACAGTATTATTCTTTAAAACACTGTCAATTAGAATCTAAATTAATTTAACCAAATATTGTGCTAAGACAGTTTCTATCAGCATATGACAAATTTGGCAGTTATATTGAAGGGTTAAAAATCACAAGGAAGGATAATTCTTTCTGTGTATGCCAACAGTCATTACAATTTGTTAAACGTTTGTTATTTTGATGACAATAATTTGAAAGAAAAACGTTTTGAATTACTCTGTAATATCAAATTAAACACACCATGACAAGTGCTTCGGAACAACTGTTAGTAGATTTTATGCTGTATGAAAATTATGTTCATACAAACTTGTGAATGTAAAGTGTGAATTTTGATTTAAAATTTGTCCCATATGAAATGTAACAAATTAAATGTAGGGTATAACCGTAACATGCCAATCTCGGGTAAACTAGAATTACATGTATTTTTAATTGGTTATTTAACAACTCTGTATCACCTAAATTGATGATAGCGAGATGATATTTTCCGAGATGAAGTCGAGAGCTCGCCATGTGATTACCCGACATTCGCCTTACAGTTGAGGAAGACTTCGGAAATAACCCAGCCAGGTGGTCAGCCCAAATGGGAATTGAACCCATGCCCGAGCGCAACTCCGGATCAGCAGACAAACGTTCCTACAGCCTGAGCTACGCCGGGCCGGTGACCAGTCTACATATACTAATTCAATTCAATTTATTTTAGCCATTAGATATACAGTTTTAGGCTTCGTCAGAATACATTGAAAAACATATAATACATTTAAAAAAGCACTAATAAAAGAAACACTAAAATTTAAATAATACAATGAAAACATGAAATAATTTGAAAATTTTAAATTAAAGAAAACAGTTCACCCTTAATGGATTAATTGTATCTAATTGCAGTTAAACGTATTTGTTAAAAACAATAACAATTGGAGTGTAGATAAATAAATAAATAGTTTCTCTGTGATGAAATTAATCCCAAGATCTACGGACATGTAAGCGTCCAATTCTGGAGCATCGATCCACCCACTCATCGTGAGTTTCACATGATTACTCACGTGTGTTGCCGAGTAGGTTTTCAACCTTGAACTTTTTTTTTTATTCCAAGGCATCCCCATCATGGTGTTACACTGATCCAGAGACCTAATCTGCCATACCTCGAAGTGACTGAAACATGTGCACCTTCAGGCTTGGTGAGTACGACAAGGGTATCCTGAAAACGATAGTCTTGTAGGCGTGGAACTAATCCGGTCTATCGAAATTCTGGATTGACTTCTTTTCAATTTTTTTCTTCCAAGCTTCGGTTTCACTATTACTTGACCGGTTCTTCGCATCCCTTATATATTTACGCCGGTAGCGAAGATGTTTTTGATACGGCTAATACCTCATTCCGCACACGTGCTTATTATTTTTATTAAGTTCTTTTTATTTCCTTTTATTTTGTGCCTCAGTTGAAACTACAGTAAAGTAACATTAGAATTACATTCAAATTTGATTAAAATCAGGTTTTGGTGTTTAAATTGAGATTATATGCAATTTATATTGAAGTTTTAGCGCACGAGTGACACAAGGAGCTCTTCCCCCACTACTTGGTGGCTTCAGTAGGTGCTACTAGGAATAATGAATGCGTCACGCGTGCGTAATGCTCTTTGAGCTGCCGTAAAACAGGAATTTTTTACGACTGCCAATATTGTTAGCTATAAAGGAAATACCAGGTACAAGGATCACAAAAATTCTACAGAAATCATGATTCAAAAGCTGTGAGTTATATACGCTGTTAATATTATCTCAGTATTGTTATTATTATTATTATTATTATTATTATTATTATTATTATTATTATTATTATTATCCTCAGCCATTAAGACGCGCAATTTTAGCGGTACGTAAAGGCTACAGTAAGCTGTGCGTTCGAGTCCCACTTAGAAATTGTTTGTCCGTTGTTAATGTGATATCCTATACCATATTAGGCGGAGGATCGTTGTGCTGAATCCACATCTCGGGAGTCTTGTCACTTCAATTTTTGTTGGAAATAATTTGAAATGGAGATCAAGGCTCTTCAAGTCTTGTAATGCCATGGAATAATAAATTTTCATCATCGTCATCATCATTATTATTTTTAGTAGGTTATTTTACGACGCTTTATCAACAGCTTAGGTTATTTAGCGTCTGAATGAGATGAAGGTGATAATGCCGGTGAAATGAGTCCGGGGTCCAGCACCGAAAGTTACCCAGCTCATATTGGGTTGAGGGAAAACCCCGGAAAAAACCTCAACCAGGTAACTTGCCCCGACCGGGAATCGAACCCCGGCCACCTGGTTTCGCGGCTAGACGCGCTAATCTTTACTCCACAGGTGTGGACATCATCATTATCATCATAATCATCATAACAGTCATTGAGTTTAATGATTAAACTCGTTTCGTCCTCAATCTTTACAAAGATTTGAAACGCAGTACATACCCAAAAATGACTAGATTACAAGACATCTGCATCAATATTTACTGACATCATCATCATCATCATCATCATCATCATCATCATAATTTAGTTTGAGGATTAATTCCGTGTCGTAGTTTACCGCTGTGGAGTAACGGTAAACATGTCTGATTGTGAAGCGAGTGGGTCCGGGTTTAAATTCTGGTATTCCTTCAATTGAATTTTACTTGAAGCAAGTAAAGAGATAGGTTTGGAAATAAATCCCGAAAAGACGAAGTATATGATTATGTCTCGTGACGAGAATATTGTACGAAATGGAAATATAAAAATTGGAAATTTATCCTTTGAAGAGGTAGAAAAATTCAAATACCTGGGAGCAACAGTAACAAATATATATGATACTCGGGAGGAAATTAAACACAGAATAAATATGGGAAATGCCTGTTATTATTCGGTTGAGAATTTTTTATCATCCAGTCTGCTGTCAAAAAATCTGAAAGTTAGAATTTATAAAACAGTTATATTACCGGTTGTTCTTTATGGTTATGAAACTTGGACTCTCACTTTGAGAGAGGAACATAGGTTAAGTGTGTTTGAGAATATGGTGCTTAGGAAAATATTTGGGGCTAAAAGGAATGAAGTTACAGGAGAATGGAGAAAGTTACACAATGCAAAACTGCACGCATTGTATTCTTCACCTGACTTTATTAGGAACATTAAATCCAGACGTTTGAGATGGGCAGGACATGTAGCACGTATGGGCGAATCCAGAAATGCATATAGAGTGTTAGTTGGGAGGCCGGAGGGAAAAAGACCTTTAGGGAGGCCGAGACGTAGATGGGAAGATAATATTAAAATGGATTTGAGGGAGGTGGGATATGATGATAGAGACTGGATTGATCTTGCTCAGGATAGGGACCAATGGCGGGCTTATGTGAGGGCGGCAATGAACTTTCGGGTTCCTTAAAAGCCAGTAAGTAAGTAAGTATTCCTTCAATCAATTGAAACAGTTGCTGGCTAACTTTCGGCGTTGGACTTCGGACTCAATTCGCCATCATAATTTCTTCATCTCTCATCATTCAATAGTTTCATGTCAGCACAAGATGAAGAAGTATGCATTACAGTTGATTTGGATACAGATGACATTGTTCTGATCTTCTAATGGGTGCCACTCATGATTGTTCTTTAGTTTCCATTTTGGTCAACAGTTCTGTTCAGGAAAGATGGTAATGATTATGTAAAGAAGAATTGCAATGATATACGAATGCATCAACTCTGTAATAAGTAATCAAAGAGGAACCGAAAGAACAATTGATGTAAACATTCTGCCGCTTGAACATAGAAGTTTCATATATCTGTTTTGCTCTGAGATATGAGTTGCCTGTCTGTTAGAACTTCTGTATTTTAAGGCATGCAGGCGCCAATTAAAGTTTATACAGCTCTGTATTTTTGTAGATTAATTGCGGTCGTAATTAGGTGGTGCACATAGAGAGAGAAAGATGTGCACACACAGACATAATGCAATTCTTGGAATGGGGACACAGTAACAATAATTTGAGCTTTATGTAAATTCAAACGTGATTCTACATCATCATAGCATGGTGTAGCAATGGGGGGGGGGGTGTTCTGTTTAACAGAATTCAGTATGTTCGCAATTTAAGATATGCACGTGAGTTAATTGTGTGCAGGATACGTGATTTTATTACATGTGTTAATAGAAGTGTTTTTGGCAACATAATGGCTTTCGGAATTAAGATAACTCGAGAATATTGTAAGAAATGGAAATTTGAAATTTTATTCTTTGAAGAGGTGGAAAAATTCAAATACCTGGGAGCAACAGTAACAAATATAAATGATACTCGGGAGGAAATTAAACACAGAATAAATATGGGAAATGCCTGTTATTATTCGGTTGAGAAGCTTTTATCATCCAGTCAGCTGTCAAAAAATCTGAAAGATAGAATTTATAAAACAGTTATATTACCGGTTGTTCCTTATGGTTGTGAAACTTGGACTCTTACTTTGAGAGAGGAACATAGGTTGAGTGTTTGAGAATAAGGTGCTTAGAACATATTTGGTGCTAAGAGGGATGAAGTTACAGGAGAATTGAGAAAGTTACACAATACAAAATGCATGAATTGTATTCTCCACCTGACATAATTAGGAACATTAAATCCGGACGTTTGAGATGGGCAGGGCATGTAGCATGTATGGGCGAATCCAGAAATGCATATAGAGTGTTAGTTGGAAGGCCGCAGCCGAAGGGAAAAAGACCTTTGGGAAGGCCGAGACGTAAATGGGAAGATAATGGATTTGAGGGAGGTGGGATATGATGATAGCGGCTGGATTAATCTTGCTCAGGATAGGGAGAAATGGCGGGCTTATGTGAGGGCGGCATTGAACCTCCGGGTTCCTTAAAAGCCTGTAAGTAAGTACAAATTAGTTTCTATGAAATGAGAATAGCGATGCGCTAGCACTTCCAAAATTCTGTCGCATTCTACTCATCTATTTTTTTTGCAGGAATGAACGCGTCCTTCGTGTTATTCTTGACATTCTGTAACAATGTTCTGAACACTTTCCCTCTTTCTGTTCTTTTTTCTTGTTATTCTTCTATTAATTCGTTCCTCTTTCTTCCCTTATTTATTTATTCTTTCCTCCATTTTCTTACATGCATACATACGTACATACATACCTACCTACCTACATACATACGTACGTACATACATACCTACCTACATACATACATACATACATACATACATACATACATACATACAATTATCAGTCATTAGACCACTGCAAAATGTCCATTGTCATTAATGTCAAGTTTCAAAAAAAGGTCCCCAATAATCGAATATCCAGTATGAAATATGTCCACAGTCATTAAATGACTATTATCTCTTAAATGTCCGCTGTCATTAAATCTCCGCTATCAAAAATGTCCCCAGTCATTAAATGGTCATTAACAAAAATGTCCGGAGTTATTGCATGCACGGTATTATGAACGTCCAGAACAATATTTATCAAATATAAATTAATAATTTAACCATGAAATGTAAGCTAAAGTTACAATTGAGTGTATTGAGTATATTGAGTATCGTACAGTCAGTGAACACAAATATTTGCAATTGAAAAAGTCAAGTAATACATATAAAATAAACAGACATAAAAACAATAAAATTTTATCACCAACACTCAACAACATTAACATTAAAAAACTCATTAATATCATAAAAAGGTTCTTGATTAACCAACCAGAGACAAGTCTGTTAAAAGACTTCCTTTCCAGATTGAAAACGTGTCGGAAATTTATTTGCAATTTTTAAAGACATAATAGAATAATTATTCATTCTTTTGGTTTGCCTACACTTACATATATCAAAAAGGTCACGGTTTCTGGTGTTGTATAGGTGAACATCATTCTTATGTGTCAACATTTGTGAATTATCTTTAACAAAATTTAGGGCTTGATAAATATACAGTGATGTTACAGTCATTATTTTTTTAAAAAGCAAGCATCGTAAGTCAATATTCTGTAACTAATTTTATTTTCTGATTTTCTTCTGCACTGAGGCCAGCATGCAGCTTCATATGATATGAAAGTGCTTGCAGATATTGTTTCAAATTGTTCTTGTCCTTATACTTATTGAATCGGTGTAGGCCTAAA
This sequence comes from Periplaneta americana, assembly GCF_040183065.1. Taxonomy (NCBI): domain Eukaryota; kingdom Metazoa; phylum Arthropoda; class Insecta; order Blattodea; family Blattidae; genus Periplaneta; species Periplaneta americana. The sequence continues at coordinate 95,279,175 of NC_091131.1, read as the reverse complement.
AGCCCTTCAATTCGCCGTTTATTTATAATGTACTTCTTGCTTAGAGGGTGTCTTACGTTCATATGATCATAGCGAATTTGGATCATGGTACTCTCTGTTTCTCCTGTTTTTGTGTTATGTTTTCTATAAATGTGCAAACATTTTTTTTTTAATTTAGAGTGGAGACCTTCCACTAAATTATGGGTCTATGACCACCTTGTCCGAAAGGAATGTTGATTAATCGTCTCTGAACATACCATACATTGGACATTTTGACTTGTAGCTATTTTTATACGTACTGGATATTTTGACTTGTGAACAATTCTATATTTTGAATATTTTGTTTTTCGGACGTTTCTACATATTGGACATTTCAAGTGGCCTTATTCGATTGGAAGTTTTAGTTGTGGACATATTTGTAGTGGACTTCCTGTATATTGGGCTTCGAGCTGTGGACATCTATACATGCATACATACATACGTATAAACATTACATACATACATACATACATACATACATACATACATACATACATACATACATACATACATACATACATACATACATACATACGCAAGGACGCACGCTTTGTGAAATGGAACCAATTTAAGAGTGAAAATGTCAACGGAACAGATACACATATAGCGTATGATTACCGAAGAGTCCAGGGGAAAAAGGGGGGATGTCCACTTTTAAACAATTCTCAGGAAACCAATTTTAAAATGTGAAACTCTATCATTCCGAATATAATACTGAGAATTTAACCAGCAGTTAATCTGTGACTAAGAGCTTTCTTCCCCTGTTCTAATGTAGAATTAATTCACTTCATATGAAGTATATAAGCGAATGGAAATCTGAATTTTGCCTGAAAGTGGACATCCCCCCCCCTTTTCCCCTGTACTCTTGTAATAGAGAAACGAAGCGAAATGCTAAGAGAATACCAGATGACTTTATCATCAGAATATGAAGTACGTAGGTCTATGTTTATATCAATCAGGACATCGAAATGTGGAATACCCAAGAAGAGGTGGAGTTAACAGGCTTTGACGTATAAACTCAATATTACGCAGAAAGAGAAGAATAAGAAGTTGTGACGTGTAAAAAGCATCAGGTTGAAAATGTTTGCCATAAGAACTCATTTACCGTTAAAATTTTTTCTGGAAAAGATTCTGTTTTCGTATACTATGAAAGGCCGCTTAATTTTATACGACCAGGAATTTCTTTTGACATATAGCACATTTCTTAAAAACAATCAGCGCCGTGATTGGGCGGCAACTTACCTAACACCTGCGTAAAACAGATTGTCTGAATTCCAATACGTCTGACCAGCTGCTTAATCATCTATCCACATACGCGTCCTATGATGAGATAGGAATAGCTTCTTTAACACTGCCAAGTTAATCCGAAGAAGACCGGCGTAAGAAAGTTGCAGTTACGAAGTATTTTTCCAGTATTATATTACACATTTGTAACGTGTGAAATTGTACACATGTAGTCACAAGTGTCAAACGTAATAATTTTTTCTCCCCTAGTTCATGCGTTCTAGAATTTTAAGCATTTTGAGTATGCGCATCTGTTAAATCTTCTTTATTAAACGTTTCTTGTATTTTTTAACTTCCATCCTAATGCCATTATTGCATTGAGGTCCTCAATTCGAATAATGTAAAAGAGTGACATTCGAAGACAGATGGAATTTATGCTGTAAGCAAACTTTTTTTTCTTAGTATTTTTTGTATTACCAAATGTGTCTCGAAGAATAACACTACGTAGATTCTACAGAATTAAAAATTAAAATAATAAAATTCGCAAATGTTAACGTTTCTCCATACAGTTTTCCATATGCGTCTTAGATTCTAGAGCCACAAAAAACAATTAAACGAAAACACCAGAGTTGTCGGACGAAGCATGATGAAAACATATGCTAAACATTCCATGCAAAGTTATGACTGAGCAGGGATGTGTCACAAATTAAGACCCCATATTGCTAAAACAAGTCGTACCATCCTTGTCACTTAATCATTTTCACAGCAGCAACCCAACTTTCAGGTATTGGAACTAGAATATGCATATGCATAGACGCCCAAGGTGCATCCGAGCACGTCTGCCTTTCCTATGAGACGAGTTTTAGTAATACTGATTATTTTTGGCTACAAAGACAAGGTGGATTTAGTTTACGCTTGCTATTAGCATACGCATATTATTTACCAAAAATAACAATGACTCTCTGACAATTGAAAACAATGGAAATATTATCTATCTACAAGAGAAGGTGCAGTACTTGACGGTCTTGTTCCTTTATTTCCTCATCGTATATTTATTTATGTACCATTTAATTAATTAATTTTTATTTAATTACTTTGTTTTTCCTGATAAGTTAAGAGCATTTTTAATAACAATTTTTAACCAACTTTCTTTAGAATACAGAATTTTCTCTAATTGCCGTTGTTTTAAGAATTGTGTAAAAGACGTTTTTGGAAAGAATTCTCAGTTGATTTATTTATTTTATGGTTTAAAACTTCTCTTCTTTCTGCCCAAAACTTTGTTACCTTACTGTTTGTTCTTATTTTACTTTCTTTCTTTAATTCTTGAGATATTGTATGTTTTCCATAGACTGTAGTTTCATGACTTTTAAAATTACATTGTATAACATATGTATATGTTCTTGTATAGATAGCCCTACATATGATATTATTATGATGTACCGAAGTAAGCTTACATATGATATTTCCGTGCAGGAATTCTGCGTTACCAACCGGGACTCGAACCCGGGTTTTCAGCTCTACGTACTGATGCTTTATCCAATAAGCCACACCGGATTCCAGTTCCGATGCCGGATATAATCCCTCTCAGTTTATATTCTACCTCAGTTTCCCTTTGGTGGCCTGCCCTCATGTACTGTGTCACAGAATATGTGACAGTGGCACAATGTCCAATGCACTATGAACAGAGGTGCACTCATTACGAGTGACTAAGTGGCCGGGATCCGACGGGATGAGCGCCGTCTTGAACCACTAAGTGATTACTTACGCATATTATATTATATTATTATGATGTACCGAAGTACATATAGTTCCGTGCAGGAATTCTGCGTTACCATATGATGAAGGATAGATAGAGAAAAATCGTATAATATTTTTTTATCCTTAAAATATAACGTTTTCTGTGTATTTACTTCGAAAGCATGTCCTACGGTGCCTTGGCGTTGACTTGCTGGTCGCCATTTTCATTTACAAATAGGTTAAACACGCATTGCAATGATTGAATTGATATTCTTGTGCTTTCTGTAAGTTCCAAGATATGTTAGGAGCTTGACGAGCACGGAAAAGAAGTGATCGATAACGATTCCATCTAGTGGCATATTTTAAACTGCATATATGAAGTAGGCTATAGTATACTATACTCCAGGACCCAGAAGGATAGGATAAGTCTATATCATACGAAGGGAGATTTGTAAAAATGGAAGAGACATCAGGCAGTATTGTGTCATGAAATTATAATATGGCATCAATATTAACAAAAAAATAAATAAAATATAGACGTAGTCAATCACAGTGATTAAAAAGACCTGTCACTTTTTCTTTTACTTTTTGATATTCCAATAGAGGGAAGCTTCGATTACCTTCGTTGATTCATTCCAGAGAATAGTGACGGTTTTCGAGACGGTAATGAAATAATTTGAACCTGTGTTAGAGCGACAAATTGTTCCGAAAATAAAATGATCCACATATAAATATTGTTTTTATGTTATTACATCGAATAAAATTATGTATTAAAAGAAATACCATTCCATTATATTTAGCCTATTAAGTTCATATAATTTAAAAAAAAACTTTATAAGTACTACAGAATTATTAAACACAGAATAATATGATTCATTGACACGCCACTTTTATTTACTATCTTTGACTTTGAAGTTACAGCCGACACGTTCCTAGATGTCACGTCACGAGGACAGTGTAGGACTCGATGCTCGAGATTATGCGCATGTTGGTCATGCAGGGTAAGTGTAACTGTCAGTGGTTCAAAAAAACAACGAACTGAATTTTGAAGATGGTACAATTTAATTATATTAAACAGTGAGTGACGGTTAACCGAAACAACGATCACCGAAGACGATGATAATCGAAGCTTTACTTATTCTTTAGTTTAAAAAGTATCAGTATTCTCTCTTCTGGTGTCAAATTGTTGTCTGTTTAAATACATTTTTAGTTATCGGACATATTTTTGTTAATTTAAAGCATTACATTAGGATCTCTGGCACATTTATCTTCCGTGGAACAGTATCTTTAACAAATACCAACGAGAAAGAAAAGTTATTTGACTTTAATGCGTTATTTTATGCAAGTAACGTGGTAACGCACACGAATGTGTGTATATAGCTGGCATCTAGCACAATGAGACTACTTCCCTTTCAGATAGCTTCCCATGCCTGATCGCGGGGGAAGCACATGACTGTTGGTGTGGCATTTTTCAAGAGCTAACATCCATATTCTTTTCTATTCTTATCGCCACAGTTAAGGAAACGATTCTTTGTTGTGTAATTAAACTAAAAATTAAAGTCGTATCTTTTGCTCTTAAATTTCCTGTCGAGTGGGCGATGAATGTTTTTATCGCGTTTGGTTACGGAGGGATACGAAATAATTGTAAGTATATAGTAAAAAGGAAAAGGAAAAGAAACATTTTGATATTTTGAAGTGGCATTATCACAGTTATAACACCATTTCCTTTGGATTGCATTTCCTGCTTATATTGTGTGGAAGCTGTGCCGATAACTGTTGTCAATTTCAAGTTACAGCGAACGTTTGCAAATATGCAACTTTTAAATTACAGAATTCCGCACTCCAGAAAATAGCAATGTAATAAACATTAAAATTTGGACATTGTTTCAAAATCTTGAGTAAAAATATTTGCTGTATTTTATTCGCCGCCTTCAGCGTCAAAACGAGCATGAACTTTTAATATCATCATTGTATGCGATTTTAGATCTGTGTGCGACCTTCAAATTAATTTAATTTCTCTATTTTCTCGAAGAATTAGTCATTTCTTCGATTCCATGTGGTGTAAACTCCCTTGAAGTTTCCTAGAATAAATGTAACCTGTTCTTGTAATATTTCTTCATTATTTTAGTGGTCCATTAATTTGCATACAGCTATTTTCTTGGGAAATAATTTATGTTAAAGGGTTTTTTTATTGCCGTTTCCGCATTAGTTTTTATTTCGATGTCCAACGTCAAATGTTCTGTTTTCTCTTTCTTATATGGACATTCATTATATTTCTTTGTATTTTTCTTTTGTGTTTATTTTCTTTTCCTTATAAGTTCTGTTGTTATTGGTATTTTTATTTAAAATCAATGAAATAATGAATCTTTAATAAAACTGTGCTATTGCTTCCCAATTTGAAGCGGCTGACATTTTTGCACCTCCGATAGAAGTTTCTTTTCTCCCAAGGTTTGAGAAAAGACCCCCTGAGCTGTAATATTTACCACGGCAGTTGAGCTAAGTGAAATCTGCTTTCAGTCGTTTTTAGTTATAGAGAAGCCATATTTTAGATGTTTAAACAATTTTCTAATTCATAAGAAAGTAAATTTTTTCTCAAATTTGACGATTCCAACAGATGAACCAATCATCATGAATAGTTTAGGTTCAGATTAACTAATCATCGTGAATAGTTTAGGCTTAGGTTCATTATGGCCTGTTCCAATGTCTCAAGTTGCTCTTGATTAAACCATCATTGTTTAGTAGGTTGAAATGCTTTCTTCGATAAACGGTTTGATTTCATTCTCTGTAGGAGATTTATTACATTCTTTTGATATATCTTGATTATTCTACAGTATATATTTTGAACTTCTAATTTCCCCCGAATGTACTCGTATGTATTTCTCTTCTTACCCATCCTGCTATCCACACCTGTGGAGTAACGGTTAGCGTGTCTGGGCGCGAAACCAGGTGGCCCGGGTTCGAATCCCGATCGGGGCAAGTTACCTGGTTGAGGTTTTTTCCAGGGTTTCCCTTAACCCAATTTGAGCAAGTGCGAGTAACTTCCGGTGCTGAATCCCGGACTCATATCACCGGCATTATCACCATCTCATTCAGACGCTGAATAACCTAAGATGTTGATACAGCGTCGTAAAATAACCTACTTAAATTTAAAAAAGCCATCCTGCTTAAACCTAAAAGTGTACGTAAAAATCTCATTTAGGCTACTTATAGTTAGCCTTTATATAGTTCATACATTTTATCTTTCCACGCTGGCGGATATAGAACGCATGTGGTATTGCACAGTGTAGCTGCACACATGCAAGCGTGGAAATATAACATGTATGCACTGTATTTGAAATTTAAGATTCAGTTTCCACTGTTATGTTTCAGAGAGGCCTCTGTTGTCTTATTATGTAATCGTAATTTTGTTTGTGTTGGCATCTGTTTTCCAAAGTCGGGTTAACCAATTATATATGTAAATCTGAATTAGATGTGTGTGGATTTCGATCGGAATATTCATGTTGTTTCTTAACCTCTTACTGTTATTCAAGAAATATACATGGTAAACCATAATAGTGGTTTCTCGTATCAAGTTCAACTTAAGGGCGCAGTTTTTTTTTTTTTTGTCAGTTTTTGGTTTTCGTAAAAACATGAGACGCTGTTTCGTGTTTTAGATAATTTTGTCTCTAAATAGAAGTTTATCATTTTCACTGCTTGTCGAAATAAATTTTGGCCAGGGCGGTAAATATGAGATGAAGCCACTTCTTATCAAAACCCGCCAGTCCTATCCACAAAGGCCTATATATCTCTGCTCGAGATCCAGTGCAGCCTAAGTTCTTATTGTTATTTGCCTCGTTATGTATTTACTGATTTATAAACATGTTCTTTATACATTTTCATAACGATTAGAATGAGCAAATTCATATAATTCTGTAGAGAAGTGGGCAGTATAAAAACATAAACAAGAAGTACCATTACAGATATTTTATGCTCTGACAAACGATTGTATCGAATATTGTTTGATCATCCTCCAACTACAATTTATATAGCGAAGAGTAAATTCTTTGGTTCTTTGAAATGGATCTCTTTAAAGTTCATAGAGTTTACAAAAGGTTCCGAAGCAATAACCAATCCTTTGAAAGTTATTCAGTGAAAAAATAACAAACTGCCGTTCGCAGAAACCATTACTACAATACTAAAAACGAGAATGTTTTAGAATATAATAAGTTTTGATTGGAATTGCGTAATGTTTGTCTTGGCTTTGTTTTTGTATAGCTTCATTCATAACTCATTAAACAAGTCATTTTCCCGCCTTCATAGTTTTTCAACTAAGATTTCAATCACAAATTTGTTGCCACGTTTTATCGTCTTTCTCATTACAGTCCATCAAGTCTGACATGGCTTGTGTTCGACGAGATTCATGTCTGGTGAGAAGTGCGACCTAATATGGTGTAACAATTAACCCACACGGTGTGATCTCACTTTTTAACGACACGTGATTTTTCAACGAGTGATCTAGATTAGATCACTGATAATTGATATACTGATTGACTTCATCTTTTCTTCTTGATGAACAAATAATCATAATTGAATCTGTTCAAGGCTATACGTTCATTGATCTTGTCTCCGTCTATAAGAAGTACGTAAAATTTATTATGTCATCTGGGGAAAACACTGCTGATTCTGTATTCCCAGTAAGTAATTTCACATAGGCTATCTTATTCATAGATCTTTTCCTAAAGAAACACGTTTGAGAATTAATTATGGTTGCCTGAATCTGTGTGTCTTAATTTTCCTCCTCCGAAGCTTTCTTCACATTTGTAGCGATGCTAAAAAGTCTCGAGTATTTAGGACACAGTGTTAGACCTGTTAGATTAGTTCTTTCTTTTATTTATATTACGTAATCACTATCAAATCTTCATATAGAAACTAATATTAGTTATGCATAATTTCTCGTATAATCAGAATGGAAAAACTGGTGGTCATGTGCTGCATCATTCATGTTTTTCTCAGAGATATGAATTAAACATTGAGGATTTGGCAAAAAGTATGAATTATATTATTGATGCTTCCAGTATAAAAATACTACTAGTGATGCAGTTTGGGTGAATTATTTTGAGTTGAACAATCTCTGGTTTAATTATAACTTTTTAAATATTTTAATTCAACATGTTGTTGTTTAGTCAACTGTCCGAAGACAGGTCTGAACCTCACAAGTGATACCAAAGCACCACTTATGAGGCAACTAGCCAGGAGATAATGGGGTAGGGTGGCCAGTTCCTTTCCCCCTCCGTTGCATACATCGCCTATTAGCTACATATTACACTATTCAACATGTAATACAATTTTAAAATTTCTCTTTGCCAAGTCTCCAATTAATAAAGTACATATAAAATTATGCAACATGCTCAATTCACCATAGCCTAAATTGCACTTCATTTGATTTTATAATCAGATAAAATAGCAATAACAATATGCTTGCGAAATTATTTTCTGTTCTTGGAAGAAGTATGAGAAAATAATATTTATCGTTGCCATACCATCAATTTTAATTTACGTACTTTAGGAAAGTATGCAAAAATGAGAATTTATGTAAATAGAAAAATGTTATAATTTTCGCCAAGAGTCTCAATGTTGAAATGCGTGCCCGGCAGTTTTTTCTTAAACCTATGTAAGGAATACAAACTTCAAAGATCACGATTGAAACTTAATTTGGCATTAAAAGAGGAAAGAGAAAATTCGTTGCTGCAGTGAAGCTGTAAATAAGCCTTCGTATTGATGTGACAAGAAAGATGATCTTTAATACGGATTTTCTGTTTTACTCGTAATTATCGTTATGCGAAGTACAGAGAAAGAATTATGTTCGTTCAGAAACAGATTCTGAAAATTTTCATGCGATATATTTGGAGCTTGCTACTAACGAAACATTTGAATTTTGACGTGAATACGTGTTTGTTCGAAATACAGTTTATGAAAAAAATGTAACATTTTAGCGTAATACAAAGTTAATGTCTCCGGTAGGTGCTGCACATGCCAAAGCGTACGCGTGCTGGCATCTGTTGAGTATTGCCCAGTATACTTGCAAGTGGATGAGCGACGAGTATTATCTATAGCAAGTAGTGTTATCTGCATATCTTCACGATCGTATATGAATTGTTATATTTCAATATCCATAAACCACTAATAACTATAAACAACGAGGGAATTCATCAAGATAAGGCAATGTGCACAGAAATATAGTAACCTCGTATTTTATGTAGTACTAATGTTTATGTATTGGGACCGTCTTTGGGTACGTAAAATAAAATATACATTAATTACATATATCTTTCTTACATATCCCTTAATAACCATAAATGAAGTACAAAGAAAACCGTGTCCCCAATGATAGTGATGACAGTAAAATATAAAACAATAATATAAAGATATATTCACGCAATCATCGGGTTTCTTTAAATTCTCTGGCATCTTTCTGAAAGATGTCCGTCCGTCTTCTGTCCATCCATCCATCTAGCCACTCTTCCTCAGGTTTTCCATGTGGATTCTTGAGCAGGTTTTATTATGACTTATTACCACCAAACCAATTTTGTAATAGGGGTAAACATATAGCAGTTTTTGTCCAAAAAATAATTGATCTATTTCATTTTTCAAACACAAAATAATAACATAAATTTACAACTGTATTGTTTGTTTACTTCTTCAGTTATATTTGTATGCCTGTATAATTTCTGTTTTTGATTAGGAACTGATATTATCTACGCAGCATTATTCAAATATATAGGCTTAATGTAGTAAAAATAAATACAAACTAACAGAACGGAAAGCTGGAAATATTCAGGGAAATTGCGGACTAACGGCAAACGCAAACAAAACTATGTATTTTGAACTTTGATGATGATCATAATAATAATAATAATAATAATAATAATAATAATAATAATAATAATAATAATCATATATTATGTTTTAATTTTTAGTTTTTGAGTTATTTGAAAATGATACATTTTTTTATGTATTTATATGTTTCCAACGAAAATGCGAAATTGTATTGTAACACACGTGCCTTCATAGAGGATAGAAATTCACTTATTCATTACTCAGTTGTGGCATCGACGAGCCATTATGGTTCATTCTGCTCAGGTTGTTATTTGCTATTGAGAGTAAGGAGAAACTATTGATTGCATCACACAGCATTAAATCTGCAGTACTTAAAAATGACGTGAAAGTCTCTGTTACAAGCATGTCTGAGGTAAAGAAGGGCATAATCTGTTACACATTTACGTCAGATATATTCTTGTCACGAGATTAAGCTAACGTCTGCTTTTTTTTGTTTCGTAGGCATCATAGAAATCGTAATTACAAGACACCAAACTACCGGTTGCTTCGAGGTACAGATTCTAAGGTTTTTTTGTTATTCAAATTCAGGCGTAATATTGTGAAAGTAGATTCCCCCCTCCCTCTTGTTTCTGCCGTCGACATCAAACCAAGATCGGAATTACATGATACATTTATGATTCGTAATATCAGATACCATAATATAAGCTTAATCAGTAATTGGAAAATTCAGATCCTTTTTAAACATGCCAATAACAACAAAGTCAATTCCATTTTTTTCTCTCTCTGCAAACTTTTGTATCTGATCAAATGTCAAAATGCGGTGATACGTAATCATAAAAAGAAGTTATCTCGATATATCTGGAAATCTAGATTTCATTATAAAATGCAGTATTTTAGCGTTGAAAAAAGGAGAGAGAAAAATCATTGCTAAGCTGTAAAGCAGAGAATTCGTATTGATGTAACAAGAAACGAAGGCCGTTAGTACGGTTTTGCTGTTTTAATATCGTTATGCGAAGTTCAGAGAAAGTATAATGTGGCTTCAGACATGGATTTTAAGACCTTCACGAAAACTAATATTTTCAGTTTCCTGCTTACAAAATTTTGTTTTTGGCGTGATCGGACTGTCCATTCAAGGAACCATCCTTGCATAGATTTTTTTTTTGTCTAGACTACTGAATGGATGTTGTTCGGATTCAGTACAGGCCATTCAGTATCTCGTGAAACCTACCTGCGCGTAAGGGGAAAGGAAAGTGGACCGAGAAACTTCTCTCCGTCGCTGCGCTTCGACTTGAAACTGAAGTTACGTAGCTCACTTAACCTCCACCATAAAGTTTTTACTATGAGCTATGGCACACGAATGCATTTGGTTTCACGAGATAACGATTAACCTAATACTGTAATAGTTTTTACCCCTTCCGCAAAAAGAAATGATACTTAATTTTATAAATACAAAATGACAACTTCTTAGAAACTGGCGTAGCTGTTTTTGAAGGACTGTTAAATTATTTTTTTTTGTCTCTGGCTTAACGGTATTTATGGTGTGGGCGATCACTTTCAGTATGATTGAATTCTGTTGATACTGATAATATAATTCTATTAATTTATTTTTAGACTACATTGATTGTCCTCAGTAATGACAAACTGTCGAACCTATGCAGGTGGTACAACACAGTTTACTGATCATAAGGGTATAATAAAGTTTTTTTTATATCTCACACCTTAATTTTAATGTTATAAAATATCTTGTAGCCTCAGAGCCCTTCCAACTGCATTTTAATTTTTGAGCAAGAGCTAATAATCGAACGTTTAAGAAGTCATAGTTTGCGGGAAAAATTACTGATAAAGTTGAAGCGCTCCCCTCGCGTCACATCTCTCTTTTCTATGAATTAAGTAAATATAAAGTTCATGAACAAACAATCCACGAACTCTGTCCATATATGTTACGTAATTGCAAGTAACATACACTATAGTGTGGATCGGTAATATCAGCTATTTAGTTTTCGTGCCTTACTCACTATTGGTTCATGCACTGTGACTTTGCCCGAGTGAGTTTCTCAATAAGCGCCAGCTCTGAAACCGCGACGTATGAGGAAGTGGGGAGCGGGGGAACGTAACTCAGCAAGTAGAGTACAGTCTACTGGGTTCCATGCCGCATTCCTGCCGCGGTTTCAGAGCTGGCGCTCAGACAGTTCTCCCCTTTTCAAGAACATAGGACTTGATTAAAAAAAAAAACCTTTTTCTGGGTAAACTGCTGCAGTCTGAACGTAATAATATTGCACTTTTTGTTAACTGAACTGTACTACCCGACTGTTTAATTTTTGTAGTTTATATCGTTTACATTCTGTATGCTGACCATAATCGACAATCTGTCTCTTGTGCGAGTGATTGTGTGAACAATGTTAGCTTATGTGAACTTACATAACTAACAGAGACTGAGTCTTAACATTATAACTAGGCAACGCTTCTTAAGCGCGAATGACTCGTGTTGTTCTGAACGGCTAAAAAGCCTCGACCTCGTGAACTAGGTCGCATGAAAAGGGATATACTGTAGTGAAAATCTGTCATATCACGAGTTAAACAGTAACACTAAGCGAAACATTAACCAACATTGTTAACACATTAAGAGTTATACAGGGATGTAACCATGGACAGGCAATGTTTGCCTAAACGTTTCGTAGTAGTTTCTTTTTTGTCACAGGATGTTATCGCAGCTGCAGTGCACTCCTCATGGGCATTTCTGAAAAATAGTTTTTCAGGACTGTTTCCAGCAATCGTAACGACTCTGACAGTTCATCGTAACTGGGGAAATTACGTTGAAGGTGGACGTTCATTGGTGTTATCATTAGTTGTAGTGACTCTACCAAGTTTTGCTTGTAGAAGACCACCTCGGAGAGTTGGTGTAGTCGTCTAAATCGAGGCTCCAAATTGGTATTGATGATGTTTTTCGCCATACGAAAGAAATAACAGAAAAAAGAATAAAATCTTTGTTGATTTGAGTGAAGATCTAATTGAAATAACAACAGCGGAACAGATCGTGACGCGCTATAGGGACCGTTGTGATTGCTCATGGCTCTGAGTATTATAACAGAGGCAATAAAAGCAAATAATTTGAATTCTTTTCTGAAACAAGGCCAGTACGCTTGGAGTAGATTGAACCGGCTCTTGTTCACTCGCTTATTTCAAAACATAGAATGTTATAGCTTTCATTTGCAACGCAGATGTGCTTGTCAGTAACTCGAGATTATGAAGAAGTATGACTGAAACGATTGTATCATGGAGAAGATAGGTATTTTTTCTTACAAAAAAATATAAGTTTGGCATCATTCCACACGGAAATGGTTTGTTTTTTTTTTATCGTGCTAGAGGGTATTAGAATACCAGGCTCTACGAGTTCTGTGGAAACTGTAATGGAAGCAGACAAGAGATGCGATGACAGCAGGACGTCATTTCATTATTATCCGGAATTATGTTCTTTGCTTTGATGTTCATAATTACTTTAAGAATTCAGCGATGCTTCAGCTCTTTCAGTGCAGTGTTCACTGTTCTTCGTCTTTCACAGTGCTCGCCGAGACCATAGAACCGTCGCCGCCATCACCAGCATCTCAGTAATAATAATAATAATAATAATAATAATAATAATAATAATAATAATAATAATAATCACCTCTGTAGTGTAAGGGTCAGCATGCTGGTCTCTTACGCAGAGGGCCCGGGTTCGATTCCCGGTCGGGTTGAATTTCCTGGTTGAGGTTTTTTAGGGTTTTCCTCAACTGTAAGGCAAATGCCAGGAGATTCGGGCCACAACATCCCTGAATATCACCGGCCTCATTCATCACCGAAATCATATTCATAACAAATCAGTAATACATATACAGTCGCCATTTAGTTCACAACAATAGAACCAATACTAAAGAATAGTACTTAGGCCTTCGGATTTCAGCCAAAGATTAACTCGCGATATGACCAAAGATGTTAAAGCAAGTATAAATAACAGCGAGAGAAAAAAAAATCATCAACACCAACTTATTCATCGCCCAGGAGATAAGCTTAAGGGACACTTACGTGATTTTTAAAATTTCTACAATTTTCATCCAAAATTTATTAATTTTAAACTACATAAACTTACCTACAATAATATCATTTGTACAAAATTTGATGCTATTAGGCCTAATAGTTTTAAATTATATGTTTTTAAATATATTTTATATCGAATTCACTAAAAAAGCTCATTGCGACAAAGTTTTCAAAATTTTTTTTTCATATTGGCTCAAAAGCTTGAAAATAGTCATGGGAGTATAAATTAATTAGGTTTTTGAGCTCAGTTTAAATAGAGTCACAATAAATTTTTAAGTGGATTTTCTTAATTTTTCACCATTATTTCACTATAGTGTCCCCTTAAGAAACCTCCCGTGTTTTGCAAAATAATTTTAATGTTATAGTTGAACTTAATTGTTTTTATTGGTATCCTTCAGTATCATAAATATCTTCACATTAATCATAATTTCACGAGTTGGACTTAAGTAATACAGTCATGATCTGTGTTTTGAATTATAATTTTCATTATCATTGTCAGTTTATCATAACCACCACCTTCTAATTTCTTTTTAAGAGCTCTTTGTCAAGAATTTCACATAAGCAAACTTGCTTTGTCTCGTACTTACAATATTCGCAATGTAGTTTTGGCAAGAAAGTCTATATTCTACCTGTAAGAAGAAAGAAATTGTGAAGTTTTGATATGAAAGGTTGACGTCACTGGTGGTACCGTGGAAAGAAATGTAAGATAAACTTCGTGCCTTATGGTTTTCGGATGTCGGACTCTTTCTCTTGCGAGGACTGCTGCAGCGCCTCCCTTTCCCTACTCGATGTGCAGGCTTTTAACATCTTTGGCGATCCTGCCCTGTTGCTATTCTGCCGTGCTTCCCGTCCCTCATGTGATAGCTATTACGTTACATTCATTTTCGGCTTTCCACTTCAAAATTCTCTAATGTTCATTCATATGGAACGGCGAAAATCGGAGTGGGACAAATGGCCAACAATGTTGGAGCTCAGATAGACACTTCTTCTCAACCCAGATTTCTCTAGCAAGGCCGAATTTTCGCGTATCTCTTAAATGATTCTCCTTCGATTTCATTAATTCATCCAAGCGATATCGTATAAAACATGCGAAAATACCTAGCGACAACACTAAAGTGGGGACAATCTAGAAACGTGGCAGGAATTGAAAAGAAGAGAAGAAAACTTTGAAAGATGAGGATAAAGAAAAATAATACAAAGTGTAGAATGAGGGAGAAAAAGATTATGATAGTGATAATATGGGTAAAGAAATAATGTACTGTGTAAAAATTTAGATGCATTCGGATTCTTGACATTTGACCAGTTATCGATCTTGAACTTGGCACATCCGTGATGACAATAGCAATGTTCGCTTGTTTACTGTAATCTTAACGCTCTTCTGAAACGACATGCTGTACAAAGTGCGAACAGAGGCTTGGCAAAAGATAAAAAACTGTATTTAAAAGCAATTAATATAAGATTATAGTATAGATATAGACGAATATAAATTAGCGAAAACTTCAGGAGATTTTCTGGTGTTAATACTGTCACACAATCGGCAGCTTTCAAACTTAAATTAGTTGCAAGAAGTTGATAAATGAAAGGCACACGGGCCTACTTGAATTTTCCAGAATATTGGAAGTAACTCACGCATAGTCTTAGACAAAAAAATGACCGGCTGCCATACGCTAAATCACCTTCGGAAGACTTCGGGTGATTCCGTGACAGCTTAGGTTTACATGCGAAGGAATTTCTTATGCACGACTCCGCTTTATTTTTTCCTTTGTTTTGTTTGTTTGTTGCTTTTTCTGTCTATCTATACGTCAAGTGTTATGAATAATAATCTATACTTACTTACAAATGGCTTTTAAGGAATCCGCAGGTTCATTGCCGCCCTCACATAAGCCCGCCATCGGTCCCTATTCTGTGCAAGATTAATCCATTCTCATCATATCCCACTTCCCTCAAATCTATTGTAATATTATTCTCCCATCTACGTCTCGGCCTCCCCAAAGGTCTTTTCCCTCCGGTCTCCCAACTAACACACTATATGCATTTCTGGATTCGCCCATACGTGCTACATGCCCTGCCCATCTGAAACGTCTGAATTTAATGTTCATAATTATGTCAGGTGAATAATACAATGCGTGCAGTTCTGTGTTATGTAACTTTTTCATTCTCCTGTAACTTCATCCCTCTTAGCCCCAGATATTTTCCTAAGAATCCTATTCTCAAACACCCTTAATCTCTGTTCCTCTCTCAAAGTCAGAGTCCAAGTTTCACAACCATACACAACAACCGGTATTACAACTGTTTTATAAATTCTAACTTTCATATTTTTTTGACAGACTAGATGACAAAAGCTTCTCAGCCTAATAATAAGGGGCTTTTCCCATATTTATTCTGCGTTTAATTTCCTCCCGAGTGTCATTTATATTTGTTACTGTTGCTGCAAGATATTTGAATTTTTCCACCTCTTCGAAGGCTAAATCTCCAATTTTTATGTTTCCATTTCGTACAATATTCTGGTCACGAGACATAATCATATTGTTTGTCTTTTCTGGATTTACTTCCAAACCTATCACTTTACTTGCTTGAATAATCTATAACGAAGATGTATTCAAGGGTAAATTAGGTGCAAATAAACATCCTTTCCCTAGTCGTGTGAACCAGGCGCTGCCCGAAATGGACTTAGACAAATTCACGCGACTGGAGAGCTATCATTTTTTGTGTCTTAAGGCTGTACCCAGAGTTTAAGCCAGAAAATAAATAATTGTCGCAAAAAATGCACAAATGAAAAATTATATTTGTGCAAATTGCGCAATGCTTGTGCAATATTATAAATAATTGTGCAGAAAATAAAATTAATAAAGTTTGCAGAAACAAAAAGTTATGTAATTTGTTTCTTGGAGTTTTATTACTTTCAGTCCATCTTATTACAGTCTAGATATACATAGTACGTAAATAAATCATTAGAAGTAGGTATGTTTAGAAACAATTACTACTGAATTTACATCACATTAAAATACGTTGTTTCATGGGCACTCTAAACATTGAAAATCTTTACTATTAGGCCATTCAAGATTTATTGTTAACAGAGTGCTAACTCCTCTTACTGAAAGGCGGTTTCTAATTCCAGTTTTTACAAGATTCATGCATCTAAATCCTCGCTCACAATTTACAGTATGCGATGGTATTATATGAATCATTGTCCATGTCATTAGCATTTAATATAATTTAAGATTCGTTCAAACACATCTCTGATTTCATTTTCTCCACTACCATCTTCGTTTCTGAAGTCCATTGTGGTTGTCGCATTTTTGCCCATATATATTCAACGTTTGTTGCGTTTTTAGAAGTAGAATAGCAAAATGCGACAAATGCAACTGTGGCTTAAACCTTGGCTGTACCTACATTACATAGCAAATCATGCAAAAGCCTGTGGAAACCGAACGTTACATTTGATGAAATATTTCAGTTTAAACGTTCTAGAATTAATATTCTTATTTTTATTTGCACACCATGCCGTTTTCTTGGGCAGGGCATGGTTGTGACCCATGGTCAGGTAAGATGCAGCAGATAGAAAATGATCCCTGTTTTGTGGGTATAGTTGCGCCTCGTTCCCATCAGGTAGACAAAAGGGGCATGGCATAGTTGCGCCCCGATGAAATAGGTAGAGAAAAATACATTACGGAAACTCTAGCCTCGTAATCAACCAAGATTATTGATTTTTTATTCAATTTCATATTCATTATATCGATACCGTTAAAATGAACATCATGAAGTTGGCAGTACTTTTTTCTACTGCTTATGCAGTGATTATCAATAGACTACCGTAAAAATGAACACCATGAAGTTGGCAGTACTTTATTAACTGACATATTCAAATGAGTGAGTCATTGGAATATGGGACCTTAGCAATCTTGACATTTTATTAGTGATTTCCACACCATCTGTGGCTTATAATGAGGTTAATTTAAAATAAATGTTATGTTTAGTGGAAAGTGTAAAGAGTTTATTAATTCACAATGGTTTTAAGTTTCGATTTACGAAACTATGTACCGTATTTTATGGCAATCGCTTACGTGTGTACTATGCCCTCTCCATTATACTACCTGATTTCAATGCAGCTACCACTATAATATTTTAAAGTAATTTACTTATTTTATGACTCACTTTCGTGTGTACTATGCCCATAGGGCGCAACTATGCCATGTCCATTCTGCTTCCTGATTTCTTCGGGGCGCAACTATGCCATGTCTATTCTGCTACCTGATTACTTCGGGGCGCAACTATGCCATGTCCATTCTGCTACCTGATTTCTTCGGGGCGCAACTGTACCTCGCCTAGGCCCCGAAATTGACCGCGGGGCGCAACTATACCATACCGGTTTTCTTACGCGTAGGATGTCAATATTTTATATAAATATTCAAGAAGATAAACAACTTTTTTTATTTTCTGCGACACTTCTTCAGAGGGACAATTTGAAACCTCCTATGAAAAATCCTTATTCAGAACTGTAACTGAAGGCATAATTAGCAATAAATTTATCAAGATATGATTCTAAGTTTTGATTGTGCATTATGCTTAGTATCCAGAAGGGCCACGGAAATAGTTTTGGATGACCGAATACGACCCTCGGACTGCGGTTGAAGACCCCTGGTCTGTAGATATAAACAGAACTTAAACTTTTGATTGAAGTGTGAATTCAACAAAATTTCTACGCTGCCATCTGATTACAATGGTCGATGTGCTACATAGTAAAGTGATACACACGTCACACATCACTGCCTAGAAGTGATTTCTTTTTGTGAAACTGCCTCTTCCTTCCTCCGTGCGATTCATATGTTTTACTTTCCGCATAAATAAAGATTCAAAAGTAGCAATGGGGAAAACATCTCTCCCAGCTCCTTGCAGGATGTTTTGACATGCGCCTCTCTGAATAGTCTTCGTCTTCGTACGTTAACTCGTAAAAATATTAAAAGTTAGTCAAGCAAATATAGAAAGAAGATAGAAGAAACAAAAGGAAGGCAAAAGAAAAAAGAGACCGCCTTGTTTCTAGTGGAAAGTTTGTTTGCTGGTGTTTCTGTTTGATGGGCATCGTAAAACAATGTGGAAGAAAGAGTTTGTCTTGAGTATTAGGTAGGATGCTACTTGCTGCTCGCTATCTTATTTACTCTTGTTCCAGTACGCGGAACGACTTGGGTTAAACTGGAGGAACTTTTAATGCCGTTATTACTCTATGATTAAAAGAGATTCTATTTTGGTGTCACCAAGAGAGCAGTGTTTATACATAAAGAATATATACCACTTTTTTCTCTCCCTCTTGTTTTTTTTAATTCCTTAGAAAGCACCGCCGCTTCTCGCTGATTTAGCAAATAAACGTGTTTATTTGTATTTCCTTCAATGATACCGACGAAGCTAGTGCGGTTTTCTGCTAAGCTGAATGTCGTATATTTAATGCAGCGCAGCGCCTGCTTTTGTGTCTCGTAGCTTTCGTCAGAGAGTATTACTGTTAGAATTGGGTAATTAACGAGATTTTTTTTGTATTCTTTGAAAGTGGTTGCTGTGAGGATTTTGACTACACTCCGCAGTAATAATTTGACTGCAAGGCACGGAATAATAAGACACTCCTCAACGTACTTCAAGCTGTTCTTCGCACTACGACTCTCAGACCTGTGGTAGAATTTCTTTGTTGACTACCGACTTTGTTTTTTTTTATTATTATGA
The DNA here is from genome assembly GCF_040183065.1 of Periplaneta americana. Lineage (NCBI taxonomy): Eukaryota > Metazoa > Arthropoda > Insecta > Blattodea > Blattidae > Periplaneta > Periplaneta americana. The sequence continues at coordinate 95,259,597 of NC_091131.1, read as the reverse complement.
TGCGAAGTTTAAAGAGGAGGTACTGTTCTCCAACCAGGAGATCAACCGTGAAAGGAATGTGCTTACTATTGCGTCATCTATTGGAGCGAAGTAGATAGATAATATTACCGTTATAACGTCAGTTTAAAAACCATGGGCTCTCCTGCATATGTTATTTCCTCTATGGAGGGATTAAAAGACCAGGAGATTAACAGTTATCTAATTTTGTAACTAGGGTAGTATAAATATGTGTATATCAATGTTATGGTTTGTGCTGTGAGAGCTAGCCAATAGAGATACAGTACGAGTACCCACGTGTGTGACATGACATCTTATGATATCAACATTCATTCACAGCATTACCCCGCTCCGTCTCATTCCGCAGAGACTTTCTCGTGGTTGGAGCACAGTACTGTGATGCTGCAAATATCTTTTTCCAGATTTCAGCCCCCTGATACAGATGACGCGAGACCTGGCATATGAGCTGTGCGATAGGGGAAAGAATGAACTATCAGAAAGAGAGTTTGTTTCGTAATGATTAATATTAAACGAATCTACCGACATGGAAGTTCATCTCAGACTAAAACTTATCTTTCACCTCCATATCCATTGGTGATATAGCCACGACACATCATAATATCACAAGACAAGTCTTGCCTCCCCTACTATACGTTGTAAAATTTCTTGTTTTTCTATTTATTGCGCGACATAAATATTCAAATCTGCTTAACTCTGCTTTAATGCCCATAAAACAATTATAGTCCTTCTGTACATATTAAATACATAGGATACTTACAAATGGCTTTTAGAGAACCCGGAAGTTCATTGCCATCCTCGCATAAGCCCGCCATCGGTCCCTATCCTGAGAAAGATTAATCCAATCCCTAGCTCATATCCATCTACATCTCGGACTTCCGAAAGATCTTTTTCCCTCAGGTCTCCCAACTAACACTTTATACGCATTTCTGGTTTCAAACATACGTGCTACATGCCCTTCTCATCTCAAACGTCTGGATTTAATGTTTCTAATTATGTTAGGTGAAGAATACAATGTGTGTAGTTCTGCGTTGTGTAACTTTCTCCATTTTCCTACTTCATGCCTCTTAGCCCCAAATATTTTCCTAAACGTCTTATTCTCGAATATCAGCCTCTGTTCCTTTCTCAAAGTGAGAGTCCAAGTTTCACAACAGTAGCATATTAAATACACTTGTTTAAAAATGATGAAAACACTCATATGATTATTAACTACAGTAAGTATTAATAACAAATTAATATGGTACACATCATTTGATAGCCAAACTTTCAAAGCGTCAAGTTCTAAGTTTCGGAAAATGTATTATTTCTGTTACTATGTGAGTTACTATTGAAAAATTGCAACTCTGCAATATAAATCGCTTTACGTTCTACAGTTAGCGAAAACAAATACTGTAATAATGTAACCGAAGTTGTTTCATAGACATTTTCGAATTGACCATATACCACATTGTTGGATTGGACGTGGTACCGCCGCTGATTTGGCTATCACTTTTGGCCTCCCAGGTCGCCAGACTTGACACCGTATGTTGTGTATGCTAAAGATGTAGTTTATGTGCCACCATGAAATTATGCACAAAATTGTATAATTATTATTTACTTAATAATAATCATATGAAAGTGTTACCATAATTTTGAAACACGGTGTATTTTTGTATATACTTACACCATTTTTTTATCTTCATCTTATTCGTACATCACCGCACATCCTACAAAGTTAAATGCGGTATCTTTTTCAAGAATCCTATTTTTGAAGATCTCAGTTTCTTTACACAGAATACCGTTGCTTTATATTCATTTTGGAGATGACCCAGAGGCGTCCCTATGTATGAGCGACGCGCTGAATCTGTAGTTCTTCTTTCCGTCGTATGATTAAAGTGATTAATGGTGCAATGCCCGTAGGGGAAACAGGAGTACACCGCGAAAACCTGCCACCAAGCACCGTATTTGTCAATAAAAAATTCCAATTGAGTCAAGGTTACCAGCGTGGAAAGGTGACACATTTAGCCGGTCGACTAACGGTGCGCCTAGACGTTAAAATGAGAAATATACTTATTTAATATGTAGATTGATTTAATTTATCATTCTTGTTGTGACAGTTTCCATCACTCGTGTTTATAAACTTTCTCATTATATTATCAGTTGAAACATACAGAAATTCGGGTTTAATGTACAATCCCGTCTCACCCCTCGGTTAAGCAGTCTTTCGTAGAATATTCCCTTATGTTTGTCCCCATGTAAGATCAAGTAGGGCTAATATGATGCAGTAAATTGTCGGTCTAATCTGATATAAACTTTAAAATGTACCAAAGTTTAAGTTTAAAAATTGTTTACAACGTGATTATGGAAGTACATTTTATGCTCTTTAAGGAGCAATATTGAACGAAGTTAAAAAAAATAATTGTATTATTAGTCTGATAAAATGCTTACGTAACTTTTTAGATTATAGTCATCCTTCTTGCTGCTAAAATTTAACACAACTTTAAAAAAAACATTCATCGTTATTTAAAAATGTATTTAAGAATATTTTTGTAATAAAAACTGTATAATAATTTTCTGAGTCTATTTCCTTAAAAAACAACAAAATTGTTAGGACACAGAGCAATTTTCTAGTATTAACAGTAAGGTGCTAAAGTTTCAGTAAATTGTATAAATGTTATGAGAAAAAGAGTCATTACAAAACTTGCTCAATCCTAGTCATTTTTAATATATTTTCAACCAAACCTCTACAGGTGATACATTAAGCATCTGTGTGTACCACAATAGCCTTATTTCATTATTCCATATAACATGGTCAGATTTGTAGTACTATATCAGAATAGCCCTATAGGTGTATCACAATAGCCCACACAGAAGACTATTATGGTACATTGGTTTTGTTTTAATTTTATTCATTATTACAAATAAAGAATAAATTTAACTCCAAATACTTCATTTATGTCTGAAGTAGCACATTTAATTTTTCAAATTTGTTTATGTTTTGATAGAAAAATTGCAGCAAAAGATTGATTTTAGCCCTACTTGACCCTACAATTTCATCATTTGAATAGTGAGAAATATTTTGTACCAGTTGGTTAACAATTTCCGTTTCTAATAATGTTCTCATAACTGTCTAGTATTTTGTTGATATTTTATTGCAGCATTCTAACGATTACTTCTGCCCTTAAATCATACAATGCCTGCAAATCTTTGATATGCTTCTAGCCTCATTCTGTCTCCAGCATTACACAGTGAATGAGATGAACTTCGTATGCGCTGTTCGAAGCGGTTATTATCACATTGTGCATTTCGCACCGTGGGATATAATTTTTGCAACCAAGTTGCGAATCACTTAGTAGGCTATTAATTAGGTCATAGAGAATCGATACTCGCAACGTGTTCCTTGTCTAGAAAGGGATAAAAGAACGATATTTTCTCTATCGATTTGGTACTCTTACTGTTTTGCTGGTAAAATCCAGGGCGACGTCAAATAGGTTTAATGTTGTTCTTCATAATTTGTCCAATCTTCACAGGCAAACGATTCCCTTTTTTGTCCGGTTTAATACTGCATGAATTGACGGACGGATTTACTGATGGAATAGATATTATGATGGATGAGTGGTTGGATGGATGGATAGATGGATGGATGGATGGATGGGTGGGTGGTTGGGTAGGTGGTGGCTGGGTGGGTGAATTAATGAATGGATGGATGGATGTGTATATATTAGGGTTTAAGCTAGAAAATGAATAATTATCGCAAAAATGCGCAATTGGAAAATTATATTTGTGCAAATTGTGAAAAACTTGTACAATATTATAAATAGTTCTACAATATTATAAATAGTTCTAAGAAAGTATGGAGAAACAAAAAAGTTATGTAATTTGTCTCTTAGATTTTTATTACTTTCAATCCATCTTACTACACTCTAGATATACTTATGTAAGTAAATCATTACACTGAGATATATTTAGAATAAATTACTGCTGAATTTACATCACATTAAAATACGTTATTTTATGGGCACTCTAAACATTGAAATTCTTTACGAGTAGGTCCTTCAAGATTTATTGTTAGTAGAGTGCTCTTTTTACTGAAAGGCGGTTTCTAATTCCAGTTTTTACAAGATTCATGTAACTAAATTATTCTCGCTCACAATTTACAGTATGCGATGGAATTATATAAATCAATTAGAAGAAATTATTCTCTTAACTTACATGAACTGGACCAACTCTTTGAAATCCATTCCTGAACATCTATTGCTCAGTACCTTTTTGAACATTGCCCATGCCATTAGCATTTCATTTAAATTCAGATTAGTTCAACACATCTCTGATTTCATTTTCTCCATTAACATCTTGGTTTCTGAAGTCTAATGTGATTGTCGAATTCTTGTATATTTATATTCAAAGTTTGTACGTACGTATGTACGTATGTATGTATGTATGTATGTATGTATGTATGTATGTATGTATGTATGTATGTATGTATGTATGTATGTATGTATGTATGTATGCATGTATGTATGTATGTATGTATGTATGTATGTATTGTAATCGGTAAATCACAGTGTGTCAGACCACCCTCACTTGGACTACCTTAGTAAGTGAGATGATACAGAGCTTTCTCTGCACACGTATTAGGCCCTTGACCTCATGAGTTCCGCGAATATTATTTTTCTTGTTCTTGCATGTATAGGGATGGATATTATATATACTTGTACGTAGTGATAGCATTTTACTTAACTTACAGTGAGGGCAAGTCTGGTGAATTTGCTTCATAAATGCATGATCGGTCATGAAAGAGAAAATTCAGCAGAGAGTTGTGTATTAATACCAGTATGAAATATTCAGAATGTCTACATACTTTCACTCGAACATTCGGCACGTGCCATCACGGACTAATCGACGCGTTTAAAAATTCTCCTGCAGTGTCGCGGAGTCACATATCGCCTCATATTCTTGCATCATTAAGTCAACTGAAATTAACTGCTTATTTTACTTGTTCTTCTAAGCTGTAAATCAGTGGGATTTAGGTCAGGTGAACTTGAGGGCCTACATATGTAAATTTGACATTTCTTAATTATTTTTCTAACTTGGTGAAAACATTAAATATGTGATGGTTTATATTTTAGTAACATATTATTTTGCAACTTTCTCTTACAATTACTTCTCTCCCCTGCACTTCCCTTTCGATCTTTCCAGTCTCGTCCTTTCTTTGCTTTGACCTTTTTTTTTTTCCATAGTTCTTCCAATTTTGTTTTCCCTAGCTCGTTGTTTCATGCACTAAATTTTTTCTTCCTCGTTACCCTTCTTTAGTGATTCTCTTATTTCCTCTTTCGTTTTTACACTATTTTTTTCTCCTATCCCTTTTTCTATACTCGTATTTTTTCTCCAGACGTATCAAAATTTAAAGTTTTCGGAAGGAAAATTGTAAAGAAAATGTGAACCAATCAATGATAATGGAATGAGATTAAGATACGTGAAGATTTATATAATTAACCTGATACAGTAACCTCAATCAAAATAGCCAGACTGAGATGGGCAGGACATATCAGAGGATGAGCGGAGAAGACAAACTCGGTGGATAGATTGAGTGTTGGAAGATGTAAAGAAATTAGGCATAAAGAATTGGTGGAATGTGTCTAAGGACAGAACAGCTTGGAGGAATATCCTTAAGGAAGCTAAGGCTCACACTGCAATGGGCTGTAATGCCATTGATAATGATCTTCCCCCTGCCATCTTTTTTGGTTCTTTCTCCTTCGTCTACGTATGCTTAATTTTTCTTTTCTTTCTTTTTTAATAATAATAATAATAATAATAATAATAATAATAATAATAATAATAATAATAATAATCTTCTTCTTCTTCTTTTGCCTGACAAGAGTTAGGCCACAAGGCCTGTTACGGTCTCACATAAAATTTTCACGCCATCTCTTAGCAGGACGACCCACAGATCTTTGGCCATGTGGTACATAATCATAAATTGCCTTTGGGAGTCTATTACTCATTCTTTCCAAATGATGTTTCCAATTAGACTGATATTGAACAATGTCATCTAAAACTGGTTGAGTTTTTAATTCCTTTAAAATTTCGCAATTTCTTTTCAGATCCCATTTAGTATAGCCCGCTGTTCTTCGCATGAATCGCATTTCACAAGCCGTTATTCTGCTTTTCTCAGTGTCCATGCTTCGCTGCCACAGCTGAGCATCGGTCGTGCCAATGTGTTGTAGAGACGTATGCGAGTGTGTTTCTGAACCAAGGATGGTTTCATTACACTATTTACGTATAATGCCCATAGCTCTTGTATATTTATTAATTTTCTGTGATATGTCCAATTCTTAAAAAATGGAAAGATTGTAACCTAAATATGGGAAACTATTACATATTTCTAATATTTTATTATCGAGACAAAGTTTACTTTGTATTGGGTATTTCCCATAGAATGCCATAATTTTTGTTTTATCTGTTGAAATTTCCATATTGTATGTGGCTGCTACTTGCTGAAAATTATATATTGACCTTTGGAGGTCGTCTTCTGAAAGTGCTAATAATACCAAATCATCTGCAAAGAGAACTGAATCCAGTTTAAGGCGTCTGTTAATTTGTATATATCCATGGCGAGTTTACATCCGCTCTTTAATTATTCGGTTCATATAAATAATAAAGAGAATGGGTGTTAATCCACAGGTATTTGAATTTTCCACCTCTTCAAAGAATAAATTCCCTATTTTTATATAAACTTATTTGAAGGTTTCGTAATAAGCTGTTTTTTACGGTGATGGGTTGTTAGCCCTTCGCGCAACCCCCAAGCTGGAGGACCACCCCTCATCAGCTGTCCGCGACTGCTTATTCAATATATTCACAGCTACCCTCCATATCTGGAGGCCGTCTCCTCGATCCGCAACCTGAGGACGCGCCATGCCGTGGTGATAGGGACCCACAATACATGGAATAATAATAATAATAATAATAATAATAATAATAATAATAATAATAAATAATAATAATAAGAATATGAATATTAACTTGATAATATAATGATAATATGTTAATTAAATTGTGGTAGGTGGTGTGAACAGGTTGACTCCGATTAAACTTTGTGACTGAATCCTGTTGCCCAGCGTAAACGACCTGCAATACTCAAATGCGTTGCCTACTTTTAAAAACATCTTCTGGGCAATTTGGAGATCGCATCGTGACACTTATATTACCAGCTCGGTCGATACATTTCACTTCTTTACTGACTTACCGTCGGGGTCAGTCCAGATATTTAAGACTTTTAAGTCCACGAAAACATGCTAACGGTCAGTTTGTCCAACAAAACCCGGTAGTACAAGTTGCTAATGTCTGTAACACTTCGCGAAGAAATCGGATCCTAAATCAACAATTTAAGTGTTCCGGGAAGTTACATAAAAGTAAAAATACATATTCGCATATATAAAAAAAAATGTGGACTGTAATAAATAACATTCATTATCTGTCACAACTATATAAACATTAAACTGCAAGATGTTATATGGCGTATATCGCAGTTTACTATCCTAAATTTTTAGTGGATCTCGTCATTCAAATTGCGTGAGCATGAGCTTTTAAAAACAACAGACTGTTTTGTGTGTGTGATGGAGAATGAGAGTGAGAGAGAGAGATGTTATCATTTCAAAGATACGAAGATTTATGAACAAGTTTTCTATTTTATCTGCTTGCCCCCCACCTCCAGTTTTCTCTGTGCTTCGCTGATTATCGGTTCTTCTTGTCTCTCTGCCCCTCTCCGTTGTCCATGCTTGCACGCGTGTATCCAACCGCTGCAGACACGCTACCAGTAGACGATTAATAACAGCTCTCCTATCTCTCCTCTCGCATATATTTTAGTAATATCACAATATGGGCGAATATTTTAAAGTTGTCTCCTTTTATACTACATTCCTTTCGAATGAAAAGAATTAACAAGTGGTGCTGCGAGCATACTACTGTATATAGCACAAGTCGCTGCTTGCTGTCTCTCTCCCAGATGGGTGTCTTGACACGTATATCACATCATGCGCACTCTCTCTCCCTCTCACCTCTCTCTCAAAGGGCATGTTTTGACACGCAGTCTATCTCTCTTTTTGCTTTGTCTTAACACATGCCACTTCTTGCTCTGTCTCCGTATGGATGTCTTGGCATTTAGGCCAGGGTTTGAGAAGAATTTTTTAGTAGGTTTTTTCACGACGCTTTATCAACAGCTTAGATTATTTAGCGTCTGAATGAGATGAAGGTGATAATGCCGGTGAAATGAGTCCGGGGTCCAGCACCGAAAGTTACCCAGCATTTGCTCATATTGGGTTGAGGGAAAACCCCGGAAACAACCTCAATCAGGTTACTTGCCCCGACCGGGAACCGAACCCTGGCCACCTGGTTTCGCTGCCAGACACGCTAGCCGTTACTCCACAAGTGTGGACTTTAAGATGAAAAGAAAATGTAGCAAACATACACAAATGAATTAATTTGTGATATTAACTGTATATTATATCTCAAATGAATTAATCGTCGAATTTATCTCGAGCAGTTTGTCATAAATTGTAATATATTCCCCTTATGTTATGTAACTGATTTTGATTGGGCTATATGTAATTTTATACTTTATTTTATATTCTCCTTATATTATGTAACTGATCTTGACTATTTGTAATTTTCTGTTATATTTTATGTAATCTCCAAGGTATCTTCTTTTGTGTTGTTCTGTAATCTGTCACATAATTTTGTATTTCATGTATATTATTGAAACCTGGTTGAGTGGAAGAGAAGGCCTTATGGCCTTAACTCTGCCAAGAAAAATAAAACTACTACTATCTCTCTTCTTACTTTGTCTTAACACATGTTACTTCTTGATCTGTCTTGGCATATAGGCCAGGGTTTAAGCTGAACAAAAAATGTAGCAATCATGCACAAATGAAAATTTTAATTTCTGGAAATCCTAGGGGTTTGTGCAAAACGTTATATTATCGAGATTTCAGTTAATGAAACATGCCATTTGTGATTTCATTCATTCATTCATTCATTCATTCATTCATTCATTCATTCATTCATTCATTCATTCATTCATTCATTCATTCATTCATTCATTCATTCATTCATTCATTCATTCAGTAGTGTTCTGACCAAGGGCTGGTTTTCACTGCAAATCCAGCTATCTCCAATCTTTTCTATTTTCTGCCTTCTTTGTCTCCGCATATGATCCATATATCTTAATGTCGTCTATAATCTGATTTCTTCTTCTGTCCCGAACTCTTCTCCCGTTCACCATTACTTCGAGTAGGCAGTTTCTTCTCAGCCAGTGACACAACCAATTCCTTTTCCTCTTCCTGATCAATTACAGGGTCATTTTTTCTTCACCTTGCTAACACAGCTTCATTCTTATTATGTCTGTCTCCACTTCGCAAGCTCCTTTCTTCTCCATATCCATATTTCAAATGATTTGTGATATTTTGTGTGTACTAAATTTAATACCAAACATAAAAAAAAACATTATTACGATTATTGATATTATCACTTAGGACTACATGGGAGTATGTCCGTGTTTTTTTTTTTATTTTTTTTTTTTTTACACATCGGGCACGCATCTTGAAAATCAAAATTTTTACTTTCTGGGCGTTCAATATTAATTAATATTAAAGCACTAACATTGCTTGCTAACTGTAAGACGAATTGGACAGGGATTATTATTGCAACATATTCAATTTATCAATTACATCAGTGGGAATTGTCTTACTTGTTTGCTGATATAGGCTACATACGTAAATTGTAGAAGCTCTTTAAAGTTAAAATTCTGACAACTGCTTTTAAGTACTTTTTTGAACAGTGACTACCCCATTAAAATTTCATTCACATAACCATATTCTCTTATATTAACAATTCATGTATTTGCTTAATGTCATACTTTCTGTAGCTTGTCATCACTGACATTTTGGGGATAAAATAGCCTATATATAATTTCTTTTTCAGTGAGTCAATAAGCATTTGATTGCTAAATTCTAAGTCACAGCCATTAAATTTCTCATGAATTAAAAAAAAATGTATAATTTTAACAAGATTTAGATTCGAGCTTTTCAAACTTTAATAATTAAAAATCAGTTTGTAAACCGGCAGTTTCAGTATTCTTGCACGAGTCTAGGGCATTTTGTAACCGGAAATTTCGTCACCGTTATAGTTTTTCACCTGTTTTTCGTCATTAGTTTTTTGGTCATCAAATAAATTTTGTCATGGTTTTTGTCACGGAGGAGGTTTTGTCACCGAAGATGTTTCGTCATATACATTTTTTATACTGAGGGGATTTCGTCACCAAACTAATACAGAAAATTACATTTAGGCTGTTTTTATTATGAGTCCAAAACCATTACTGTATAATTATTTTAATGCTCTGTATTAACATGGATTTTGAAGTTGCATACATTCATCCTGTTTTTATGGAGTTTCAAAAAAAATTTCCACTGAAGTTGTGACCTAAGGCACGTAGGTAACCAAGGATGTTATCTTCTGTTCTATAGGCTTCATACCTATCGACAATTCTTGCAATTCTGTTATCTAAGGACGTGTATTTCTTCTTTTTTTCTGGGTGGAGACTGACCTGCTTCCAATTTCTCAATGTCCTCATGTATCCTTGCAGTCTCCTCCTAAAGTAACTGAAGGACATGGTAAAAGGAGGAATTTGCTTCGCCCATTAAAGTATTGAGTCGTCTATGCCACCCTTCGCAAGTATTTGTTGTTCTGGGCAGGTTTTCTCTGGTACGAATGTAACAATTCCATGTACAGACCGATTATTTAGTCCTGACAGTTCAGCGACGCGAGAGAGGGGAAGTAATAATAGTAGAGAGTTCCGGAGTAGAGATAAGGGTGAGCGGTCGGTAAAGGAATGCAGTACAACTAAACTGTACTGGAAACACAACGTTATACCGCATGCGTGACATCCGATCGCTCTGACTGCAGGCGGCAGACTAACCTGAACATCCCTTGGCGTTCCTTAATGGACTCGCCTGACCTAGGCGCACATTGCCGGCGCCTGTCGGGACTAAATAATCGTACTGTACATATTATATTATATAGAATCATCAAGGGAAGCGACACGAAAGGGGGGGAGGAAATTGGGTGGCGAATAGTTATGAAAAAATTAAATTGGTGACATAATATCTGCAGTGCTTGGGAAAAGTGACATAAGTCAGTTTCCACAAACCTTTTTTAATAATTTATTGACAACTTACACTGGTTTATGTCGATTTGATTTTTTTTCTGTATGAATTATTGTAGGCCTAATGGGAGAAATACGAATTTTTTTTTCCAAGCGAGCAGATGTTCCGTAAGTTGTCAATAAATTATCAAAAAAGGTTTGTGGAAACTGACTTATGTCACTTTCTCGAGCACTGCAGATATGGTAGTGACAGAAGTGATTTGGTGACAAAATATGGTGGTGACAAAAGTGAATCGGTGACAGAATGTTGCGTGGCAAAATGTAATAGTCTGTGTGAGGAAAAATCGATGACGAAAATTCCGGATCCCTTTTTGCACAAATGCATGAACTTCTTGTCTTATTATATTAGCACTGGTCGCAAAATGCAACAAATGCAACTGCCGCTGAAACCCTGATGTAGGACTATATAATTTAATGCTCCTAGACGGTTATCATAACACGTGTGCCACTTCTTGCTCTGTCTCCCAGATATGTTTTTGGCACGTATACCGCTTCTAGTTTTGTATCGAAGATGAGTTTCTGGACACACGTTACCTTTTATTCTACCCCTTAAGCGTCTGTCTTGACACACTCACTTCTCTGTGTTGCAGATGGGTATGTATTGACATGTACGAGTACAGTATATTGTTCCTTGCTATGTCTCCTAGACGACTGTCTTAACAGGTACCGGCATGTCATTTCTTGCACTGTCTCCAAGATGAGTGTCTTTGACACTTGTCATTCTTGTTCCGTCTCCTAAATAGCCACATTTGCATTAATTTGTCAAATACAGTAATTCATAGGCCTGTACATCTTTATGAGGGCGTACATTTCAAGATTTCGGTTAAACCGACTGTAATACTGCGCATAAGCTTAAGGCTGGTCCACAATAAACCGGTAACGGAAACGATAACGAGAACGGAAATACTGTTAAAATAGATGTATTTAAATGTGAGCATTCAGAATTAACGAGAAGCTTGCCGGAGTTAGGGAACGGAAACGTGAAAATTAATTGTGAATGCTGCTCGCATTTAAATACATTTATTTCAACAATATTTCCATTCTCGTTCTTGTTGTCGTTTCCGTTCCCATTTTATTGTGGACCTGTTTTTGCTGTGCTGCAAAGGGACGAACCGTATTGGAAGCAAATCGCTGCTGTAGATTTATTGTTATAAATTTGTGGTTAAATTTCAGTCTACCAACTTTCATGCATAATGCACGAGTCACCCGCAATTAGCTCACGACTTCGCTCTCCCGCATTGACACGATAATCGATAATCTTCGGGATTTGGACGTGATCATAACTTTCGTGTTTAATGTTATGTTTTCGTCCCCTTGCTGTTACAACAACTACTACTACTACTACTACTACTACTACTACTACTACTACTACTACTACTACTACTACTACTAGATGTTATTATTATTATTATTATTATTATTATTATTATTATTATTATTATTATTATTATTATTGGACTCTCACTTTTGAGAGAGGAACAGAGGTTAAAGGTATTTGAGAATAAGGTGCTTAGGAAAATATTTGGGGCCAAGAGGGATGCAGTTACAGGAGAATGGAGAAAGTTACAAAACGCAGAACTACATGCATTTTATCCTTCACCTGACATAGGCCTAATTAGGGACATTAAATCCTGGCGTTTGAGGTGGGCAAAGCATGTAGCACTTATGGGCGAGTCCAGAAATGAATATAGAATGTTAGTTGGGAGGGAATAAGACCTTTGGGGAGACCGAGAGCTAGATGGGAGAATAATATTAAAATGGAATTGTTGGAGGTGGGATGTGATGTTAGGGACAGGATTAATCTTGCACAGGATAGGGACCGATGGCGGGTTTATGTGAAGGCGGCAATGAACCTCCGGGTTCCTTAAAAACCCTAAGTATTATTATTATTATTATTATTATTATTATTATTATTATTATTATTATTGGTTAAAAGTATTATCGCCTTTTAAATTTCCATCTCTCGCTTTTTATTTCTCGTAGGTTGGTAGGTCTGATGTTACATGCTCTCAGCTATTGTAAAAAATGGCGTAAGAGATTTAGTTCAGTAGTTCGCCTTTACGGCTGAACGCCTGGTCGCATTATACAAAGTAATTCTTTATACCAATTTTTTTAGACGTGTTCTTATTGTTTAATTTTTACAAAAGAGAAACATTTGGAGAACCGATTTCTAGTGAAATCTTATTTTCTCTTTAAATTTTTAAATTAACCATTGTTTTATGTGTGTATATATAGTAGGGTCTTATACATTTATTTTAGATTTTTGTCGTCTTTTTATCTTTCCTTCCATGCTATTATTTCTTTTACTTCGCTCCAGAAAGTTGACATATTTTCCTCATTTATTTTATCTTCGCTATCTTCACCACAGATAAAATTATTAGGTATACATTTTAAACTATTTTTTTTTCTACAATGGTCAAGTTATACAGTTAAAGTATGATTTTCAATGTAACTTAGCTCAACTTACAATAAGCTTTGGTCTGAATTCATTTTACTCAAGTAGTATCTGTTGAATAATTACGAGTTAATACAAATTTACTTGTGTGAAAATGCAGTCGACTAAAACAGGAAATCATGTTATGGGCTGGTCAACTTTCCTGGTTCTGCAACATGCACGAATTGACATTATTTTATAAAATCTTATGATGAGGTCTATGTCTTATTAGGCCTGCGTGTACAATATTACAAAGTTGTTAATGCGTTTTGGAAGAATTTACGTACGGCTCTGTTCATTTAATTATTACGTTAGTTTCTGCTCATTACGTAGGCCCTGTGTCGAAATATTTTGCTACGTACAGTCGACTTTAATATGCATAACTTTTCAGAAGTTGACGTACATATGATGTATCGTAAATGGCAGGATATAAACACGAACGCAGGTGTTATACAACTCATTCTTTTCTTTTGTGTGCGAAAATACCATCATGGCAATGGTGAGAACAGTGAAGATTATTTTTGTGTCTGAATCTAGGTCGGGTGTGGTTCGATCTACTTGTAATTCTTCCCGCGACAGAGTACACAATGAAAAGTTGACAGCCCTGGTGTAAGTGTACTTGCGCCTTCTGTCACATTCTGCCAGAAATCAGCGCAATATATTCCGTTGTAATTCCGGTATAAGATAGGCCTAGGCCTAATTAGAAATTTGATGACATGTTTATAATACCAATTAGGCCCTTCAAATTAGCATTTAGTGTTTAAATTCATGCAGTCACCTGGCCTATCGCCTAGATAATTTTATTTTTCTTGCTTTTTACTTTTTATTTAGTATTCACTTTTGTTTTTCTTTCTTTTATATATTTTAGGTCCTAGAAATCGACGAAGTGAAAGTTATTTCTCCTTTATGACCGCTAGAAGGCACGTTTGACGATGTGATACTTGATGGATGGCAGGTTGGTAGAATAGGCCTAATAAGTACAGTATATGAAAAATAATTATTCAGAATTGGACAGGAGATTTGTCGTAGCTCCTTGTAGTTTGTATTATCCAAACATTCGCCTGAAGAAACTTTAGAAACCACTAAAAACCAACTGAGGATAGTCTGTTCCTGGTATCGAACCATGGATCTCCCGAATACAAGGCGGGAGCGATAACCACTATGTAGGCCTATTTTTTTTTTTACAATATGTGATCACAGGTCGCCCTGGGTAGCGTATTCGGTATAGCGCTGGCCTTCTGTGCTCGAGGTTGCGGGTTCAATCCCGGCCCAAGTCGATGGCATTTAAGTGTGCATGAGTGATGCGTTATGATGTCATTTATGAGGTTCAGACTTGTTTTTCACTAAATAACAGCAATCTAATTCACTAATATTTTTGGTGGGTTTTGCGAGTGTCTTACTCATGTCAGTATCCCTAATATTACGATAGTACGCAGAGAGTCACGCGTTTTATAGCACACATATAGGCTTAAGGGTTTCTCATTATTTCTAATTATGACGATAATCAATAAGGCCTACACAAGGACTCATGCGATTTGAAGCACACGTAATGGGAGTTCTAGGCCTACGAATCTATTTAATCTAAACTACTATCAAGATGTAGGAACATAGACCTATAGGCCTATCGTCATCTGACGTGTAATTTTTCGCAGCTCATGTGAACCGCGCGTTAGGACTTATTAATTTCAATGCGGGCAGTCTTTTTGCCCAACATTGTAACTGTAAGTGGAAAATAATGCTCACATCTCCTTACAGAATTCTACATTCTCTTTCTTCTTTCTTTCGTTTGCTTTTTTTGTCTTATTCATTCCTTTGTGTTTTTCTATTTTATTTCTTCCAATAGTCTACGCCTATTTATATCAACTCTGAATTAATTCTTTCTTTGTCGCCTTTGATTAATTCTTGTTTCTTTTTTACTTCAAGTTACTTTGTTTCTTTCCCTTCTCATTAATTTTCACCTCCCCATCGATTTTAATCCCTATGTTCCTTTCCTCCCTTTTACTTTTTCTTCTATGCTTTTCTCTTGCTTTCTTCCAGTTCTTTTTACATTTTCTTACTCTTAATTAATTTTTCCTAATGTTTTCTCCTTCAACATTATTTGTCTCGTCCTTCCTCTTTCTCCTGTTTAAACCTATTCATTTCTTCTCCATTTTATTAGGCCTAAAGGCTCATTCACAATGAAAATTAAACATAACATAAGCGTTAACTTAAAAATGTAAACGTTATGGTAAAATCAAGAAGTCATACCATCATTCTCGATGGGAACATAAACATAACCGCAAAGATACTTTGTAACCACAGAAACATAACAAAGACGCTATTTCCTCATATTCTGTCATATACTTCAGCGCTCCACGATTGTGTTCTGTTCGCAAATCACGTGAGCATAAGCATGAAAGTTTGGAGTTCGCAAACTTTCATGTTAACGTCTAACGGTAATGTTAATGTCAGTGTTTATGTGAATCATTGTGAATGATCCCATTTGGTAACCTGGCCGCAAACTTCTGTGTTTATGCTACGGTTATGTTTAATTTTCATTGTGAATTCGCCTTGATACTAACTTATTTTAAAGTAACTTAATATCTGTGTGACCTGGTGTAGTGATGACCTTGAACACAATTGACAGCTAAACCGCTGAGCCTTAGAACGCTAAACACACGTGTAGTAAATCAGCACACGACACGGAGGCCGTAATCGTGGTGTAAAATATTCATGTCCGGAAACTTCCTTTTCCCACCAGCACTACACATTTACTGCAGTTGATAATTCGTCGTCAACCTCAAAGATGGGCCGTCCTGTCCTTGTTCACATTGTGCACAAACTAGACGTTTACTAGCAGAGGGCTCCCACTTTGTATGGTCATCGTTTGAGATAACAGCTGTGAAATGCGAGATAAGAGACATATAAAACAATTCAAAAGCAAACAAAGGAAACAAGAATAGGCCTAGAACTTCTCTAAACGACATGAAAGAGATAATAATAAAATAATAGTAGCCTAATAAATAATAATAATAATAATAATAATAATAATATTATTATTATTATTATTATTATTATTATTATTATTATTATTATTATTATTATTGGGTTCTTTGATCCGTCTTGTCCCCATTCTGGACAGAATTTTGATATAAGAAATTGAAGTCATCGCCCAGCAGTTCAGATCTACCCTCCCCCTACCCCGTAAGAGCTACATTTGCTTTGCAACTTCTGCAGGTTGGATTACAGTTCCAAAATTTGATGTAGTGATCTAGGGTCGTATTCATAAACGAGGCTTTACATGAAGACTTTCCAAAGTCCACTTTTGTAGTAAAGTTTAACTTTGTTGAAAGTCCTATTCATAGACAATACTTCTGAGACTTTGGCTTTGACTTCGGTAAGTCACGATTTGGCGATCTTGTTCTAATGTTGGCAATCACAATCACTGCCTTCTAAATGAATTAAATTAATAGATAGTTGAAATAGAGCAGGCATTGCCACAATCAAAGCTATGTTTTGAGTCACAAATCAATGAAACAATTGAACATTGGTGCATGTTAAGCGATTGTTAACTGTTCTTGCAGCTTTACATAAGAATAATATCGAGGGCTTAGTGTGAAACTAACATAAATACAAAAATTTATATTTTTAGGTCTTTATACCAATCGATAATAATTTGTTCTTCTACTTGGTCACAAAAACCGTAACTCAATCCAAACAGTAGGCTATTATAGTCTATCTTATATAACACAATTCGTAACTACAAAACATGATGATATAGTTAATCTGAAATAGTATTGCCTGTTGAGAATTTTCTTGTGAATAAAACATCAATTGTAGTTAAATTAGTTTCACATTAAGCCCTCAAATTGTTTCATTATAAAATAATTTTATTCTGAAGATATGGATGATAAGAAGATGCCACCAATGACAGACTATAAAAGAGACATATTATCCTGCTGAAGTTTGGCAGAGTTACTCCCTGCATGTCTGCAGAAACTACTTTAAAATAATCTGAAATCAGTATGCAGAAAACATTATATGACGACAGCAAGGATTATACTCGTAAATTAACTGCATAGCCAACTGTGTAACCTATCCCTATAGAATTAAATAGTCAAAATCAACATTAATTCTTACCTATAGCGTAAGATCACGTGTTGTATTAGTGCATAAGCCTCTTTTATTATTATTATTATTATTATTATTATTATTATTATTATTATTATTATTATTATGAAAGTTGAAATATGACGAGAATACTGTCTGTTTGTCAAAACTGTAACTTCATTTGAATTTATAATCTATAATAATACGCTAAGGAAAATGAATAGCTAGCTTTAATAATCCCCTAGATGTCCTCAATATTCTCGGCAAATTCAACGACTTTCCAAATATCAGCATTTTCCTTATATCTACGAAAGAAAGTCAAAGTCTAGATTTTCGACGACTTCGTAGTAAAGTCATGATTGAAGTTTACTTTCGTCAAAGTGTCGACTGTGAACAGGAAAATGGTGACTTTGTACTTTCCAAAGTCAACTTTGGTCCAAAGTCTCGTCTATGAATACGACTCCAAGAACTGTTAATTCGGATCTATATTATGCATTAACATTTGCCTACAATTTATTTGACCACCTGTTTGGTAACTAACACTTTTTCTATGATTTCAACATTTTTATTGCATGTGATTCTTTCAGGTGATCTCCTCTCCATTTTATTTTA
This sequence comes from Periplaneta americana, assembly GCF_040183065.1. Lineage (NCBI taxonomy): Eukaryota > Metazoa > Arthropoda > Insecta > Blattodea > Blattidae > Periplaneta > Periplaneta americana. Next base: position 95,241,250 of record NC_091131.1, on the reverse strand, counting down.
TTTTTTTACTGGTTTATTTTACGACGCTTTATCAGCTGCTGTAGTTGTCTAGCGTCTGTCTGAGATGGAAGTACCCAGAATTTGCTCTTAATGGATTGAGGGAAAACCCCGGTAAAAACCTCAGCCAGGTAACTTGTCTCAACCAGGATTTGAACCTGGCCTGCTCGTTTCACAATCAGACATGCTAACTGTTACTCCACAGCGGTGGACTCTGTTGTGTTTAATCTCGGTAAGATTTGTTAGTAGAAGTTTCTGATTTCTCTGTCGTGATGCAGTGTTTGAACTGCCAAGGTGTATTTCAAGTCTTTGTGTGTATGTGTTTTTTATGTTGTTAAGGGTGAAATCTGTTTACATCATTCCTAGTATGTAACCTGTTGATATTTAATTATCTTACTGTGAAAATTATTTCTATCTTGTTATGGTGGACTAATTACTGGCATATGAAGCGGTAAATAAGCTATAGTGTGAAGATCTGCAGAGACTGGGTAGTGATCGAATCTCGAAAAATGCTTCCATTTGCTAACTCCAACTGCAAAAAATCTCTGAAGAAATAGGAAAAGAAGAAGGAGTGTGAGGCACTGTTATATTTCCTTTGTTAAAAGTATTCTGACGGCAGTTTGGGAAGAATTGTCTGTGCCCTGCTCGAGCATTCCACATAAACAGCACAAAATATTTCAGAGTTATGCCGAGAATACGCTCTCGTTCTCCTACTCACAAAAAGTCTTGAAACCATCCAATAATACAGACGAACGTTATGTAATATTCTGTCTTTGTTTCGCGGGGCCTTGAGTTCATAAACAACATAAGCCCCATTACCAAAACCTTGAAGTGTTGAAGATGCCAAATTAGGTTTCGTATCCCCTCTCTCTTCCGAGACACTAATTCACATTTATCATGTAATCGAACTAAATACGAAAACCGTTTATTACATGGAAGAGTGGTGTAAAATCTTTTGTTCCCGCTGCAAGTTTGTTACGCAGAGATGGGAAGTACGGAGCGTTATAGATCTGGCTGACGCCTTTTATGAAGGTCCGTTGTTACCATGAAATGAAACTAGATTGTAATCTTCGGTCTGTAGCGTGTAGGGGTAAAAAGAGTGAGAGGGAATGAGACGGAGTGGGGAGAGGGAAGGGTTTTAGGGGCGGGTGGGCTTAGGAAAATTTGCCTATACTGCCTACTGTTTGTAGTTTCCATTGGGTACAACATGACAGGGGCAGGCTAGTCTATTCAAGTTGCATGCAATGTTTCCACCAATGAAAAGTGAGCAGATGGTCTGCTATTGGTCGGGTTCATGTATTATAAAAGAGAGACAAGACCATTTCATACACTTAGAGTTTATGAAACTTCATGTCATGTCTGGATTTTTAATAAGCTTCTTTAACATCATGCGCATAAAACGCTATGGTAGCCATTTCTCATATTTTGAAGCCTTTTATAGGATGGACGGTGTAATACAGACAGTACAGAGGCACGGCTGAAACACTCCTCTATGGTCTACAGAATTGTCTCTTTATTACCTTTTTTCCCTGTTTCTTTTTTTCTTTTTTGTTAGAAATTAACGTCTCGCGCAACGTCTATTATTAAGTGTAGGACTGCAACTTTAAAATCATGATATATAGTTATTATAATTAACTACATGGAAATAATGCGAATTTGCCGGCTTCTCTGTGAATTCTGTTCTCAGAAGTTCATTCACTTAAAAAAAAACGCGTTCATTCTTGTAGTTTATCATACAGTGGGCAGCGACACCATGATGACCAGAGTGTCTCTGTAACACTAGTGCTTTTTAATGACCAGACGATTGGGGACTCTTGTTTCCATCTTACGAAGACATCATATTAAAAATGTTAGTTTTGAAACGTAGGCTACTTCAGTATATTTTGATGAGGAATTTAACTTATTTGGAGACATATTTTTTCTTGCGACATTATTAGACTAAATTTTTATTTAGATAATTGAACCTACTGATATGAGGCTTTATTTATTTATTTATTTATTTATTTATTTATTTATTTATTTATTTATTTATTTATTTATTTATTATTTACTTTTTGTTAAAATATTGTATGTAGACATAGATTGCCAGGACTTCGTAATAGCTTAAGGATAATTTAGGACAACGTAAAGGTCTAACAGGTAATACAGATTTTTGTAATGTCTATCCCATTGCGTACGTTTCCAACTGTCTAAAATGGCTATCCTATTAGGTGTAATTAAGTCTTAGTTAAATTGTTGCTTTAATACAAAATTGAAGTATGTATTTTATTTTTGGTATTCTTAGCCTATATTATTAAATTGATGGCTTCATTCTTGCATCATCAGACTCTCTTCTGCGTTTTCACGTTAAGATCTGGTAATGCACCAGGACATTCTGCATTACCGAAGGAGTCAATGCCTTTTTTGTTTCGCACGATGTTTTATCGTATAGAAAGCAAATCTCTTAAGGATCAAGGGTGTTACCAAGATCTCTTAAAAACGGAAACACTTCGTTTTCTAAAACGGTATTTCTGAAATAGTCGCCATTTCGTTCTTCTTTGGTAAAGTACATAAGATTGCAAGTTGACCGGATGCAAATGGTTGGAACACAAATTATTGATGTGAAATATGTGTAAAAATGAATAATTAAAAAAGTTATAATAGCTATCAAAGTGTGTTTAGCTTAAGTGTTGTTCGGATGCAAATAGTTGGAACACAAATTATTGAAGTGGAATATATTTAAAAATGAATAATTAAAAAAGTTATAATAACTATCAAAGTGTGTTTAGTTTAAGTGTTGTTCGGATGCAAATAGTTGGAACACAAATTATTGACGTGAAATATATTTAAAAATGAATAATTAAAAATGTTATAATAGCTGTCAAAGTGTGTTTAGCTTATATAGGTTTACTTTCACGTTGGACCCCTAGCCAAAGGTTGATCAACCCCGTAGGCTTCTGTGCTGCTTCTCTTGGCTTAGACTTATTCATTTTGTTATCAAAGTTAATGTAGGCCTGTAGTAATTCTTGCATGATTCTATCATGGCATAATGAAACATAGACTAAGTTATTGTGAATTACAAAACATTCCTAACTTCTCCTAATGGACACCTCTCAATAGCGGACACCACTCAATTACGACCATTTTGAAATTTCCATACAGAATTACATGCGCTTTTGTTGGAAAATACCTTCTCAATAACGGACATTCTCCATACCCGACACAGAAAGTTATATAAAGATAGGTCTATATTTTACTTAATATTTGTCAAAGCGAACGCTTTACGCAGAAAGAAATATCGTGTCATCTCGTAAACGTTCTCATACTTTCGTAGAACTTAGGAAAATTGGTCTATGTCTCTCGACTCAACTTCTTATTGCATGTACTTCTACCCTGGTGATAGAACAGTCGTCCGTTGCGAGCTCCCACCACCAATGAACTGCTTTTCCCTTACAAGTAGAGCTGCAATAGAACAGGTATAGTAGATGAAAAAATATTTTGTAGAGGAAGGTGATGCCTAACTCACGTCTGATGTAGAAATATATCTGGAAAATACAATTGAGAAAGCGGTAAGGGAACAGCCAATAATTTCAGATTTCTTTAAAACTTTGAAATGCAGCACTAATGTTAAATATTTGAGTCAATTATTCATCTAGGATTTTTTTCAATATAACCTACATAATGCAGAATACTGTATAGTATTCAGTAACTTTTAGTGTCTAGGCTATAAGTTAAGTAGCCTACTACTATACAACAATTCTGTATTTTCATGATTACTAAGAAATTGAAAATACGGTAATTTCATTTTATGCTATTATCGACGTTTTTTAATTGCCGGGAGGCTTCCGCTATTGAGATATTTCATTGTAGGCCTATTGGTTTTGTAGCTCGCAAGATTACGTTTGAAGGTTTTAATTTTAGGGAGTTCCTTTTTTAAGTTAAAGTTTAATAATTTGTATTTATGTTTAGTATAATAGTACTATTGATTTTTGCACTATGGATTTCATACATCTGTGGGGTTTAAAAGTTTTCTTTTTTTACTTTCACGTTATACGAAGTAGTTGATATTTTCTTACTTAAGAAATTATAAAGGTTGCATTTTTTTCGCAACTCGAAAAACGAAATTTCATCTTCTTATTTGGGTGCTTATTAAATTATTTTGTTTATGTATAAACTATATTTTTAACAACAGTTCAGGAAAAATGCTAGGCCTATAAATAGTAATAACTTAACTTAGATCCTATTTGCAAGTGCTGAAGAAACCGAATTGTTACGAAATAAGCATGCATGAACGAATAAATGAATGAATGAATGAATGAATGAATGAATGAATGAATGAATGAATGAATGAATGAATGAATGAATGAATGAATGAATGAAGTGCATTTATTGATACACAATTATACAAACTCATGTACACAAGATCCTTCGCACGAGCCCGTACGGCCATTCGTACTATAACTATGCAAAGTTTGAATCTTCAAAGAAAACAAAAATAATACTACTAATAATAAAATAGTAAAACAACAATAATTGTTATTATTACTACCGTTATCATTAATTATCACAATTACAACTAATCTAACTTCATACCAAATTTCACAAAAATAATAAAAATAAAATAAATGAAGAGTCCACTGCATGAATGATGGATGTCATTTTCTTGTCTAAAATGAACCGAGACTGTCAATGCATAGCTTAAGACATATAGAATGTATAGCCTATAGAGAGTTATATGACATTAACACTGATAGTCATTGTCCAGTAATGATCGGAAAATCACAGTTAAGCTTTGAGCCAAAATGTATTCCAAATGTCATCCATCATTCTTGCAGTGGACTCTTCAATTTTTTTTTTAATCCAATGCCACCAGCTTGTCTTTTCGACATTTCTGGTCTTCTCTCCTGGCCGTGGCTTAGTTGTAACCCACTTCTGAGGTTGGGGCGCCTGGAAGGCGGAGTTACATTACCCCGATGATGTGATAGGATGATTATGATCATGTGGTGCCAGGAGAGGTTTTAAATCTAAACTTAACCTAAATTCCAGACGATGGACGAACACAGGAATAATCCCCTTTAAGGAAAAATTCCTGTGCTCTAACCGGGAATCGAACCCGGGACCTTATGAACTATAGCCAGAAGCTCTGATCACTAGACCATGAGGCTGGTCAACTCCTCAAATGTAAGCTACGAAAGAAACAAAAACACACAGTGAAACATATAACTTATATAAACAATTCAATTCAATTCCTTATTGAAACTGGAATAAATAATCCAAGTAATAAATATAAAGGTAATACATAAAAAACATATACACATGCAATAAAAAAAAACAAATAGAAAAACAATAAATGCAAAAAGAACATTATTCCCAAATTACCTCATTCGCTCAGTGTTAATACTACTCATTACAACACTAATATACGAAATAAGTAAAACGTAGGCCTATAATAAGAAAGTATGTATCAGCTTTTGACACTTTCATTTTTCGACGTGACACTAGTGGACACATAGTGGGATTCGTGATGCTGAATAAATACGTATCACGCCAGTCTTCCATCCAAGTTAACATAAGGCGAGTCCCATTTCATAAGCGGTATTCGAACTTGGAACCGCGGTTCTCACGCAGCATAAAACTCTTCCTAAACCGTTGTGTACAGTAAGCACTAAAATTGATTTATGAAACCATACAAAGACTGACATGAACGTCAGTTGCAGAGGTTAACTGAACGTGATTCTAGACGGCAAAACTTGTTGCAATCGTACGTAATTATACAATAGGCTGAATGATGACTTGATGACGTAGGAAGTGCAAATGTCTGATTTTATTTTCTGTTTCATTGTGTAATCAAGAACTGGCCGAACGTAATATTACAATGAGATTCTGGCATTCTATAGTGACATGAAAACGTACGAAATTGTGTTGGTAAAAACTCATCACTTTTCTACCAGTCATTGAACGTAATTGGTTCAGATGTGACACCAACTGCTCCAACGAACAGTCTGAGTTGCCTTCAGGTATGATACCGTGACTTCCAATTCCGTTTCGCCATGGTACGTAAGAGTTACTTTGTTTTAGATTATAATTTTCTAACCCCTAATTATATATGTCACATGTAGCTTTTTATTGTAATGTACAATTTGTAGTTTTATCTTGCGTCATTCTTATGCTATTTGCTCTCTTATACAAGTGTACAAGTATTGTGATATAAAACCTTTCCATTAGGTCTGTAGGCTTATTTCCACTCAAATACATAGCCAATTTCCAGCATCCCTGAAACTGAAGATGAGGTGATTTTGATAAACTGTTTGTGGTGTAAGGGGTTAGGTACTGCTTACAGCAGTAAAATTTTGGAAATATTCAACATTTTTTTCCTCCATTACTGTATCTTGTACAATAATGAAAATTAGTAGGCCTATGTGTAAAACAGTGTCCTTTTGCTATATGAAAAAAAAATATATATATTTTTGCGATTAAAAATATTTATATAGGCCTACATTTTTTCTTTCAAAATTGAAAATGCAGTTCACTGTGCAGTGATTAAGCGTTTTCCTCATAACTCAAAAACTATCCAGCATCTGTGATGAAATTTATTGTGTGTATTTATGCATGTCATATCTACAAATATGATGCTAAATCACTTCTCTACATTTGATAGATCGTTTGATAAAAAATAAATTCATTTTAAAAATTGGTCAAATATCAGCATTTTCTTCTAACAAAAAATAAAATAAAAAAATATTATGTATTAAGGAATGTAGTTGAAAGAGCATGATATTGTAAACACGAGTTTCAGCAATAAAATAAAAGGGAGAGAGAACATGAAAAAGTTAACAGGTTTATGAGTTATGAGGGAAACGCTTTATCACTGCGCAGTGAACTGCCACCATTTTGAATTGTGAAAATAAGAAAAAAAATGTATATTTTCTTAAATCGTAAAAATATTTTTTTCCATATAGCAGAAGGACAGTGTTTTACACATACCAATTGTTATTATTACACAAGACACAGTACTGGAGGAAATAAATGTTGAATATTTTCAAAAATTTTACTGCTGTAAGCTATACCTAACCCCTTAAGCTTCTTTTAGCAATTTATATTTGCGTATGTCTATTTATAATCAGGTTATAACTAGTTTCATCTTTTTTCCATAAATCTTAAACATTCGTACCATAACCTAATACAAATCAAAATAACAGACTGCAGAAATGCGTCTACGAAAGACGTTTATCAGGCTACTGGAAAGGTATTGCAGAAGTAAAGATTTATAGGCCTTTTGGAGCACAGTCATGTCCGCAGACAGATTTATAAGCGACTCTTCCTTCCACTGTGGAATACTCGGATTCGATCCCCGTTTGAGTTACGAAGGAATTTGTGGTGGGGAAAGAGAGCGCACACTGTGAAGTCCTAAGTCAGACCTCCAGAACCTAAGTTATATGAAAGCGTTTTGACAGAGTGGGTTGGAATAAACTGATGGGGATGCTACAGAAAATTATTGTGGATTGGAAAGAGAGGAGGCTATTCAATAAACGTTATATGAAACAAGTCAAAATCAGGAGGAGAAATGTCAGAAGGAAGCGAAATAAGGAAAGGAGTACGTCAAGGATGCCCTTTATTACCTTTGTTGTTCAACATCTAATTGGAGGATTTAATGAAGAACTGTTTTCAGAACATGGGAGGAGTGTTAGTAAGAGGAATTAGAATAAAGTGCTTAAGATTGGCACAAATTGTTAGCAGAAGAGGAGATGATGATAAGGGATATGCTACTGGAGCTAAACGACAGTTGAGAGCAGTATGGGATGAAGATAAAATGCAAACAAGACGAAGACCATGGTCGCAGGAAGAAAAGTAAAGAAGGTAAACTTGCGAATTCTAAATGAGAGAGTAGAGCAAGTGGATAGCTTCAAATACTTGGGGTGTGGGCCTACTATACTATAAGCAGTAAAATGAGCTGCTGCCAAGAATTCAAAAGGAGCATAGCAATGACCAACGAAGCTTTTAGTTCAAAAAGGAGCATCTTCTGCGGAGCTCTAGGAAAAATAATAGGCCTAAGGAAAAGATTAGTGAAGTGCTTGGTGTGGAATGTAGCATTGTATGAGGTAGAAACATGGACATTACGACGAAGTAAAGAGAAGCGACTAGAAGCACTTGAAATGTGGATATGGAGAAGAATAGAGCGTGTGAATGGACAGACTAAATAAGAAACGAAGTTGTGTTGGACAGAGGGGGTGAAGAAAGAATAATGCTGAAACTGATCACGAAGAGAAAAAGGAATTGGTTGGGTCACTGGCTGAGAAGAAACTTGACTACTGAAGAATGCACTGGGAGAAATGGTGTACGGGAGAAAAGTTCGGGGCAGAAGAAGATATCAGATGATAGACGACATTAAGATAATGTGGATCATGTGCTGAGACTAAGAGAAAGGCACAAAGTAGGAAACACTGAAGAATGCTGGATTTTCAGTGAAAGACTTGATATTGGGCAGAACACTATGAATTAATGAATGAATAAAGAAAGACATGCACGAGGAACTAAATAACCGGTAAGCTTTATTTAAAAGAAATTGACAGCTACATATACGGACAGATTTCCATAGTTAATTCTGAAATACAGATTACAGAGAAAAAATGAAGGTAATTCTCTGAAGAGAATTCTGGATAATTGAGACAGGAGTGGGTTACATGACCTAACTCCATGATAATTTGATTATGATAATGATGATGATAATCCGACGGTTTTGCGCACACATGTGTTATGTACAATTTTTGGATAAAATTTGTTAAGTGCACAATCAATTGTTAGAGAACCCCATTTTTGGATTAATATTTGACAATAGTCAATTTACCATTTCATTCTTATGTTTACTTATTGAGATTAGTTGATAAATTGCTTTTTAATGAGAGATTGAAGATTGAAATTAGATTTACCAAACATTAAGGAATTTGTACCTACAACATGTGTGCGCTAAGACATTATAAGCATAAGTTTTATATAATGTATTTTACAATTTGATTTGGAATTGTGTGAAATGTGTTCTGCAGCGAAAGAAAAAAGCAAAGCTGAAATATGTGCCATTGATAAGTACAGTATTTTATTTAAGCAGTTTACCTAATAAGTATGCAAGTTCTATATTACGTTTGGCCTTAATCTCACAGTTTTTCTACTTAATCTTATATGTAGATATCAGCAAATTGTTTCTGACATTTAGTAACAGTGTTGGAACAAACTGTAACTTGTAATTTAATACCCATTTGAATTCAGTCTGTATAGTAAGCTTACATTTTAACATAGGCTATATTAAGTACAGTTGTTATATGATAAAGTTTAAATCTTGAGGCGACTTAAAGATAGATTATGACACGGTTAAAAATGAGACAACTTCAAAGTGCTGTTTAACATTTGACTTGTCCTTGATGTTGTTCTTGCTCATGACAACTTAATTTTTCTCTTTTCAGGTGGGTTGTACCCTGAGGTTGTTTCCAATTTGAGCAAGGACCAATGATAGAAATTGTACCGAAGGACTAGGGACTTCTTGATAGCTGGTGAGTTTTCGTTGTTTTCTTTTTAAGAAAGTAAAATTGTAGCATAAAAGTTAGTAATACTGCAAGAATGAGATCTATCTATTGTAAAAGCGAAGTCAATTTGGCAACACTGAATATCTGAAATATTTGACGGTCTGTTTAAAAGTGAGTTTCAAGCTAAGAATATAACTCTAGTAACAGGAATTTTCTTAATATTCTCTTCACACATTCCCGTCTTGAATTTTGTTAAAACTGCGTCGGAAATTGCACAAAGCGCGAGTTTCAAAGTAATTGAATCAGATGCTCCATTTATGTGGTAGGACATGATTTAACGTTATTTCGCACTGATACTGAGAAATACATGTACATTGAAGACAGGGCATAATTTAATATTTTAGCTCGAAACGAAGTGTCATTGTGGTCTAGAAGCCATATTATTCAGAAACTTCTTCCCCTCCCCGCCTTTATCGACTTCTTCCACTTACATTTCTTCTCGGTATTCTTTTTCATTCCACTTCATCCTCCCCCTATTCCCCTCTCCCTCTATCAGCTTCATAACGATACCTCTTCTTTATCTTTTCACCACCGTTTTCAGAGACTTCCTATTACGTATAAGTTACATTTCTTTCATCCCTTTCGCCTTATCATGCTACTATTATTATTACTACTTACAGTACATCAGTTATTCATAGATTTCGAAAAGACATATGACTCGGTTAAGAGAGAAGTATTATATGATATTCTTATTGAATTTGGTATTCCCAAGAAACTAGTTCGATTAATTAAAATGTGTCTCCGTGAAACGTACAGCAGAGTCCGTATAGCCCAGTTTCTATCTATGCTTTTCCAAATCACTGCGGGCTAAATCAAGGAGATGCACTATCACCTTTACTTTTTAACTTCGCTCTAGAATATGCCATTAGGAAAGTTCAGGATAACAGACAGGGTTTGAAATTGAATGGGTTACATCAGCTTCTTGTCTATGCGGATGACGTGAATATGATAGGAAAAAATCCACAAACGATAAGGGAAAACACGGAAATTTTACCTCAAGCAAGTAAAGCGATAGGGTTGGAAGTAAATCCCGAAAAGACAAAGTATACGATTATGTCTCGTGACCAGAATATTGTACGAAATGGAAACATAAAAATTGGAGATTTAAGTTATCCTTCGAAGAGGTGGAAAAATTAAGATATCTTGGAGCAACAGTAACAAATATAAAATACACTCGGGAGAAATTAAACGCAGAATAAATATGGGAAATGCGTGTTATTATTCGGTTGAGAAGCTTTTGTCATATAGTCTGCTGTCAAAAAAAATCTGAAAGTTAGAATTTATAAAACAGTTATATTACCGGTTATTCTGCATGGTTGTTAAACTTGGACTCTCACTTTGAGAAAGGAACAGAGATTAAGGGTGTTTGAGAATAAGGTTCTTAGGAAAACATTTGGGGCCAAAAGGGATGAAGTTACAGGAGAATGGAGAAAGTTACACAACGCAGAACTGCACGCATTGTATTCTTCACCTGACATAATTAGGAACATTAAATCCAGACGTTTGAGATGGCCAGGGCATGTAGCACGTATGGGCGAATCAAGAAATGCATATAGAGTGTTAGTTGGGAGACCGGAGGGAAATATACCTTTGGGGAGGCCGAGACGTAGATGGGAGGATAATGTTAAAATGGATTTGAGGAAGGTGGGATATGATGATAGAGAATGGATTAATTTTGCACAGGATAGGGACCGATGGCGGGCTAATGTGAGGGCGTCAATGAACCTTCGGGTTCCTTAAAAGCTATTTGTAAGTAACTACTACTACTACTACTACTACTACTACTACTACTACTACTACTACTACTACTACTACTACTACTACTACTACTGTTGCACTTCTCTCTCATAGTTTTCTTTCTTTCCTTCGTTTTTTTCTATCTTATTAATACATTTTCTCATTATCTTTTGTTTATTATCATGATCATCATCATCGTCCTTCTCATCTTCGTTATCAACATCGTCGTTCATCATTAACATCAACACCATCTTCATTTTCTTTTATAATCAGTTATCACCAACACCATATCAATTGAAGTAGACCTACCCGATCGATTATTTCGTCCTGACAGCTCGACGTCGCGAAAGAGGGGAAGTAATAGAAGTAGTGGGGAGAACTCCGGAGTAGAGATAAGGGCGAGCGGTCAGTAAAGAAATGTAGTACAGCTTAAATGTACCAGAAAAATAGCCACCGGCGTGGCTCAGTCGGTTAAGGCGCTTGCCTGCCGGTCTGAAGTTGCGCTTGGGCTGATTCCCTGGTTGGATTTTTTCCGAGGTTTTTCCTAACCGTGAGGTGAATGCCATGTAATCTATGGCGAATCCTCGGCCTCATCTCTCCAAATACCATCTCACTATCACCAATCTCATCGACGCTAAATAACCTCGTAGTTGATACAGCGTCGTTAAATAACCAACTAAAAAATCTAGAAAGATACCACTCTACCACATCCGATCGCTCTAAAGACAAGCGACTGACTAACTCAAACACCCCTTGGCGTAACTATATGGACTCGCCTGACCCAGACGCACATTGCACTAAATAATCGTACTTGCCGACTGAAATAATTCAGGAGAAGTAATGTAAGCTTATTGTGCCTAACAGAATATTTGTGATGTCATGTCATTTTATATTTTGACAAATAGTTGATGTTGATATCCATAATTCCAAAACTCAGACGGAAATCAGAAGCTTTAACATTTCGCGTGATAATTGGTGTAGATAGACAACTGTTGTACCTAAGTGGGATAAGTGATCGCATCGAGATAAGTTAAGTGTTTGTTACTGGGCTACAGCAGACTGGCTGGCTTCCCTACCGTCAACGGTGTTGTCCGACTACCATGGGGCAAGTCTTAATTAATAGGACCAGAGTATTAAAATTACAATTAGCTTACTGGTAGTCCCCTCGTCGAACAATTGTGGTGCGTGTGTATGTGTATTACATTGTAATTATGTGGAGCTCAGCTGCTGTTGGGCTAATAAGGTTGGAAGGTGTGCGGTTAGAACACAGTTCTAGTCTTAATGGCGCTTCGAATTCCTGTCACTGGTAAAAATAAAAAAAAAGTTACAAATTGATGTATTATACTCCATGCTGCATGACCTTGTATACAGGGTGATTTACGAGGATTTACCGTCACTTACGGAGCTTATTCCCGAAGACATTCTGAGCAAAAAATATCATGTAAACATTTGTCCTAATCTCAATATTTTCAGAGTTACACTAATTTGAAGTTATTTGTAAAATACCTTATTTTAGTTTTAAAAGTAAAAGAATAGGCCTATTGCAAATGGAGAATGAACAATTCAGAAGTATAATTTCTTTAATTGGCTAGTGTTCTGAAGCTTAAAATGTTTTGTCAGTTGCTTTGTACAGACTTGATTTTAAATTTTTAACTAAAAATGACATCATTTTTACGAACTTATCACAAAAATTGTTATAAATCATACGACTTTAGGAACTTGATTCTTTACACTTTAATTATGCATTAGTACAGTCTTGAAGAATTTACAAGAATGGCGTGATTTGTTAAAACTGAAAGTTACAATTTATAAAACAGTTATATTACCGGTTGTTCTGTATGGTTGTGAAACTTGGACTCTCATTTTGAGAGAGGAACAGAGATTAAGGGTGTTTGGGAATAAGGTTCTTGGGAAAATATTTCAGGCTAAGAGGGATGAAGATACAGGAGAATGGAGAAAGTTACACAACGCACAACTGCACGCATTGTATTCTTCACGTGACATAATTAAGAACATTAAATTCAGACGTTTGAGATGGGCAGGACATGTAGCACGTATGGGGGAATCCAGAAATGCATATAGAATGTTAGTTGGGAATCCAGAGGGAAAAAGACTTTTGGGGAGGCCGAGATGTAGATGGGAGGATAATATAAAAATAGATTGGAGGAAGATGGGATATCGATCGTCCAGTTCAAAAGTGCGACAACTCAAAAATTGCCATTTTTTAGTTATTTATACTACTGAAAGCCCCTTTCAGAGCTCTTTCCGATTCAGTATTGAGATAAGTCATATTTACAACCAAAAAGAAAAAAAAACTAAATAAACTGCTTTAGAAATAATAATAACTATGGACTTCACTAATTCATTATTAGTACATTTCGAAATCTATTAATAATGAACTGGAAGATTGTGATAAACTCGACCTGAATACTCACTCATTTCTAATTTGTGGTTATGAACCAGAACTCTGTTCCTTTCTAAGTGATTTATTTGAAACTTTTAACTGAAGATATCTCAAAACTTGTTTTTTTGAGTTGTCGCACTTTTGAACTAGACGATCGATATGGTGATACAGACTGGATTAATCTTGCACATGATAGGGACCGATGGAGGGCTTATGTGAGGGTGGTAATGAACCTCCGGATTCTTTAAAAGCCATAAGTAATAATGGTAATAATAATAATAATAATAATAATAATAATAATAATAATAATAATAATAATAATAATAATAATAATGCCTCGACTGCAGTTTGTACAACATAAAATAAACAAGAAATACAAACCAAGTTTAACTGCCAAATATTTTTCCAGATCGAAGAACTTGGTTCACTATTAAACGATGTTATGTTAAGTACTTCTGCAACATTTCTGGTAATAAAGATTATTATTGCGTTGTAAATTCTGAAGAAGTCCTTTGAGAAGTTTTGAGTTCAGAAGGTATGGGCACCATTAAGAATGCATCTGTTCGAAAGGAGAGAAGTGGAAGGTGATGGGGGAGGGGGGGTCATACGATTAGACAAAGTACTAAGAGCTGGTTCTGGAGCCCCCATCTAGTGACCTTGTTATAAATACTCTGTAGTTAAGAATTACTTTAACGGCAACATAAATTGTAAAATATGGCAATAAGGTAGACTTGGCTTAAAAATTCGGGGTGAGAGAAAGCAACACAGTTTGAATTTAAATTAGATTGCGATGCTCTCCGAGTTAGTGGCATGAAATGTGGTAAATTTTTCCTTCAAGAGTTTTTGAAGTCTGATGTTAATCGTAAAAGATGAATTCAGGAATTCTACAGTTAAGCTTTTAGTCACGCTTTTGTCGCTATGTTGCGTTTCTCCTTTGTTAACGCCCTGTAACTATATGCTGTAGTCTGTTTTCTAAGTAAGCCTTCCCCCTTCTCTCAAGAACAGGTTCATTATCAATGCTTTACTTGATTTCCTTTTTAATGCTTAAATGTAGTTTCGACAATTTTATAAATGGAAGCTAAAAGAATTCGTTGGTTTTAAAACTAAAGAAAGAGAGATAGAGACGAGACAGAGAGAGAGAGAGAACTTTAGACTCTTATATCTACTATATAGGAAAAAATAAACAACAAAAAATATTGAAAACAATGGACATCCATTAATGCGCCATTGTCCACATGAAAACAATGAACATCGGAGCAGGTCTATTTGAATGGTGGAATGGAGAATAAACTGTGCATATGTACGCAACACACATATCTCCAGTTGATATTTATTGCTTTTCTTGGAAAATATTGCCTCTGTTATCTACGTATACGTTCTTATAACAAAAAAACTATTTCCTTAAATTTCCTTTATGTTGAAAAAGACTTCTTTCGTTTACAGTTGTTTAATGTTGTTGTAATTGTCTTTGCCTAAAAAAGAAAGCGTAAGCCTTTGAGCTGTTTGTAGAGTTAACAAAAGCTTCTGAATTTGTCATTTGAACTAATTATCTAACACTGAGGAAGTTAAACATTAAAATTTATTCTCTTCTTCGAACACTGTAAAAACCACAAGAGCCTTAAACATTCTATAACCTTAAAACTTTTTTTTCATGTCAAACGTTAATAGATGAAATAAGTTGGATTTAAGGTCGTTCATTGAATTAATTCTTTACGTCGTTGTTCTATGAAACTTCACAACTTGAAGAATGATATCGTATTCAGCCGATGTAAAAGTCTGCAGTTTTTGTATGAGAAGTCAGTCTTTTATAAAATGGTAGTTTCCTGTCATTCAACTATACTTTATCGGAAAGTCTTAAGTTTTAGTAGATACGAGAAGAGAAAAAATCTAGAAGTTACTACCACGTATTCCGTCTAGCGTGCAGGCTCCAGCCTATGTTTCCTCCAAAGAACCAGGCACTTTCCTGCCATTACAAGAACTCTAATGTACTTGTTGGTAAAGAGAGATAAGAGATGGTGTTTTTAATTGCCCATAAATTTTTACGAGAACATTGTTATTTGAAGTTACTTCGGAGGAAATTTCTTTTTCTTTCATTGGTGTCTTAATTTATCGAAATTTTCACCGCGTGTTTACTCTGACTAAACAATTCGTGGAGATTTTTTATTTATGTTCGGTAGAATTTTATATATAGTCTACCGTGATATACGCAGCGGCGAGGCGAAACTTTCAACTCATTGTTTTGTAGTGTAAACTACTTTAAAGTAGTTCGCTTACATAATTATGTAAAATATGGTGTATTAAAACTTAATTTGGGTGTACAGTTCAAATCTTGTCGAAGTCAATTGGGCTTAAAAAATTTCGGGACAGGATTTCTGCTTTCTCACGTTCTTCCTCCAACGGTTTCCATAATTCGTTAAGAACTGATGCAATAACAGCTGGAAATTATTGCATCCTGCTGTCATCTCCAGGAGATGAACTCCATGGGATACCGATGGCGAATATTCACTGGAAATCCCTGGAATTAGTGCCGACGCCTAAACATTCAAGTACACTACAAT
Source organism: Periplaneta americana (assembly GCF_040183065.1). NCBI lineage: Eukaryota > Metazoa > Arthropoda > Insecta > Blattodea > Blattidae > Periplaneta > Periplaneta americana. Next base: position 95,225,000 of record NC_091131.1, on the reverse strand, counting down.
AAATCAACAGCAAAACGAACAATTATGTTTAAATCGTGAAAATATAGGAATAATACTCGACACAGAGTTGCTCTTCATTTTATATCTAATGGATGACGACACCTACAATAATATAAAAAAAATTAATGGGTTTGGTGGAACGGAAATTATTCTGACATCATTCGACTTGGATATGGTTACGTCATAACCGATAAACTCAACAAAGTGAACGAGTCCATTCCTATAAACAATAGATCTCGCATATTTACATAACGTACTTTGGAGAGTTTATTATAATTCACGGAGAGCAGGTTTGGGCGAGTAAATTACCTGTACGTATTTTACGTATAATTTAAATGTAAAATACGTAATGTAGAAAACTGTTTTATACATGGATTAATAAACTAATATTTATTGATTTTGACAATCTAAACATCAGTTACTTCATTCCTTTTAAGTCCTGATAAGAAAAATGTCTGTTGCAGTAGAATTTTTTTTTACACTGTAGTTTTTACATAGATTATAACATTTGTTCATACTCACTTTCATTCACTCTAATACTTAGGAAAATAGCAATGTTTTGCTTACTTTCAGTTTGTTTGTTGTAAAAATCCCATAACTTTCTATTTAATTTTTGGGGGACTTTATATATAGGCTATTATAAAAAACAACTGATAATGAATAAACCTAACATTTAGTGATCAGTATCACTTGTTAAATACATTTTGACAATAAAAATAAAAGTAATTAAACTAAATAGTTTTTATTGATTTCTCTCAAGTTTTGTTTTTGTCGCTTGTGGGGTTTTAAAAATAAACTATTCTAGCGATAAAGGCCTTTTTATAGTATAACAGTTTGAGATAAATATTATGATTTGAACATGACTCATTAAATGTAATAATTTTCGAAATTTTATGTGGTAAATGACTAATCATCAAAGAGTTGGGAAGCATGGCTGAATAGGCCCATGTCAGAACATTAGTAAACTTATTTTTTCAATCTTCGCTTCCACTGGCATTACTTTGTTGGTCGTAGGCCATGTGTACAGTGTTGTGTAGAAGCCTTAGAGTTCATCCGGTATGAATTGCAAAATCTTCTTAAGGTCTCCATTTTTTTTAACATTGATTGGTAGCCTCGAGTTATAAGCTGGATTTGTGGGCAGTTCAAACGGTAAATTTTCATCAGAAACTGAACAAAGAAAGACTAAAACTAAAAGTTCTTGGAGGTTTTTTTCTACGTATTTTACATTTATTACGTTAATTACGCATTATTTACTGTAATGTAAATAACCTTTTTTACGTGTAAAGTCCCAACCCTGACGGAGAGTAGAGGTTTCAATAGTTTTATTATATTTAAAAAATTATGTTATTCAGTTGTGCTTTGACATGGACGCGAAACAGACACGTGTACAATACATGCGTAACTATTAAAAGTTAATACAAGCTTGGAATTACCCTTACGGATGCATAAGTAACAATAATATTTACGAAATATTCTCGTGTGCTTATGTACAGTATCCTCTATCAGTTAGGTCTAATTGTTTGTGAGCGAAAATAGTTTTTTACTTGGCCTCTTAATAACCCATTTTGTTTTAATTTACAGTACTGCTGCTGCTGTTACTACAGAATTGACTGTTATTCATAGCTTACTTCATTTTGTTCATTAGACACATTTAAATCTTAAAGAAAATTGTACTTACAATTTTTGTCATACTCAATTACCCTAATTTCTCTATAGATTAGTCCCTCGCCGTAGCGTCGTGGTCTAAGGCAGTGCCTCCCAACCTTTTTTGACTGAACACACACTTTACTGAACGCCCACGATATCGCGACACGCTTATTCGATTTTAATAATAATAATAATAATAATAATAATAATAATAATAATAATAATAATAATAATAATAATAATAATAATATAACCAGTAATTTTTTTTTCTGGAGAAAAAAGCGGTAGAACTCTGTGTAGAATATTTTATAGCTGACGGGGATGTCCGGTAAAATATTTTTAATTTCGTTTTTAGAAACTCGCCTATTTAAATTAATGTGAAGTCTGGGCTTGGTGGGTTGCACAGAGTTTTTCTGTACGTGGCCTTATGGTTAAAAGAATGAAAAACTGAACTGAGCATTGTTGCAGGTGTTCACTTTTCATTGGTAAAGTCTATCTCAAAATAAAATGTATCATATCAAAGACTTCGTTGCCAAAAAAAAAAAAAAAAAGTTGTAAGGAAACTTTCTGGATGACATAAAATTTATTTTTCAATTCCAAAATTTCGCGACACACTCCATGGAGCTGCGCGACCACCGGTTGGGAACCCCCGGTCTAAGGCATCATTCCTGGACTCGCGTTACTGAATGCACGTTGGTTTGAGTCCTGATGAGGAAAGACTTTTGTCACGAATTTTCGGGCAGTGTATGGGACCGATGCCCATCCAGCATCGTGAACAATTTGAATAGCTACGACAGGTAGCGAACACCCGTTCTGAAGGCCACCTATAACGGCAGAGGGAATCACCGTACTAACCACACAAAACCCCCGTCTTGGTTGGATGATCGTTCACCTCTGGTGAGGCCAGCTGTCGACTGGTCGATCTTGACCCTTTATAGGCTGTCGCGTCGAGGTGTTTGTCTTTGTTACGCAATGATAGGGCGTATGCAGCATTTAAGGCGCAACTTCATAGTCGAGTGGTTTAAATTCTCGTTTAGGTTTGTCATTATGATTTCTTACGTTGTCTTAATTTTTTTACTGTGCTATAAGTCATTTTAGCGAGTAAAGTGGTATTAGTTTATATTTGGAAAGAGAGCTCAATGGAAAATGGGATTATAAGGCAATCAGTGATAAAAGTGGATACGCCTTTAAAAGAAAAAATTAAGTGCAACAAATTTATTTTAATGAGTGCTGTGGCAATGCTAGTTCACAAGAATCCCGTCACGTATTAGTTTATTGTTGGGTCTAGCAAAATTCCAGATACTGGCTCTGACAAAGGTCCACCCTACGGCTGCAAAACCAAAGAAAAGAAATTTATGTGTATGCAAACCAGGAAGCAAGCTGTGCAGCGATGACGTATGTGTTTTTGTTACTAGCTTCTTTTGACACACGTGATGGTTTTCTTGAACAATGCAAATTTAGGTCGTCTTCGAATTATAGCTTATTAAAACTTACTGTATACGGCATAATACCGTTAGATTTCTTCAGGCATTTTGCTTGCTTACTGTAATTCAAACTTGAGAGATTCTCTTGTTATTTAAAGTCATCTTTATGATTCCTCTCTCTTCCTTCAGTGTGAATTGTAAATTCACAATGAATGCACTCTTGTTCCTTCTACTACGGTAATAAGGAAAGAATTGCACGTTTTCTTTTTCACTTTGTTTTACATGCTTTTAGGCAGTACTCGGTGAACAACTGTGCCACAATAAGTAAATTCCAATGTAAAATATAAACATGATGCCGGTTCTTGAGAGCTGGCGAAGATCATCTCTCTTTCCTTCTTACAACGCATGCATAAATATTCAACTTTTTCAGGTATGGGCAGGCTATCCTGAATTCAAAATCAGCTACACATAACTTGTCCGGTAGTTGACGCTATGTTACTAAAACTGGAGAATTTATAGACTTCTGGTCACTTGTTGTTCGTAGGTAAAGTTTTTCACAATTGAAAGAAACAAGAATACGAACAGGATTACTTTCATAGATTATCGATTTGGAAAAAGCTTATTACAAATAAGAAATACACAGTAAAATAAATTCTTAAAATTTTAATTACTTATGGACCATGAATGAAGGTAGGCTGCACATTAACTTATCTATTAGTTGAAACTGTGTTACTAAAGTAAGGAATTTACAGAGTTGTTACGTTTTACTATCCTAAATTGATAATTGTACATTTTCAAAAATTTAAACGGAAGAAAAAGTACGGAAAAAATGTATTTTTTGTATTATTTGTCTAGGCTTATTATAAATAAGAACATACAGTACAGTCATCATCATTTACTATACGAATTAAGCTTGCATCCACCGCTATGAAGCAATAGTTCGCATGTGTGACCGTGAAACGAGCGGGTCCGGGTTCAAATCCTATTTGGAACAAGTTACTTGGTTGAGATTTTTTCCGAGGTTTTCCCCAACTCTTTAAGAGCAAATGCTGGGTAACTTTCAGCGCTGGACCCTGGATTCATTTCGCTAACATTATCATCTTCATTTCACTCAGATCACTCAGACGATAGATGCAGTTAACAAAGCGACGTAAAATAAGCCAATTAAACAAATTAAGTCTACATGTCTCTTCCATCGTTTACTCTATACAACCTAAATGACAGAATTCCTTAACTTGTTTTAAAATTTTATGTTGTATAATTATTTTTGCACTATTATTAAAGTGATTATTACTTACAGATCACAAATTTGGGCAAACCGTCCTGAACTCAAAATCAGGTACTGTAGTCCTCGTCTATATAAAGTGTCCACTAAAATAATAGCTGACGTGATGTTACTCCTTGTTGATATAAGAATTTATAGACTTGTATGTCGTTATTTTGTAGTTCGATAAAAGTTATAAAAAAAAAAAAAAAGTTATTGATCTCAGAAAGGCTTATTACGAACTCAGCTATAACTCTTACTATTAGGAAGACATACTTATAGTACAATCTAGAAAAAGGAATAGGGGATGTTTATAAATTAATTATAACCAAAGTAAATATTTCAATAATGGACAAATACAGAAGTAGTAGGCCTGTCATTCATATTGAAGGTGCAAGATATTATTTGAAGACGACACTAAAATTTAACACTAACATAAAACAGGTACGTACGGAGATTGAAATCTTGAAGACCATCAAAGAAAATTTTGGGATAGCCTAAGCAGCTATGAAAGGAAAAAGGGGAGGGAAACTTAACGCAATTAAGAAACAGGTAAAACACTCTGAAATGAGAGAAATTAATTTTGACAGACTAGCTTGGATGTTTGAAAACTGAAGAGGTCCTAACATCAGAGATTATTTTCCATCAGGCTGTGACACAAGCAGTTGCAAGGACACAGGTAGAAGACTGTTGTGACAAAAACAAGACAGTACACACAGTGTCCTGCTTAGAGGGATCGAAAAATAAATGCTCACCACTTAAAACTAGACGAAGATATCGTTGAGATTTACATCTGACTAGATAGATAAACTGTCCAAGTTTGCGCAACAAACTCTGAAAACAGTTACATGCATAACTTTCGTTTGTTTGTTGCTAAACCAAGCCTGGCGCCATTTTGTATGAAAACACGCCATGGTCAACATGTGAACACCACAACAGAAAGTTCAGAGTGTGCTGTGGCTAGCAGAGGAAAAATCTGTTACGCGAGTACAACGCCGTGTTCGTCATAAATGGATAGGTGGATCGGAAGACGAGGACCCATTGTCTGGCCAATCAGGTCACCCGATCAGACCCCCTTGGACTTTTTTTCTGAGGCTTTGTGAAGGACGCTGTGTACCAAAGAGGCAGAGCTAACACTTCAGATGAACTGAGACAACGCATCACAAATGTAGCTGCGCTAGTGACTTCACAAATGCCACAGAACAATTCTGCAGTGCTTGGGAAAAGTGACATAAGTCAGTTTTCACAAACCTTTTTTGATAATTATATTGGAAGCTTACACTGGTTTATGTCGATTTGATTTTTTTTCTATATGAATTATTGTAATGGGAGGAATACAAGCGATCAGATGTTCCGTAAGTTGTCAATAAATTATCAAAAGAGGTTTGTGGAAACTGACTTGTGTCACTTTTCCCGAGCTGAACAGAATTGGCGTGAGGTTGAATACCGTCGTTTAGATGTCTGCAAGGCAACTCAAAGGCGCACACATCGAGTTTCATTCAGTGTTCTCCGATACTAGGAGAGTTTTAACATTAAGTTATGTTAATAAACCATTATTTACACTTGAAATTATCACTTATTTCTCGATCCGTCTAAGCGGGACACGTTGTATATCCATCTATGAAAGAAGACATCACATTTATAAAGGATAAATGTACAAGCTTCAGACGGAATATCAACCGAAACCATATCCTCCACGCGGTGACAAAGCTGCTTCCTCACTCCTGTGTACATCACGCTCGATTAATATGGCTTATAGTTAGCATTAAGTGAGCTGTAATGAAATACTTGAACATAGAATTTTAAGTGTTTAGCGGAAATTTGTGTGGCAATTATTTTGACTTTCCTTCTGGCTTATCCGTAACCACAAAAAGGAAAATTTAAAGGAAGTAAATATAGGCAGCTTGATTAATGCGTGCAATTTAGAACCACAATTAGATATTAATACGCTGTTACACAATAAACATTTTTGTTTTCCTCCTGTTGACCCGATAATCTCTTTTCTCCATATAATTTCCAGAAAAAGTAGGTTACTTCTCGGATAATGTTACCATAGATGAGGCTGTGAAATATTTCTGTTTGACAGTCCATTCATTTAGTGTTCTGCCCAAGGTCAGGTCTTTCACTGCAAACTCAGCATTCTCCAATCTTTCCTATTTCTTGCCTTCCTCTTTGTTTCCTCATATGATCCATAAGAGGATAATTTAATGTCTTATGTATACGAGTGCAGTATAATATAGTCTATGGCCCACCAATATGATTTAGAGTAAAGTTCCCTAATTCCATGATACTCCTAATTTCGTGATACGTTTTTTTCCATTGAATGTCACAGTATTGGGTATCTTGCTAAGAAGTTCAACGATATCTTAAAAGTAAGCGAAAGGTGCACTTTTGCGAAAAAATTGTCTGGCGCTATGGTCGAACGACAAAGCTTTGACTGACATTCCATTAAAAAAAAAGTATCACGGGATTAGAGGTATCACGGAATTAGGCAACTTTACCCTAGAGGTTAACGAGTGAGACCCGTGCTTCAAAGCTACGTTCGAAATAAATTCGAATCCCGCATGGGTGCATTACTTGATTCGGATTTTCCATAGACTATGGTGTTCCGCAACTATAAGGCGAATGTTTGATAATGTCATGGCGAATCCTCGGACTCGTCCCTCTAAAATACTTTCTAGCTATCAACAATTCCACGGAAGCTAGGTAACTGTGTATTTGTTAAAGCGTCATTAAATAGCTGATAAAATATATATAGGCCTATGTAGGCTAATATAAAGTAGAGAGTATAATTAATGGTAGGCCTGTACATTTATAAGACAAGGATTCTGAGGTTTCGAACTATTGTGTTTTTATGTAGTTACACACGAAATGTTTATGTTCCACGTTTCGGGGAATTCAATACGAGAGTTTTAATAGAACGCAAAGAGAGGTAATTCAAGGACTACGAGGTAAACAACTTTAATTTATAATTTTAAATCTGTAACAACCTAAGTGTTATTTTCAATGCATTTCAATGTATTCAATGAAGGAACTGTTTATCTCTCGGCAAATATTTCGTTGACCAGTGGCACTGGAGAAATGTGAAATATTCCTTTTAATTCATTTAACACCGTATTAATATATTATGCCACTTAATACCATAACAATACATCATGTCACTCAACACCATACAATAGGCCTACATTTTAATATCACTTAATGCCATAACAGTACCACATTATAGTTTAATACTATAGGCCTATGAGGTACTAGAGCAAGTGCACAGCTTCAAATACTAGGGGTGTACTGTAAGCAGTAACATGAGCTGCTGCCAGGAAGTCAAAAGAAGGATAGCAATGGCCAAGGAAGCTTTTAAGAGAAAAAGGAGTATCTTCTGCGGACCTCTGGGAAGAAAAAAACACTAAGGAAGAGACTAGTGAGTGCTTTATGTGAAGTGTGGCATTGTATGGAGCAGAAGCATGAACATTATAACTAACCTAATTGAAGAGAAGCGACTAGAAGCATTTGAAATGTGGATATGGAGAAGAATGTAGAATGTTTGTAGAATATTTTATTTTCGCTGGCAGAGTTAAAGCCATAAGGCCTTCTCTTCCACTCAACCAGCCTTAATCAATACAATACATATTTAAATTACGAATATTTACACTACACTTACAAGATTCTCCAGCAATATTCTTCAGTTAAATTTTAACGACTAGTACATGTTTATTTAAATTTAGATAAACCTATAAGATAAAGTAGTAATTTAATTTATGAACTAATTTAATTCAATCAATTATAATTAATTTGAGATAGCTAGTAAAATGACGAGAATTAATTTAATATAAGTTTACAAGAACTATGTTATAGGGAGAAAAAATATAAATCTAAAATATATTTATATAATAAGAATATTAATGTAATGAAATTTTGCTATTATAGGTTTTGTATTCTGTTTAGAAAAATTAATGATAATAAGAATGGACAGATGTTAGTTTCATTATAAGTAACAAATATTAATCAGTAATTATTCTGTTAAGTAAGAATTTATGTAATTTTGACCTAAATGAAGTTATTGTCCAACAACCCCTTACATCACTCGGAGCGAGTTCCATTTTCTAGCAACTGAAACTATATAAGATGAAGAATATAAAGCTGTGGTAAGGTATAATGGATAAATTGTTATGATGAGACCTGGTAGGCCCTACTTAGCTGATGATATGCGGATACATTTTGAAAACGAGAAGCCAAATAGAATGGAACGTGTGAAGTGTACAGACAGAATAAGAAATGAAGCTATGTTCGAAAGAATGATGCTGAAGCTGATCAGGAAGAGGAAAAGGAATATTGGTTTGGTCACTGGCTGAGAAGGAACTGTCTACTGAAGGATGCACTAGAAGGAATGGTGAACGGGAGAAGAGTTCGGGCAGAAGAAGATATCAGATGAAAGACGACATTGAGACATATGGATCGTATCTGGAGACAGAGAGTAAGGCAGAAAATAGGAAATATTGGGGAATGCTGGGTTTTCAGTGAAAGACCTGCCTTGGACAAAACACTATGAATTAATGAACCAAACTCTTCGTTACATTCAGTCCCTTAATGTCTTTCTCCATTTCAAAGCATTTTTAAAGGTGGCATTCTTCTGTAATTCAAGTCACTTTTAGAAACTGACTTGGCTTTCCTTTAGGGTGTAATGTTTCTTAATTCTATTAACGAAACTACTGGAATGAATTTTTATGCGGGAATTCGATCCATTTTTTTGTAGACTTATTTATAATTCATACAGAATCGGGATAATATTCAAATCGTAGTTTTATGCTACAGGGAGTTTTATTTTAACCTTGATCGTGCTTGAAATGCGCCGACGGTGTAGTCGTGACGCATAAAGACCATTAATAAAACTCCATGCTTCTTACTTTTTAATTTTGTGCAGTCTTCTGTAACTCTTTATCGCTCATAATTTAATTTCGCCTGCTCGTATTTCTAATTCATTTTAAATTCTTGAAAAGCAAACCAACTTTAGCGCCATTGTTCTTACATTTCATGCTTTTATCATCAGAAACAAAATTGATTTGTTACAATTTATAAACATTAATATTTTTGCATGATTATTTTTTATTCTTGAACTTACAGGCATCGTTGATGCCACATGTAGGTTTAAGTAGATTATGGTGCGGTAGGCTATAATTACGCCATGGAATTGCAATGTACACAATCCCGTAGCAACTACACGCAAAACCTTCTTAAAATATTAATTACTTAAGGGGAGAGGACACTATTTTTTGGTAACAAATGAGTAGATTTAAAAAAAAAAATCTTTATTACACTCTGTGATATGTGTGGAATACATTGCACATTTTGTGGGTATTTGTGCCCTTATCGGATGTTGAAACACCATTTTTAAAGTTCTTGCGCTCTGGGTTTTTTAATCACATGCCCCTTTGATTGGTTTTTTCCGGTAACTTCATTTATTTGCTGCATTGCCAGACAAAAATGGATAATAATTCGGAATTATTAAAGGTACATGCATGGAATTTAGAATACATATTCTCGAGACTATTAGGAAACTTTTTTGTAACACAATTTTGCTAATTAATTTTATTTTTAAAATATGTCTGTCTGTTTGCAAGAAAGGAAATCAAAAAAGCGTTCTTAAATTTTAATTGTTTATTTTTAAAATGTAGGGACTGATATCAAAATTCTGTTACATACAGTTTGTAGAGCATGCCTGTAGAAGTAGAATGTAAAAAGGTGTTTGAATTTATCTTAAAAAATGGCTTAGATATATCGATTTTAGTAAAATCCTGCATTGGGTATTTTTTTTTCAAATCTGGGCCCTCAAATAATTTTTTTTTTCAAAATATTTATATTTGGTTGAGTTGCTGTAGCCATGAGCTCTCTACATACAAAAAAAAATTACACCAAATAGCAAAAAAATGTAAAAAAAAAAAATACCGTCCTCTCCCCTTAAAATAAATTATGCTTTTATATTTTTCATTGTAAAATATGATAGTGCAGTTTTAAGTTATTACATTTGCAATACAAAGAATTGCAGTTTTATATTCTTACTTAAAGAATTCCGTCGTAATGATAACTTATTTGTCAGTTGTAACAATTTTGCTCTCGGTCAGATTTGAAACCAGTGGATCCTGTATTTAATAGTAACAAATGTGACCGATATTAGAACACCGAAGACGACTATTAACAGAATTCAGAGGGATGAAATAAGACGTGAGAAAGTAAGGTTTTTATACGCTGTAATTAAGTGGGGGTGATATTTGTATTATAACAACTGTGTTGACGTCGATATCGTGACGGTTTATTGTTTAACAACTTGGTCCCTGGGGACCATACGCGTGTTCGCCTACACTTTGTAATGTGTGCGTGTGGATTTGAATACTCTGGTCATAGGTTCCTGACTGTTGCGCACCAGCAGTGCTGGAAATTACTGAAGCAATTTTACTACTTTTGTAACACGATACTGCAGGGCTTCGTAAAATCCGACTGTGCATGCGACTCTTGGTGAATAACAAAGCGGCTCGTTCATCCGAATGCAGCTGTATTCCCTAATAAATTATTTCAGTCTTTGTAAGAAAATTGTTGTAGAACACAAAATCGGTGATATAGTTGTCACAAATAGCGTGCTATTTCGCTCTAACTCTTTAATGAGAAGTGGGAATTCACGTTTTATCATATTAGGAAGTATAAAGCGAGCATTGCGGTGATTCGAGAATTTCGCGGAAAATGTGAGTTTAGCATCTCTAATGCAAGAAGTTGTTTCTTGATCACCACATAAGTATGAATTATAATTTTTTAACATCTTGTTCGATCATGCTGACATTCTATCTGTATATAGTCCGGGTCAGCTTACTTCATACCCTAAGTGTGAAACCTAACCATTTTCCCCCATTAATACATATGCTAGTGAATTGTGGTGATTTTCTAGTTTGCAGGTTGAATTTTCTTTTGCCAACTTCGTTTCGAATTTCGATACTGACAAATACTACAAATTGTAGTGATTTTGTAACTGGTATGTTGGCAGCTGAGACAAATATCGACAATATTTGTCGGCACTAGAGTTCCATGAAATTAAAATTGTACTGGATTTCTGAGCCGGTTACTGGAAGCTAATGAAATTTGAACATACTAATAATTAATTAATATCAGTATTAATATTAATACATAATAGTTATTTTATGTGTTGCGTTGTGGTTATAATTCAAGACTATAGTCAGGTAAGATTTCGGAGTTAGTACTAATAATTTCATGTGGTCAAAAAAAAATATATATATACATTTTTAGGTCAGGTCTCGTGAGTCAATTATTTAGTCAAACCAATGAATATCGTATTGCCAGACAAAATACTTGACATATTGATCCCTTTCCCGTGTAGTTTGCCTACGAAAATGTGTTACACATTATTGAATTATTTAGAATAACCTTCCAACATAAAGTACAGTAAGTAAATAAGTCAATTATTACGTAGGATCGTGTGATATCAGGTAACAGTTGGCAACACTGACAAGACGGTAATATTTGCTGTTTAGGAACTGTTCTTATGTGATCCTCACTATAGCCTCTGAATCCTGATACTATTTTATTTTAAAGCCCAATATAATTCTACACTTCAAAAAATGTCACTGCAATGAGGAAAAATGCTGAAAAAATTCTACAGTTTACAGTTAGGGCACAAATGCAGGTATATTATACTGTACTTCGGGTCTACGCACATACATCTTATATAATATTTTTTACCCTTAAAATATGTTTACTGTGACATTTCGAAAGCATATTCTACGGTGCCTTGGCGTTGAGTTGCTAGTCCCCATTTTCAAATAGTTGAAACACGCATTGCAATGATTGAATCGATCCTCGTGTGCTTCCTGTAACTCCCTAGAGATGCCAGGAGCTTGACAAGCACAGAAAAGAAGTGATCGATAACGATTCCACCTAGTGGCAAATTTGAAACTAAATATATGTATGAAGTATAGTATACTATACTCTAGGATCCTATTCATTTATCTAATGGTTTGTATACTAGTCTTTGAATCCAAGCCCCGAATCCGTACTTGTACACGATGGACATGTTTGCAGACTACTGATATAGCCTCAGTATATCAACAATTTATATCATTTCTAGTCGACAGTCGCGTTGTGGTCTCGCAGTTAAAGCAACTGTTTATATATCAAAATAAACCTCGTCTGTTGACCTGTATCGCTGAATTCTTTTTTTATTATGCATCTATTCGTAATCAATCTCATGTATACAATAGGCCTACGACATTTTTCATTTATTGTGATGAACAAAATTTATGTAATTTTAAAATACTAAATTCTAGAGAAATACCAGTGCAAAGTATAGTATCCTATGAAAAATACAACTATAATCTTTTCCATAGTGTGACGATTGTTATAGTCTGTTAAAGACATTGTGATGCTTGTATTTGTAATAATTGTAGCGCGGAGATAGTTTTAATGGCGATCATTCAAAGAGAAACATGTGCAAGAGACAAACTAGACGACCGTGAGAAAAGTTCTCACCTGTGTGTAATATTTTTTTTTTAACGTCAGACTTTACAATCTGAAAATCCTTGTTTAATCTGCGTAACGTTCTTTTATGAGTTCTCTTTCAATATTAAATACACCTACATCCCCCACTCTCTTCACAGTTCCTAGGTTCGAGCTGAGTAAGTGAGTTATTCTTATGAGTTATGACTTCTTCACTTTTCGGCTAACCACATTGTCATTTGTGTGGCTGTTGACAGGAAGATTTCCGAAAAAAAAAATCAGTACGGGAACCACATTGATGCTGTCATACTCCTTCATTTTCACAGTTTCCAATCCTCTCACTTAAGCAATCCCACATCAAAACTTCTTTAACCATATCAAAAACCTCCATGTTTCGCTACCACAAAAATCCTTTTCCATTTCTGTTATTTCATTCACTCTTCGTCTTTCAGATATTACCATTGCTGCTGCCCCCCGATTACGACGAATTCTACCGGGAGATTTGCAGTCCGTATCAAGATGAATGATTGTGAACTGTCCGAAACACAAAACTATTTTTATTTTAGGTTGGATATATTATATTCATTTTGTAGTATATACCTGTGACTAACAAGCAAACATTCTGATGTGGGTAGATAAAAAAGTTAAATTTTTTTCTTTCATCATGTTAATAATGTCAAAAGAAGTACTTATACAAATTTTGACCACTCGACCGCAATTACTAGGGCCGTAAAAAAATAAGTTTGCCAAGGGCCGTTAACAGAACGAAAACACAATGTCACTGGAAAAATTTATTGGAACAGACACATAAATTGTTGAGCTATTTTTCAACATATTCCCCACCGGAATTGAGACATGTGTCACGTCATGGAATCGACAGAGAGATGTAGACGGCTGTCAAACGCTGGTTCCGATCCCAGGCAGCTGACTTATACGACACAAGGATGCAAAAATTGATCCCATGGTATGACAAATGTCTCAATTCCAGTGGGAGATATGTTGACAATTAGCGCAACAATTGTATCTGTTTCAATAAATCTTTCCGTGCAATTGTGCTTTTTTTCTGTAAACGGCCCCAAGGAAAATCACTTTCTGGACGGCCTCGTAATTGCGGTCGAGTGGCCAAAATTTATGTAAGCACTTCTTTTGACATTATTAACATGGTGGAAGAAAAAAAATACGTTTTTTAATCTGCCCCTATCAGAATGTTTGCTCGTAAGATAATGAAGGAAAATGTATTTTTAATGTTACATAATACAAATCGTGTATAATTGTGGTATGAAGTCGTTAATTATTTGCATACTTATCACTTAATCAGTATTCTAACACCACATTAGGCCCATACACTGTCAAAGTCTAAAATCACTCCTAATACAGTATGAAACAACTTATAGATCTAAGTTATTCACTAGTAATGTTACTTGTTGATCATGTAGTGAACGTCGTTTGAGATAAAATGAGGAACATCACTTGTGTTGTTTTTATTGGGAATCGAACATCGAACCCTGGTCCATTGGGTTACTACTACTCGATCTACAATTGAAGACATGGCAACTAGCAACTGCATGAATGAATTAAAATGTCCGCTTGTGTCATTGTCGCACGCAGGCGCTGTTTGGGAACAAGGTAGGGGAGAAGAGGGCAGCTGTCTACTGGTATAGTACCATACATACCACGGGTAATCTTTGAATAATCTGGCAGTTTATAAGTGGGAGGAGTTCTTCTTGTTAGAGCAGTCTGAGTGACCACGCCTGTTTCTTCTACTCTTTCTCATCGATCGCTCTTCATGCTTCTTCCCCGTCTCATCCTCTCTTCGCCACTTCCCTCCCTCACTCAAACTCTTGAGATGCGACTCCTGAGCATTGCAGTGGTGCCCCGGCTACGTAACACCGGCAATTATTCATACAGTCGGGCTTTACCGCTGCTGATGTACGTGAGCGGGGGTGGGGGAATACATCACTGGAGGGTTTTGAGTTCGATCACCGCACCGTGTATGGGAACTTGCCAAAACTCAAGAGCTGACACAGGGGCGATCAAAATATGATTATCGACGGAAGGAATGCGAGAATCTGATCGTTTTATTTCAGCATAGTAGCATCAGGCAGGCAAGCTTTCTGCTTGGACGCGACGCTGTAGTTAGGATTGGGAAGTTAAGCGCAAAATTATGACGCGTAAAATATGAAATTTATTTCATAAATGTAAATGCAAAACTTGCTACAGTGAGCCTGCATTAAATAAAGAAAGTGTTAAATGATTGTTTCTCGAGTTCCCAGGCTACCAGCGTGCATTACTTGTGGTAATTCATTCGAGCTCTTTATATTAAGTCTTCATTTCTTCTAACCTTTGAAATGATAAGCGAACACCACACAGTGCTTCCGCGTGTTGCTTCGTCGCGCCGATACAGATCCCAGAGTTTACTAGTCATCAAAGGCTGCTGATGGTTTTCATCATTTTGTCATTGAGTTTTCCACGGTTCCCATTAGCATCTTTCGTTTTCATGGTGGAAGAAGATCTTTTCTACTTCTACTGAAGTGATTGGAGCAGACTAAAAACAACTTATTTCAGAAGGACTGTCTCTCTTTCAGAGATCGGGAAAAACCGACTGTGTGTTGTCTCAAAAAGAGGGGTGTGAGAAGGGATTAGAGACTTCAAAGTACGCGTGACTTGTGCGTGCAAGCGACAACAGTAAGGGGACCTGGAGGCTTGCTTTTAATACTTCCCTCATCCCCCTTCTTTCGCTGGTAAACCTCGAAGTGAGCTGAGCTCTGAGGGTTATACTCTTCAAACATCTTTCAGTGACATAAAAGATGGAATCGGTATGAGAGAAAAGTTTACGACTTCTTGGAAACGTATGTATTGCTGGAGAATAAGATTCTCAGCAAATATTTGTGTGATGTGAATATAATATGTTTTTAATTTGTACAACCGTTCTTTTTTGTTTTTTAATATAATTTATGTTCGGTTTATTTTAAATGCATTAAAAATATAGAAAATGTAGGCTACAGTAAGGACGTAAGAGGCTAAAAAAAAGGCATTTAACCTTAGAATAGGCAACGGGAGCTAAAATAGGCAAAAAAGGCAAAATAAAAATTGGACCTATCTTCCCCAAATGTGTGAAAACGTGTTTATCTCTACTAGGTCTTTCATACATACACTCAGTTTAAAAAAAGGCATTTTGCCTAACAAATAATCAGTGATTTTGAAGTTAATAAGATCCTGTATTGAAAATAAAAGTTAAAGACTACAGGACTACATGTCGCACGCAGGAAGACCTTTGCATAGTAAATATGACGAACTTGGTTTTATTCCCGTCAGGCCTTCTCTGCCCCTCTAATTTACTTCCCTGAAAATAATTTTATTACCCCGCGTAGAAAATCATGTAATGTATTATTTCTCTATGCAACGTAAATTATGTGTAATTTGCATAAAATATGGATCATGTAATTTACGCGGCCAACCATAGTTGTAGCTTTGTTATTTTGCTAAAGACTGCAATATTCGTACTGTAAGGAGAATGTCAAGCAATCCTGTGATGATTCGTCAGGCTAATGAAGATAAATTGCTTTTATCGTATCGCTGTTACCAATTTCCTTCATGCTAGATAGGCTCATACCGCTTCGTTAAATAACAGATGTGGGGTTGACACAAGGTTTAGCCTCCCTCTAAAACTACATAGGCCTAGCACATAATTAGCAGCAAATAAAAACTATGTTCTAAGCAGGATTCGAACCTATAACCGTGACATTTACTCATCCTTAAAGTAGTAGCCTACTGTAACCGTTGCGAACACCACTGCTGCTAATTAATACAAATTAAGAACAAATGCAGAATTTTTTTTAAGTATGAAAGGATTTCATGGCATGGAAAGTGCCGAGAGAAACAATTGAAGACCGTTAGTGGGGTAAATGAGAAGGCAGCAGGCAGCCAGAAACAAGACTAAGGAACTTTGTACAATAATAAAAAAATAATAATAGCGGAAGATGCTTGAGTAACTTCTATTGTTCAGCTACAAATGTAATTATGAAATCATTTTCCTTCGTCTTTGGGAACTTTCATAAGAACATTTACTATATTATCGACCTACATACCGAAAGTTGTTAATGCGTTATCTGAACTAAATTCCGGTATAAGACCGCATTTCTATTGCGTAAAAGATGAAATTCTATCAGCTCGCTATGCACCATGCTGTGAAGGTGTGTAATGAGCACGGAACGAGGCTTTTCAATGCTGAAATGTCTCTGGCGGGCGGTAATATGCTCATAATAGTCGTAACGCCAAAATGGTTCCTCTTTTGTAGGAGTATGAAAAAACAAGTCGATATACTCGATCTTAGAACGGGTTATTGCATTAGTAATGGAACGGGAGGGAGAAGAAACTTCGTTTTGTGTTGCATACAAAGCAGACACTGCGATGTAACCGGCGCGAGGTGTTGCATAAAACTTGTTAGCCGAATTAAAAGACGATCCATAGAGATTTGGAAACATATAACTGACCAAGTTTATAAATGTTTAACTATGTATGTATGTATGTATGTATGTATGTATGTATGTATGTATGTATGTATGTATGTATGTATGTATGTATAAAGGACAGATAATAATAATAATAATAATAATAATAATAATAATAATAATAATAATAATAATAATAATAATAATGGAAAGGAACTGGTCAGCCTACCTTATTTTCTCCTGGTTTAGTGCCTCATGACTGATGGTGTCACTTATGAGGTTCCAACCTGTCTTCGGACAGTTGACTAAACAACAATGATCTTTATTAAGTACAATGTGTACAACTTTAAGGAGCATCTTCTGCGGACCTCTGGAAAAAGAACTAAGGAAGGGACTAGTAGATTGCTTTGTGTGGAGTGTGACATCGTATGGGGCAGAAACATGAACATTACGACGAAATGAAGAGAAACGAATAGAAGCTTTTGAAATGTGGATATGGAGAAGAATGGAGCGTGTGAAGTGGACAGACAGAATAAGAAATGAAGTTGCGTTGGAAAGAGTGGATGAAGAAAGAATGATTCTGAAACTGATCAGTAGGCCTGAGAAATATATGCCGTTACACTACCAGTGCGCTTCGTGCGCCTCTAACTTTGAGTACGTCTCAGAGTTGGGGTGAGTTAACACAGTGTATTTCGTTCGTTTGAACTCATGCTTATCATCACGGCAAGTTAGTCCTCAGCATTTGGGTGGTTGAAAGCCACTCCTTTTGACTTCGAAACACAACTATCTGCTAAACAAAAATTAAAGACATCATTTTCTTTGGTAAAAAAAAATTGCACTAATCTAAAGAATTTATTTTCTGTCTGTAGAAAATACACCTAATATAATATTGGTAAGTACCTGCCGTTTTATTTCACTGTGTTAATATGATGGTGTATTACGATTTTGTTTTACATAATTTTTCATTTCATATATTGTTAACAAACCACATTTTCAAATTTTCAAAGGAGAATGATTGCCTGTTGCTAGAAAACACAGCCTTATATATAGGGAAACTTCGTTCCACTTCTGCAGAAACAATGAGAACATGTTTGAAATATTTTACACAAGCATTATTTATCTCAAAATCTGTATCATTATTACAAATTTCCTCATTTGAAATTAAGTCACAAATTTCGTCCTCGGCATCTTGCTGTCATTCTTCTTTACAGGACGTTGAATGTTGCCTGTTACGAATAACAGTATTCGGTCGTAATGTAACCGATCAACTAAAGTTCACTGCTGAACGAAACAGATTGAAATCCTCTAGAGTCTACCCCACCGAAATTACGTATCGGTACCTGAAGTCAGAGGCGCAATGTAACGGCATACAATTCTTAGCCCTACTGATCAGAAAAAGAAAAAGGAATTGGTAGGTTCACTGGCTGAGGAGAAACTGCCTATTGAAGGATGCACTGGAAGGAATGGTGAACGGGAGAAGAGTTCGGGGCAGATGAAGATATCAGATGATAGACGACATTAAGATATATGGATCATATGAGGAGACAAAGAGGAAGGCAGAAAATAGGAAAGATTGGAGAATGCTGGGCTTTGCAGTGAAATACCTGCTCTTGGGCAGAACACGTACGTATGTATGTATATGTAGCCTATGTATGTATGTATGTATGTATGCATGCATGCATGCATGCATGCATGCTATGTATGCACAACTTTTAGCAATTTGTTTACTTACTCTGGAGGCTTGGCTCAGGACCTTGCAGAGTGAGTGTGGAGTTATGATAATGGTGAGGGGAAACTGGAGAATCCCGTGAAAAATTCCTCGCGCCTGCTTTGTCCACAAATTCCTTCGTGATCCTAACGAGGATCGAACACGGGTCTCAACAGTGGAAGGCAGAGAAGCTGACTACTTGGTCACGGACGATTGATCGAATATTAGGCCTGCAAACTACGAAAAGTTCGATTAGGTTCGTGCATGTATGTATATACAGAACGATTTATAAGTGTAAAATTATTAGATGGGCAGGCCTATAATGTAGCGGTGAGTTCGGGACAGAAGAAGATATCAGATGATAGACGACATTAAGATATATGGATCATATGCGGAGACAAAGAGGAAAGCAGAAAATAGGAAAGAGTAGAGAAAGCTGGGTTTACAGTGAAAGATCTTGCCTTTGGGCAGAATATTATGAATGACTGTAACAGTACAGAAAGACTAAGACCCCCTCTGGTATATAACACTTTTTTTAAATGTTTTATTTCAGAGTAATGTCATAGTGAGTTATGGGTGACAAGCCAGATCACCGGACATGAACGCCCTGGGCTTGTATTTGTTGGGTCGTCTAACGCCACTAATGTAAAGTTAGCGCAGTGGATAGTTGGAGAATGTAAACAAACACGCAAGGTCACATGCTCTTTACCCCTCCGTGTTGTTGGCTCGTAGAGGGAGGAAACAGACTATGGCGTGATTACATTCTGAAGCTATCCATTGCGCTGTCTGTAGGCTACGTCACTGCCATTCCGGTCAGAGCAGAAGTGCAGCGACAAATTGAACGTAGCCTAGATGTTGAAACATATCTATTTCTGCAAGATCGAGAAAATCACTTCGATCACTTATTATTTATGTTGTAGTATTTGTAAACTTCTTGAGAGAAATTACTTTTAGTTTGTGTTGAGTTCGTTACTGCGTCTTTGCTACATAACTCTGAAGTAAGACACTTTAAGAAAAAAATGTTGTAGGGCGTTTTACCTCTCATTTTTTATTGCTGCATTACAATAACTTATGCATCACCCGGTATATAATCGAAGTCAGTGGTATATTTTTATTGCTATGCGAACTTTACGAATGAAATAAGCGGAATAAGACTGAGAAAATTGCATGTAATGTTCGATTAGGTTTATATTACTACTAGATGCTGAAATGTTATACTTATATGTGACTTTATCCATAAGAATAGACTATTGGAGTTCTCTAACACATATTTAAATGTCAGTGCACAGAATTCTGGTCTGAAAAGTCGTTAAGTTGCCAATAATTCATACACGCGCATGACTTGTTCGAACCGCAGGCAATTTTCAACATATCGTTCTTTCCGATGAATATTAGAAACTAGGAATTTCTATACCAGTCTTATATAATTGCGCTTGAAGTGTAAATTAAATAACAAAAAGAAAATGTCCTAAATTATATATATATTTTTTTAGGTTTCTTTTTTGCTGTTTGTTGCCTTGCGAGAGTTTTCTGCTACCTCCCTGAGGGCAAGAATACAGAATGACGAAAGAAACATAGATGCTTTCACTTCGACTCGTATAACAATTTCTCTGAAAGTCAAAACAAGCATTTTCATCATACGTACACATGTTGTACAGTGTGTGCTACAAACGTGAACCCAATCTGGTCTATTTCCGCGACTTAACAATCTGCGCTTCCTCAATATGTCTGTGAGAACTGCCCTGGCATTGTCTGCTTCAGCCAGTATTTCATTACAAGCATTTATCTACACCCATTTTGTTTTCTTTTATAACCATCATCATCATCAACAACACCATCATCATCACCACTACCACCACCACCATCATCATCATCATCATCATCATGTCCACACCTGTGGAGTAACGGTTAGCGCGTCTAGCCGCGAAACCAGGTGGCCCGGTTTCGATTCCCGGTCGGGGCAAGTTACCTAGTTGAGGTTTTTTCTGGGGTTTTCCCTCAACCCAATATGAGCAAATGCTGGGTAACTTTCGGTGTTGGACTCCGGACTCATTTCACCGGCATTATCACCTTCATCTCATTCAGACGCTAAAAAACCTAAGCCGTTGATAAAGCGTCGTAAAATAACCTACTAAAATAAAAAAATAAATCATCATCATCATCATATCAATGAAGGACTGAATCTTTTAGCTTGTACCTGATTCCTATACTATGAATTAGTAGCGAGGCTCGTCGGTCAAATGATCATCATGGCGCAAGGCCAACGTAAGACGTCACAGGATTAATTCCAAATAAAAGTCAACTTACTCAGCTGGTGAGGGGAGATAAATCGCACCATGCTCCTCAGAATCGAATGGGTGATCAGAAGATTTATAAGGTAAGTATATCTCTTTAACACCACGCACGCACCACACTTCGATCGTCTTTCACCCCCGAAAAAAGACCCGGTACTCATTTTGATAGACTGAGTGAACCTCGGGGCCGTTATGGAAATTTTGACAATGGAAAAAATCTCGCCTGCACTCGAGACTGAACCCGGGACCTGCCAATCTCTAGCCAGTTACTCACTGAAAATGGTATCACTTGGTTTAGACTGCCACCGGGTGTTTGCCCACTTGCAGTGTACACATACATACATACATACATACTTACATACATACATACATACATACATACATACATACATACATACATACATACATACATACAGTCCACACCTGTGGAGTAACGGTCAGCGCGTCTGGCTGCGAAACCAGGTGGCCCGGGTTCGAATCCCGGTCGGGACAAGTTACCTGGTTGAGGTTTTTTCCGGGGTTTTCCCTCAACCCAATAGGCCTACGAGCAAACGCTGGGTAACTTTCGATACTGGACCCCGGACTCATTTCACCGGCATTATCACCTTCATTTCATCCAGACGCTAAATAACCTAGATGTTTATACAGCGTCGTAAAATAACCCAATAAAATAAAAATACATACATACATATATACATACATAGTTATTACTGTTATTGATTGCTATTATCTGTGTTATAGTTTTAACATTTGGGGACATAGCCTACCTTACATTGAGAATCCATTGCTGTAACTTTTCCCTGAGATTGTCAATCCTTGTTACATAGTTTAGTTAGGATATGAGTTTTTTTTTCTTTCTTCTTCTCTTATGCTTTTTTTCCTCCTCTTTTGTCCCATAAGTCGGCCTGGTTGGCACAGTTGGTATAGGGCTGGCCTTCTATGCCAGAGTTTGCGGGTTCGATCCCGGGCCAGGTCGATGACATTTAAGTGTGCTTAAATGTAACAGGCTCATGTCAGTAGATTTACTGGCATGTAAAATAACTCCTGCGAGACAAACTTCCGGCACACCGGCGACGCTGATATAGGCCTAACCTCGGCAGTTGCGAGCGTCGTTAAATAAAATATAAGATTAACATTTGTCCCATAAACTTTTACTCGTCGTCGTCGTCGTCGTCGTCGTCATCATCATCATCATCATCATCATCATCATCATCATCATCATCATCATCATATCATAATCGTGTCTTGAAGTGAAAAATTTATGTTCGAGGAAAAAGAAGAATTGTTTTTTGTAAGTTTTAACATGAACAATTTCCTGTGACGTCACTCGTGGTACCATGAAAATAAATGTTCAGATGGATATATGTCAAGATACACCTGCTATGGGTCAACGCTATGCCTCCACCGAAGACAACAAGAGACATAAAATTGACAACTGACGTTCATCCCGCAGGCGAGATTAGAACCAAGGCCATGGCTTTCACGCAATGTTAAAGCTGATGTTAACCGTTACGTTACACCAGAGCCAGCCAGTGTATACAGAATTTCGTAGCAACCTGTACGTTGGTGGGGTAGGTACGTGTTATTAAATTATGGCCGTAGACGGTAGTTTCTCTCTATACCTTCCTGTTGTTTTTTTTTGTAATCTATTCCCCTCTCAGCATCTTCCTCCTTCCCTACTATCCCTCCCTCTTCTCGTCAACTGGCCCCACTTCTACTACATGGTAACCGCAGATCACATCCTTCTTGAGGTCCAGAGGAGATGAGTGAGAGAGAGTGTGCCTGTGGGGCCCCTCCCTCGAGAGCTGCTGCTTAGCATAATGGTGACGTTTAGACCGGTATGTCACGCTAGCTGTCACGAGGGGGTCACGCCTCTCCTAGGAATGCGGCTCACCTTGGCATCATCATGTGACCCATGACCTCTTCCAAGCAACCTAACAATACCGAGTACGCGGATAATGGTCTAGACAGAATGAAGACTCCCAAAACTATATCCGACTTCTCGACAGAAGCGGTTTTATAGTTCACAGGAAAGACTGGAGGTCATTACAGACGTAAACAAAGTCCTTGTCTGCGGTGGCACCAAATTGGAATTGAGAGTGAAATAATTGCTTAACGTGACACGGAACAGCCAAAATGTAGAACTCAAGTTGCAGGACAAGTTGAAAGGAAATGGAGACCCAGGGCAAAGTAGGAAGCTAAACAGGCTTGTAACGAAGGTGATAAAGATGATTATGGCCAAAATGAAGACTGTAACGACAACGGCGAGGACTGTGGTTGGATGGTGATGATGATGATGATGATGATGATGATGATGATGATGATTATCTTCTTCTTCTTACTCGTGTTTTAGGATAAAGCCTGTATTTTCCAACTTTGCTGTCTTAATCCGACGTTGGTGTCCAGCTTTCCTTCCACCGTTTAGGGGGTCGTCCCAAAGGACTTGGGGTGTCCAACTTTTCTTTCATTGCGATTTTCGGGAGTCGGTCTTCCGTCATCCTTAATATATGGTCCCGCCATCATTTTCTTCTAGTCTTGATTCATTTTGTCACATCCTGCACTCCACATTTTACCCTAATCTCATCATTCGTCTGTCTGTCATATAATGTAACGCCAGATATACTTAGCAATGTCCTCATTTCTGTTGTTATCATTTTTGCAGTTTTTCTGTTTCTGCTCTAGTTTCCGTTGCATATGTTAATACTGGCCTTATACACATTTTATACATATATTCTGATCTTGCTTTCTATGTTCATATATTTATTTTTCCAAATTACATCTCTTAGATATCCTGATATTATGTTTGCTTTAGTATTCTGTTTTCTTACTTCTTCCTCCAAATTTTTATTGCTTGTTATTTTTGTTCCTAAGTAACTGAAACTCATTACTTGTTCTATGGATGTATCATATACTGCAAGTTTACATCTGAGTGGCTGCCTTGAGATAGTCTGTAATTTTGTTTTATTTTCCGATAACATGGTGATATCGGATTATGATGATGATGATTAGTATTATTATTACTACTACTACTACTAGATCTCGGAAGTTGATGATCTAAAAATCACAGAAAAATTACCCATAAAATACCTTAATTGAAAGTATGACATTATGGAATGGAATGGAATTTAAGTGAGGGGACACGAATGGTTCAGCACTGAGACCTGTTGAGATCTATTGCGCTAACCCTCGATATGGAATGAGTTCGTGCCATAGATCCCCTACGCGCACCAACCCAACCACATGACTCCCTAACGACCGGTCCCTACAGCCAACAGAAATCCTTCCTGCTTCGGCAACTTCCCCCAAGGCCCCCCTGTCGGTCCGAGACGACACTCCTCCCCCGAGTAGGTCCGCCTCGGGTGCTCGTTGCAGAAGCCATCCAACGTCGCTTAGCTATATTCCACGGAGGCAGGTCGAGAGAGCCAGTAGTTCCGGGAGGCAGCCGGCTAGAGTGATCTGAAAAACCAGAAACGGGATGATGAGGAAAGGCTGATGGGGGAGGAAAGGAAGTGGCGAAGATGAGTGGAGTTCCAATCGCCTGATAAAGTTACCTGATATTCATCCATAGGAGTGAGGGAAAAACCCCGAAAAAACCTCACCCAGGCAACTCATCCTGACCGGGAATCGAACTCGGGATCGCTGGGTTCGGAAAGTATGGCATTAAAATATAAAAAAATGAATATAATAATAATAATAATAATAATAATAATAATAATAATCAATGTTTCCGAAATTACGTAAATACACATTTAAATATTAGGAGGAACTGCAATTCCGAGACATACTTCTTATTCAGCATTGCAGTAAAGAGCCATCGTCATTCGTAGGATCTCGGGTTTGAAAGATTGCCGGTTGCTTTACTTTCGGAATTTTTACATCCTCACTTGAGATATGCAACATGTTGACTGTGGTCACTGCGGCTGCAGCATTTGTTCTGCTGCATTGAATTGGAGGAATCACATAACACACGTGATCAGGATGCAACCTCCAGTAGGATCACTTTTCATATTGACTGACTTAAAAATTGACAAAATAAAAATGATTCAAGTTTTACTTCTCGTTTTAGTTCATGCAGTAAATCCTTTAAAACTTAAAAAATATAGGTTATGTTCTTGTTGCTGTGTGTGTGTCAAAGCTGATACGAGCACGTAATAAATAAGAGTAAAAAGAATAAAAAAAATATATCAGGTACTAAGTCTTGCAAACGCGAAATGAAAGTGAATTGGACTAATAAAAAATATGTAATTAAGAGTCCTCTCTCGTAACTTTACCATGTAGTTCTGTGAAGTACTGGCATAATATAATCTGATACATCGCCCTACTTTATAATTTACCCTATTATTTAGAAAAAGTGGCAATTAAGTGACGGATTTAATATAATCCCTTATTTTCACCTGAAGCAGGTGCTGAAATAGAATACTCGTATGTTGACTGGCAAGGCCAAGCAGTACGGTTTGTTACATTTAACAAATAACCCGCAATGAACAAGATACTCTGGACTGGAGGACGAAAGTGAGAGCGCCGTATAAATAAACCTTACCGCACGTACAACGACAAAAAGCTGTAAAATACAACAACAATAAACTGTTGCATGTGATGCAACAAGTGTTTACAAGGGGAAAAAACTGCAAGCACTATAACAATTTGTTAATAGCGTTATTATTTCGAAGGTGTGTTACATTGTACTGTTTTTGTATTAATGTGGTTTTGATTAGTTGAGTTGTGGGCAGTTAGAACAGAAAAGAGGTTTTCAAAGAGTACTCTCAGTTTTCCAGTCCATCTTCCTTTTTCTGAGAACTTTATTATCAGTTCATGTAAGTGTAACATTTGCAATTCATACTTAACTGTATATTGTTCTCACGCTTTGTTATTTCATCTGTCTATTCAGTTCGTACTGTTGTCTCTATATGTCACTTTTCCTGTCTTCGAAATTCGTCGTGAGTTCCTACTATTCTGTCTCTGTTACTTTACCTGTCTCTGCAATTCATCCTTCTTTCAATTGAAGGGTTCAGAACCATAGTGGGCCAAGCGCCATTTATTAAAAACGGAGAAGGCAAGGGTTAAAGTTAAGTGAATACCATAGTTTAATGAAGATTGACATATTATTTAGTTTTAATGTGTGTACTTTATATTACTTGCTACATGTTTCCATTGAATTATGGTAATAACTTCATTTTAACTCTTGTTTTCTACGGTTTTTGTAAATGGCGCTTGGCCCACTATGGTTTGAACCCTTCAATTACTGCTGTTGTCTTTGTCTCTGCTTTATCTATCTCTGCAGTTCAATCTTCAGTTCCTATTGTTCTATCTTTCTTCGTTGCTTTCTCTGTCTGCAATTCATACTACTGTTCTTTGTCTCGCTTTATACATCTCTTCAATTCTTCTTTCAATTCCTACCGTTCACTCCCTCTCTTCGTTGCTTTACCTTATCTTTATCTTCCACGTCTTTATCTTTTTCTTTGACTTTTCTTCCCCTTGTTATTTCTCCTTCTCTTTCTCATTTTTAGCTTTTTCTTTATCTCTTTATCTTTCCTTTTCGTAATGCTTTATCTTTCCTTTTTCTCTAATCCTTCCTTTTTCTGTTCGTCTTTTAATGCCTTTTATATTTTTCTTTGACCCAGCATCGTACTCTTTTTTACGTTTAAATCTTTACCTTTTAATGTCTGTCTTCCCTTTTACTTTTCTTCTCTATCTCTCTTCTCTCTTTCTTCTTACCTTTCCTTACTGAATGTATCCATAATGGCAAAGTTTAAACTATCAACCATTTAAATCAAAGTTCTGTAGGCTTATGTTCTGATGTTTAAACTGTCAACCATTAAAAAAAAGTTCTTTAGGCCTATGTTCTGATGTTTAAACTACCAACCATTAAAAACAAAGTTCTGTAGGCCTATGTTCTGATGTTTAAACTACCAACCATTAAAAACAAAGTTCTGTAGGCCTATGTTCTGATGTTTAAACTGTCAACCAATAAAAACAAAGTTCTTTAGGCCTATATTCTGATGTTTAAACTACCAACCATTAAAAACAAAGTTCTTTAGGCCTATATTCTGATGTTTAAACTACCAACCATTAAAAACAAAGTTCTGTAGGCCTATATTCTGATGTTTAAACTGTCAACCATTAAAAACAAAGTTCTTTAGGCCTATGTTCTGATGTTTAAACTACCAACCATTAAAAACAAAGTTCTTTATGTTCTGATGATTTCTGAATCTTTCTACCGGAGGAATTTCATTCTCACAACTTTTCTGACATATTTTCTATGAGTTTTACTGTTCGAGTCGTAGAACGGTCGACCAGCTTGGACTAGCCAAGCATAACGGAGAAAGTAGAGTGTACGACTATCTTATGCCTTGATCTGCTACAACCTGAGAGTGGGACCTGTAAGTAGTCCCTAAACGTTGAAAAAATTGAAACTTACACGGTTAAAACTAAAATCTTCCTCCGTAGTCCATATGCCACTATATCTAAAAATATTAAAATTTCAGCAAAATGTGACAGCAGAAAATGGACGAATGTAAATTATTATGGAAAAATGTGTGATGTCAAGGTAGACGTAAGTTTTCTTGAAAAAACCAATGCAATCGTCGTCTTTGTCCATAAAAGAATTCCATTTAGTCTCGACTGTGACTTTTTGTTAAAATATTTTTATTTTCTGAAGTGTGGAATTTAGACGAAGTCTGCGTAAAGAAAATACTTCCTTCTCAGGCTTCATTGAATTTAACTCGCACACATACCAGCTCTGTCTGCAACTTATGTCGATTGCAATGTTTTCCTACATGTCACTATAGCAACCACTTTATAAATAATATGACAGGCCTGTGTGCTCTGTTAGAACAATTGTGGTGATGAAATGAATGATCTGATAATTTTGCTTATTGTATAGGGATGCGAATAAAAGGGTTTGATACCCTGGAAGACAATTCTCTACGTAATCCATTTGCTTCGAGTGTTATCTTATTACAAGATCTCCCCTGCCTTGTAAATAGCTCTATGTACTGTATCATCATCATCGCAATCTTTTTGGTGGGAAAAGTAAGCATGTTGTAACTAATTACTCCGTATGTATGTATGCCCGCCTGACCCTAGAAATGTAAGCTATTATTGTTTCGCGTTACATGATACATGTGAAGATTTTATAGAAGGAAAGCCGTCAACCTTCTATTAGTGTTGTAATAATATAAAACACGAAGTTATGAAAAGAACTTTGCTTAATGTCATGCTTTGAGATGGACATGGAATTTTTGCAAAACATTATACATGAACTACCTTCAACCGACGGATTCTTACAGAGGTCAATAACTTTTTCTCACACTTCTAATGTCGGAAAGAAGGAATTGTCATCGTCCGTGTTTTCCTTTCTTAAAGTCTGTTGAAAAAAACTTGCACATCCAGGTTATTCTTACTGTAATATTGTTGATTCTGCAAGTGCTTTTCTTGCATGTTGAAAGGCGACAACAAACATGCCTCCGATTTCGTTTTAAAGGACATTACTCGATGACACTGCGTAATATGTTTTTAACACTTGTGTTAAAATATTACAATCTTCAACCGTTAAAATGTTCCTAGTTTTGTGTGTCCGTGAACTCAAGAAGACAATATTAATTTCAGTTTATACTGTCCTCCGTCTTATCTAAAACAATTTCGTTAAGGGAATATGGTTGTTTAAAAGAATAAAAAAGTATATAACCCCTTGCATTCCATGAAGGCACTTAGCGTAGGGGGCATACGCTTACTTAATTTCAGCACTAGAATGAGATGGTGTGGTCGGCAGCATGCTCCGACCGCCTTTTTTACCATCGGAAATGACCTGTTACTCAATTTAATATGAGGCTCAGTGAGTTCTTCAACTTCGACAACGGGAAAATCCCGTCACCACCTGAGAACGAACCTCTGACCTTCAAGTCCGAAGCCATTTGCTCTGCCAACTGAGCTATCTTTTTATACCTTGTCGTGATTATCTGTGTGTGATCTGTGATTCTACTTAGAAAACACTTCTCGATAATTTATACAAATTTATCTGGCCGTTGCTAAAAAATGATTTGCAAAATGTTATAATTTTATTTGTATCTAAAACGAATATATGTATAGTGTTACCAAATTTGGAATCATTTACAAAGCAGCAATGAATTTATAGTTTAACATAGCTCACGCCGTGAGAGTAGTAAAGCTGTGGGTGGAACCCGTGTCGTAGGTTTACGGCACTTTAAAGATACCTGCCCCTAATGTAGGGCTGTAGACGAAACTTATAAGTGGAGCCCGGATGTTTAGACATTTATAATACTTAAAATAATCTTTTTATCACTTCATATGTTTTTCGTGCAACAAACGTTGCTATTCGTTGCACATTACCATCAGTCATATATTTAGATTTTTTCATGTTAAACTTATTCTTATGTTATATAGAACAGTTTTCATCACAGAAAAATCGTTACACTTCAACTGACGTAACTGAAGCATGTTTGAAGCAAGCTAGTGCACATAGACTTATGTCTACCACAACACTGTAGTGTTACCTGTTATTATTTGACGTGTTTTATTTCTTTAAGTTAAATATATTTTCTATAGGCCATTTTGAGCATAAAATGTCATATGAACATGTGTCCGATTATCATTAGTTTGAAAGTTATTCGTAAAACTCCAAATGTCATACTGTGAATCAGGCTTTGGAGTTGCTTGCATCGTAATACAAAGATTGGTACGTAAACTAAACGTAACTAAAATTGGGTTGAGCTTTGACGTGAAGTACGGGGGAGAAGGGGAAGATAGGTATGGTGATTATCAGCTGCGCTTATCAGGAACAGTCTTGATGAGGTACGGAACGCTAAGCACCTTTCACATCCGTGCGACATTGTAGTGGAAGGAGGGATATTTGAAAATCTGCTTGCAAATTGAAGTGTTTTTATTTTAAGATTAATGCAGATTAATACAATATTTCTGTGTATATTTCTGGCATGAACCTACAAGTTATTGAGATTTTCATCAGGTCAGTCTAATTATAAGAATTGTAATCGAGGAGAGACTGTACTGCAACAGGACATGTTGTCTGTGCTTTATTTTTTCCAGTGGTAATATTTGTAAGTTTACCTATGCTTTGCCGCGTCTTTGACTAGCGTGCTATGCATACAGGCGGCCCGGGTTCGACCCCCGGTCAGGTCTAGTGGAATTTGTGGACAACGAAGTTGCTGAGGGTTTTTTCTCGGGGTACTCCCTCTCATTCCACTAATATCCACTTCCCCTCATCATCTGTAATAATAAAAATTGGCTGGATTGATGTCTCAGGGTAGTACAGGTTTCCGATGCTGATTTAGGTTCTAAGGTATTGGAACTTCGGACTTTGGGTTCGAGCTCGTCAGTAGCTGATGGGACCTTACCTGCAGGGCAGAGGAGGGCCCGCCTGTCGGTGTCGGATTCATGAATGCCACCCAGGTCATCAGTCGGATGTACGACGTACAATGGGCCTAGTCGGTTAAAGTGTAAGGATCTATCCCGCATCCATTACTCGTGAAATCAATAAATCGTCAAATTCTGCTGTAGGAGGCATCCTATGAATGTTATGAAATGATAAGTTCTAAAAATCAGTTAATAATATGCAGTTCATGAAAA
This sequence comes from Periplaneta americana, assembly GCF_040183065.1. Classification (NCBI taxonomy): domain Eukaryota; kingdom Metazoa; phylum Arthropoda; class Insecta; order Blattodea; family Blattidae; genus Periplaneta; species Periplaneta americana. The sequence continues at coordinate 95,194,116 of NC_091131.1, read as the reverse complement.
ATAAATCTCAAATATTTCAACACAAACATAATGGTGCATAATTTGACGGAGATATGCAAGAATGGACCAAGCAACGATTTGAAAAAATGAGATATTTGTCTGGGTAATTTAACTCAGAAAAAATCAAGACTACGATATCTGCACTCCGCTGCCATTTATAAGCAAAATTCGTTGTTGCATAAAAATCATTCATTTTACTTTGCAATGTTAAATGAACTGCAGGTCTGTTATTAAAAATCGGTTAGTCTTTTTTATTATTATTTGTGCTATTTTTTGCAGTAGTATGAATGTTACAATACTACTTACATAAAATATTTAATAAATAACCAAATTTACTTCAGTGTTGAATTAAAAAAAAAAAACTTTTTTGTCGGCTGGTCTCCTGTTGCGTAATTCTGTCCAATTATGCTTTGGCCTAATATAGAATTAATTTGTCATCTGATGTAACGTTTCCCTTCTCTTTATATCTAGTATAAATTTAGATGCTGGATCAGTTTTACAGCGATTATTATTCAAAATCACAATATCTATATCCGTTTAATAAATTTCTTTATTCGGAGATGGAAATAAATTTCTTTCGATGAAGAAAATAAATCTTATCCTATTGGTGAAAGACCACAGAATGCTATCATTCTTACTCTGTGGATATTTTGAAATAATAAAAACTATTTCATGAGCATAAAAACTCCAGGCTTTACGAAACATTATTGTAATTCCGCGTTGCAATGTTATTCTGAATTCCATTAAGCCAAGTGAGCCAAGTGCTCGTCCGCCCTTGCCTCGGGGCAGAAACAAATCTCATATTGAAATAAGAAAGCAGAGCTACATAGCTCTTACGCAGATTATAGGCTGTGTGCCGAAAAGAAAGGAACATGTAGAATTCTGCATGGTTGTTACACTGACACCTTACTCTGATCACTGGTTCAACTTGGGGTAATCGCTTTGTGTCTTGATTTTATTTTCTTGAAATCAGTCGCAAGAAATTGTTTTCCAATAACCTATGTTTATGGTAGGATAAAAAGTTTTCTGTGCAGGCTTCATGATCAATGTGTAGAAACCGTGTATCATATTTCGACCACATTCTTTTATTTGAAATGTGAGTCGCGTTCCAACATTTGTTCAAACCAAACATTTACGTTCAGATGAGAAATAACACAACTATGTCTCGTTTTGTAGCTGAGGATATTCTGTAGCAATTCAGATATTACGACATGTCATTTAAGTCTGAACCTATCGAACACACAATAAAATATAATTATAGCGACATGTTAAGTGGTTTGCAAGTTTTGTCTTGAATACGTCTTTGTTCGAGGTACTATTGATGAGAAAATGTCACATCTTTAGCCTAACACGAAGTGCAAGAAGTCTCCGCTAGATGTTGCACATGCCAAAGCCAACTGGCCAAACTGTACTCGTGCTGCCATCTGTCGAGTTTTCAAATTTGAGAAGGGACATTTTCCGTATCGTTATTTAGGCAACTATCCGAAGACAGATCTGAACCTAAATAACCAAAAATCAAATATGAGAAATATATTAAATAATAGAAAACTATATCATTAATAATGAAATATAAGAATAAAATGCGAAACAAAAATATAAATTAAATTTAACCTGAAGCAAATATTTATGAAATGTTGTCAGATTTGGACATATTTACGGATTACCGAGAAACTATGCCTAGAGTAAATGGATACTTAGGCGAAACAGATGCATACATAATACATACATAACTGTACAAAGTAAATATAAGCTTCACATCATTCACATACAGATGGATAAATAACTAACAATATTCACGGGATATTTTCATGTGCTTACATACAGTATAACAGTTTATTAATGAGTGGTACAAAAGCATTTCTTTTCTTGTACTCTTAATAGTAGATTCTGTTTAATGTATTGTTGTTATTATTATTATTATTATTATTATTATTATTATTATTATTATTATTATTATTACTACTACTACTACTACTACTACTTGTATTATTATTATTATTATTATTATTATTATTATTATTATTATTATTATTATTATTATTATTATTATTATTATTGGATGATTGACTATTATTCATAGAGTAAGTTATTTGTATATATTAGACTGTGGTTGTACCAGGCCGAATTATATTTCTGATTGTTTCATTACATACTACAAATGGTATTAAAATTAGTGGATTTCCTTGTGTAACAAGATGGACAAATATATTGTTGTGTATTATTAATTCATTCAAATAGTATAATTCATAAAGTATAGCTAATGTTAGTCTTGTTCCTTTACATAAAATCGTCGATAATCTATATCGATCTATCTGCATCAAGGTTTACTTTTACAACCTTTTAATAGACCCATACTATTTCACCCAGTTTTCTTAGTGTTATATTTTCGACAGTCTGTAGAAGATTTAAAAGTATTTATGTCTTAATACTTCCATAGTTTTATCAATATCTTTCACTTTTTCAAATAAACTAATTTTTTATTTCTTTATTCTATTGGTAAATACGTACTGGACTTAAATAGGTAGACCTAGTGATATCATGTCATCAGATATACTTTAATCGCCTGTCTGGTTATCTGTCGCAATTACATTTTATGTTTCATACATGAAAATTTAATGATTTCTAATCTTCCAATTTCTTAAATCATTTCCGCTCCCCTGGCAGTATAATCTGGACAGAAGGACAGTGATGAATTCAGACATTAATTTTATGGCGGAGTGGGGTTGGAACTTGATTGCAGGGAGGGCCATGACCAATGCTTACACCCTTTTATAACTTATAGCTTTAGAGTGTAATGCATAATAAACTTTCCCCAATGGATTTAATTTTTAGCTCCCCCACTCCTACACTGCGTTACCCCCTTAAATTCATCAAAGACAGAGGGATGAAGTGTTGTCCCTCTTTTTCAGTTTGGCAGGCCTTTATTACTATTTCAATTTAGTATTATTTTGAACTTTCATAGTGTTCAATGTAAGTTAGTGCAAGATTTTTTGGATGTTTGCGTCGTTGTTATAGATGTAAAGAGATTCAACGTTTCGGAGATTATCGGTTTCATCAAGAGGGAAAGGGGGAACCTATCTGTTGGAGAACTACCATGGCTATTCTTCTGCTATTGTAAGCTCCATAGCGTTGCGTTTTTCCCCCTTCTGTTAAGGCAAATGTCAGGTAGTCCCATTGCGAATCTTCGAACTGTTGTCGTCAGATACCATTTCGCTATCAACAATTCCATCAATAAGCACAGCTGAACATTCAGACTGCGGTACTTGAAGCAGTGAAAAATATTAATCTTTAGGTATTCGCGAAATACGACTAGATAAAAAGTCACGGTCTTATAGCCATATTTCTCTGAATCAATATGTCTTTTTTTTCTCTTGGTTGATACTGCAGCACTAATTTAGATTTTTGTTTCGGTTTTTGTTACTTTCTGCTGAAATCTAGATTATGCAGAACGTTTGCCACAAAACAGGTTCCTCTCATGTATGTGCCGCTGGTTCTTTACTATTAGCCTATAGATCGAACGCGATTACCGAGAAATAATACAGGCTGAAGAAACATCAATGTTAGAGTATTAGTACACAGCTGACTTCCATTCAGTGCAGTTCATTTTATTCCGTGACAATACAGTACATAGAACAGCGAATATTCATTTACGATATGTTCATTACGAAGAAATCATAGAAAAGTGTCGTGCTATATTTCCAGCAGTCGACAGTTCCAGTAGTTACTGTAATGGTAAGTCAATAAATTACATCTGTAATGTAATGTTTAAGTTACGAAACTTTATTGCCAAATACTGACACGCTGATGGGGACTGGGTACTCATGGGTAGTCTGAACGTAGGCCTATGGCTGTTGTGTATGAGTGAAGAAATGTTTGCTATTATCTTCAGCTTTTGAATCTATAAATTTACAATTTTTACAGCATTCACACAATATTAGCAGGTATATTTATGGTTTTTAGATTATCTTTCTACATCATATACTTGATTTATATAAAAATGTTTAAATCTGAAAAATGTTCATCAAATTTAAGTTAAAAACCTGACTATTTTAGTAACATTTTCTCAGAAACTACTGGGGCTAGGAGGCTGAAATTTTGCACACTACTATTTCATATAGTAATGAAGAAGCATGACCACTTTTATATATGTATAAAAATTATTATGGATTTTACAGCCATGAAAGTATGAAAAATATATGAAAAATTTTAAATATATATATTTTTTTTGGATGGAAAATAATTTTTTCTGTTGAACAAATATTCATAATGTGATGAAAATGATGGTAAATAGTCAACTGCGTTGGGAATTGCTTGAGATTTTTTGGAACATGTAATGCAAACTTTTTCTCACATACAAGTTCTTAAAATACAATCTTTTTAATTTAAATCTAATTATTATTTTTCAAATGATGAAGGATCGGTAGAGTGGAGAATACGTATATCATATTACAGCGATGTACCGAAGTACATATGATATTTCCATAGGCCTACAGTAATTCTGCGTTATCATATAATGAAGGGTCGGTGGAGCGGAGATAAGCGTATATAATCACTTAGAGATTTGAGACAGCTCTCAAGCTCTCATTCCGTCGGATCGCGGCCACTTAGTCACTCGTAATGAGTGCACCTCTGCACATTAGTGTGTTGGACATTGTGCATGAGGGTTGGCCACTAAAGGGAAACTAAGAGGTGGAGCTTAAACTGAGAGGATTCAATCCGGTGTGGCTTAGTAGATAGAGCGTCAGCACATAGAGTTGAAAACCCGGGTTCGAATCCCGGTGCCGGAGAGAATTTTTCTCAACTCCACCGATCCTTCATCATATGATAACGCAGAATTCCTGCATGGAAATATATGTACTTCGGTACATCGCTATAATTATTTTTCAGGTTTACAATTTCTTTCATAAAATATTTGATATAGGGGAGAGTCGGGTAGTATCGGACATCGGGTAATATCGGTCAGTGAGTTTCTTTCATCTACCACACGATGATAGTACCTGATTGACATGGTTACGTTTCTGTGATGTCGCATACAGAAACGTAACCATGTCATTCAAGTACTATCATATGGTGGTAGATGAAAGAAATGCACTGTCCGATACTACCCGATGTCCGATACTACCCGACTCTCCCCTACGAATATAATCTAAAACCAAAATATATCTGCTAATATTGTGTGTATGCAGAAAAAACTGTAAATTGATAGATTCAAAAGTTGAAGAGAACAGCAAAATTTCTTCACTCATACACAACAGCCATACACTCCCCATAATCAATGCTAAGCTGACTGTTACTTGTCCGTGTCAGTTTTCGAAAGGCGCTCTACTAAACAAAACTTATTTCCAGGCGTACACCCGTTATTTCATCTATTGAAAATGCTGTCAGGTAATTTAAAATTGTATTATTTTCTGCGGCGTTCACTCGTGTACGAGCCTTCACGCCTCGCAGAAATTTCCAGTTCCACACGATGTTAGTAGTATAATTGTGTGTGTTATAATTTTTAATGCTAAAGAGCTTATTTTTTATTTCAGTTGTGTCTTAATGGTCTGTTCTTTCTTTGGTGCTTCCCTCTTTGTGTAATTTGTATAACCAGTTTAAAAGTTGAGTAATAATTGCTGCCAGTGGCGCATGTGGAAGCGAGAGAATATGCTGCACATGTTCTTATAACATTGAGTCTGAATTAAACTCAAAGCAAAACCAGACGTTGGAAGCTTTTCTATACTCTGAAACAGCGTCTGTGGAAAACATCACTCTGTTTGATGATTTTCTACGGTCGTCTTTCTATCCTTTTGGATGACTTGGTAAATATTTTGTAATGACAGTTTTATGATTAATGGCTACTTGTGGCGCCAGGAAATACACTGGCGGTCACTAATTAATACTCCAGAACACAAAACGCTTGAGTGAAAAACTATTTTAACTTTGCCTTGAAAATTAACGAAAGTTGAGTACAGAAGAACGCAGTTAGTAGATTATGACGCTGAAAAAAGTAATAATAAACGAACTTATCAGAAAAAAGGGATGGAGTAAAAAGAAGTGATGGAACATCCTTCCGTGAAGAAATTGTTAATTTTCGTTTTAGTCGTAACTTGTTTTTAGATGGCTTGTGTTGACTAAACTGGTCCGATGTTGCAAGGTTTCGTTTTTTTCTGCTTGCCTTCAATTAGCGTCGATTAAAACCAATATGGGATAATCGTGCACTTTCAGTTACCATACGGAATGTAACCAACTTGCAGAGCTGGTAATGGGCATTACATCCATTCATGGGAAACTTTCGAAATGAACTCTAATGTAATATCTGGTTGAGTTTTGTGGGATAAAAAATTATCGCTTTTTTGTTTTACAGACTCCATATTAAACTTAACTGACATGCCCGTCATTTTCGCTTCAGCTACTTCATATTGCATGATGTAAAATTATTTGATAGCACCTTTTTAGAAGGGAGCCGATTTGGCACTGTAGAGCGACATTGTACGGAAGAGGAGAACCTCTGTTCAAGTCCAGGCGAAGGGAGGACGTTTCGACTAGTCACAGCATCCATAACAGGGACACATCCATCCAGGCGTCTACGAATTTTAGTACAGGATCTTGACTATTCGTGATAGGGCAGTGGTTTGAGTCCCAACAAAGGTCATCGTGTAGCTGTTAGATTGTAATAAATCGCGTATGTATTGAATAATTACATTAATAATTATTATCATCTTATCATCACCATCAAAATAATTATACTTTAAAGTCTATTGATTTACATTGATAGTTTTATATTTTATACGAGTTTTTAGACTTTCACTGTGACTGTGATCAGAATTTATAATTAATTCAGATTTGGATTTGTAAGCGATGAAAATAATTACAAATATTATAATAAATAGAGACCGGAACTTTGGCAGAATGCTTTATTAAATGTGTTAAATCTTTCTTCATTTTGAAAGTAAATCTGTACGAATTATAGGCCTACCTTTGTGACTGAAACGTCACGGTTTTATGTTGCCCTTTTCTGCCTCTTTTAATATAAATCCCTAATTTACAAAGTAAATGCTTTTTTATGCCTTTATTTGATTATTTATCTATTATTTATTAATGTATTATTAAAAATTGCCTACAGGTAGTCTATATTTTAATTTATTTCTACAACCGCTGCAATGAAAGTGACTTCACCTAATGTATATTATTATCTTTCAGTCAGTTCATATTCTCTTTGCAACAGTGAGTGCTGCCGTGCATAAATGTACACTATAACAGTAAGCAATAATCGCTTGTGTTCGCGTAGGCTTCCGCGGCTGGTGTACATGGTGTGTGGATAAGCTTCAGGGCTTCTACCGCGTTGTCTTGGTGTTATTGGCTGACGTTTCGACCGCTGTGTTGTGGCCATCTTCAGAGCAGTTGTTGGATAAGGAAATAACAACTGCTTTGAAGATGGCCACAACACAGCGGTCCAAACGTCAGCCAATAACACCAAGACAACGCGGTAGAAGCCCTGAAGCTTATCCACACACCAATAATCGCTTGTGTTTATTTGACAAGGCAAGAATGAGTGCGGGTCTAACGTTATTTTAACGGTTATTTTTCTTTCGGTTTTCATTGCGACGTTGTTGTAGCTAGCTAAATATTTCATATCGCAACATCAGTACAACCAAACACAAAAGTGCACTTTCCAAGGCTACTGGGAAGAAAATTTCTTTGCTTCCAACAGTAATTATTGCAACATCGAGTCGAAAATCTCAATTTGCATTCGACTTATGTAAAGCTTTGCTTGCTGCCGAAATTCCTTTGTGGAAAGTGCAAGGTTTTTATAATTGCCTTTTATTGCATATTTTAGCTATTTACAATGCCTTTTTTGCCTGCCTATTTTAGCCATTTATGATGCCTTTTTGCTTGCCTATTTTAATGATTCATAATGCCTAAACTTCCGGTCTCTGATAATAAAATATGACATAAAAACACAATACAATAATAACAAAAATATAGTAATATAATAAACAATAACAATAACAATAATAATAATAATAATAATAATAATAATAATATCCTCTGATTGAGGTTCTGACTGATATGTACCTCTATTATATCAGGCAGTACATCTCGCTTGACGATCGTTCAGTGGCTTGAAATTTGTGGTTTTTAGATAAAATTTACACGAAAACCGTCCATGCTATTGAAATACCGTATGCCTGAGACATAAATGATACTTTATTAGATTTCCTATCGAAGTGGGCAAAAAACACGTTCCTACTCGCATTAGTTACCGAATAAGAGGGTGTTAAACATTTGAAAAAAAAAAACTATGAACTTTCCTCTAATGTGGTATTACCACAGTATAGTATATACAATCACGAAGCTCAATACGTAGCAATTATGCATCCATAGATAGTTGCTAACTACTAGGATCGCTAGTATCGCCTCATTACAGACAATGCGAAATAGTACCGGCACAGTCTATTGTTCCTAGTACCCTCACAACTCAAGCTTCGTGACCGTGTATACTAGACTGTGGTATTACAGTATTTTTGTTACATACAATATGAGGTATTCGCTCTGAAAATCTGCAAGCTTATTTCACTTTCACTCTGTATAAAACCGATACTTTATCTGTTCGGCTAGGTATCAGTGTTATCTAGAAACATACTATTGTACGGAAAATGTGGATTTCATATATTGATCAATTTCTGCTAATCTGAAGAATTTTTTTTTTTTTACTTTTAACAATGCAACATTATGTATGGAATAAATAATAGGATTTCTAAACTTATTAATGTTACTAATCATGAATTTTAAGGGAAAAAAAATAGAAAATATGAAATACTACTTTTCTCACCGACGACGAAACGGCCATCTGTCAGTGAAATATCGTAATTGTCTGAGTATGTTTCCCTCTATCGAGAAGAATGAGCATCAGAGGTAACTGTTGAAAAACGGAGACGATTCACAAAAAATGTTTCACCAAATAACGTTTCACTTCATTGAATTTCCTTTATTATTATTATTATTATTATTATTATTATTATTATTATTATTATTATTATTATTATTTATAAAACAGTTATATTACCAGTTCTGTATGCTTGTGAAACTTGGACTCTCACTTTGAGAGAGGAACAGAGATTAAGAGTGTTTGAGAATAAGGTTCTTAGGAAAATATTTAGGACTAAGAGGGATGAAGTTACAGGAGAATGGAGAAAGTTACCCAACGCAGAACTGCACGCATTGTATTCTTCTCCTGACATAATTAGGAACATTAGATCCAGACGTTTGAGATGGGCAGGGCATGTAGCACGTATGGGCGAATCCAGAAATGCATATAGAGTGTTAGTTGGGAGGCCGGAGGGAAAAAGACCTTTGGGGAGGCCGAGACGTAGAAGAGAGGATAATATTAAAATGGATTTGAGGGAGGTGGGATATGATAGAGACTGGATTAATCTTGCACAGGATAGGGACCGATGGCGGGCTTATGTGAGGGCGGCAATGGACCTGCGGGTTCCTTAAAAGCCATTTGTAAGTAAGTATTATTATTTATTACTCTTTTGATAGATAAATACCTAGGTAGAATAGCTTTTAGAATCTTTATAAATACCCACATAGATTTTCTATTCCGTTCCTAGATATTTTTTTAAATTCTTTCTGTTCTAGTTTATGATGAATCTTTATGTACTAATGTATGTATGTATGTATGTATGTATGTAGTGAAAGAGTGGAAGAGAAGGCCTTATGGCCGTAACTCTGTCAGGCAAAATGAAACTACTACTACTGCTACTACTACTACTACTACTACTACTACTACTACTACTACTACTACTACGTAGTGGAAGAGAAGGCCTTATGGTCTTAACTCTGCCAGGCAAAATAAAACTACTACTCTACTATGTATGTATGTATGTATGTATGTATGTATGTATGTATGTATGTATGTATGCATGCATGCATATTAATGAGTATAGGAGAACGGATATAAAAGTTGAAATCAAAACTCATTTATCTGCAGTGTAACTTCGAACCTAGGAATGGAAACGCATGAACATCTTATTTTTAGCATGTGGTAATTAATAATTGTTGTGTTATATATATACTGTATTTGTAGAGTAGCAACACTCCTTCATGCTGTGGTATTTATTGAGTGAGCGATGTACAATTTCGTAAGTAACTTTATGAATTCTAAGAAGGCACAAGTTTAAGGTTCGAGAGATATTTTAAGTACAGAATGCTGTAGGTAAAGGGGGAGGAAGAAAGAAGCGACTGTGCAAAAGAAATGTGAGCAGCAAAATGTGGAAAAGGAACTCCAGCTGGCAAGTAAATGCACAGTTTCGCGGTCCGCCATCTCATCACAGCCGCCACGTTTGAGAAGAAATAATCTTACGTAGTACATGTTTCCGGTATTATTCACACTTCTCAGTCTGCGGCCGTGAAATGCTGCGGTCACTTTGTGGTTCACTGTTATGTATTGTGATTTTCCTTCGTTTAGCGTAGAGATGACTACAATACTGAAACGTGAATTTATTTGCAAATAGATTACATAGTTTCAAGGCGTTGTTCTTCAGACTTCTCCTTTGGAAATAGTTGTAAATGAATGTCGAATGTCCTCCGAATATTAGTGAGTACTTCTTTATTACAAAGTAAACACAGAACCATGAAGTGACGTTACGTTGAAATTATCAGCCATATGGAACTAACTTCAACTTGCTAATCATCTCGCTCATCAGAACGGCTCAAGTTATAGGTTAACTTAGTATTAATTCAGGGATGTAGTCTATTTTTTGGAGCAGGAGGACAGACGCTACCATGTCTCTTGCTTAGCCCTTAGAAATGATAACTCTTCTTTTCCTCGAGCCACACAATTCTCGCATATTTACAAACTCTGTTTATTATAGGAACTTAATCAATTTGATGTGAAACGCACATATTCGAGGTACAAGAGAGAAAAGTTGTAACGTTTTGTCATGAAAGGTTTACTCTTGAAATTACTCGTGGTACCGTGGAAACTGAAGTGTAAGATGAACTTCGTGCCTTGTGATTTTCCACACAATAGTCGTGAAAATATGGGGTATATGGGTTATGTATATGCATAAATATCAAAACACACTACATTGTTGGAGAAAGTAATTGAGACGTTCTCTGGCACAAAAGCTTAACTACAAAATCCTGAATTTAAGATACAGAGCATCAAACATTTTAGATTTGGTGTGACAGCATTACGCGGAACGAAATTCAAATGTTTTATAGGGTGCTATGTTTGCTGGAGAGATCATATTTTGTCAGGAGTGATATGTGTTACTAAGGATTCAATATATGCTGGAAACGGAAAAACGAAATAACATACGTTAAGTTGTTATTTCGGAGAACGCCTCAGTTACATAGGTATTGTATTTCATTACATACTGTAGTTCGAGTGTAGACATGTCATTTAATCATTTGGATTTCCTTAAATCTCCTGTCAATTTATTTCAATAGCGGTTACTTGATTCTGCGTAATACACCCAGACGTCACCATCTAGGAGTGACAGGCCAAATCTGTAGCTCTTTTTGGCTCCACTTTAGCTTTGCTTGCGATGCACCATGGGAGGCTTAAAATATTTCATTTATATTTTAGTATTTGTACTTTTTTTTAAATAATTTTTCAATTTAAGTACTAGTAATTTTTCCAAATTTGGAAACAGTGGAATGTGTTATTTCGTATTTTGGATCATATTTTTCATTTTATTAACACATAAGTTATTTTTATTAAGACTTGAATGTAAAAAAAGTTTTCATTGTGTGTTCCCAATAAGTAAAAAAGAAATGTTTTTGGTGTGTGTTTCCAATAAAGTTAAACGCATGACAATGTCGACCGCTTTATTAATGTTTATGACGATCTCACATTGTTATCGACCATAATAAAACCATTAGGATTTAAATAATTCTTCCTTGCCCGTATTCCATTGTTAATCGATTTTGTATCTATAAGTAACTTCTTTGTCAACGCAGTCAGTGAACAAACACTTGCATTTAGTTGCTAAACATTTCCAGTATGTGTGTGCAAAGAGAGGGCCCTTAACTTGTTATGAGCCCCGACTTGACGAGCTTGGTTCATAGATGTCGCTAGTGCCGAAAGTGTAGACCACTTAGTTCATCAGAAACTATGCAGAGTGCACCACAGGCGATGGGCCTATATTACTCTCTCAGTGAAATACGATGATGATGATGATGATGATTTTTTGGGATGTCATAAGGGAATCTAAGTACCCGGAGAAAACCCCTGTGCTGCCTGCACTACGGACTTGTCCAACATAAGGTTTAAATTCACCGACTGGGATTTGAACCCGGTCCCATGGCTTGTAAGTCAAACGTGCTAGTACTAACTCACCGTGATTGTCTTCATTGTAACTTAAATGATCAATTGAAAACATTTTTGGTCATCAATATTTGGACTGTATTCACAAAATGTTTACTTTAGCGTAGTATTGCCTTAGATTTGGCAAAAATATACTTGTATTCGTATAATAGCTGTTATTTGATGTTTTCCTAATATTAAAATGAAGATATTTAAGAAATGTTAATCGATGAGAAGGGCATAGAAGAGCAGTAGATTTGATAGGGTATAATAAAGAAAAAATTCTGAGCATGCCAAGAAGTTATTACAATTGAAAGCCTTGTGTGTGTATCATTATATTTAGAATTAAACTTGATATATGAGACCCATTTCAGGGATCAACAAGCATAGGCCATTTGAACCGGTTCTCTTACAACGAAACAGTATTTATCTACACTTGGATTCGTTTACCAAGTGTTACATGTTTGTAATATTTCCTTTTTTGCTTAAATTACTGTCAGATTAAATCTGGATTTAAAGTTGGAAATGATTATAACACAGGTTACCCAAATGTTATTTCCATTTCAACTATCAGTATGAAACGTATTCTTTTCCTACTGAAATGAAGGTGATTAACATGACCTCTAATGGTACACGATACAAATTACTTTCCCACAGGAAAGGCACAAAAAAGTCTCCTTATTTCTAATTTAGTATGGCTCCCACGGTGTTAGTTATTTTCAACCCTTTTTTGTGCACGTTTCCATTGTAACTGAATCTTCTTCACAGTCAAGATTTTTGTCTCCAGGGAAACCAGAAATGATATGTATATCTTAAAAAAAAGAGAAGAAGGTATAATGTTAACTCCTATAAACCATTACATAGGTTTTTAAACCTATGTTTAACTGAAATCCGGTTTCTCCGCGGCGTATATATTTTGGTTCTTGTACCTATACGAGTTCATGCTGTGCATTTCCTTTCTCATGAGTAAGGAGGTGACGTGAAGGCCTCCAGTAATTGGACGTAATCAGGAATATACGCAAATCTGCAACTCCAGCTTATGATCAAGAGAAAGTGTTCTTCTTAAGAGATAGTTCTCTTTTAATAAAGTGTGCTGTTCATTGACTTCTTTTGGCGCATATCGTATGAGTTACAGCCGTTAATGTTATGTGCGTGTGAAATACAGAGGTAACAAGTGAATACAGAGGGAAACAAGTGATGATAATATCATCATCATCATCATCATCATCATCATCATAATTCTCAAGGTTATGCATCCTGTGCCGTTTTCGTCCTAATTTCTGTTCGGATTACGAGCCAAATTATGCACTGTTAGCTGGACTCCTTGGTTATGTAATTAACCTAACGCAAGGCCTCCGTCAAGGCAACACAAAACTATTGCTGTTCGAGTGAGATAAATCTCGAATATATTTCAGAAACATACGTAATTTTAATGGAGATAAATCTCCACTGCAGGTGAGCAAATCTCCTCCAGAAGAAGGTAAACAGTAAGGGAAATAAATCTCTATTTAGACCTCTACTGGGGTGAGGTAAATTCCCACAGGTGGGGGATTTGATTACCTGGTTGGGGTTTTCCGAGGTTTTCCCCAACCAAAAGGCAAATACAGGGTATTCTTTTGGCGAATCCTCGGACCTCACCTCATCATTGTAGAAAATTACTACACTGTAAAACTGTAAAAATTGTAAAATATTGTAAAAATTTGTAAAAATTGTAATTATAATATTGTAAAATTTTGACTTGTTCAACATCTTAAAGCTTCATTGCTCATGTAAGAACTATGGAAGATAATGAATGAATGAATGAATGAATGAATGAATGAATGAATGAATGAAACCGAATATATACTGTATATACTGAAAGGAGATAAATATTAGCTCCAGGAAATAACTTCATTACGGGAGGAAGAAAAATCTCTACTGCAGGGAGATTAATCTCCATTGAAGGGAGATAAATCGTAATCTTTACCGCACGAAGATGGATCTCCACTGAACGGATGCAAATTATATATGGTAAATACTACTGAGGTGAGAAAATGGAGTCAGGTAAATCGTAAAACTCAACTAAAGCGAGATGAATCTCCATGAAAGTGGGGTAAACCGTAAGCCTGGAGATAAATCTCCACTGCAGGTGAGGTAAATCTCCTCCAGAGGAAGGTAAAGAGTAAGGGAGATAATCTCTATTTAAATTAAATCTCTACTGGGGTGAGGTAAATTCCCATAGGTGGGATAGAAACCGAGAATATATACTGAAAGGAGATAAATATAATTAAATCTCCACTGAAGAGAGATAAATCGTAATCTTCACCGCGCGGAGATGGATCTCCACTGAACGGATGCAAATTATATATGGTAAATGTCTACTGAGGTGACAAAACGGAGTGAGCTAAAGTGAGATGAATCTCCATGAAAGTGAGATAAACCGTAAATCTACTGAAGTGATATAAATCTCCACTGGAGTGAGTTAAATCGTAAACTTTTGCTGAAGTGAGGTAAAGCTCAATTGGAGTGACGTAAATAGTCTTCTACTGGAGTGAGATAAATTTCCACTGAAGTAAGGTAAATCGTAAATCTCTGCTGAAGTGAGGTAGAATTGTAAATCTCTGCTGAAGTGAGATGAATCGTAAAGAAGTGAGATAAATCTTCAATGGAGCAAGGTGAATCGTAAATCTCTACTGAAGAGAGATAAATCTCCACTGAAATACAATGAATCTACATTGGAGTGGGGGTGAATCGTAAATCTCTACTGAAGAGAGATAAATCTCCACTGAAATACAATGAATCTACATTGGAGTGGGGGTGAATCGTAAATTTCTACTGAAGTGAGAGAATTTCCACTGCTGGAGCGAATTGTAAATTTCTGCTGAAGTGAGATAAATCTTCACTGGAGTGAAGTGAATAGTGAAACTATACTGAAGTGACAAAAATCTTCATTTGTGTGAGGTGATAAACCTCCATTGGATTGGGATGAATCGTAAATATCTGCTGAAACGAGAGAAATTTCCTCTGGGGTGAAGTGAATCTTAAGTCTCTGCTGAATTGAAATAGATCTCCACTAGAGTGAGGTAAATCGTAATACTTTACTGAAGTGAGATAGATCTCGACTGGAGTAAGATGAATCGTGAATGTTTACTGAAGTGAGCTAAATCTCCACTAGAGTGAGGTGAATCGTAAATCTTTGCTGTAGGAAGATCTCTTGGATGCGACAATTTTTTTTATTGTGTTCAATGTCTGTTAGATGAAAAAAAAAATATTGGAGAGAGGCAATTATTACTGGAAGGGAAAGAATTTATACTTGACTAAATTTCTTTTCTTTACAGGTGGTAGAGGGGATAAATATGAGACGAATATGAATTAAGGTTAGTTCTTTATTTTACAGAGGAAGCGCCCCAAAGGCTTGCACTTGCAGCCTGAGGCTTATTGTGCTTATCACTTCTATTCTGTGAATAATTTTGTCGCCGAACGGCCGCACTATTGTACAAATACAGCACGCTGAACTTAACCCGAGCTGTGGTTATGTTCACAATGACATTTTGAATTAATGATGGCGAAATGAGTCCCGAGGTCTAACACCGTATGTTACTCATCAATTGAGGACCGTTTTTGCAAAACTTGCTAACTGCAAAATTGAGATTTTGATGGATTCGTTAACATAAGGCAGGCCTCTACATGATGTTCAAAGCGTCTTAGTAAAATTGGGTTATTTCACTTCATTGTAGTGTGTCAAAGTGTGATCTTTTTTTTTTTTTTCAAAACTTGCTTTCTGCTATAGGTGATAGTTACAGCAAAACTTGCTTACTATAGTGTTTTGTCTCTCCTGTAAAATTTAGTTTTTTTCAGTTAGCAAGTTTTGCAAAAACGGTCCCCAGTTGTGCTACAAGTGGTTGAAGGAAAACCTCGGGAAAAACTCCAACCAGGATTTGAACCCACGCCCGCTCGTTTCACGTTCAGACATGTTAATCTTTACTCTGCAGAGGTGGACTAAGGATAGGTCTTGCGAAAACTTAGACCTGTGACAAGTATTGTAAAGTACAGTCCTATGGGATGAATAAGAATATAAATAGGTCTAATATAAATTAGGTGATTGTGTACACCAATAGATAATGCACACCAGAAGCTTTTCAAAATTTCGTGATGATAAGCAAAATGAAAAGGAAACTTATGTTTGATGTAGTTATTGGAATAGGGCGTCGACATTAGCTTTGCAAGCCTGCAGAAGGGTGACGCCCCTTGTGAAATAGCCTATATCTGTTGAAATAATAACACTAAACATCTGCTAAAATTGACCATCATCTGGCCGGAATCTGATCCAGGTATCCCCCATCCATCGGAATACGAAAATGAATGTATTATTTACATAGTTGTGGTTTTATTATTGTGCCGGCCCGACTGGATCTGGAATCCCGAACGGTTTGCCTGAGTGTCTGTGATGACAGAGAGGGGTACTGTGGTGATGTCTGATCATATTAGGGACTAGGTCGTGACGGAATGCTAGCCTGTCTTTTTTTTATTTCCTGCACCATGTCTCGTCATTCTTTTCCGCTGCTTGGAGGAAGTGGACAACACTGCAAGGTTCTTGGGAATCCACAGAATAGGAATTGTTCGTATAAGGGATTTGTTTTCAAGGTGTCAGTGACCCGAATGGGTTTTGATGAAAAGCATCGAGAATTGAATTACGTAGATTCTAAATTCCAACGACTCAGAATGTCTCAGGTGAAAGAGGGAGTTGGATTCATCGGTAATGCTCCGTTCTCTTTGTCCTAAGTTAGCTGCTGATGTCTCTGCAAACATGCAGTTCAGTTACCTTTCAGTAGGCCTACATATTGTAGAATAATGGCTTGTACAAGGAGATCTTCCGACGTATTGTATTTTCTTACTTTAATATTATATTTTATCATAACAGTTGGGTTGCATTCATACAGTTTTTGTTGTTCAGTCTATCTTAAATGAGAAACAATTTGTAATTAATTGTGTTTTATTTAATATAGATTGAATAATAAGTACTTTTTAATTGAATAATCAATACTTTTCGAATGCTACCCAATTGCTATATTTAATATTATTCTAATTTGTTTTAACCCTGTCATTATGTTCACACTTATTGCTCCAATCTATTTCACGGTTCAAGGCACGCTATATGAATAAAATAAACATGTACAGCTATGCATGAGTAATACATTACATAAGCTAAATACTTGAGTTAATTATATAAGTACATAGCCTGTATATGTACACGTGTATACTTACATCTAGCCGCGTATGTATATACATTGTACATACATATTACCGTGTATTCGTGTATGTATACACAATATACTGTAAATTATAAATGCACATATATGTTATTCTACTGAAGGTTCACGGGTTCAAATCCTAAAAACAATAAACCTCATTCGCATGGTTTCCTTCGGAAGGAAAGTAGAGGAGCTATGTCCGTGTCGTAGGTTTACGGCACACGAAAGCTGATCTCGAATGAGAGGGCCCCGGACAAAATTGATCGGTTATCACCTGCATAAACTACTAAAACTTGGAAAGTAGTACAAGAGAGTTCACATGATTGGTTAAAGTGCGTGGCCGTTATGTTACACTTTCTACTTGAGCATGCAATCACATACATACATACATACATACAATCGGCCTCGGTAGCGTAGTCGGTATAGCGTTGGCCTTCTGTGCTCGAGGTTGCGGGTTCGATGGCATTTAAGTATGCTTAAATGTGACAGGCTCATGTCAGTAGATTTACTGGCATGTAAAAGAACTCTTGCAGGATAAAATTCCGCGCACCAGCGACGCTGATATAACCTCTGTAGTTGCGAGCGTCGTTAAATAAACCATAATCTACTTTTAATTTTAATTTACATACATACATACATACATACATACATACATACATACATACATACATACATACATACATACATACATACATACATACATACATACATACATACTCTAATCACACACGTACCGGTATTGATTATGTCTCGATCTGTATGACGTTAAAAATTGAGGGGAACCGGTTACGATGGCCAGCAATGGGAATATCCATTGTCAAATGTGTGTACTTTGTTTTGTGTATTCTATGTGTTATCTTTGTGTCCTGCTAAGCTGTGATTTGGAAGTATTGGTTATGGATGTGCAGTATTAGTTACGACACTTTTCTCTTTCTTATTACTGGTCATGAAGCCCACAGGATGGCGAGGTGTTAAGGCTCCCTTCCACCTGTACAGACGATCGGCATGAAAGGCAGTAGTGATGTTAATCCTCCGTACTCGCCGCCTTAACTGCCAATGGAATATCTATGGTAATCATTTCTGTTAGAGGCTGAGTAAACCCTAGGGCCCTAGTGCAGCCTAATACATAAATGAAGAAAATGTGGGACTTCGTAGGGAATCGAAGCCGCGACCTTTCATCTTGCAGTGTTACGGATTACGACACTTACCAGATCTTTTCTTACAGAAAACATTTTCATTGCCTTTTAAGCACAATAGTAATAATAATAGTAGTAGTAGTGATAGGAAGAATACTGTTCCTGTATTAAAGTAACTGCGTATAATTCCAACTAGAATCGAGCTCGTGGTCGCCCAATATTAAACCTTATATTATTCCGCCTTTAACGTGAGGAATTTAACACAATATTTAATACAGTATTAAGCAGTCTGGCACAGATAATGACTTTATTTTCTGTGTGTTCTGCATTTTGAATTTCAGCATAGCAATAAGGAGTCATTTAATTATACCACGAATTGTTCATGTGATTCAGATTGCTTTTTCACTATTGTATGGTCATCCACTGTGGTACAGATTGACCATGAAGTCTTATCCGTAGGCAGAAACATCCATTCTTTTCCCATTCCTTTCCTCTTTCTTTTTTTTTTTCTTTTTTACTTTTTCTCCTTTTCCTTGTTTTAATTTCCATTTTCTTCCTCAGCTTTTCTTCATTTTTTGCATACTTTCCCTCCCCCATTTTCTTCTTGTCTTCTCTTTTTCTCTTCTAATTTTTATTTATTTTCCCCCTTCCTCTTATTGTTCTACGTTTTCCTCCTTTCCCTATCTTCTGCTTTTTGTCTTTTCCATACTCTTCCTTTTACCATCCTTTTCCTTACATTTTCTTTTTTTCCTCTGTCGTCATCTTCACTTTCTTTATATCTGTGGAAACACCGGAGCACGCAACGAGTCATAGTGGAGCGCTCCGCTCCGTTTAGTCTCTTGTCTGACAAAGCTGCTTTATTTCTTATCATTTTCTTACCTCATTTTTTCTTGAAATTCTTCGCTTCCTTGTATACATGTCTTCTCCACCTTGTATTCCCATTTCTTAATCACCTTTTCCTTTTCTCTCAATTTTCTCGTTTTCTCCTTTTCTTCCTCTTCTCTTATCCCCGTTTCTTTCCTAATGTTCTTCTCTTTGCATTTTTCTTCTTATGCTCACTGTTCTTTATATTTTCCCTTCGTCTTTTCCTCATCTCTTATTTTTCCTTTTCTTCATGCTTTTCTTTATGCTCATATCTTTTGTTTCTCTTCTCTTTTTCTCTTCCCGCCACTCGTCTCTTCCTTTTGTGCTCCTCTTCTCTATGTGTCCAGACTTTATGGCCACCTTGTAGGT
The DNA here is from genome assembly GCF_040183065.1 of Periplaneta americana. Classification (NCBI taxonomy): domain Eukaryota; kingdom Metazoa; phylum Arthropoda; class Insecta; order Blattodea; family Blattidae; genus Periplaneta; species Periplaneta americana. The sequence goes on along the minus strand of NC_091131.1, from coordinate 95,174,215 downwards.
AAACGATGATAATAAACTAAGCTAAAACCTCAGTTACAACGGGAAGAAAATTTATGTAATCCTTATAAACCATACGAGTGTAGAAATTTCAGGTCACGTGCTTGGATTTCTAAATATGGTAATAATATAAAAATGACTTACGACTTAAAGCATGACATCACTCGACTTGAAGCTGCCTACGTTTCCGCGGATACTAAAACTCTTGATTACTTGACGTTTTTCTCGCTAAATTCAAAGCTGCAACGTCACGATTTTGTGAAATACACTAAAGGACAAAAGTGCCAGTTGTCTCTGTAATTGATGGATTTAGACTGCATAGAACACGTCCATTCATTAAAGAGGTCTTGTTCCTTCTTTTTTTTTATCTAGTATTTTCATAAATTTGACTGACCAGTAGTTAACATTTGAACTTATGCTGCCTAATGGGGCTACAGTTTTACATAATTTCGCAATGAATTATTGTTAACACTGACTCTTTTGACATTAAATGTTGCTTTTTTTAACACAAGAAACTGTGGCGGAATTGAAGTGTACAGTAAAAGCAAATTAACTATTTATACGATTTCCAAGAAATCTGCAGACGTAGTTCTCTCATTAGTTGTCTTGAGAGAGTGACATTTTCTTTATTTTTGGACCTGTTTTAGACACAAAGGTTTCGTTGATAGTAAATATTTCATTACGTAATAAGACAACAAGATTCACCGTCATCTGAAATAGACGATATTGAAGAACTGAAAACTGGCCTCGTCTTGTCGTATTATCTTCCTCGTCTTTTCTTCTCACCTTGCATCTCAACTACCCAACTAAATAATAATAATAATAATAATAATAATAATAATAATAATAATAATAATAATAATAATAATAAAAATAATTTATGAGCTTATTGTAGTACAATGGTTTTCCTACAACCCATTAGAATTCTGTTTCTGCATAAGTTCCTATCTTCCACATAAAGTCCTCCTGGACGGGAAGTAAAACTGGAGGTCCGTGTCGTAGATTTACGGCACGTATAAGAAACCGATATTCCTAGTAGAGAGCTCCGATAAAATTTAATGGCTGTTTCTCCCTGTTTCAACCTCTTGAGTTGAAAGCATATTAAATAAAATACTGGTGGTGATGGATGACATCGTGTCAAGTGATTGATGTTAGCATTGAGTGTATAAGAATTGAAAGTTGTACACTCGTAATTTTAAAATTAGAAATCCTTGCAATTAAAGTGAATCAAATTTGGAGTGCAGAAACTGAGGTTATGACAATACGTTTGAATCCAAGTTAATATTTACTGAGGTTGGATCATAATGTTACAAATATAGGAATACAAAATAATTGGAAAGAGAAGACATTATTATTATTATTATTATTATTATTATTATTATTATTATTAAAATAAAATAAAATTGTAATTTTGGTCTAGTTTCGATGATGATTGTGATAATGATAATGATTGATGATTATCATCATCATCATCATCATCATCACCATCATCATCAATGTAATAATTGTAGGCTATTAGTAATGTGAGCTTTAAGCCGTTAGTCGATGGAGTCCTGTAATTCACCTTAGGTAGTGAGATTTCTTACTCTTGTGCCAGCATGACATAAAAATATCTCTTTAAGCTTGCAATTTCAGGCCCGAAACTCGTAAGGCAGAGGGACATGTGGAATGTTAGAAGGACTAAGCCGGCTCTGTAGCGACTTTCGTACGCACAGCACATCTATTCTCATCCTTACCATTGTCATCAGCTGATAATCTGGACATGGAGAATCTATTCTGCTCATTCAGACTGAAAAAAAAAATGTGTGGAAGATGAGAGTAGGAACTTCTGCTGAAAGTGTAGGAAGTTCTGTAAACAAAAAAATATGTTTTTCAAGTATTGATTTAAGATGTCACCAGTGTGACGAAGCGAATTTCTCGTTGTGGTATAACGACAAAACGCCTTACACATTTCTCACTACACACTCACACTGCACAGTTTCGGTGTTGCAAGTATGTCTAAAAAGAAAGTACTGTTTATCCATTAGTACATTCATTCATTCGTTCATTCATTCGTTCATTCATTCATTCACTCATTCATTCGTTCATTCATTCCATTCCATTCATCCATCCATTCATCCATCCATCCATCCATCCATTCAACATTTATTTATTCATTCATCCATCCATACATCCATCCATTCAACATTTATTTATTGATTCATACATCCATTCGTTCATTCATTCCATTCCATTCATCCATACATCCATCCATCTATCCATCCATTCATTCATTCAACATTTATTTATTCATTCATCCATCCATACAACATTTATTTATTCATTCATACATCCATACATTCATTCGTTCATTCATTCATCCACTCATCCATCCATCCATTCAAACATTTATTTATTCATTCATACATCCATACATTCATTCGTTCATTCATTCATCCCCTCATCCATTCATCCATTCATTCATCCATCCATCCAAACATCCATCCATTCATTCATTCAACATTTATTTATTCATTCATCCATCCATCCATTCAACATTTATTTATTCATTCATACATCTATCCATTCATTCGTTCATTCATTCATTCATCCACTCATACATCCATCCGTCCATCTATCCATACATCCATCCATCCATTCATTCGTTCATGCATCCATCCATTCATTCTTTCATCCACTCATCCATCCATACATCCATTCAATCGTTCATTAATTCATTTATCCAGTCATCCATCCGTACATCTATCCAGTCATTCGTTCATTCATCTATCCATACATTCATTCATCTATCCATCCATCCATTCGTTCATTCATCCACTCATCCATCCATTCATTCATCCATCCATCCATCCACTCATCCATCCATTCATTCATTCATTCATCCATCCATCCATACATCCATCCATTCGTTCATTCATTCTTCCACTCATCCATCCATACACCCATTCATTTGTTCATTCATTCATTCATTCGTCCATCCTTATTCTTCAATATACTGTATACGTTTTGTTTCATGTATAATGATATCAAGAAGCTTCTGAGCACAGTTTCATCTTAAATCTGTCGTTAAATATGCAGTTGGCACATTGCAATCTTCTGCATGTTATCCTGTACGAATACTGCAGACGCTATATTATGACTGTTGATTTCAGGAAGTGGTCTACCAAGATATGGAGAAAAAGCTTTGCTAGAAATTGCTGAAGGAGTCTTAGTTAAGTTCAGGAAAAAGAAATGACGTAATGCCTCGTCGTGTATTTCCTTTACATGTGATGTAATTTAACACAAATGATTAGGGCAGAACATTGCATTCTGGCTGAAAATGTTGACTGTACTCTGCCTCCTAGACTTCTCGTGTTGCGTCTTTACTTTCATGTTCTTTCTATAGATAATAAAATACCGTTTAATAACAGGAACATGTGGACACTTGAGAAAAAGGGGATTTTTAATTATCTACATTCAGACTTTTTTTTATAAGGCCTACTGCAATTTTTTTTATTCTTCTTTCCTAATCAGTTTTGATAAGATATCTGCATGTATGAAACAGGTGACAATATTCTATACCTCATTGACGATATTGATTGATGGGACGTTAACAAATATACAACATTAACAAGACGCGGGCAAAGTGTAGTTCATCTTGTCGCAAAACAGTCTGTAGTATGAAGTGAAATGCGTGATTCATAGGTACAATCCGGTGGCTATCTTTGCTCCTGCTGCATTTTCAAAATATGTCCAAACTAATTTAAATGCTTTCTTTCAATTCTATGTAGTAGATATTTTCCTTGACATTAATTTGTTCCGTAAATCTTAATTTCTGACATTTTCCTATCTAGAAATTCTTGCACGTCTTCGCAAATAATTCCTTCTACCACTATTTTCCTTTTTAAATCTGCATTGAATACCCAAATTTCTCTTCCATATCCAAAAACAGATTCCAGATTTGAGAGTACAAATATCGAATTTTTATTAGTATTTCCATACCTTGATAACTTTGTTTCCAGTCTCTTAAAACTTATTTGTAAATATTGAATAATAATAATAATAATAATAATAATAATAATAATAATAATAAATTTTTATTTATTTATTTATTTACTATTATTTATTGTGCTGTACAACAGCCAGAGGCCAATAACAGTTCAGCACAAAGCATAATTACAATATGACAAAATTGATAACGACAAAATAATAAAAAAGCGCACAAAATAATTTACACATAAAGACAATTACAATTAATGAGAATAATAACGATGAATGGACAGAATAATGGATGACTTAAAAATACATAGTCAAGAATACTATGAGAATAATAGTGATGATACAATGATAATTAAGTATAATGCCTGAAAGAATACATAAATGATAAATCATTGCCAAGAGCAAACTAAGTCTATACATTGAAAGGATCGAATTCGCAGCCATCCATGTTGGTATTTTTAATGCATCTGGAGACTGGTGAAAGAAATTTCCAATTGTTTAAGGAGGAGTCACAGGATATATCACCTTTGAGGACCTTACAAAAGAACAGATAATCTAGCTCATGGCATCTAGCATATAGGTTTTGACAATTGAAATATTCAAATTTTCTGTCGTAACTATACCCGGAATTAATGGGCAGAAATCTGAATGAACATAAAGATATAAATTTTCTTTGTGTGATTTCAAATTTAGCCGAATCTGCAGTTGTAATCGAGTTTCAAGCTACAGATGCATATTCGAGTTTCGATCGCACCAATGTATAATAGAGCATTAAAAGATAATCTGGCGTGGAAAAAGAATGAGTTACAAATACGTATATAATATAAAGTTATTATTATTATTATTATTATTATTATTATTATTATTATTATTATTATTATCATTAAATGGAAAAATGCGTATATAATATATAAGAATATAGATAGACCGTATTTTTTAAATAATAAACGTAACATATAACACTGTCTATTCGTTTTGAGTTTGGCAATAAAACGCGAATGCTTCAAATACAAGTCTGAGGCGTAAGTTATAAGCGGACACTGTCAGGAAATTACGTTAGTAGTGGAATAAAAAAACTTCCTTGGTCTCGGATTTCACTCCAGTACGCAGATTAACAGATCTGGTTCTGTATCCACAGCATAGAAGTAGTAATATCGTAACCTTCAGGATTTACAGAAAACAGATTACGGAAATGTGTTCTTATGTACGGTACATGCAGAACATTATATATTATCTAGAACAACATATCTCGGTAATGACAGCAATTACATAACATGTCCGCGTTTAAAAAAAATGCTCTAAAAGAAACTGTTATATTTAATAACAATAAAAATTTGTGTTGTAGACCACAGAACCACGCAGCTATGGTTGTTGGTTACATATATAAAAAAAGATATTTCCCATGACCCTGGTAGATTCGCCCACATTGTTTCGGAGTAATTGTTTTCATTAGGCTCCCATTTAATGTCAGGTTATTTTTGGAACACAATAAGAAAACGAAAGTTTGGACATAAGAAATATGTGTTCGAAGACTTACATTAATTGCTTCGATTACTCATGTCTGCAACGTGAATCACGCCTTTCGGAGCCAAAACTCTCGTCTTGTATCTGCCATAGTGATAGAATGCTGGGATATAAATCGCATCTCGCTTGGTAATGAATTACCTTTTATCTTAGAGATATTAACAAAAGAATGCAAGTCTATTAACGTGTTACACTGTTTTCGCGTCCTTCGATGTGGTTCATGCTGGCTAAATTCCAGTGGAACCGGGTTCGATTTCCTGTATAAATGGGAGATTTATTTTTCTTTCTTAGGAAACGGGTGTACGAGTATGTCCGTGGTTCTATGTCTCACCGTTTTTTTTTTCTTAAGCAATTTTCTTGCGTCATACCAGCCACATGGCCAATGAGTCCCACAACCCGCAGCCTCTGGATATCTGATACCGGTGTCTAGGAAAGTAGAGGGAAATTAGAGCGGAAAATAGAGGGAAACTAGAGTGGAAAATAGAGGGAAATTAGAGCGGAAAGTTGAGGGAAATTAGAGTGGAAAGTGGAGGGAAATTTGAGCGGAAAGTGGAGCGAAATTAGAGCGGAAAGTGGAGCGAAATTAGAGCGGAGAGTGGAGGGAAACTAGACTGGAAAATAGAGGGAAATTAGAGCGTAAAGTGGAGGAAAATTAGAGCGGAAAGTAGAGCGAAGTTAGACAGGAAAATAGAGCGAAATTAGAATACATGGCTCTATTTCCGGACCGGATCTGAAGTACAAAGCCAAGTCACTATCGTAATACATTGCCATCAGGGTCTACTGGATAATTGGAAATTCTAGAATCAACAAATTCCATATATTTAAAATAAAATTGAAGTTTTGTTCGTTTATTGTTGGCGTAGCCCACGCGGTAGATGCGGAGCTGTGCACGAAATGGGTTGATTCCCGCTTGGGCCGTTCATCTGGTTCCGGTTTTTTCCCCCGAGATTTTCTCCAATTGTAAGTGAATGTCACATAACGAATCCTGGGCCTTATATATCAATCACCAGATACCATTCGCTATCACAAATTCCATTGATACTAAATAAGACATTAATTGATACAGTGTCGTTAAATAACCGACTAAAGAAAGTGATGGGATATTAATCGAATCGTTATAATTACGTGGAACGTCTATACTGTTCGTGATTTGGGATTGTAAGGATGTTCGAGATTTAAAATAAAATTGTGATATTCAGTGCACGGTTGGGATTGTAAGGATGTTCGATATTTGAAATAAAATTGAGATATTCAGAGCACGGTTGGGATTGTAAAGATGTTCGAGATTTAACATAAAATTGAGATATTCAGAGCACGGTTGGGATTGTAAGGATGTTCGAGATTTGAAATAAAATTGAGATATTCAGAGCACGGTTGAGATTGTAAAGATGTTCGATATTTGAAATAAAATTGAGATATTCAGAGCACGGTTGGGATTGTAACGATGTTCGATATTTGAAATAAAATTGAGATATTCAGTGCACGGTTGGGATTGTAAGGATGTTCGAGATTTAACATAAAATTGAGATATTCAGAGCACGGTTGGGATTGTAAGGATGTTCGAGATTTGAAATAAAATTGAGATATTCAGAGCACGGTTGGGATTGTAAGGATGTTCGAGATTTGAAATAAAATTGAGATATTCAGAGCACGGTTGGGATTGTAAGGATGTTCGAGATTTAAAATAAAATTGTGATATTCAGTGCACGGTTGGGATTGTAAAGATGTTCGAGATTTAAAATAAAATTGTGATATTCAGAGCACGGTTGAGATTGTAAAGATGTTCGAGATTTAAAATAAAATTGAGATATTCAGAGCACGGTTGGGATTGTAAGGATGTTCGAGATTTAACATAAAATTGAGATATTCAGAGCACGGTTGGGATTGTAAGGATGTTCGAGATTTAACATAAAATTGAGATATTCAGAGCACGGTTGGGATTGTAAGGATGTTCGAGATTTGAAATAAAATTGAGATATTCAGAGCACGGTTGGGATTGTAAGGATGTTCGAGATTTGAAATAAAATTGAGATATTCAGAGCACGGTTGGGATTGTAAGGATGTTCGAGATTTGAAATAAAATTGAGATATTCAGAGCACGGTTGGGATTGTAAGGATGTTCGAGATTTGAAATAAAATTGAGATATTCAGAGCACGGTTGGGATTGTAAGGATGTTCGAGATTTAAAATAAAATTGTGATATTCAGTGCACGGTTGGGATTGTAAAGATGTTCGAGATTTAAAATAAAATTGTGATATTCAGAGCACGGTTGAGATTGTAAAGATGTTCGAGATTTAAAATAAAATTGAGATATTCAGAGCACGGTTGGGATTGTAAGTATGTTCGAGATTTAACATAAAATTGAGATATTCAGAGCACGGTTGGGATTGTAAGGATGTTCGAGATTTAACATAAAATTGAGATATTCAGAGCACGGTTGGGATTGTAAGGATGTTCGAGATTTGAAATAAAATTGAGATATTCAGAGCACGGTTGGGATTGTAAGGATGTTCGAGATTTGAAATAAAATTGAGATATTCAGAGCACGGTTGGGATTGTAAGGATGTTCGAGATTTAAAATAAAATTGTGATATTCAGTGCACGGTTGGGATTGTAAAGATGTTCGAGATTTAAAATAAAATTGTGATATTCAGAGCACGGTTGAGATTGTAAAGATGTTCGAGATTTAAAATAAAATTGAGATATTCAGATTACGGTTGGGATTGTAAGGATGTTCGAGATTTGAAATAAAGTTGAGATATTCAGAGCACGGTTGGGATTGTAAGGATGTTCGAGATTTAAAATAAAATTGAGATATTCAGAGCACGGTTGAGATTGTAAGGATGTTCGAGATTTAAAATAAAATTGTGATATTCAGTGCACGGTTGAGATTGTAAGGATGTTCGAGATTTGAAATAAAATTGTGATATTTTCATTTCTGGCTTTATTATACTCCGTGCATTTAAGAATTAGATTAGATTATATCAAATTAATTATTTATGTTTTTGTACTCCCCGAATTTATTAATCACCCCCATTTGTGTACCAATAATGAATCATGTTTTGTAACAGCTGGCTGATTTCGTAACTACTTTGTTTTAAACACATCATACTTCAAGTCATCCAAGGCCTACTGTAATTAATGACATCACCGTTCTTAACAGAAAGTGTGACCAAATTTTTAGAATGCCAAGCGCATAAACTTTTCATGTTACAACATAATCTTTGTTAAAAATATGGGATTTGAAGCCAGTGTCTCCAGCTTTGAATGCCGATGTACCAGCCATTTGGCTAACAGTTCGCTCGGTTTTTCTGTAATACCGCAAATTATCTTCTGTAGGATATGTAACCTATATGTGCTTATTTTTGGAACGAAAGACAGCATTTCTTTCTTAACGTCTCCAGTCTTGAGGCCGCGAGAGTCAAGACTTTATGGCTGCGAACGTTGCGTAAGACTTGTACATGTAATTTATCTGAGATGAGTAGTCAGCACCAATTGTCGACTCTTTTCCCTTGTTTGGGCGGAAATTGAAAATGACAGTAATTCTCTTCTATCAATTACTGTATTATCTTAAAAACTTCCACAGCGACCGCCGCAGTCACCACCTCATCAACAAAAGACCACAATATGCCAAGCGGCAAGGCTACCAAGAGCCATTGCGTGATGTTGCAGTGTCATTAAACGGACGGACGGACAGGCGAAGCAACCGTTGTTTACATCTTTTCCTCAAGCTAAAAATGTAATGACTTGTCATAGGGATTGCCGAAAATCGGGAGAAATAGGTGAGAACAGCTGTGTCGCCTTAAACGTCATGTAATAAATCTTTCCTAAAAAAAAAAACTTAAGACTTTATTGTAGGTATAGCATGCTCGAGCGACAATGGGCAGACACGAACACACAAAGCTTCCGTTTTTTGTGGTCCGTTTAACTTCAGACGTAACTATTTCAGTTTCTGGTATGAATATTCATAAAGGTGAACTATCTGTTCCTTTTGACAACTACGTCTAAATTTTCCAACCCCTCCTCCTCTCAAGTTGAGAATATTTGATGTGGACACATTTAAAGAATTACTTTGTAATCTGTCGGCTTTCTGCGTCAGAGACTGCCGCTTCATGTCATCCGCGTCTGTTGCTCTAGCGCCAGAGGGTTGGTATTCCATCAGGCGGGACAGGTTCGATCTTATGGTGGATAAAGAAGACATTTCAGAGGTTCTTATTTCGCTGTACTTCCGTTTCCCTCTAAAATACACCAGCTCTCTTCATCTCCTCCTTATTTCATATTACATCAGCAATAATTAAAAACAGACGGGGTGAAGTTTAAGATGAAGTTCGGGTTTCTGATTATCTGGATGAACAGTATAGAGCAGAACAGATTTCACGGCTCTTAGCCAGCCGGCCGGCTTGCTATGCGCGCGGAGGGGGGGTGACAGAAAGTCCGCTGTACTGCTCTATAAGGTTCACCCAGTATTATAGGAAGGGTTCGAGGTTGGAATTTATCAGTTACTACTCTGAGGATGGGACCTGGTTCTGTCAGTGCTGAGGCAGGATGGCTCATGTGTCAGCATCGGATTCACGAATGGTACTCTGGTCACCCGTCATATAGGGCACGCAGTCTGTCAGTGAGTGCTTAGTTAATTTATGTTTCCCAGGACCGGATCTCAAAAAACTAAATCAAGCCACTATCGTAATAAATTTTCATTACTGGGTAATTGGAAATCCTGGATTCAAGATATTCCATACATTTAAAAGAAAATTAAAGTTTTGTTCGTTTCTTATTGTTAGAACTGCCTTCTTTATGTTAGTAAGTATGTTATAAATGGGTGGCTGAATGTAGGTTTGACAACATATGAGGGCAAAAAACAAATCATTCCATTTAATGTTTTATTTTATGAAGTCGCAAAGAAAGAGGGACCTATCTGTTACATCCATTACCAAGAGCTATTATCCAGTTGGTGGATTAAACGTCATCTCCACAAGGTTTCATTAACTGGCATATTGAAATGTTGAATTAAAAATTCCGTACTATAATACAAAATATTATAAAAATACAAACTTTAGCAACTGGTTCCTCACTAAACATAAGGAAAAAATGTCGTATAAATATATTATAAAGAAATGTGTTGCATTCACCAGCTGTAGGCCGTGGTCAATGATAAGGTTGATCTGTAGTTATCGCGGCATGTTATCCTGTAAATTGTATGTTACGCTCCGAGTTATGCTAGTGTAGTTTGTTTGAAAAACGACAGTAATTCAACGATTATGTGCTCATGTTATACAACATGTGGCCGTAACGTCAGTCAAGAATTGAGCAAAACTAACATTGCTTTTGCCTCATTATTTGAATAATATTATCATAGAGGCAAACATGAGGACATGCACAACATGGCTGATATATATTGTATGTACGAAAGGGCTCGAGCCTATTTCCAGAACAGTGTACTATTTCACCTGGTGTATGTTTTTCACGGTCGGATAGATCTTGGTGGACCGATTTCATGTGCACCCTGGTCGCCAGATTTCATCTTGCTAATTATTTTCTGTGAGGCTACTTGAAGTATTTGGTATAGTCTATATGTGACCCCAGTGCCTGATGTGGAGAAGTTGTGAAGAATATTGAAGAGCCATGTACGAGGGTCATACTGAAACCCATTGTTATAAATCTTAATTGTTATTTTTTAGACAAACCAGGAACATCATCTTAATCTACAGACTTTTCTGTCACTTTTCAACATAGTCTCTATTTCTTTGCACACATGTTTCCCGCCGTTCTGTAAGTTTGAAAATTCCCTTGCTGTAGAAGTCCGTTTCATCTTGCCGAAGACACTGACGCACTGCTTTCCGGATGTCCTCCAGCGTTTCGTAGCGATGGCCTCGCAGCTTCTCCTTTACAGAACCGAAAAGATGGTAGTCGGAGGGTGCCAAGTCGGGACTGTAGGGAGATTGCGGAAGAGTTTCCCACCAAAATATTATGATTTTCTCCACTGTGACTCGATCAGTGTAAGGCCACGCGTTATCGTGTTGCAGGATGATCTTCTTTCCAGGGCGTTTTTCGCGCAACGCACGACGGAGCTTCAAAACTGTCTGAATATAGCGGACAGCATTTATGGTCTGTCCAGATTCAAGAAATTCAACCAAAATGCATCCCAGAACTCATCATCTCTTTCCTTGTTGCGTTCCGTGGAGGCAGTTCAAGGGTGACCGCTACGAGGCTCATCTTGGATGCTCGTTTTCCTATCTTCGAAATGTTTCACCAGTCTCCTAACACTGCTGACGCCCATGCACACATCTCCATATGCACGCTGAAGTCTAGGGTGAATTTCAGCAGCAGATTTTTCTTCTTTAACAAGGAATTAAATGACAGCACGCTGTCGAAACGAACAATCGTTGTCGACCATGTTACAAACATTGCCTGTGGTTACATGATAGAAGTTAATGACGTCACAATATGTCAATACATGATGTAAAGTCTGTAGATTATGATCAATTAATCGTTTTTGTTACATTGTTGAAATTCAAATTATAGCAATATGTTGCTCATGACTTTCAGTACGACCTCTGTAACACATTTCAAGGGACGTGGAGATTTTCGCTCGCGTCCGGCGTTCCCTGTAGCGCCAGCCAAGGCGCGTATGAGCATGGGTGGAATGCATTTCGAATACCTATTGCAGTAACATCAGGCGACTGTAAAGGCTGGTTCACAATAAACCGGTAAAGGCTGGTTCACAATAAACCGGGAACTGAAACGAGAACGAGAACGGAAATAATGATAAAATGAATGTAGTTAAATGTGAGCGTTCACAATAGTTAATTGTGAATGATCACATTTAAATACATTTATTTTAACAATATTTCCGTCCTCGTTCTCATTGTCGTTTCCGTTCCCGGTTTATTGTGAACCAACCTTAACGGAAACTGCAACGAGAACGAGAACGGAAATAATGTAAAAATAAATGTATTTACAATAGTTAATTGTGAATGCTCGTATTTAAATACATTTATTTTAACTATTTCCTTTCTCGTTCTCGTCGTTCCCGTTCCCGGTTTATTGTGAACCAGCCTTAACTCTGTAACATGTCGTAAGAAATGGGTGTATGGGAACTTCGTTGTGTATTTTTGTCGTATTAAATCACTTTCTTAAATTTGTAGTAGTATTTTTGTAACATCCATATAAACAAAATTTTAGGTTTTATTAAAAATATGCCTCATATACATATGAGCTGGTAATACAAGGGAGGGATTAAACATGGGTTTGACAACGTAAAGGCACGGACCAATTATTCCATTTAGTTTTATATTTTTATAAAGCCATAAATCACTATTTAAATGTTGTCGATTAACAATTGCTATTACGGACTTTACAGATAATTGCCTTACTTCAAGCACTGTCTGCACGTGATAAACATTTTTATCCTTTGCAGCATAAAATGAATAGCAATTACTTGAACATGGCATCCCTAAACATCCATATTGCTATCTTGAATCATATTTAATAGAGAATAATTTTTTTATTATTGACACTTCGTTATTATTACTGCGACAAAGCTTAAAAGCAAGGCAGATCTTTTCCTTTTCGCGTCACGTACATATTTATTTATTTCTGCGCAGTATTTTATGGTCCTGACGTCTTGTGCGCTGATGGTGATGATTACGATGATCATGAATCACGGTGATCTTTATAGTTCCTCTATTCTGCAAGACGCCTTGGATGCATCAGAAGATATTGCATTGTAGGTCCCCTCCGCCCTTCTCCTCTTGCATACCTGGCAACTTGGAGACAATATAATCCCAGATGCATTCCAGCTCAAAGTAGAATTGCTTTTGCTAGTTGGCCAACAAAGATCTCTCTCGAATACAAAGAGGGGAGCATAACTTTTTCATACTCTTGCGTTTTTGTTTTTCAGAGGTTGATTTTCTTACTATTATGTAATTAAACAATTGCGAAGTTCATCGATGATATTAACAATATTCGTAACCATTCGAATCTGCACCCACAGATTGGAGGCTATGTCACGTACTATTTCTATTTCTCCCTACCTGTCTTCTCCACTATCGTAGTCGCATACAAGGCGCCTACTTTGTACAGACGAAGGCAGTTTTATGGATAACAGTGACAGGTTAATTTCTAAACTCTAATTACCGTCATAATATAGAAGATTTACGTGCCATTTTCGACTCTGCAAAAACCTCCATGACTCGAAAAGAAGACGGTGATAATTTTATTTTAAATATACTGTAAATACAACTATAACCGTGTGCAGTGGTATATTGATTAACACGGTCATCTTATAGTCCGGAGCTGAGTTTTCCCGGTTTCCCAAGTTTCTGCATTGAGTGCTGGGGTAGTATTACAAGGGCCTCGACCCGATTTCTCCTCTATGCTGCAATCCTTCATAACAATTTTGTATGTCTTCTCACTTTCCGCGACAGGTAGACCATCTGTTCGAAAAGTATCGCAAGTGACTGAGTGTCCACCCTTCTGTCGAGAGGAAAGAGCATTAGAGGCAACTACTGAAAAGTGGAAACGCCAAAAAAATTGATAGATGACAACGAAATTCCAATTATTGCGTGGAACGTCTGTACTGAAATTAAAGTAATATGATACAATATTTAATGTTCATATATATATATATATATATATATGTATATATATGTGATATCCTATATTTTTACCTAATATCCCCACGATTATTGTCTGGGAAAACGTCGAGACACGTTAAGTAGAGAATGAAGCGTGGTAAACCACTTACACTTCTGTTTCTGTAGTGTCATAATTGACGTCAGAGTGAATTTTTTTATGTCAAAACGTGTTTTTTCCTTTTGCACCCGAATATAGACGTTTCGTATCTAAATAGGTTTTATGGATAAAATTAGCTAGTAGCTGGTGTATTTAAATTTACTAATCTCATTCACCTCTCTTCCGACGTATCCCCTCTTCCTCATAAGGTTTTTTGCGTTGTAAAGATTGTACTAAAATATATTTTAGAAACTACAAACTATGAAAGAAGCGTAGTTTGTTGACAGCTTCGAATAACTTTCCATGTTGAATGTATACTTAATATTTTTTTCTAATGGCGAAAACTTCACTCTACGTCATTCACCCAAACGTCCCCATGGAGTAGTGACACGTCGAAGCTGCAGTTCGTTTTGCCGCCGCTTTATCGTTCTCTGCACCATGGGACGCGAGTTACATAGTAAATTACTGTTGATGAGTATAATGATTAATTGAGCAATTCTGGAATACCGGTAAGATTCTACTTAAGGGGTTAGGTACAGCTTACAGCATTAAAATTTTTGGAAATATTCAACATTTTTTTCCCCTCCATTATTGTATCTTGACTTTTTGCTAGTTGAGTGGAAGAGAAGACCTTACGGCCTTAACTCTGCCAGCTAAAATAAATCATTATTATTATTATTATTATTATTATTATTATTATTATTATTATTATTATTATTAATGAAAATTGGTATGTGTAAAACACTGTCCTTCTGCTATATGAAAAAAAATATTTTTTACGATTTATATATATATATATATATATATATATATATATATATTCTTTTCAAAATTCAAGCGATGTGATGAAGCGTTTCCTTCATAACTCATAAACTTAACTTTTTCATGTTCCCTTTCTTTTATTTTATAGGTGAAACTCATGTTTACAATATCATGCTCTTTCAATTACATTTCTTAATAAATGTTTTTTTTTATTTCGTGTTAGATGAAAATTACTGATATTTGACCATTTTGTAAAATGAATTTATTTTTTATCAGACAATCTATCAAAGATGGAGAAGTGATCTTGTATTACATTGTAAATATGACATGCTTTAATGCACACAAGAAATTTCATCACAATGTTGGATAGTTTTGAGTTATGTGGGAAACGCTTCATCACTGCACAGTGAACTGAATTTTTGGGGGGGGGGGGAAAAATGAAAATAATTTTTTTTAAATCGTAAAAATATAAAAATATATTTTTTATAGCAGAAGGACAGTGTTTTACACATACTAATTTTCATTATTGTATAAGGTACAATAATGGAGGAAAGAAATGTTGAATATTTCCAAAATTTTACTGCTGTAAGCTGTACCTAACCCCTTAACATATTATGTTCTACTCATAACCTATGTATTAAATAAAAAGGCTGACTAGCCGTTAGCCGGAGACAATCGAAATCCGGAACAAATGGAATTTTTAATACATTGCGTTGTTAGGATGTGTTCAAAGCGAAATCTTTGTTGAAGAAAGAGGAAGTAAACGCTCTTCCTTCCCATTGATGAAATTGTAGAACTTGGAGATGTTTCTTTTTCTTCTTGAGCGGTGCCAAAATAGTATCGGCTGCAGCTCAGCATCATGAAGTGGTGCCAATTCTCTCCTGACGTCTTGACAATTGTTATAGTTCACTAAAGTATTTCGGTGATTTATTTATCTGTTTTCCTCTTCTTGAGACTTAACCATGTAATTATCATAACTAGGTTTTTTTTTCTGCAGCTGTAACCCTCGCTCTGTTGGGCAGCGTTTAAAATTGTTATGGCTTTACCAAATGCGAAAGAGTAATTACATGAAATGTTCTTTTAAGTTGTGGATAATTAACCTTTACTTTAAAGTGTTCTGCATTTGGAATTTGCCAGAGGGTCTGCATGTGATACTTAAAAAAAAATCTCATGTAACATCCTGTTCAGAGGTTAACTTGTTAGGCCTCTCTACAGAATTATCCCATTTCTTTCATCTGTTAATGTAATTCTCGTTGGATAATTGATATGTTTGCATTTCATGCTATTAATTTTCAATGTGTATTTAGATCTTCGATGTATATAGAACGTCAAACATTAGTCGTATATAATTTTATCCAATAGTTTTCGGCCACAGTTGTAATAATGTTTCGCAATATCATGGACATTAGGGCGTGCAGTTGCATATGCAATATTCAGTACGAGCAGTTTCTTTCACATCAGAGTGATTTATACTCCTATTTAAACACACACGCATTCACTTGCAACAAAAGATTTCATCCCATAAATCCAACATAAGTCTCTCTAAAATTCATACGATATGAAGCATCCATTTTATTATCCCTGTCAAAGCGTTCATACGAATTCCTGTACTTCCCGACTGTATCGTTTTCTCTTTCTCTTCTGTAGCGTGGCTTCTGCTGCTTCATTCAATCTGCTTATTGCTCTTTATCCCTCTTTTCTTTATTATAATATCAACTTTTGTTTTCCACCTGTGCTTATCTTAATATTTGGATTTATATTAACGTTTTCGACACTCGGTGTGTGTCATCTTCAGATATGGGGTCTATGTCATTGTGTGTTGTGAAGACCTAGCTTCTTAATTATGTTGTGGGTTGTTCACTTGTGTATGACCTTTCATGATTTCTTAATTTAGCTAAAATTACCATAAGCAGTGTGTGGTTGGTTGTTATGATTCTGTTAAATTCTATCTTTTGAAAACACATATAGGACAATAGAAAATTATATTAAAACTATTATTAAGACACATAAATATAAACAAGTAAAATATATACACTATAAAAACACTGTATACACTATATCACTTTTATCACATATATGGTTGGCTGTGTTGGCCTGTTATATCGTTAAAAATTGGGTTGTTTTACTGTTCTTGGTAAAAACAGTCTTTTTGACGCACTTTCACTGATTTTCCATAGTATTGTATGTTGGAGTTTTTGATGTTGTTCAAGTTGACTACTGTGAATCGTGGATGCTGTTATTGAGTACTTAGACGTATATAATACAAGCTATTTTCTGTTGAGTCCGCTGTCTAGTATGGCCATGCGTGTCTGCAACAATTTACTTTTATAACAATTTTCTTTATTCTGTTCCATTCCACCCTACTTGCTACCGTTTTCCTTTTCTTTCTCATTTATATTTGTCCTCTCCCTTTCACATTTATCTCTCTCTCTCTCTTTCTCTCTCTGATGTCAATCTTCTTTAATTCATATTGTGTTTTACACCCTACTCCAATTATTTCTTCTTTTCTATATTCTTTTGGTTTTCTCCTTCGCTTTTAAATTTCTGTCGTTTTTTATTACCTAACCTCCATCTTCTTTCTCTCCTTTTACTCCCATTTTCGACATCCGTTTATCTTTTTTCAGTCTTGTCGTCTGGAGTCTTCTTTTTCTTAGAGCATTTTCTCTTTTTCTGTGGTAATTAGTAGCCATTTCATATTTTTCTTATTACGTTCTCATTGTTCTTCCGTACTTTTCCTCGTACTTTCTTTCGTCTTATATTTTGTTTATTTCGCATTGCTTTTCTTCAGTCCTTTCCTCTTTCATTTTTAGTCTTATTTCTTCCATTTAATCAGATTTATTATTCGTCTGCCCCCTTTTTCTTTTATCGTCTCCTTTTTGACGTGTAATATCTATGTTCGATCTACATTAGTTAAAAAAATGAAATGATTTTCGTGGTACGATTTCATACACTGACTGCATTCGATTTTGATCGCCTTGGAGATGTTTGTCATATTCGATAAACTCAGCAATGCGAAAGAGTCTATCTCTATCTACAAGGGGAATCCGAATATATGCGTAACTTATTTTGGAGAGTTTATTATAATCCATTGGGGGGGGGGGGGAGTTGCAATGCTTTTTAAAACTTAATGTTATTAACTTGTGCTTTGACATGGACGCCAAACAGACGCGTGTACAATATATGCGTAACTGAAGTTAATATAAGATCAGCATTACTCATATGAGAGAGAGAGAAAGAGAGAGAGAGAGAATGATATATCAGACAATTATATCTTTGAGCAAATTGTATTTATTTGTCCTCTAATTCTTGTATCGATGTTGAACGTAATGATAGAGATTTCTTCAAATTCCCTGTCACTTTTTTCTCTTATTTTTCATGATTCCAAGAAGTCCCTTCTATTCTGTCTCTTTTTCGTACTCTTCTACATCTGTCGTATCCATTTCCTTCTTTCGCTTGCCTCCGTCTTTTTGTCCTTGTTTTCTTCCGTAAACTGTAATTTAATTCAATTTCCTTCCATATAATTTCTTCTTTTTCTCTTCCGTTTTTTGTCTTCTGTTTCATTCTCAACACAAGACGGAATACTTTTCGAAGCATACTGCATGATTGAAAGATGCTCTTGCTCCGAAAGTTGCCCTTTGGTTGGTCCATTCTATGAAGCAAGTGCCAAGAGAAGTGCAGAAGCTCTCTTTACCGACGTGCGTTGTCGCCGCATCATGGAGGATGTCGCACGGGGAACAAAGTGGAGTTATTAAGTGGGATGGACAATGACACCTGCGCTTGCCACTCCGCGCACGCTGCAGACATCCGCACAGCGCCAACCGAAATAAAACAAGTCCAGACTTCGCCAGCCAAAACTCCGTCAAGTGTGGGAATTCCTTGCATTTCCATTTTTAATACAAAGACGCCGGGAACGGATTCATATAGTGAATATAAAGCAACGCAGGGAATGAGGCAGAGACTCTGGAATGGGGGGAGGAAGGCAGGTGTGAGCGCAATGTGCCTATCGTTTACATACTCGTACATAAGTACGTACGTACATACATACATACATGCATGCATACGGTTGGTTTACAAGGAAAACACATAAAGTAAAAAATACTGCTTCTGAGAAAAAGGTGTACCTATATAATGTAGGCCTATGTGTATAAACTTAGAATTTTGAAAATGAAATACACAAAGAGAAACTACTTTCTAAACATATATATATATATATATATATATATATATATATATATATATATATATATTGAGGATTCAGTTTCATCAAGAACTTTCGAACATCTTTTTCTTAAAAGTAGACTAATATTTTTTACTTAATGTGTTTTATTTGTAAACCGACGACAGTCTGTTCAATTCGCCCAGTGTAGCCCCATCGTGTCACATTTCCTGTAATGCAAATTATTGTAATATAGGCTACATTGGGTTGATCGAAAATTCGTAGCGTTTTTTCGTTGTGATAAAAGATTTTATTTGAGATGAATAAAAGACAGAAATTAATCAGCAATATATTCTCCTACATTATCGCCAACGCTGAGATAGTTTTCCGATACCGCGTCTGAAGAAACCTGCTGGTTTGGAGTTAAAGAATTCGCCAAGCTAAGTTTGTAAAGCATCTTCGTTATCAAAGGTGTTCCCTTGAAAATTGTTGGGTAGAGAACGGAAAAGTGGAAATCTGAGGGCGCAAAATCGAGAGAATACGGGGGATTTGGAATCACCTCCCAACCAAGCTTCTGGATAGCTGCTCTCGTCGTGTTAGCTAAGTGTGAGCCTGCATTATTGTGTTACAGAGGAACTTGATGCAGACTTCCCTATCGTTTTTCTTCAATTACGGCCTCAAGGCGTCTGAGTTGTTAGCAATAAATATCAGCAGTTAATGGTTACATGGCGACTTCTTTATCCCATCAGACGTATACTCGTAATATTATCTTATGTGGTTGGATATTTACTTTATATGGGGTGTTGTGTGTTGAAACGACAGAACCATTTGCTTGCAGTGCTTTCTCCGATGGCATTCTCCTCGTACACGGCACAAATGTTTGGAGCCGGCTCCGCTGCCTTTGTTCCTCTCTTAAATTCAAACAGGTGAATGTGTAGTAAGAAGTATACTTTTTTTTTATTTTTGCATTTGACACTGAATCTTCTAGCACAAACTTCCTTCAAATCAACAAAATTCAAGACGTATTTACAAGCACAACACTCCAAATGACAAATAAACGATAAACAATATCCTAACAACACTCAAAAACGTACAAACTTACGCATCAACCTAATATATTCAAATCCCTGTCCTTATTAATTCCATATTTTTCTACAGTTAATCATTTTTAAGTAGGTTATTTTATGACGCTTTATCAACAGCTTAGGTTATTTAGCTTCTGAATGAGGTGAAGGTGATAATGCCGGTGAAATGAGTCTGGGGTCCATCACCGAAAGTTACCCAGCATTTGATCATATTGAGTGGAGGGAAAACCCCCGGAAAAAACCTCAACCAGGTAATTTGCCCCGACCGGGAATCGAACCCCGGCCACCTGGTTTCGCGGCCAGACGCGCTAACTGTTACTCCACAGGTGTGGACTACAGTTATTCATATTTCATTGAAGATTACACCGTGATGTTACTAGTGAGCTTTCGAAAAAATATATGGGGAACTTAATTTAGTTCATTTGAAAGATACTCTTTTTTATTTTATTTTGAGGTTACACACGAAATTAATGTGTCCATAAGTTATGAGACTTCTGTATGTAGACCTGCCTAGACTGATTATCTACAGAAGGAAGTCTGACGTCCGAATCATGTAGAGAGAAAATTTATACTTCTTTGTATGCGAATATAATGTCAACATTGTTCCCTATCTTCATCTGTTTTTTCCTCCATGATAGATAACTTCTTTTGTAAACTTATTGCAATTCCTTTGTTAAAACGATTTGAATGTGCAAACTACAGGATGTTTTAAATAACCGTCATCACTATCACCAGCACTTCTTTCTCTTCAAACCTTGAATTTTTTAGTTGTTGCTACTTCTGATCTCTTCTTCGGACGTTCCACTTTCTCTTTCCCATTTGTCCTTTATGTAGGATGTCGCTTTACATCACTATCATCATTAGCATTAATTATAGATACTGTTATATTTTCGGTTGGGCACACTCTCCTTGAAGAGTTCAAAATTGTTTCCTAGTCAACAGGTTACTGCTGGAAGGTAGTTCTTCTGTTCTGTGATCTTCTGTAACACGCATTGACAATTTCTTTTTCGTTTTGTATTATCTGTAGCAAACGTTTTTTTTTTTTCCGAATTCTAATTTATTTTTTTTTCTGTGAGTGATTTTCTTAAAGCCTGTATTGTTCTGAAGTGATGTTTTTGTTGTTCTCTGATGCCAATGAATAATACTGCCATAAGATATCTATGTATGTACTTATTCACACTGCAAATGGGTAAATACCTGGTGGCAGTAGTGACTAATTACACTCAATAATGACAATAATAAACAATAAAAAATACAATTAATAATAATACTAATAATAAATGTAATACTAATAATAATTAATAGTAATAATAATAATAATAACAATAACAATAACAGTAACCAGGAGCATCCCAAATTAAATGAAGCATGATCACTTAAAATAAATCTAATTTGTATCTTAATCCTAAGTTCGAATTAAAACCCACGAGTATGATGTGTGCATACATGCACAAGTACCTTACAGCACTACATTCATTTCGCTATCAACTCACTCACTGCACTGGAACTGCGACACATTTCACTGATACTGTCTTGATTTCACTAACACATCAAAAACATTTCGCTGTTCAAATACTTTGCACTACCACTATAAACTACTATAAAACTTCACTGACACAAACACACTTCACTTACACAACACACTTCACACTTCACTGACACAACACATTTCTTCACTGATATAACACTTCAAATAACAAAACGTCAATACACCCTTTAAGTAGTGTGTATAATATACTACCGTCTATTAGTAAAGTCCTTAAGCCTATTTTAAATACATTTTTGGTTATTGGTAAAGCCTTTAGTAAGTCTGCAGGTAAAGCATTCCAGTCCCTCATAGTACGATTCTATGGAAGACTCACTTATATAAAATGTAATCTGTTTTTGTTTTGTAGGTATTTTTAAAAGATATGTGTTCTATCACGTAGTCTGTTAAATCGTATGCTTTATTTTCTGTATCTTACATACGAACAGTCTAATTATGTACGGATGTATTAATTTTTATTCGAGCTAATCGTGTGTGTTAAGTGTGCGGCTGAAGTAAACAAGTGTCTTCCTATCGAAAGAATCTGTAACTAGAAACATAGCCAAAATTCCCCCACCTCCAAACCAAAATATACTAAAGTTCTCTTTGGTGTTCGAAGTCACTGAAACATCCTGTGATCCACACCAGTGCTAAAGCGTAACAACTTAGAAAACAGAAATAAAAGTTTTAAGAAAGAAAATAAACGTAAATAAAAAACGGTTCCTAAGCAACAAGTGTAGTGAATAAATGAAAAGGGCGTGCGCCAACTGGCTCATCATTTGTTTCTAGTGTTTTCAGGAATGCTTGTCCCCGCTTGTAATAATGACTCTTCATTTTTCGTTTCCCTTTGGCTTTCTTTATCGTTCCCTCATGATGTTTCGTGGTATCTTGTTTTTATTGCATCGTACCGTGTGCCTCTCTGTCTCTGTTCCTTGCCTCTAGCCCAGGGTGGTTGGAAAGCAGAGGTATGCGTACATATTGAATCTCTTCCGTGTTTTATCGTCCTTCGTATGAAGTACATCATCCAGGTATTTGAACATCAAACGAGACCAAGATATTCTTACATCCGTCAAGACCTACGCTACCTGCCAAGAAAGCACGCTCCTTGTCAATTCAGGTTTCCATCTTTCTAGCAGAAGAAATTATTCTCAGTGGAATAATAGCGCGTGTGGCTAAAAACCTCGTTCTGAGTTTTGTTTTCTGTGATGCAACTCCCTGGCCAAAATGTATGCAGAGCCTATTCGTTCTCTTTGCATAGTGGTGATAATAATTATCGATTGAATATACAGATTGGACCGCAAGTAATGTCATTAATTTCAGGGGAATATTCTTTGAGATATTTCAACCAAATAAGTTTAATACAATTTTATCATTTTTTTTGCTTCCATTCTGAGATAAAAATTGTTTCATATAAAACATTTCATAGCGTGTTTTGGGAAAGCCATTGATTGGGAATGGTATGGACACACTAAAAGTATGACAAATGACAGGATACCAAAAATAATATTGGAGTGGACTCCACAGGTAAGGAGACGAAAAAAAGGAAGTCCAACTGTTAATTGGATACAGAACATCAACACAATAATAGGAGAATGGAATATTGATGAAAATTTATAACTATAGAGACAAAACGGAGGAAAGAAATTAAAAAATCATGAATTTCTGTAATCACGGTTTCGGAAAATGTGTAAGCTTGTAAAGCTGGAAATATATATATATATATATATATATATATATATATGCTGTTTGTTTGCAGTGAAAGACCTGTTCTAGGGCAGAACTCTATGAATGAATGATTGGATATATAATAATAATAATAATAATAATAATAATAATAATAATAATAATAATAATAATAATAATAATCCGTGGCGCTACAGCCCGTGAAGGGCCTAGACCGACAAGTTGGCTGCTGGCCTCACGCCCACATGTCGAAGCAGAGGTGGACGATCATCCAACCAGAATGGAGGTATCGTGTGGTTAGCACGATGATCCCCCCAGCCGTTATAGCTGGCATTCGCAACCGGATTTTCGCTACCTATCGTAGCTCCCCAAGCGCATCACGATGCTGGGTTGGCACCGGTCCCATACACTGGCCGAAATTTCATGAGAAAATTTCTTCCCCCATGAGGACTCGAACCAGCGCGCATTCCGTAACGCAAGTCCTAGGCAGGATGCCTTAGACCGCGACGCCACGGCACGGGACATATATATAGACATAAGAAAGAAGAATAAATACTCATAGAAGAAAGAAGGGATAAAAGGAAACGAAGATAGAATGGTAAATAGCAATAATTAAACAAAACGAAGTAGAAGAAAATACTGGATAAATATCTTTCTTTTCCTCCAAGCTGCTTGCGTAGGATGTCCTATACTGTAGATACATTAAGTATGAGCTTGAGTAATGTTTTATAATGTGTGTGTATTTATTTACACTGCAAGTGGGCAAGCACCCGTGGCAGTGGTATACACAATATAAACAATACACAATAAAATTACAATACAATACAATACAAAATACAATTATATACGCAATACAATAAGAATACACAATGCAATTTAACACAATAATTACAATTAATAATGTACAATACAACCTACTCGTACATATGTATAGGCCCTACATAAGTTTCACATTGGTACTGATAATAATCTTTCACTTTACTCTCATCTAACTCACTGTAGTGGCACTATGAAGCATTTCACTGACACTTTAGGACACATTTCACTGACACTATAAAAGCATTTCACTGACACTATAAATTATCACTGATCGGAACTATTCACTGCACTGTAACACCACAACTTCACTGACTCACCACGCTTCACTGATACAACAGCTCAAATAAGACAAATAATTACACCCTTATGCATACTTATAAACAGAACTACATTTAAACTAAACATTTCTAGTCTAAGACCTCTTACAAGTAATTTGATTAAAAAATTAAAATAATATCTTATCTTTGGACACCGAAACTGTGATTTAAAAATGCAATATGTGACGTGGTATTTCACGTGTCGGTCCATTTTTAAGTGCTAATAATACGCAGATTGGCAACGTTGCTTGTCTTGTACGTACACTTCCTGTAGAAAACCAGCGCGTCTATTTAAGAACAAAAAAAATTGTTGGAATAGCGTTTTATGAACCTATTCTGTCATTGTGAATTTAATGTTTTCGAGTGAAAAAAGATGTAGCTAGCAGAATCGTATCAGAAACACCGCTACTCATAAACTTGCGTCACGTAGATAATTTCCGAGAAACGGTTTTCTTCAATGAACGCTCGGCACTTGTAGGAATCTAAATGCCTGTCGCTTGATGAATGATGTTGAACTCCGGATGGCCAGTTCTCTCCTTTGATGACAGGTGTCTCACGTGGCACACATCCTCCAACGAGCTCTGAAATGAATATTTCAAACCTAAATTAAAACCTTATAATACTCGTTCTACGTCTGTTAAAGACAAATAGATCTTCAAATGTTTTCACTACAGGAAGTAATGACTCGAATGTGTAATAGATTAATAATATAGGGAGCATATTTATTATAGATCTATTTCAGGATTCTACTACCGACATCTCCTTTTTTAACCTAAACGTAATTTCTATCTAGCTGGTTTCTGGCTATGATACATGGTAGCATAGTAGTTAGGACGCTACAAAGCCGAAGGTCGCGGATTCGATTCCCAGTGGAGTAATAGGCTTTTCTTATTGACCTAATCATTCCTGCTGCACTATGTCCCTGGGGTCCGAAAACAGGAGTATCCTATGTTTGTAGGTCTATATACTAGTTGAACAATCCTCCGCGCGCCCGCTTCCACTACTTGCAGGTCTTGGACGAGTCAAGCCGATAACCGCGGTGAACGAGTGTCAGGAAATCCACAGTAAATCAACTTACAGTTTATCGCATAAGTTATTACTAAAACTAATCGCGTAATTACCAATAAACACTACCTACTCTTTGTGTTGAACTTCGACACCAGGGAATCTCTTTTGAAATAATCTCCTTACGCACGAGTCGATTCTGTCGCACGTATGAATCATACATGAATACACTTTGGGAAATAGAATATCTGAATTGAGTCATATTAACTTAATTAATACACTGTATTACGTCGCCTAAAGAACACATGCTTATCTTCCAAGAGAGAACTCACACTGACGCCTGACGCGACCTTCAGAGCAGTGAAGGCGGCAGCTGATTCCGCCGACTAGCCGTAAGCTGTGAAAGCGCGGACGCGCGAAGGATTGTTCGCCCAACATTATGTTTGGAAGGAAGTAAATAGGGACGCTGACCAATCATATTCAAGGGCTGTAAGCACCATGGAGTCCTGCAGTATTAACTTCTACTGATTACTTGGTTGTTTTTCGCTATGACCCCTGCGATAGCGTTTCCGACTACATGTCCAGGAGGGCCCAATAGAAAAGTTGAGATTTATTCCTCTTTCTTAGAAATCTCGTGTTTTTCTCACTTCATGTTAAGTGGCAATCTTATGCTATAAATACTGACCTTACGGCCAAAAGGTTCTGCTGTTTGTGAATAATAAGTTATTTCATGTTCAGATTTAGACTTTTTGGTTTTCTACAGTGTCCTGGAACTTCACATTTATAACGATACGGAATTGTATACAGATTCTACTCATCAGAGCAGATGGATAGGCGACCCCTCTTGTTATAAATATCTCCTCTGATGTGGAACCTGTATGTGGTTCCGAAACGTTGAAAATATTAAGTTGCAGGACACGGTGGAATACCCAAAATTCCAATTCTGATCATGCTCACCGTGAAAACTTAAAAATGCATACAATGTTTGGTGTTGTAATCCTCAATAAAGTGAAAATGGAATATGCCAAAAGTCCTTATTCCCAGGCAGATCTTTCACTGCAAGCTCAGCATTGCCCAATCTTCCCTATTTTTCCCGCCTTCTTCTTAGTCTCCGCACACAATCCATAATGTATCTTAATGTTGTCTATTATCTGATTTTTTTCTGCCACGAACGTTTCTCCCGTTCGCCATTACTTCCGTTGCATCCTTTAATAGGCAGTTTCTTCTTAGCCAGGGACCCAGCCTCTTCCTCATCAGTTCAGCATTATTTATTTATTTCTACTGGCAGAGTTAAGGCCATAAAGCCTTCTCTTGCACTCAACCAGTATTAGAACAATAACAAATATAAAAATGGCAGAAATACAGGAACAATATAAATTAATAATAATAATAATCATTATTATTATTATTATTATTATTATTATTATAACAAAATGAAAACAAGTTTAGTTACATTTAATAATTCTAAGAATCAAACACTTATAGTAATGTGAATCGAAGAAGTAATTGTTAAAATAATAAAGAAAGTTTATATGTTAAAAATCATATATTAGAAAAAAAATGTTTTAGGAAAGCTCACAATCTAAGCAGTCTATTGACAACCGGGTTTTGAAATTAGTAAATTTCTGACAGCCCCATAAGGTAGGAGATAGAGAGTTCCAATGACGAGAAATTGTAACGGTGAATGATGAGTATCGGAAAGTGTTATGATGAGGTTACTCAATGTACCGGTAATCTGAAATCGAGTATTTAGGTTATGGTTGGAGCATAAATACACAAGACGAGATGACAGATAACTTGTTGGGAGTTGAGGTGCGCAAAATTTGAAATAGAAGATAAAGACAGTGTAAAGTTATTCTTTCTTCACCTACTCTTTCTAGCACAGCTTCATTTCTTAATCTGTCTGTCTATTTCACACGTTCCTTTCTTCTTCATGTCAACATTTCATCTATTCGTTTCTCTTCATTTTGTCGTCCACGTTTCTGCCCCATAAATGACACACTCCACACAGAGCACTTTGTCTCTTCCTTCTTTTCCAGAAGTCCTCAGACGACACTCCTTTTTCTATTATCTGCTTCCTTTGCCATTGCAATACTTATCCTTTTGACTTTCTAACAGCATGTTACTACTTATAGTACATTACAAGTATCCGATAGTTGAAGCTATTCACTTGTTAAACCTTATTTCGAATTCGCACATTTATCTTATTTATTTTTCTTCCGATAATCATGGTCTTCGTCTTGTTTGCATTTAAATAGGCTATTATTATTATTATTATTATTATTATTATTATTATTATTATTATTATTATTATTATTTTAAATTTAAAGCCAGTAGTTTATTTGTAAAATTTCGTTTATATTATGAAACGTATTTTAAGAGGAAATTCTGGTTTTCAAATCTGTCATATCCCAAAGGAGCGAGACGATTATATAAGCTATGACATTGTCCTTTCATATCGCGCATTATTGGTAGCTTTAATCGTGAAATGTCACAGAGTCCCAAACCTCGGCCATAAAACAGGCTATATGTACCGTAAGTTTAATTGCATCCTATATTGGAGTCAGAATGCAATCAATTACCCGTCTATCTACATTGCTGTATCAGATGATTGGGTTTTGTAAAATATATTACCCGAATCACGTCAAACTTTTTTTTTTATTATTATTACACTCGCGGACCGTGCTCTTTTGAATTGTTGCCATGGTTCCAGGAAGAGAATTGTATTGCAACTTCTCGCTAAGTACTTTGTCAGGTTTTGTATTTTGTGCAGAATTTCGTGTCACGTTGTCTGAGGAAATCTGACTTAGAAGTTAAACGTAATCGGTTTAAAAATGGCAGACAACATTTTATATAGTTCGGAAAGTATCTTCAGTTCAAATATTCGTTGTTTTGTTGGAAATAAGACTACGACGAATTTAAGAACAGAAAAACTCTTCAGAAGCTCAGGTGTATTTCTTCTTATCGCGCATGCATTTATCATTTCTACTATTTTCTCTCTACAATGAAAATTGTCTTGCGGATGTTAACGAAGGAGAAAAAATTCTTCCTTTTCCTAGGGATGTCCAGACGGATTTTCTTATACTTATTGTGCGTGATATGTCAATTCACAGTAGTTCAGTGTTCTTCGATCTACTACTACCTCCGACTCCGCCTCCGATGCTACCATACTGACTACTACTACTACTACTACTACTACTACTACTACTACTGCTGCTGCTGCAAAATATATTTGCTTCTTCAGAAACCAACCAGTAGTTCAGTGTTCTTTGATCTACTACTAGCGCCGACACCGCCTCCGATGCTACCATACTAATACTACTACTACTGCTAATACCACTACTACTACTACTATTGCTGCTGCTGCCGTAAAATATATTTGCTTCTTCAGAAACCAACCAGTAGTTCAGTGTTCTTTGATCTACTACTATCGCCGACACCGCCTCCGATGCTGCCATACTGACTACTACTACTGCTACTGCTGCTGCCGCCGCTGCCGTAAAATAATATATTTGCTTCTTCAGAAACCAACCAGTAGTTCAGTGTTCTTTGATCTACTACTATCGCCGACACCGCCTCCGATGCTGCCATACTGACTACTACTACTGCTACTGCTGCTGCCGCCGCTGCCGTAAAATAATATATTTGCTTCTTCAGAAACCAACCAGTAGTTCAGTGTTCTTTGATCTACTACTACCGCCGACACCGCCTCCGATGCTACCATACTAATACTACTACTACTGCTAATAATACTACTACTACTACTACTACTACTACTACTATTGCTGCTGCTGCCGTAAAATATATTTGCTTCTTCAGAAACCAACTAATAGTTCAGTGTTCTTTGATCTACTACTATCGCCGACACCGCCTCCGATCCTGCCATACTGGCTACTACTACTGCTACTACTACTACTACTACTACTACTACTACTACTACTACTACTACTACTACTACTGCCGCAAAGTAATATATTTGCTTCTTCAGAAACCAATCATAAACTCAGGTTTTACCCAATTTATTTAGGCCTGTAAGCTCATACAGGATGTAACTAAAATGTATGTCCAAATTTTAGGGGCATATTTTTCTTATATAGAAGACGAAAAAAATGTTATATGAACATTGAACCACAAAAGCTTTATTTCCTTTTTACAGCCATTTTTCTGCAATTCTGCTTTTGGTGGGACTTCTTGTTCTTCCACCCAGGCTCAGTAGAAAAAGATACGTGTTCTTACAGTACACCTTGCTTGTTCTGTTACACTATGTGCCGTTCGCAATACGACGAAACACGTACTTCATGCACGATGGGGCTACTGCTCATTTCATGTCAATGTTCGTCGATTTCTAAATCAAAGTTCCATGAGGGATAGGTAGAGATGGACCAATTCCTTGGCCTCTGCGCTCTCCGGACTTAAACCCACTAGATTTTTGTTCGTGGGGTCATTTAAAAGAGCTTATGTATGGAACCCCGTTGCGAGAAGAAGAGAGTCTTCAAGCCAGTATTTTGGAAGACGAGATAATACTATATTGGCCAAGGATACATCAGCGCATCTGGGATTCAATGCGACGGCGGGTTGATGCATGTATCCGTGCTAACAGAAGCCTATTTGAGCACTTCCTGTAAGATAGATTTCCATGTATGCAATTTTTATTTCGTACAAAGTAAGCAGGGTTGTAGAAAAAGGGCATAAAGCAAGGAAATAAAGCGTTTCCGGACGAATGTTCATAGAATATTTTTTCATCCTCTATATGATAGGAATATTCCCCTAAAGTTTTTACATGCATTTTAGTTACACTCTGTATAAGGCGTCCAGGAAAATTTTTTCAGACAATTCTCAACCTTGTAACAATTTCGCCTTCGTCTGCCATCCCATTCATACACAACAGTGTAGTGAATTAACATCGACTAGCTAGAAGATGTCGCGTAGGTGTGCTTTTCCGTACCCGAAGGTGTAAGAAAATAAATTGAAAATATTCTCGTTTTAAACAATTTCTGTGCCAATAGAAATAGGTCAGAAGTATTCCAGAATTAATGAATTGCCTTTTTTTCCTTTCTGAACTCGGTACACGTTCTTTATAGAATTTTCTGTCATCATACTTGTGAGGCAGTACCAAATTGATTTGTTGAATGCAGTTGACGGCAACATTTATGATCAGACCGGAGGAAACCTTTGAGATAGCCGCGTGTGTACTTGAGAAATAAAACTCTCTCCGTATAAACATTTTCCAGCTTTGCTGAGAGAGGGAACTTACGATAACATGTGAATGAAGTCTTTCTCAAAGCCACATCAAATCGTTCCTGGCTCCTCTCCAGATCTGGGATGTAGGAGGACGACAAATTCAAGGGTCGCGGACTCGAGCTTCTCTACGATTGTGCGCTCGCACCATGGATTTAAGGAAACATTTTTGGTTATCTTTATTGTGAGGATTTATTTTGTAATTGTTTCTTTAATATAGTCAGTACTTTAAAAATCTATTCTGTGATTTATCTCTGATATCTGGGATTTTTGTGGCGAGAGAGACCATCTTATTGTTTTGCCGAAGTATAATTCCGCGCCCTTCTATAGTCCGTTCAATATATCGCGAAACATCAAATTGAAGAGTGTGATCCGAAACGCGTTCAGTCCATTTTTATGAAAGGCTAGTTTTTTTTATCCACCGGTCTACGGACTGAGCGAGTTTTCAAGTGACACCCACAATAACACGAACTTTTATACAAGAATTGCCGTTGTTTCGAAAGAAAACAGGCTTAAAATATAATAATAGCGTTGTAAAGACAATTATATATATATATATATATATATATATATATATATATATATATATATATATCTGTGTGTGTGTTCAATTGTATGGTTTTGTGTGTTTTAGTTTGGATAGTTTGATTCCGTGTATAGTTGGTATAGTTCATGTATTTAGTTAATATAATTTTTGTGTTCAATTGTATGGTTTTGTGTGTTTTAGTTTGGATAGTTTGATTCCATGTATAGTTGGTATAGTTCATGTATTTAGTTAGTATAATTTTTGTGTTCAATTGTATCATTTTTGTGCGTTTAGTTTAGATAGTTTGTGTATTTAGGCTGTACAATTTATGTGTGCAAATTGTATAGGTTTTTGTGTATAGCCTATAATTTGTGTGTGAGTTAAGACTATGTATGTGTTCAGTTTGTGTAATTTTTTTTATTTTTTATCGTGTGTTTAGTGTGGACAGTTGTGTTCAGATTATAATTTGTGTTTAGTTTGCATAGTTTTTTTTGTGGATGTTTAGTTTGCATAATTTATGTGTTTAGTCTGTATAGTTTTTCGTGTTTAGCTTATATAGTTTGTTTATGTGTTTAGTTTGTAAGTGTATAGTGTAAGCTCTCTTGTACTGGCTCCCCAAGTGTAGTAGACCTTCAGCTCACCCTACAGTCCTGTAGGAGGCCGTTGCCCTTATGGGATTTCAGGCTTTTTGTATTTCATATATATATATATATATATATATATATATATATATATATATATCTCTTAAAAATGGTCAAATTGACGAGCGAGTTTTGGGATCACAGTCTTCAATTGCAATTTCATAATTTTCCCCCCAATTCTTGATCACTTACTTATATTTATACGAACAAATGTTACATTGTAAAATTCCTTTGTAGAACGAAAACTTATATTTGTTAGGATCAAATTTCTGCACATTTAAAGAACAAAACTGAAATTCTTTCAATAATTTGTCATAATACACTGCTGTCTTAAATTGACTGAGCATATTGGGAATTCCCGAAACACGCTATGAAATGTTTCATATAAAACAATTTTTATCGCGAAAAGGAAGCAAAAATGAGCAAAATTGTATTAATTTTTTTTGTTTGAAATATCTCAAAGAATAACATCCTGAAATTAATGACATTACCTACAGTTCACCCTGTAGGCTTTATTGTAGATATATAGTTTACATGTATACATAAACACATTATTTGATTATTTTGTTTGACGTGAATACGTCTATAAGTTGGGTCCAGTGCCTAGTGTGCCATCCCAGAAAGTCAACCGACACATTTTCAGGAGAGTTTTTTTCCCCGTCCATAATTTCCTAACTACACGACATATTCCAATGGCCTAAGCGCCGTAAACGGCGATCGACAGACGAAGTATCAATGAATCCAACGTGACCTTTAGTTCGAGCTGGTGACATTATCTAGCGATACGCGGGAGCGGGGGATTTGAGGCACGAATTCGCTTATCGCTCGAAAATGCGAAGGAATAGAACGTTCGGAGTGGTGTCAAACGATTCATAACGAACCAGCCTACGATCTCAAT
The DNA here is from genome assembly GCF_040183065.1 of Periplaneta americana. Lineage (NCBI taxonomy): Eukaryota > Metazoa > Arthropoda > Insecta > Blattodea > Blattidae > Periplaneta > Periplaneta americana. The sequence goes on along the minus strand of NC_091131.1, from coordinate 95,141,327 downwards.
TGAGTACCACTCAGCCGTTGGCAAGATAAATTAAAAAAAAATTGCGAGTGAAGTTGAGTGAAGAGAGAAAATTCACACTGATGAGACATATACACCACAAATGGGAGCTGGCGTATAAGCAACGAGTAGCAAATGATAGAGCACGATGGCTCCTATAGGAACCGATATATTCACTCTCACTGCATACAAAATGGCTATTCTAAGGAGTCCCAGCATAGCGAAGATATACCGGGTTTTCAGGGTATCTGGAAAGAAGAGATTTGATTGTCACGATATGTGTATATAATATATATGTAAAAAGGTAAAGGTATCCCCGTAACATGCCATGAAGACACTTGGGGGGGCATGGAGGTAGAGCCCCATGCTTTCCATGACCTCGGCACTAGAATGAGGTGGTGTGGTCGGCACCACGATCTGACCGCCTTTTACCCCCAGGAAAGACCCGGTACTCAATTTTATAAGAGGCTGAGTGAACCTAGGGGCCGTTTTGAAAGTTTGGCAACGAGAAAAAATCCTGTCACCACCTGGGATCGAACCCCTGACCTTCCAGTCCGTAGCCAGCTGCTTTACCAACTGAGCTACCCGGTGGTATTAAATATCTTCACAGTTCACATTTTGGCTAAATAACGTAGAATGAAAGTCTTCATGTAGGCTACATAAAGTCGAGTTACTATTTTATGGCTGCTATTTTACGTAGTTGTTACAAGTCACTTCTAAGCTGAAAATATTGTTAATAATCGATTGCCTAAAATTCGTCTCTCGGAGAGATGGAACACATGTAACACAAACCAAACAACACTAGAGTAACCCTCTATAGGCTAATATGAAAATTTGATGAACTGATGAGAGACTTAACAGAGATTATTAAAATAGATACTTGGAGATACATAGCCTATGCAAGCATATTTGAACTGTGAATTGCAGAAACTCCACCCACATGTCCATTTGAGTAAAATTTTCAGGAGGCACAAGAAACCGATCATCTTCGAAAGCGTTTGGTATTTTTAAGTGGTTGTTTTTTTGTTTTTTTTTTTTTATTAAAGTATAAAAATAAGTTCTAGTGTTTGACATACGAGTACATAAATTTCAACGCTTTTCTTTAATATTTTCTGGAAGAAAATTGAATTGTCTGGATACGTGGGGTTTCTGCATTTCACGACTAGTAACAATGATTTTATTTCTTTAAAACAATTTTTAGTTGAAGAAGACATGATATTTTTTTTTATCTTATGTATTTTTAAGCCAAGAAATTGAAAACGTACACAAATATACAAAAATGCAAAATTATGTAAATAGCATATTTAATTTTTTCAAATTCCTTTAATCTTATAAAAGACAAAGAAAAGCAAACTGTATTTTTTTTTAATATTCCACATGCCCTGAATTATAATGTTCCTGCAATTTACTGCAATTCTTTGTAACTTATTTGTCCACTGTGAAATGTATACTGAGCACTGGACTTGTGGGATTTCTCCATCACTCGAAGGCATATGTATGAATATTACTTACAGCCACATGAAAAAGTGAATTTGATGAAAAATGTGACGTAGGGGGTTTCTGCAATTCACGATTAATTTAATGTATTAGAAATGTGGTAAGTGACGCATAGAGAAAATCAAGCTAACTTCTTGGAGAGATGTTTGCCAATATGTTCGCAATGTTACATTTACTGGGTTGAAATCCCGATTTCTATATAATGAAACCATAGTCCAATACACGCCGTTCAGTCATATATGTAGTTATGTATGTGAGAGTGTTGAGAACGGAAATCCTCCGTTCCTATTTCAGACAGAGAAATCCGCCATGATTGATACTTGGATATCTCCCCCTGTTGCTCTTGTGTCATCTCGCAGATTTCTCTTTATTCAGCATCACTCTTTAGATTGTAATATTCGACAGTGGTTTCTCATTTCCTAGAAGCGAACTATCTCCCAACTTTCACTAAAGTTTTCTGCCATATTTGATTTACATTGCAAAATCGCCTTTAAGAGAATAAGTAAGATGGAATATTTATGCGTTCTTGTAACGCTGTACTTTTCTTCTCGTTTGTTGGTACTATTGTAAAGGATAATATATCATTTTCTTCTTATGCACATGCGTAGATTTTTGTTTTGTTTTGGAGGGGAGGTATACGTCCGCTCAGCTTGCTGGCTCTTGTTGCGGAGATCATTGTTGTGTATGTGTATGTTCGTATGCAAATGCGTGACTATTAAATGTAAGAGTGAACTATGGGGCTGCAGCTGTCAGTATCCTACGCTCTTAATTGAATATGACGCCACGTGAGACTCGATATTTGCAACGACATCTGTTCTACGTACTGGCCGTTATTAGATTTGAGATTCAAGAGTAATGTCTCATACACGCGATGTGTGTGTTTTTGCATTGCATGATGGATGGAAATATGACACAACGCAATTATTGAGTTGCCTAGAATCAAACCACTTTATCAAAAAATCTGATTATTCAGGTAAGACGAAAAACTAGTGCAGTTGGACTCCAAACGGTGATTTTACTACTAAAGTTACTGCCTATAAAGTGCAGTTTTACTCCAAACGAGCAATTTTTCGCTTTCTCTACTAAATTCTGCATTGAAACATATGTTAATCCCATTTACATAATTTTGGAGAAAGTACAGTTTGATTCTAGGCGATTGAATTAAACTGCCAACTAGTCACACACAACCAAGAAAATTTTGTAATATAAACAATGTTATAATTCTATAATGTGAGAACTTTTGCTATTTTGAAACATGATACTGAATCATAAGCACTTATACTTCGTTCCGTAATGTTTGACAGACGACATAAATAGTCCCGGCAGAGAGAGAAAGATGGAAGTATGATTGCTGTTGAATAAATGGCGGAGAGCGATTTTTCACCTTCCCTGCTAAATTCTGCACTGAAACATATCTTAACCTCATTTACATAATTTTGGAGAAAGTGCAGTTTGATTCTAGGCGATTGAATTAAACAAACTGTCAACTAGTCACACAACCAGAAAAATTTTGTAATATAAATAATGTTATAATTCTATAATGTGAGAACTGTTGCTATTTTGAAACATGATTCTGAATCATAAGCACTTATACTTCGTTCCGTAATGTCTGACATGCGACGTAAATAGTGCCGGCAGAGAGAGAAAAAGAGAAGTATGATTGTTATTGAATAAATGGCCGAGGTCTTATTCCACTCTTATCTTGGTCGATCTGAAGCGTTCTACCTCCTCCCAACTTCAAGCCAAGTCTGGAATGAGACCTCTGCCGTTGGTTGAATAGCATTAAAAATTATCCTTTTTCCTCTCTCTGCCGGCACTGTTTACATCTCCTGTCAGACATTATGGAACGAAGTATACCAAGCTCCATAATACCAGTAAGGCATTATGTCACAAACACGTCACGTCTGAGTATTTCTGATAAAGTAAATACAGGGAGATTATTGTACTGTGGGACTCAACTCCGCGGCTTACGCTGCATTCTCAGGTAACTTATCAGCGTCTGCCTTGCATTTCATACTCGCTCCGTTTCCACAGCGTACTAACTAGAGCCCGGAATTTTAGGTGCTAAAAGTTAAGAATGACACTGAGTATAGATGAATAGATGTGGTGCTCGTGAGGAGGGTTTTAAGCCTAGTTCACAGGAGTCCTATATGTAATAATAGACAACAGAGTCTCAAGGACTGAGCAAAGAATCTTGTAAACCGTGCGCTAATTTGTAAGTGGTAGTTAAGAGGATTAGAGACCTTTAACGGTACCAAAAGGAAAATACTGAATGACAAGAATGATGTGTCAGAGAAGTGGGGGGCATGGCTTCTATTTTATAAACTATACCGAGGAACAATATTAACTTTTACACCTAAAATTCTAAGCTTTAGAACAACCTCCCGTTATTAACATAACTATAGGCCAGCCAAGTTCCGATTACCGACGGCAGGAGTTCGAACTAGTGAGCTCGTTGCATGTTTCCTGTTTGTAGCGATAGCAGTGACCACATCTTCAATCGGTAATAAGATGTTGGTGGGTCTAAAAATGGCTCTTTAAAAGGGTTGCGATTCATAATATTCACAACAGCATATTTTACATTTACAAATGACCCTAGTCTCTACATGCATGCAGCATGCACTCAGTTTCAGGTGTGTTCCTTATGGAGATCCGCTGTAGCCATCAAAACAAACCGTGTCACGTGTCTGCCTGGCAAACATAGATTTAAAATATAGGCCTGCTTCTCTAAGGAATTAAGACATTAATGCGCAATTCTACAAGATCTTCCCTGGAATTTTTTATATTACAGTGGGCTGTTGTGTCTGCATTTCATACAGTATATTAAAAGATATTTCCTTTCCGGAATCGGATCATTTAGCGGGAGGAGTGATAAACTAAAGAAGTAGACGAGTGTGCTTCTTTGAAAAGTTGCAATAATTATTAGTGTTGGAGCAGTAGATAGGAAACTTAAATGAACTCGAAGCCGGTTGGCCACTTGTCTCACTCTGTTGGTTTCTTCCTTTTCGGTTTGTAGTTAAGATTTTATGAAATTCCGAATTAGCCATCCTATTCAATTCTATATTTATTTATGATTTGCAAATGTTGGAACCGTAAATTCTTGAACACCTACCTATATTTCTTTACTCAGTCATATATATTGTTGTTTAGTGAGACATCACTCATGAGGCAATTAAGCCAGAGATAATGGGATAGGATGGCCAGTTCCTTTCCCCTCTCCATTGCATACATCGCTGACTAGTAACATATTACACTAATCAGACTTCAGATTTATACAATTGTTATTCCTGTGACACATCGTCAAGTGAAATATACTGTCTGATAATAGATTTTATTAAATTATCAGTACTGATTAGAGATTTGATCTAATTTTCAGTATTGATTAGAGATTCTATTTAATTTTAAAGTTGTATATTATGGGGTTATCTGGCATTGACGGCAAATTTATGAACAACTTGGAGTAAAAGAAGATGATTCTATATATATATATATATATATATATATATATATATATATATATATATATATATTTCGGCCTGTAGTTGCAGATTTTCCGTATTACGGACACAAAAAAATTAAGCTGCGGGATAATCGTACTTATAAACACGATGTCAAAACAAGATCACTGTAGTATAATATGAATTTGCTCTTACTACGAATATTATTATTGATTGAAACGTTGCTGGCAAGATATGCGAGTAAACTTCATGAACGACGTTATGTACAAGCCTTGTGGACAACTTAGGTCGTTTCTGCTGTCGAGATATCTACATGAGAGCAGATCTGTGCCCTAGAGGCATGGATTTGTTTAATACTTCACTCGCCCGTTTGATTCATGGGTACGTTATAGAAAGCAGAAACTTTGCCTAACTCATAAAACATAGTTCCCTCCCTATCACCTCCCATGTCTACTTCTTCCTTGATGGCTCGAGATCATTTATTTTGCCTTTTCATTTTTCGTAATTTGAATATGCATCCCATTTTTCATTTCCCCTATTACAGAATATGTATTAATTTTAAAGATTACCCCCATATTCTAACCCCCTAACTTGTTTAACCCTTTTTGGTTTTCTCCCCACCATCCCTTCTACTTTTTTCTATTTCAGATATTAATGGCTGTACCAGCAGTTCGTATTCTTCAGCAAAACAAAAAGATTTTTTTTAGAAGTCCCTCTCTCCCTTACATCACATCGTCAAATGCAAATAATGTATGATAGGGGTCTACATTTTGCATATATACGGGCCGGGCCTTTGTCTGTCTTGCTGGAGAACGGGTGAGTTTATTTCTGTGATATGTACTCAAGGGAGACGAAGGGATCGCATTTCCGCTACGCGCCCTCAAACTGTATTGAGGTCAGGTTTAATGTATTTGTCTGAAACATCATATATACGTGTATTTTTTTTTCTTTCACGCACATTTACTCATATTTTTTCTCTCTTGCATCTTTCTGTGGATACTAAAAAATGTCTTGTGTTCGTTTGCTACATTACCTACTATAATTGCAGTATGTATAACTTATAAACTGAATACTCTAAATAATGAGAGCTAACGTCTTACATTTTCCGTTTCACACAATATCAATATTTACTTGTGTTTGTCTTTTCTTCCCCGTTTCTCCGACTTCGACTTGTTGTTTTCTTAAGTTTTTGTTTTCTGCATGCCAAATTCTTGATCTTATCTTTCACACTAATCTTCACAAACTTCCCCTTAATCTTTATTTTCACTTTATCTTTACTTTCTTCTTCTCTATTCTCTCTCCTGCCTATCTTATCTTCCTCACTTTATTCTATCATATTTCAACCACAGTCTAATAGGCTATATACAGTCACGAAGCTTGAGTTGTGAGGGTGCTAGGAACAATAGACTGTGCCGGTACTATTTCGCATTGCCTGTAATGAGGCGATATTAGCGATCCTAGTGGTTAGCAACTATCTATGGAGGCATATTTACTACGTGACTGTATGCACTAGACTGTGTTTCAACTCTCTTTCTCGTCTACCATCTCTGTTCTCTCTTATCTTTCTCTTTCTCTCTCTCTCTCTCTCGTTTCCTTGTGCCTTCATTCTCATCACTCTCCTCCATGTCTCTCTTCTTAACATCCCCTCTTTTCTCATCCCATATTTCTTCTGTAGCCTCCTAGTATCTTCTGCTTTTTCTCTACGTCTTTCCTTATATTCTTCTATGCGCTCGCATTCTCTTTCTATTTTTTCTTTCACTTCCTCTTGTTTCCTCCGCATGTGCTTCTGTTACCGAGTTACCATTTTTATTCTATGACGTCATTTCCATTACTCGCTGTCATTTTATCGAATATGGGATATTTCATTCACTTTTCAATTTTAGAATGTAAAATATGCTATAAACATCCTCAATTTTATAATGTGAAACATTAAATTCTTTAACGTTACTTATTCGAATTTGTTTTTGTTCCAGGTAAGCAAGATAGAGCTGCTCTTACTTCATACTTTTAAAGGGAAAAATGGTGAGTAGCAAAATGTTTTCGTGGTCAGGTTAAGTTTTTTAATTAAATGTAATAATCTTTATTCCGAATTCCAGTATAAGTATTAGTGACAGTTTTGCTATCCATCAAACGATGACGAAAATGTATTAATTGCTGTTTACCATTTATGAATCTAGTCCTGCGTTATTATCTGAAGTTTCTTAATTCAGAATGGTTTCCTGAGAACTTAAGTGGGAGAAGTACACCTTTCCAATTGTATAAAATAAGTGCGCTTGAAACATTCATATCTTTCAATCCTGGTGAGATGTAATTTTGCACACTTAACAATACTTTACATTCCTTTTGCTTTATTACATCTTTAATATCTCGAAAGAACTATTTTTAATAATTAACAGTAAGTTGACTTAATTTTCCAAATTTTAGATGGAAATTGTGCAGTCATGCATTTCTCTGATATTTCCACAAATGTATGAATTTTTAAATTATTTTTAGTTTAGAATGTTTGTAAAAAAGCTGCATGAATAACATAAGCAAAATCTTTAACATATCTCGTGGAAAAATATTTGTTGTTTAACTTCCATAGGATGCATTACTATTTTAACATGATCCATATTGATTTTTAATGTATAAATAACAGATGCTAAAGCTGAAATCATAGTTTACGTTGTTAAGATGTGATAAACACATAATCATGCAAAATTTCATTAAAATATGTCAAAAACATTTTGAGCTATAAGGGAAAACAAATGTAAATTTTGAAGTTTCGAAAAAGGAGCGACAAAGAGTAAATTTAAAAGACAGTGAAGTGATAATTGGGAAAGTTGAAGGGCACATCAAGGACACTATTAAATATATCTAGGAAATTCTTCCACTACAAGAAAGAGTAAAGTGTATTTTATGAACACAGAAATTAATTGAAAGTTGTAATTTTGACCCATAAAAGTGTACCTCTACCCTTAGAAGGGAATTTATATCGTGTTCTCACTCTGTTTTAACGAACAGTTGTGCATCACATTATAGGGAAGTATGTCAAAACCACCCCCTCTTACATTTGCCAAGGGTGGTCCCATATCTGGGGAGAGGAAGTGAATTGTTCTATATTTCGTCGTAGTCGCTCTGTCTGCTAAAGACATGTACCCCGTTCTCAGCAAGAGGATCACAATACCACGTTAATACCACTTCCAAGCTTTATGTAAATTTTTCATACGGGTATAAAAAATCAGATCTCATTTGTTAACATTGATTCGCCAAAACGTGTCATAAAAGAAGACCGTAGGAGTGCCTATTTTTCAGAATGATGGATTATAATCCAACATTTTCTATGCATATATAGTACGATCTCACCCCTCTGTTCTTTTTACCCTTCCCCTCCTTCCTTCGTTACAGGGTTTAAGTAATAAATCAAATCGTACGAGCATGGAAACACATTAAAGAAATCAAGAGCTTGATTCATCATGAACAATGAATGGAACGACGTACATATTTAAAAAAGTTTCATCGTGCTGCTTCAGTGACTTTTTTCTTTTAATAACTTGAATTAATGCTTCAATGATTTTCCAACCACCGTGCATATCTGATGTTCAACCCTTTAAAATCGACTTACATGTGCGGTATCTGTTACGGATGTTTTGAATTGCTAAATATCTGATGATGCCGATTGCTAATTGATTCTGTTCGAACACATATTGATGATCTCTTAGTATCAAACGGGTTTCGCGGGATCTTTTGTCAATACCTTTTCTAACATCCGCCATCTGCCTGATACAAGATAATGATTTTGTCCAACGTCGTCCTTGCTAATGTAAAATTTATTATAATGCTATTTAACACACTTGGTTTATCACATTTTATATCCCGATATTCTTTGTTAATATAGATGTACTTCATTGTAACACACAAATAGTTATTGTTATTAAAATTTTCTCATGACCTGATACAACATTTTAATTTTGCACTTTGACTTGGATTTGACAATACTATACACTGTCTGTCGAACCCGTTAACAAGAGTTATTTTTCAACCCTTCCTTGCCTTTTTATGAATACGAAGCTGGTACACAGCTAGCAAACTTTGATTGTTTGTGCAAAGAGCGAGAATTTCGTACCACGTAAATCATTACCGATCGGTTCATTTCACCATTTACTTACTTCTTAATTATTTTATTTTTCTATGCAATATTTTATAGCCTATTCTTTTCTGATATTTATATTTTAACTTTGACTTGCGGGACATAGCTCAGACACTTCATTTAAGCAGCTTGTGTTCTTTTTATCTGCTTCATCTGTGTTTCATATCCATGTAAACACTTAAACATCGCTATTCTTCTTTCACTTCACGGTTTATGCCGAAACTTGTTCCGAACTCAGGTGCAGTTGATCTGGACCAGCTCTTCTTCGGTCTTCCGAAACCCTTTCTAATAAATTGGCTTGTAGTTTAGTGAGTGATTGGTCGTTGATATGAAAGATTCTCAGCTCTTGTATAATGTCTTAGTGTATGATCTAATAAAGTATAGCCGAAGTATTTTTCTCGATCAAAGATTGTATCCATCACATGCAGTATTGTATTTAAGTATGTAATGAAACTATTATTTATAGAAATACCATTCATAATGTAAGCCAATACATCTCTTTTTCATATCCATATATTTATTTATATACAGGTATTATTTGAAATTTCATTTCCATTTCTTGTCTAGTTCTAATTTAATGTCATTACGGTACACTATGATTTTTGTGCAATGACAAGGCCGTTACTTGCCCACACTCTACGATCATGGATCATAGATGTCTCTAGTACCGAGAACGTAGACTACTTAGTTCAGTAAATACTATTCAGAATGCACTATAGGCAGTGGGTCTACATTCCACTCGTGATGTATGTATGTATGTATGTATGTATGTATGTATGTATGTATGTATGTATGTATGTATGTATGTATGTATGTATGTATGTATGTATGTATGTATGTATGTATGTATGTATGTATGTATGTATGTATGTATTTACACTGCAAGTGGGAAAATACCTGTGGCAGTGGTAACTTAACAATAGTTACAATTAATGCATAATAAAACAACTAATACACAATAAACAATTAATACAGAATATATAATTACAATACACAATAATTACAATTAATAACAATAGCTTAAAATAACCTAATTAATAAGTGAACATAATTTTCCATTACAACCTACATGCAGTGTGTATAGGCCCTACATAAGTTTCACATTTGTACTGATACTCTTTCACTTCACTTTCATCTCACTCACTGCACTGGCACTATGACACATTTTACTGACACTATACAACACATTTCACTGACACTATGGAACACATTTTATTGACACTATAAATTATCACTGATCGAAACTATTCACTGCCACTATAAACCATAACTTCACTGACTCACCTCGCTTCAATGATACACCAGTTCAAATAAGACAAACAGTTAGGCTGCATCCTTATTGATACGTAGAATCATACTTATAAACTACATTAAACAAAATATGTATAGTCTTACAAGCTAATACAAGCCTACAATTCAAACCAAGCAAATAACTCGTCAGGCTAAGTAAATACATGTCACCTTAAGTATGTAAGGTAGCTTCTTTTTCATTTACATTTTATGCACAGCTTATTAAGTTATTTTTTAATCTCCTTAACCCTGAAATTGACGAAGTATTCTATAGGATACAACAAGTTAATAGGCTATATCCTATAATTTTAATAGAACAATAGAAAAAAATTGATAGGAAAATTAAAATTTCACAATACTATAATATTGAACGACATAAAATGCGGACATTGCGATAGTTTTCTTTACAGTCTAACAAGGTTTAATAAACTAGTGTGAGAAATGAAGTTTCGCCAAATTTAAGGGTTAAGGAAAGACAGCTCTCAAAGACCGCTGCAGGTAGGTCATTCCAATCATTTATAGTTAGATTTAATTTATAATTCGATTTAAAATGACGATGATGACGGTGGTGGTGGTGGTGGTGGTGAATTGTTAGGGTGTCACAGAGGAACCGGAGTACCTGGAGAAAACGTGTGTTGCCTGGATCACGGGCTTGCTCAGGACAAGTTATAGAGTAATTCAGGGTGGACATGAATTAAATTTTGCAATTTTATTTTTTGCATCTGTTACTTTCATACGTTTAAAACCTTGAGTGAAAATGAGATATTCGTTCCATAATATTGTAATTAGTACTACTGTTATTTAGTTCTCACAAGCTAATTTTCTTTCATGTTTTAAACTTGAATTTTTCAAGGAATTGAGCCTTGTACTTTGGTGGTAAACGGAATGTGGCAAGGTTAAATCTCTACCAGGAATAAAATTTATAGTGGAGTGGAGAATTGTATTACGAAAGTTAGTCATCATTGAGGCACTGATAGTACGTCAATGGTACGCTTTCTCAATACATAATACATACGTGATACTCTCCGCGGGCAGAGAGCGGCCACTGTTCCTCTTTATGGAGTTAATTAGGTGCGACCTACGTGCCGAGCCGAAGACATGAAAGTCTTCGTGTTGATTTATGTGTGTTTCTTTTATCAATTCCCTCAAGATCTTCTGTTATTGTTCACTGTGTAATTTTCCGTGCTGTTAAAATTATCGTAACAAGCTATCGTTTTAAGAAAATAAATTTTAAGCTTCCAAGTTACAAAATGACGTCAACTTCATACTAATTTCGACGTAGTAATTTTTCATTTTTACTAGCTTGACAGCCTGCATACTAGAAACAGCCAACGTCAACTATTTTTCTTTCCAAACTGCATCTACAGCTTGCTCTACTGCTGTCTGATACTAAACTAAGAGAAAACAAGAAGCCACCCCTTTTACCAACTTTTCTGCGCACATAATTCTCCGTTGATGGCACCTGGATACAATTTTCAAGGAATTAATAGGCTTAACAATGAATTTTGTTGCTAGGATAAGCTTCGTGGAATGGGTTTGAATCTGACTTAGGATATGAGTGATTGGTTATTGTCAATTTTATCATTAATTCAGTGTTTCCAGACTCGACACTTCAAATTTCCCTCTGATGTTAACAAAATTTCCTTTGTTGAATTTTTTAGAAATAATTTAATAAAACCAAATTATTATGTTGATAATACAAAAAATGGGAAATAATATACTCCGTATTACACATAAATCTTAACTACCGTTACTGACATATTCCAGGTTAACAGTCTTCCTATTCTTTTTCTTTACGTTAAAAAGAATTTAATGGAATTGGTTATATAAGTAAGTTATTCAGAGCTCATTCCACGAAAACTATTCACAATTCTTTTTTCATTATTGCCTCCATTTCGAAAAAAAAAAAAAAAGAAAGCAGAACACCTACTTGCATTTGGTCGGTGTTGTATTGACCGTCCGCCGTGGCAGGCGTTTCTTGTGATTTATCGTACGGTGGATAGATGGCAGTAGACGACTGAGAGATCAGCAGAGAAACGGAAGGCTTTAATTCAGAGCGAAGGACTAGACGATTCAGGCAGATCTTGGAAGTGCGGCATACCATCACTAAAGACGTGGTTTTAGGACTTGTTAGCTGGAGATGAATACGTGATACGACGGATGTTGGAGTCGGGTGGCACAATCGACACTCATATCATTCGTTAACGTGCGCACAAAAAGCCTACTTGTGCATTTGTTAGCGATAATCCGTTCGTATCTAAAATAGACGCGTAGGTTCCAGTTCTTACAGGATTCTTGAAGTTTCCTGCATTTTTTATCGTTCATCGGATGTGATACAGTGGAGCAGTCTCTTGTAATTATCTGCAAAATTATAAAATTATTTTACGGTGGTGTATCAATTGCGCTAATTTCTAACGTTAGTGGAATTATTATTGGTACCGAGATGGTTATTTTCACGAGATGAGTAAGAGGTTTCGCCAAGAGATCACCTAACATTCGCCTTGCAGCTGAGGAAGCCTTTGAAAACACTCAACCAGGTAATCAGTCCAAGCGGGATTCGACTTTAGCTTCGGAGCACGATTATAGCTCGTTAACCCTTTAGCTACTTCAATGCCTGGTAAAATCTGTTAAAACACTGCACCTATGTACTAAAAATTCCATCTTACCTCACTGAGACTTAAACTAGGATCTCCGACGTGGAAAACCTGTACTATAGCAAATCGATTAACGATAAAATAATATATAGCTACCTTCTCGATACACAAATAGAAGAAGCACAATGCACTTGAATAGAAGAATATATCTTGTTCCAGTGACAGCGTGGTAAAAAATGACGCATGAAGGTTATCGTATATCATTTATAAATTTGAAGTTTCGGGTCTTTAAAAAATGGTTATGCTCCCGTGATGGCCTGACGGTTTGTTAGGAATATATTTTTTTGTAGTGTTACACAGGTGACTGGCTGCATTTGTAGTGCTAATTTAAATTACAAAAAATGCATCTGGGCTCCGTCTTTGTATAGGATTTTATTTAAATTACAAGATGAAAAGAAAAAAAAATAATGCGTAAATCTTTTCTAGTTCACCTTACGATCGAACATACATTTGGGAAGTGAAGTGACAGAAGGGTTGAGGTAAAAGGATCACTGTATGAAAGAGAAGGCAGATTAAAAAGAAATCGTTAGTTGCAATGCTAAGACTTGCAACAATTTAATAGACATATTTTAAGGTATGTGTGCCTTCTTCTACTACTTTTCGTACATTTATCCGTATATTTGTCTATATCTTCTTTCTTAATCCCTTCATCGTTTAGGATGTCTTTCCAATGGTTTTTTCTTCGTATTTTCTTGTCTGCATGATTAGCACCAGTCTATTTTATCCCGTTCTTGTTACGTTTTTTTCTTTGCTCTGAGCATCTCTTTCACGTTTTGTATTTTGGTATATATCTCTCTTATATCGTAATTAAAAAAATGCCTTTGTAGATTTCTTAACAATAACTCTCAATGTTTTGACTTCATCCGAGACTTGGAAAACCACGAAAATTCAAAGTCATTACAGTTTGATCCTGGGATCGAATCCCGAACCACCTGAATACAACGCGGACGTATAAACCACTACACCACCGTGGTCGATAATAATAATATTAATAATAATAATAATAATAATAATACAAGATCATATGAATGATTGCAACGGGCCACAATGGCAGTGCTGCGGTATAACTTTTTTTTGGCTACAACTTGTTTTAGCTCTTCGATTGATAAAATAGGGATTTGGTGACTTTTTAAGCACTGTCTAGCGACAAAAATAAAAATTTCTCTGTTGGTAATAAGGAATCTTGAGACTCTCACGCCAGAATATTAACAAGTTTAACCCCTTACCGCATGGGACAATCTTGCACACATCGGTTTAATATTCAAATAACTTAAGTAGTTCTTTCTTTCTGAACTGAAGTCACATACGGTAAAATCCAATTCTTGACCGTGTGCCATATCTGTCTCAGTATGCAGTTTGAAATATTATATGCTTATATTATAAATTATATGAATGTAAAACCGGTATGTGCCATATCTGTCCCAGAATGCGGTAAGGGGTTAAGCATTCATTACGATTTAATTTAACGAAAACGTAATAGAACACACAAATATTTATTTAAACTAATATTAACTCTTTGCTAGATGCACCTACTGATGTAATTGTTTTCGTAATTTACTCACAATATAAGCATTATAACGCAAATAAAATAAGGAAATAAATGAGGGGTTGTGGGCAAGAACATGGTAACCCACAATTTATTGGTTTTGAGAAAAATGAGGAAAAGTAACTGTGTTATGTATTCCAAAGAATAGAAATGTGGGTTATCGAAACAAGTATAACAAGCCATCTCTTGGGGATAGACGCAAACTACTTCGTCACTAGATAGAGCATGTCCCCTAACATATTATCGCCATGTTAGTTCAAAATTCGTCTTCATGTGGGTTACCATGTTCTTGCCCACCCCTCAAATATTTCTTTCTGGGAAAACTATGAAGTTTTGACCCTTATGTTGTATGGACATTTTTTGATTCTGTGGACCGTCCCCGACGACTGTGAAAAGGACGGCACTTATACCCCTTACACTCTGTGTATGATACTGATAATGGAAGCGGTGGTGAATTATGGCATGTAAATTTCCAATCAGGCATTTACCTTTGTGACTGAGGGAAACAATGATAAACCTCAGTTAGATTGGTAGGCCACTGGGTTTTAACCCGGGACCTCCCGAATGCGAGTCTCAAACGCTATTATCTGAGCCGACTCACTCGGTTATTATTAATATTGTTATTTTACATGACATTTTTTTCGTTTCCACAATTTATCGTAACCTATCTCTGAATGTATAAATAGAGTAACTTGTTAATTTTTATTCTGTTGTTTGTGTAATATATTACGTAAATTTGAATGTCCTGTGAAATACAATAATATATAACTGTTGCTAATGCTAATCGCAAAGGTCTCAAGGGCTTCAAATATTTAGAGCAATGCGTGCGTACATCGTCGACTATATTCTGTACGTAACCGTATTAGCGCTAATTTTTAATGCAAGCAAATTTTCGTGTCCAGGAATATGAGCGGAGCGGTTGTGATGAATAACATGATCCATATTTAAAGCGGATTGTTTACAACGTGAGTATAAGTTGTGACGAATAAAAACACACGTGGATTGAGAATATGTTTGAATGGTTTGCAATTCAAATCACGTTCTTACCGAAGTATTTTAACATCTGCAACAAATAAAAGTAGGTAGTCTAGTAAATAAATGTACAAGCGAATTAATATTGAGTCCAATTAAACACACACTAGAAAGAAATAAGAGAAAGGAAGAGAAGTTTCAGGTCATCCAAATGAAAGTTGCTGTGTGTGTGTGTGTGTGTGTGTGTGTGTGTGTGTGTGTGTGTGTGTGTGTGTGTGTGTGTGTGTGTGTGTGTGTGTGTGTGTGTGTGTGTGTGTGTGTGTGTGTGTGAGTGTGTGTGTGTGTGTGTGCGTGCGTGCGTGCGTGCGCGCGTGTTTTTTTTTTTTTACAAAATTAAAGTAGGCTATACACAATAAATTTGCATTTTTATGATAATTAAGTTTAAATGTTGAATATTTCTGGTATATTAGTCTTTCACCGCACCAGTGTTTCGTGTAGACTATACTGTGGACGTAATTATGAACAGTAATCTCACTAGAGGTTTTGATTTATCTAGAGAAAATCAAAACTCGAGTGAGATTTAATTGACCATTACACGTTTAGAAGAAAGTATATAAAGATTAGAAGTAACAAAGTACTCCAATACAATAAAATATTAATTGACTTGTGAAAATACAACTGTCTTCAAATGTATTATTGTACCATCTCAATATTACAAATATTACGAAAATGGCAGTAGTGTGTTATGATTAGCTGTTTTCTTGTTATCAGTTGTGCCAACTATGGAATCTTCATTGAACTCTGTGGACGGTTACTAATCAAGAAGGCTTTGTTGATTGAGTTACATTTTTATTAAAACATTTGCATTCCACTTCAATCATCCGGATCCCAGTAATCAACGTCACTTGACAGATGATTTTCAATAAATCTTAGTAGTAAACAATCTCTGATGCGTGACTATCTATAATATATCATATAGGAGAAGCTATAACATAACCTAAATAATATAAACAAGTGTTAGAAAAGTTTTAATTAGGGATGATGAAATAAACAAGAAAAGTTTTAATTAACGATGATGAAATAAAAAATAAACATCAATAATTTTAAAAGAAACAATTATTGAAAGCACAATTTTTAAATTTGAGTGTTTTAGTGGTTGGTGGTTCAGTTGATGTTATATTGGACGTGTGCGTAAAAGAAGTGAACTCGTTGATGTACATGGTGTATTCCTCAACTTATTCAGGATTTCCGAATGGTGCTCTTCATTTATTTGTAAATAGGAGTTCAGAGAAGATGCATAGTTATGACCAGTGATCTTTATTAATTCTTGTTCTTGAATGCCAATGCGAGTCATATTTGAAACTGCTGTACATCGACTGGAGTGGTTTGTAATTTTCTGTTTATTTTTATTTTTTTTTACGTCCAGACCAGTGCAGTTTGAAATGTTGGCAAACAAAGGAACAAATGCTAGGTTAGTGATAAAAATAAACAAATGCTAGGGAAGCGATAAAATTAAACAAATGCTAGGGACGCGATAAAATTGTGCGATAAGCAGCCATGATTGGTTGAAAGACGTCCTTTTGTACTGTTTTATTGGCCAAAAGTAGTGTGACGTAGTTAAAGTGTAATAGGCATGGTAAATCTGATACAGTCAATAAAAGGTTATAAATGTAATGATATAACAGTTATTTGCCTATGAATATTGTTAGAATAAAAAAAAATAAGAAATCTACGAGAACTATTAGGCTGGCACGTGAATGTATAGCTGAGACATCCGGAAACGAAGTCAGCTTTCCTACGTTCGGTCAATTTTATCGCAATGCAAATGACGACGTTGTGACTTCGTTAACTTTGATATGGATTTTTTCACACGTTCTACTTCCAAAGACGTGCTTTGATTTCATTTCAAGAATTCATTTACATTTCAAATATTTCTTAAGTCTTCTATACTAGTACTACTGTGAATAGAACAATGTCCAAGCATATCGAAGCAGTTTTTTTTTCCATGTTAAAACGTTACTGTATATAATGCACTGTCCGTGAAATGTCAACAACCTCGGTAAAGAAAATTCCTCTGAAGAGAGTGAATATAAAAGTGAGTAATCATGCCCAAAATATTGGAATCAAACGAAGAGTTCAGGAGCGGTATTCCCGAATATCACTGCGTGCATAGAAGCAAAAGGCAGCAGTCATGGCATTTGTAGAATGTGGTTAGATTAAAATAAATTACTGAGAGAACGTCGAAATGAAGGTTAAAATTGCATATTGAGGCTTGAGTGACGGAACATTTAACCTATAGGCTAACACTATTATTATTATTATTATTATTATTATTATTATTATTACTACTACTACTACTACTACTACTACTACTACTACTACTACTGCTGCTGCTGCTGCTGCTGCTGCTGCTAGCCTTGTTTCGTTGCGCTTCAAACCTCAGGAGGTTTTTGACGTAATTCATAAGCTTTTCTATTCCAGTGATCTACATCCAATGGAATTTTCCTGCCATACACTCTTTTCAATAAGGAAGCATCTTCTCTCCACAACAACACATATCTCAACCAATGGAGTATTTTACTTTTGATATTTGTTATTATATCTGACTCAGAAAATACAATTCCAATTTCTCTAATTTCCCCTGCTGTCCATATGATAGACAGACAGACAGAAGACATATTTATTCGTTCCATAATATTCCTACATTTGCTTTATAGCATAGAATAAAGAACATGTCAATTCTTACGTTTAACATATAAAATGAAAATGTGAAATATGTACAGAATTAATTCCTTAATAACAATAATATTTTATACAATGCAATATGTTTACCATTTAAGAGTATTAAAATATTTACACAGTACTGTGAAATGTCAAGAATTCATCTACAGAATAGAAAGTGTGAGTTAAGTATTTTTTTTTTAGTTTTACCTTAAATAATGCAGGATTTTAGCTATGATTCTTAATGTCTTTAGGAAGACTATTGAACATTTTTATCGCCATGTAACGTACTTCCCTTTGATTGCATGATAAATTTGATGATGGCATATGAAAATCATTATTCCTGCAGGCATTTTTACTGTGTATGGCTGAATTAGTTGGAAAATTTTCTTTATTAGTCTCCATAAGAGGAAATTTATTATGGAGTATATGTACTGATTTGTTAAGGTCAAAATCTCTATTTTTTTAATAATCTACATGATTCTCTAGTCTTTGCTCTAACTATTATTATAATGGCTCTTTTTTGTAATAAGAATATATTTTTGCTATCTGCAGAATTTCCCCAAAATAATATCCCGTGGGACATAATGGAATGCAAATAGGCAAAATATATTGTCTTTAAAATACTGCTGTTTCAAAATTGTTTAGACATCTTCGTTAACTGGGTTAAATAATTTTACGCAATATACGTTGTTTTATTAAAAAAATATTTGTTTGTTTTCGGCCTCTTTTTTCGCTTTTCTGCACTCTATACTATGACTGGCTGAATTATTGTTTTATAACAGCGAATGTACAGGGACATCACTTTATTTTTACCAACATTTTTAACATTAACCTGGCTATACTCGGAAACACTGTTGCCCCCTTCCATTACAGGAGTTTGGAGTTGCTAGTGTAATATGTAAACAAATCATTTTACTAGCTATAGGAGGAGAGAAAAGTATTGTATCCATTTATGTTGTAGAGAAATACGATATTACGATTTTCAGTTTGATCATCACTTTTATGGAATTTATCAAAATACAGTATAGTAACATTTTTTTTCTTCAAAAACTCAACTTTTCAGGCGACTATGTTCGTTATGTAATGTCTACTTTATTTAGCATATTAATTATTGATGTTAACATACAATATAGAGAGTGCATTTAAATTGAGGGGATCATAAGTAAGGGGCTGTAAGTGCACTTAAGTTACTTTTGAGAAAATGGGGTTTAAATATTTAAGCTTTCGTAAAATCGGTGAAATTTTTATTTAAATTTTAATGTGTGATGCGATTAAAATATCCTTTTGCCACTACAATTTTAGATACTTTAGCTTACACTGGATGCACTAAACTCATGTTATTACAAATGTCACTAGCATTCCTTTGCTTCTAGCCACCTCAATTCAAAATCAGCTAATCTGAATTTTTAAACAAGTTGCTGAAAATGGTTGCCGTTCATTACAATGCAGGCTTCAATTCTTTACGCATATTATTAAAAACATTTTGAAGCATATTCTCTTCTCGTTTCTTGAATATAATTTTTAGTACGATATTATTAATATAGGTTCTTTCTTCTATAGAAAACGCAACCATATTTCTGAAACACACTATACACTGCAGTGTTTACTTCACTGCTTGAAGACTTTGAATGCAACAGCGGCCGTAAGTTTGTGTGTCTGACGGGAGCAAGGACATTAGTGAAGGGGTGGGAGTGAAGTACATTCAGAAATTCAGGTACAATAAAAATGCAAGTAAAAATAAAATGATGTCCCTGTAGTTGCAGCAGAAATAATTCTAGAACACGATTTAGTCTCGTCTTTTTAAATTTTCTGTCGATTCTGTTATAATTCACTTACTACCATTTTATCTCTTTGTATTGTATTTGTTTCCTTTCTTTAAGCAATTGCTATTCTTAGAATTGGGTATATGTAGCGGATCTCGTCTGAAGTGACGTCATTACATCAGATTTCTATGGAAAAGTATATAATATTGAGAAAAATCAAATACCGATGTTCTAGACGGAGTTCGAACCTTCCACCCCGGCATACAAATTCAACGTTTCGCCTTAGGCGCTGCGCAAGCCAATTGTCGCGGTTTTACATAAGAATATTTCAGCATATGATGTGCTATTTGTTATCTCTTTGTTGAACTTTTGTTAAAGATCTCAGTAGCTTAATGAAGTGTCATTTTTTAGTTGTTCTATCTTAAGCATAGTGATTATGTGGAATAGACGGTAACAGCTGACAGAGTTTCTTGGCCTGATTTCAGTACAGCGATACGATCCATTACATTTACATACAGATTTCTCATGCCCTTATGGCAGTGTGTGGTTCGTGGGAAGGTAATGGCATATTATTCTTTAAATTTAAAATGCGTAATAAATTTCCTTCACATAGTCAATAAAGGAAATATTTTTCTATTTATTATACGATGCCAGTGGAGACGGAATGACCCTCATTTCATTATGTACACCACTAAAATTAACAATATTGTGAACAGTGTGCTTTCCCATTAATTAGCATTGAAGTACGTCTTTGTTATATTGAAATTAATTTACAGAATTATTTATGTTACAACTAAGCTGGTCGTGTGTGCGCAATTGAAAAGACATAGCTTAGGGGAGAGTCGGGTAGTATCGGACATCGGGTAATATCGGACAGTGAGTTTCTTTCATCTACCACACAGTGATAGTACCTGATTGACATGGTTACGTTTCTATGATGTCGCATAGAGAAACGTAACCATGTCATTCAGGTACTACCATATGGTGGTAGATGAAAGAAACGCACTGTCCGATACTACCCGATGTCCGATACTACCCGACTCTCCCCTATAAATTGCTTGAAAGTACTGTCTTTTGTTTGGTTTCGGGTAAATAATAGTACATTATGCAACGAGCCTATAATGATGGTAATTAAGCCGCGAGTATGTTTATGAAACGAGCGCAAGCGAGTTTAATAATTTTCATACGAGCGTCTTAATTACCATTATAGGCAAGTTTCATACGATTTTTTATGCTCGACCATATTTCTAACTTGAAATTATTCATAAGTATTCATGTTATTTTTATCTGACTGGGGAGCGGAACTGACCTTGTGCAATATCTCGTAAATTGTGAGATGTGCGCAGACGCGAAAGTATTGATTTTTTCCGAGAAACAAATGTCATTGACCTTGATATAATCTAGAGAGTAAAATAAACATTAATCTTGATATAACCTTGAAATTGATTTAGACATTGAAAAACGAGATGACAAGTTGAATTTATTTGAATATTATTTACAATTAACGCTAATTATTATAGTAACAGAATATAACCTTCTGCGACAGTATTGGATTTCCAGCCTCCGTGACGTTTCGCTAGTTGTCTTTCGATTGCATATCCGAGAATAATCGGTACTTGCGCCTTCATATTGCTACAATGGTGTTTTCTGATTGATGGAACACCTGAACTTTAATGAATAGGTGTACTTTAATGAGGTCCATTAAAGGGCTGCTACCAGGTGTATAATTACTACATTTCGGCATGGTCGAGCATAAAGAGTATTAAGACCCCAGATAGGCTACGTAGTGCTTAATCATCATCATAACAGTATTAATTGTTTTAAGCTTATTGAGGAAAAGTTCCTCCCAAATTTCACACTAAGAAGAGAGACGTATCGTAACTTTCAGTTTTTCAAAAAAGTTCAATACCCATATTTTCAGTATTTTATCTTTCGTAAGTAGGCCCATTTAATTTTACTGTCTTATTTTTTATTATTATTTTTAATGAATATAAAAGGATATGGGGCCGGAGTACATATATAGATAATATGAAAATGAAAGAAAGATTTGGACTAGCCTGGTTCAGACTGGGGATTTGAAGATTAAGAAATAATAGAGATAATATACCTCAAGGCACATGCCCATTATGTGGACATAGGGAAGATGACATTCATATTGTTTTTGAATGTCAAGATACAAAAGAAATACGGATGAAATTCATAAATGATAAGTTCTTACAAATGAATAAAGAAATAGCCATAAGAAAACTCATGAATAATAATAATAATAATAATAATAATAATAATAATAATAATAATAATAATATAAAATTAGGAAGACAAATAGGTCTACATTTTTTTGGTGAAAAAATTAGAATAAATGAAATAGCTAGAATTGAATGAATTTTAACAACATAGTAAAATGAGTTGAGTCTTGCACAAAACTAGTCGCAAGTGCAAGATAAAACATATTATATTAAATAGTTAAATTTATAAATTATATTTAAAAATTGTATATATTTATGTAAATTATAAAGTATTTAATGTAAGGCTTCAATGATTATGTGCATGTATATATATTTTTTTTCTTTTTTTGGCTGTGAACTATAATAAATATATCACATTTTTTTATTATTGTCATGTTAAGCGAGTTTTCCAGAAATTAAAAAATAGCATGATAATTGTGATTATTATAGGGGTAAATCGTTTCAACAGTGAGAACTTCTCATAGCTCATCAAAGTTTCGAGGTTGCCTTTCTCTGCTTTATCTACACGTTGGTGCCATCCAGAATGACCAAGTTTATGTTCGTTTCATCAACAACGAAGACCATGCTACACCTCATTTTGAAATATACATTTCTTAATACATTACAAGAAGCTGAAGTAGGTTTTTATACAGAATGGTTGGAAATGATGTAGTACATTAAAGTGGTACACCGTATTACATTGCAAAACAAACAAATGATTCGATGTGAACATATTGCCGGAACCGCTGCGTTACCGCGCTAATGACAGTGGGGGGGGGGGGGGGGAAAGACAACATGGTATTTCACATGGATGTTATTTACACGCATAGTGCACTTCACAGATGGTGGAAGTGTCCATCAGCACAATCGAGCCCCTTGCATCATGAAGATTCTGTCCGTTTGAAGATGTTTGGCGTATTCCGGATCCTATTTACCGCATCCACAATTTACTGCATACAAGTGTTCCCGGATTACGTCAGACAGTACCGTACCCTTCATATGATCCCACAACCAAAAGTCACTGGACGTTAGTCGGGTGAATGCACCGGCCATGGAATAGGTTCGTTACATCCAATCCATCTTCCGGGATACGGCTCTCCCCATTGTTGCAGAAGATGTATCTCACACCAGTTGTTTGAGTAGGGTGTAGCGTGTTTCTTGTGGATCTAATGCAGTTTGACGATTATTGTAGGTCCCCACCATGACAGTCAAGCAATATTGCCACATCCCGATAACGAAAGCGGATTCCGGCTATAGTTTAGAGATGAAATCGTTTGTGTGTTATGGAGTGCAGAATGGTGTGTACCACTTTAAGACGCATAATTAACAGTCACCCTATATGTGTCACAATGTGTCGAAAGACACAAAAGCCACGTGCCGTTAACCAGCATGAGCTACACTCCCAGCGATAACGAAGATAGAAAGGGGGGGGGGATGAGGTGGTGAGACTACAAATTATAACAAAGTATTCCAATTAACCTTACTGAAGGAAAAGAACCCAAAATCCTAGTGTTATATATTTTTTCCTTCTTGTTTATTTTATATAGTATATTTTTTCTTGAACTGTACTTTCAAGCTGCATTAATAAAGCGACATAATACTTTCCTTCCTCACATTTTACAGTCTATAATGCCGTACAAAAAATACAGGCTTTCCTCATAAAGTAAGATAAGTATCACACAAGAATGTTGCTAGCTATTCTGAAGTTCCTGGAAGCCCTGGCACTTCTATAGGCGCAAACACCGAATGTATCATCGACGCGTTGCTGGTTTCAAATCAGATTACCTTAAGACTAAGAGAAAACTTACACAACGATTAAGGTGCAACTTCAACGCTACGGGGGATGTCGCCATTGAGAATTCGAGTTCTGACTAGAGTATGGAAGTTTATCCGTTGGCCACGTCACGTGTTGTCCTGCAGTCGCGTTAACTCGCCATGACGGTGCCACTGTGCCCATCAAAAGTGCCAAAAATATGGTGCAGGTGATGGAATTCCTACACATAAATAATGATTCTTGTAACATGCTGGTCTTTAGCATTTCTTTAAAATTAATAAGCAGTTCTTTTTGACGTACTTCACTACATACCACATAATGACATTTCATGCTCTGAACATAATAAAATGTTAACATAGGTCTAATACATGTAATAAGCATAAACGTAAAATCATCCCTATTACAGACAATGGAGGCCCACAGGCTGGCGAGTGGTTAAAGCTCCAACCATGGTATTCATTTCTATTCATTTCTATTAGAGGCTGAGTAAACTCCTGAGCCATAATGACACACCGGAAGGATTATGTAGATTAATGGAGAAAATCCATTATCCCATTGGGAATCTAACCAGAGACCTTCCGGTTTGCAGTGTTACGCCTTAACAGCGACCCTATCGCGCGTCCATGATAAATATTCTTAATTATTTTAAGTCTAATTTACTAGTACTGTAATTTCATTGCTTTGAAGGTACAGAAATTCACTTGCGTAGAGTTCTCAACTAAGACGCAAGCGGTTGCTGATTCTATTATCAGAACGGGAAGTAGAGATTTGCTTTCTTCACGTGTGTTGTTTGTCTTTCTTTTTGTGTTATTTTGTCTTCAGCAGTTGTCTTATTTCAAATGTATTTCTTTATTTTCTCACAAAATTCCTCTACTTATAAAATGCACCAATTTAAAATCATTGGAAGAGGAAGGAACGGGCAGAAGGAACGAAATCTTGGGAGACAGATTCATTCATTCATTCATTCATTCATTCATTCATTCATTCATTCTTAGTTTTCTGTCCAAGGGCAGGTCTTTTACTACAAACCCAGCATTATCTAATCTTCCCTATTTTCCGCCTTCCTTTTAGCTTCCTCATACGATTCATATATCTTTCTTTAATGTTGTCTATCACTGACTGCCCCGAACTTCAGTATTCTTCCGACCACCATTCCTTCTAGTGCATTTTTAAGTATATAGTTTCTTTTTAGCCAGAGACTCAGCCCATTCCTTTTTCTCATCCTGATCAATTTCAACATCATTCTCATTATTTTTTTTCACCCACTCTTTCTAGAACAGCTTCATTTCTTATTCTGTCTTCCCATTCCACATGCTCCAGTCTTCTTCATATTTACATTTCAAATACTTCTGAGCGTTTAGAGACATTATTATTATTATTATTATTATTATTATTATTATTATTATTATTATTATTATTGTTATTTCGTTGTTTTAAATGTAGCTTGGACTTCACGCATTTCTAGGAAAGTATACAAAAACTTCCAACTGTTCCAACATAGGTACCTGTCATCGTTTCCAGGCGAATAGAGAAGCGACAACATATCCCACTCATTCATGGCTAGTCATATGCATTTTGCTATTTATGTATACCCCTCATAAATCCGTAGTGTTGATTTAAAATACTCAGAGGAACATGGAAGGGTTCAATATTATTCAATGTAGCTCGTGTTATTAGCCCATTATTATTATTATTATTATTATTATTATTATTATTATTAATACAAATGGATTTTAGAGAACCCGGAAGTTTATTGCCGCCATCACATAAGCCCGCCATCTGTCCCTACCCTGAGCAACATTAATCCAGTCCCCATCATATCCCACCTCCCCCAAATCCATTTTAATATTATCCTGCCGTCTACATCTCGGCCTTCTCAAAGATCTTTTTCCCTCCGGCCTCCCAACTAACACTCTATATGGATTTCTGGTTTCGCCCAAACGTGCTACATGCCCTGCCCATCCCAAACGTCTGGATTTAATGTTCCTAATTGTGTTAGGTGAAGAATACAATGCGTATAGTTCTGCGTTGTATAACTTCATCCCTCTTAGTCCCAAATAGAAGCACCTTATTCTCAAACACCCTTAATCTCTGTTCCTATCTCAAAGCTAATTATTATTATTATTATTATTATTATTATTATTATTATTATTATTATTATTATTATTATTATTATTGAGATAAAGTGTATATTGAATTCTCATTATTGCTAGGAGAGTGCACAAAATCTTACAGATCCACTGAGCTGCGATCGAGCACGAGCTTCTGCTCTTTTGGGCTGCAATGCCTAATGTAGTGTAAACCTTGTGTATTAAATAAATAAATAAATAAATAAATAAATTTGAAATTTTATACCTTATGAGGCGAACAGAGGTATGGAAGAGATCCTAATTGTTCCAGTCAGTCGCATATATAGTTAACTGTAGTTATCT
The DNA here is from genome assembly GCF_040183065.1 of Periplaneta americana. Taxonomy (NCBI): domain Eukaryota; kingdom Metazoa; phylum Arthropoda; class Insecta; order Blattodea; family Blattidae; genus Periplaneta; species Periplaneta americana. The sequence goes on along the minus strand of NC_091131.1, from coordinate 95,114,866 downwards.
TTGAGGGCAGTAACGACGATATCTTCTCGATATTTTTTTCATCCGAGGACGAGAGTACAGTACAGTACATCCAACCTTTGAAACCCTGTTTCTGTATAGTTTACTAACAATGGAAAACGGTTAAGTTACACTACTAGCTTTGATGTTTGGTGAATAACTGACAAAGCCACCGTTGTAGCTCTGTCGGCAGAGGCATTTGCCTGCTGATCGGGGAGCCGCACTCGGGCGTGAGTTCGATTTCAGCTTAGGCTGATTACCTGGTTGGACTTTTTCCGAGGTTTTCTCCAATCATAAGGCGAATATCAGATAATCTATAGTGAATGTTCTACCTCGTCTCGCCAAATATCATCTCGCTATCACCTCCATTGCCGCTAAATAACCTAGGAGGTGACACCGTACCATGCATAGCGTAAACAGCGGTCGCGGGTTCACATCCCCCCTGAATTTTGATTGTAAATTTCCTGAGTGAGTTAGGGAAGCGCACACGTCATGATGAATACAAATCACTGGAATTCTACCATGTTTCTAGTGTGACCTACATATGATATTAAAACTAAAGCAGGAATACGAAATCATGACAGGAGTTGAAGTTTAATAAAAATAATCAATCGTAATATGAGTTGCCTACAAAGGCAATAACGAGCGTTCAATACTGAACTTGTAAGAGCATCTTGCTCTTGAACTTTGCACAGTTACACATCGTCTGCCTTGACAGTAGAGCAGGCAGCAAGGAATACCACAAGAGAGTAAGTCGTGATGGTATGAGTGATCACCTTGTTTATCCTTGTTTTTTTTTTTATTAATTTATTTTTGATTCTGACTGTACTTATGTGGTTGATTGCGTGGTATGGGTTTTAATATTAATGAAATTTTTGACGCTTGTTGGCAAATGCTTTTGTGGAATGGATATCTGGGATGAGGACGTGATTCGAATTTAATTACGTACATATATTCCATGGGCTCCTAACCTGCGATCGCATTCCAAATGGAAACACGCAAGCAAGATGCTGCTAGCTAAAGCGAGAAGATGCGGAGATATGATGAACTTTTGTGAATATGAAATATAATTTTGATTATTTTGCATATATAAAATGTAACGGGAGATAAGATTTGAAGCCACAGTCGTAGCTCAAGCGATAGGGATGTTTTTCTGCTGATACGGAGTTGCGCTCGGGCGTGGGTTCAGTTCCCGCTTGGACTGTCTGGTTGCGTTTTTCCGAGCTTTTCCATAACCGTAGGGCGAATGTGAGGTAATCTATGGCGAATCCTCGGCCTCAGCTCGCCATTATAAATTCTATCTAATAGTAGTAGCGTCGTTAAACATCGGAATTATTGCTATCCTATTCCTGTTTCTCTCTTTCTCATCTAGTTTTTTCTTCCTTACATCATTAGCTTTCTATTTTCATTTCATCCCCCTTTCTGTCTCATGGTCTTGGTGACAGCTTAATCATTTATCTGGCAGTTTCCCTCGAAAGTGAACGTGAATCAATACCAGGGAAATCCTACAAGATTTGTGTTGGTAACATGTGGGGAAGCTTTGCCTTCAGTTTCCTCTAGTAGTTTCATACTATCTGTCTGTCGTCAACGCCATTCCATCACCTATTGGCTGATTAGCCTCTGTAGTTTTAAATAATTTTAATTTAAAAACCTGTAAGTCTCATATCATACTGTACTTTTTATATTTTATCAAATTACTCTCGTCCCCGACTCTTATAATCTTTATCTATTATTACACGACCAAGCGAAGTGCTTACCTGAGCTTGGTGGCACCTCTGTTGCTTGGAGACAAGGACAGTAAACAGTACCGTACACTCGCTTTAAAATAAATCGACACCATCATCCTGACTGAAGTAAGGTTTACAAGTAGCCTATTATCGTGTAGTGAACGGGAGCGAGTACACACACACGCACGCACGCACGCACACACACACAACCCCCCCCCGGTGTCTGTCGAGAGTAGAGTTATCATTCACTGCAACAATATGACCGGGCAGAGGAAACTCTTGATCATATTATAATTCTTCTCCTCTTCCCGGTTTCCTCCTCTACAACCAAAAAAACGCATTCCAACAATTGAACAAAATTCCCATAAAAACTTTGATAGTTTCTGATTAACATGCTGAAAACCGCATTCTGATATCGCGCCTAAATTACAGAGTGTTCCGCTTATAAGTATAACAAAAGAAATAGCTATAACTTCTGAATTAATACAAGTATATAGTTGAAACCAACTGCTACAAAGAATGAAAACTGGGAATTTTTGTTACCTTATGTTCCATAAACCTCAACATGGCTTCCATTGGTGGCACGGGAAATATCCAACCGGTATTCAACCTCGACCCAAGTGTTATGAAGCATCTGTGGTGTAACATTGTTGACAGCAGCATAAATTCTTTCTTGTAAATCTGCCAAATCACGTACTGGCGTCCTGTAGACCTGGTCCTTAACAAAACCCCACAGGAAAAAATCAGGTGGTGTTAGATCTGGTGATCTGGCAGGCCATGTGATGTACGGTGATCCTCTTCCGATCCATCTTGCAGGGAATTGTTCGTCTAAGAATGTGCGAACCATGTTGGCAAAGTGTGGTGGAGCCCCATCTTGCTGGAAAATTGCTCCATCTGGGAGTTGTGGCACATTTTCGTCAGACACTTTACGCTTGGAATGTTTACCTGCATTAGACAACAAACTTCCTGTTTCTCTGAGCTGCCTATCCCATTTCATTATTGAGACGTACGTCGGTACAGCTTCCCTCGGTCTAAGATTGTACTGACGGCGAAACAAGCGCTGTACACGAATTATGGATCTATGTTCTGCTAATGACAGCACACAAAAGGCTTTCTGCTGTGGCGTCCACATGCTGACTGACTAAAGATACGATACGAATTCTCTTATTTAATGATCTGCGCATGCGTGAGTCTTCTAAAAATAAGTAACAACAATGGATTAAAACTTCCCAATTTCCTCTTTACAATGGTACCAATCTTAACCCATTTGCATGCATTGTTATGAAATTATAACTATTTCTTTTATTATACTTATAAGCGGAACACGGTGTATTTGATATTTACATCTGAATTTGTGAAGGTTTCATGTGGACACCCTGCATGACATATCTCTAGACGAAACAAGCCAAATGGCTTAATAAAATTAAACATTGTTAAACTAGCACATGAGAGTACGTCTTTTAATGTAGGATATACATTAAGTAGTATTTTCACACGATGCAAATACTCAAACGTTTGAACTATTCGGTATATATTTGAGCCTACGAAAGTGTTGCCACTGTTACATGCTATTGCTTAGTGTTTAAGATTCACGTGATCGAATATCTTAGCGGCCCTTTTGACCTCAGAAACTATATTCTTGTCCACATGTATAGTAGGTACTGGAACATTCAGAAATGCCGTTGTGGAAGTAAAATAAGTTTGCCCTTTCCGACATCAAACCTGAGATCTTCCAACTCGTGCAGTAGGAAGAAATATGTTTCTCATTTAGGGAAGATGTACAACAGAAATCCATTATCTCTCTCTCACTCTCTCACTCTATCTTTTCCCCTTTCGCTCCTATTTATGTGTGCCGGGTTTTATTACTTGCTAAATCACGATAAACTTTTAAAGTAACTGGTATTAGCAATAAGGATTTCTATATTGAAATTTGCCTGATCATGATGGCGACAACAAAGAACTGTTCTTCCGTAACACTTTACTTCATAGTTGACCCCATCTGTGTTTATGCCCAGGTTCAGGTGAATTACACGGGATTAATCAACTCATGAATCCCCTCTGGCCAGCTCGTGATTTGTCTTCCTATAGAATCTTCAACTTCATGCTCGAAACCTCATTGTTATTGAATGGGAGATTTAACTGGAATTCTTTGGCCCGTAGGCTAAGTACATCTACCACCCGGCTTCTTAAATTGATATAACCTACTATACACCCAGCCATCTGCCGCTTCTGATAATGAACAATTTTGTAATTGATTTGTCGTATTTGAAATGTACTTGTTCTGCATATTCGAGGTAGTTATATCTGCAACAAAATATGCTAAGTACAAGTACATGTTGGTTTCTTTTTTACGAAATACACTAGACTGATACTGTGGGACTCGTATTGTGGGATGAGAATGATGTAATTTCATCTAGAACAATAAAGAACATAACATTAAATGGTCAAACACCAGTTTTGCATATTTTTTTTCCGTTTCTCAGCCTTTCAAAACCACTTTGTAACTTTTTTGTTTCTGTGTTTATCAGCAACTCCTAGGAAGTTTGTCAGTATCTATCAACACCATTTCGGAAGGTTCCTGATCCTATATCTACACTTATTCGGAATAAGTTTGTGTTTCTGCACCATTTCTGCAGATTTTTCTTGTTTCTCGGCGCACCAAAATCACTCGGAAATTGTGTTTCTTTATCTATCAGTAACATTTAGTAATAAGCTTGTGTTTCAACGTCTGTCAGAAACACTTAGCAAGGAGCTTGTGTTTCATTGTCAACACCACTTCGAAATAAGTTCCTGATTCTATGTCTACACTTACTCGGAATAAGTTTGTGTTTCTGCACCATTTCTGCAGATTTTTCTTGTTTCTCGGCGCACCAAAATCACTCGGAAATTGTGTTTCTTTATCTATCAGCAACATTTAGTAATAATCTTGTGTTTCTATGTCTACAGAAACACTTAGCAAGGAGCTTGTGTTTTGTTGTCAACACCACTTCGAAATAAGTTTACAGAAACACTTAGCAAGGAGCTTGTGTTTTGTTGTCAACACCACTTCGAAATAAGTTCCTGATTCTATGTCTACACTTAGAACTAGAAGTTTGTGTTTCTGCACCATTTCTTCTGATTTTTCTTGTTTCTCGGCCCACCAAAATCACTCGGAAATTGTGTTTATCTATCAGCAACATTTAGTAATAATCTTGTGTTTCTATGTCTATCAGAAACACTTAGCAAGGAGCTTGTGTTTCATTGTCAACACCACTTCGAAATAAGTTCCTGATTCTATGCCTACACTTATTCGGAAGAAGTTTGCTTTTCTGCACCATTTCTGCAGATTTTTCTTGTTTCTCGGCCCACCAAAGTCACTCGGAAATTGTGTTTCTTTATCTATCAGCAACATTTAGTAATAAGCTTGTGTTTCTATGTCTATCAGAAACACTTAGCAAGGAGCTTGTGTTTGATTGTCAACACCACTTCGAAATAAGTTCCTGATTCTGTTATAAACTTTTTTTGCCTACTAAGGCCACTTCGGAAATTGTTTGTGTTTCTGTGTCCGGCAGTGACACTTCGGAAGAAGCTTATGTTTCAGTGTCTGTCAACACCACTTCGGAAGACTGATTCTGTGGCTGCATTGTTCGGAAGAAATTTGAATTTCTAAGTCTATACCACTTCAAACGAAGTTTGTGTTTCTATTTCTATACCACTAGGGATGAAATTTGTATCTGTAGATATCAACACATCAGAAGGTTGTGTTTTTGTGTACTAACACCATAAAGTAGGAAGTTGTGTCCTTTCGCCTACAATGACATTACGAAGAAATTTTGACGTATTTGACTACGAACATAAACTTGGAGGTAATCTGTGTATATATGTCTATAACACCATTTTGGAAGTTGTCTTTCTCTGTGTACCGGAAACGTTATGATCAAATTTTATTTTTTTGTTTCTGGCTCTTTGACCGTTGACGTGGTTCAGCGCCATATCCACAAAGGGCAGGTTTTGCCAAGTGAGATACTTCAACTCTTATCATGGTATATGATAGTATGACAGATGAAAAGTGAAGATTTAATTAGGGTTGGGAAGGAATCGGGTTTTAGTCCTTTAAATTGGCACCTTCGCAGGCTTCACCTGGAGAACTTAGTAAACCACGAAAAATCCTAGTCGGTCCCTAGACTCGAACCCCGGATCTCAAATTCAAGACGGGAATAATAACTAATTATATCAGTATTAGGCTTAATGTTATTAGTAATAAAATAACTTTACTTTCCTTTTGGAAATGTATTGAGGAGTCAAATCTATTGCCGTGGCCACCGTCACTGAACGGTAATATTGTGTATCATATTGTTTATAAAATGGATAAGTTTAAAATATGTCATTTGAAACTATTACCATATTATTAATATGTGGAACTTATGTAAAAGAAAATATGACCGAAACAATACCATTCGAGGTAAGAATTACATCAGAACAATGAATGTAGTAGGTAAATAGTTTGTTAGAGGAAACAAAAAGTTTTAATATTTAAGAGACCTTAAGTTTCGCATGATTACGATCCTAGTGATGAAACCTATTAGTAAAAACGTCCAAGGAATTAAGTCTTAACACACGCTTGGAAAACCCAAATTCTTTTTGTCAATATAATCAACATGAAAGCCTAACATCTCATACTGATAATGAATTCCAGGTTTTCTAAAAACCTCTTAAAATTAAGCGGAAGACAGTATTGCACTAAACTTCGTTATACCAGATGGCGATAAACTAGTATTTTCTAACACAATTACGTGGTCAGTAACCGAAACATTTGAAGATTGTATACCGGAATGACAGAAGTGAGTATGATTTTTCGGGTAATTTATAGGGAATGGCACTTGAAATTGATGCGTGCTTGAGAAATAAAGACATCGGTGAGCGGTCTTTAATATTGAGAACGTTGTTGACAGTATAGAGAAGTGTTTTTTTCGCCTCGAAGCTATTCACGTATTTTTTTAAAAGACAAATACTTCTCTCAAGTTCTACATAATTGAAGAAAATGCTTCGTCGTATATATTAACAGATGTTGATGATTCATTGTTATTGAGTACTTACATCGTTTTGTTTTCTTTTCGTGAAAGTTGCATCATGGAATATTATCCGTCTCTTTATTTTTATTTTATTTTTCCCTCCATGGGAGAGCTCTTAGAAATGCGAAAGTTTAAGTTAGAAGTTTAACCTATATATGGAGGACTATTTTTTTTTTCAAACCCTGCATTAAGTTACGGACGAAATGTGCTGTAATGTATGAATACGCTTAAGGCTATGCATCGCCTTTTCGTTTCTGGGGTCGTGAGAAATGTGTGTTACAAGAAAGTCTTTTTTTTTCCCCTCATTCATTTACCTGACTTAATTATCTTTCTCCACTATTAATAAATTTTATTCAAAGGAGCTTCCTTTATTAAACTGACGGACTCAATGAAGACGAAGAGAAACGAACTGTAATGCGTTTTTAAGATTTAATGATATGCACGGATTTGAAAAATCGTTCTGCCATGCTGCCTGTCCTATTACTTAAAAGAGATTTGTTTATAATATATTCTCATTGTAATGGGCAAACAGAGACTCATTTCATCTCTCTTAACTTTAAAAGAGATTTTTTTTTCTTTCTTCTAGCTAAAGGGAAGTCTTGTACATTATAACTCTGAACAAATGAGAGGAAAGTTTCTGAGAACCAATTTCTCACTCTTTTAAGTCGAGTTTCCATTAATCCTGTTACACAGTTACACTTTTTTTTTATAAATCATTACTTCGCATTCATTATATCCTATAACCTACACTGCATATTAGCTATGAATAGTAGCGGCATTGAGTAGATATAGTAAGAGTGTCTGCGTATAGGCCTAATTCTGTTAATATTTATTATGTATGCTGCTGTGATAGTTACCGACCGTGATAAAAGTACTGTAACACTGCGCCAGCCATGGTTATCGGTTCCATTACTGCCTTAGACATGTATAATATCTGGTCCGTCACTGTAATATCTATATTGTCTTAACTTGAGTTCCGGAATCATGCTGACACCCACATCACGTGAGTTTCAATCTATGTCGATCTTGTGTCAGATCGAGAAAAGTTACCCATGATCTTGCAAGTGAACGTCACGACTTAGAAACAATACAAAGTAGTACTGTTTGGAGAATAAATTCCAGAATACGTAGATTTTAGTCATACGGATTTTTTTTCTAGAAATTTCGCCGTCTTTTTCCATCATCTTAAATATTCATTTCAAAATTATAATTATTTTTCGTGACTTATATGCTGTTACGTTCGAAGACATACAGAAAACTGAGTTTCAATTTCCTCTATCCAGCTCACAACCAATTTTTAACTGAACTTTTTTTTTTATCGTAGAGCTATTACTAAGTAATCTGTGCCACTATCCGTAGTGTTGTTCATGCTTAATGATAATCAACTAAACCGAATTGAAAACCTGGCACTTCAGAGTTCGATGAACAGTAAAACTAAAGGTATCTTTACAAAGATGAGAAATTATATTGATGATGTACTGTATTTGCAATACCTTGTATTCCACAATCATCAAAACTTTTGAGGAGAGCATAAAAACTGTTTTTAAAATTAATTTAAATAAATGGAACAAAATCATAATAATTAAGAGGTTATTCTGAGTTGTTTTCAATACATTTCAATAACAAAAAAAATTTTTTTTTACATCTCTCGCATGGGATACGAGGTATTGTGGAAATGTTATTGTGGGTTGGGAGGTATTGCACTATTTGATATAGTGATCATTTCATAGAATTAACAAAATGTTCTGTATGTTTTGAAGTACCTAATTATATATTTAAATGTTGGCTTTAGTTTTTAATAACCGTACATTGTTTGCAAATATATACAAAATTCGCCCGCACCCATTTTCTCGAATTTGCATTCCCGAATGGACGTTTTCCCGAATGCTACTCTCCCGAATCGACTTTCCCGAAGCCAAGTTCCCGAAGTCAACTTTATCATTATCTGAAGAAAATGTAAATAGATTTGCAGAATTTCAATAAAATGTATAATGTAATTAATCATGTAAACCGGTTTGCAAAATTCCAGAAAAAGGTCAAATGTAAATACTGTAAACATATGCAAAATTCCAGTCAAAACGTCAAATGAAATGTAAAAGATTTTCAGTAAAATGTCAAATGAAAGCCGAATACAAATTCATTTATACCTCCGAAAAACAATTCGGGAAAGGTTTTGCAAAACACTACATTGGTATAAAGTAGCATTTCAGAAAGCGTCTCTTTCGGAAACTTGGCTTTCGGAATTAGATCCATTCGAAATTTGCATTTCGAAAATTTCGATTTCGGAATAATTTCTTTCGAAAAATTTAATTCGGAACAATGACCGGGAGTCATAGCTAGCTAAAGAATTCATATTTTGACCTACATCTGTGATAACTAACACTTATTGAATGACTGCAGTACTACCATTACTTAGATCTGAAAAGTGTGACTAGTAATCTGATGTTCACACATTCACCTATTTCAAAAAACATTATTGAAAACTCTGTAAATTCAGAGAATTGTAGCTTCGGTTATCATTGTTAATTCGTTCCACAAAGAAAACAACGGTTATCGAAACAACGATATGTTCAGCGATAATTTGTTGCGAAAATAAAATCTAGCCACATGCGAATATGTTGTAATTTGGAACGAAATGATATGGCTGTCACAAAAAATATCATGTTAACACTATCTGATTTATTTCAATTATTAAAAAAATAATTAATTGAATTCCTTATAGGACCCTAATGTACAACCTTGATAAACAACGTAAAACTCAAACGAAATCTGGTGCTTCAATCTAACGCCATGTTTATTTTTGATGTGAATTTATTTATTTTTGCCTTAAAACATTAATACATGCATGACAACGTGATGAAATACAATAAAATTACTAAAATACAATAATGATACTGTAGTTTCAAATCATAAAATTTTCTATGCTACATAAAGTTAAGCTTTAAAGCTGATTTGACCGTCCTCCTAAATGTCGAAAAGGAGAGATCTTTAATGTGTATTTAACGGAAGATTTTTAAACAATTAACGAAATATAACTTCAAAACTATTTTGAATAGTGGCGTACCTGCATTTATTAATGAAGATATTTGCATTATTTAAAATAGAATGATCATGTATCTGTGAACAAATCTTAAGATTACTGACATTTTCTCTAATATAAAGGAGGCAAACGAAGGCAAAAATAGAAGGCAATATAAGTGTACAGTACCACTGAAATTAAGTGTTTACGCGCTGTTAGATGACGTTACAAATATTACAATGGACGTAGGAAACGAAACAATTCGGCACGTGACCGGGTGATCAAGATTTTGCGAATTTCATTAATTTAGGAGAAATGTACATGATTCGGAAAAAAACGACTGTTAATACGAGTAATATTTAGACGGTAACCAAATTTAAAGCGAATGACGGTTAATTCAAATGAAGATAATTGAAGCTCCACTTTACTTAGATGCAACTGTTCGGATTCTGATTGGACAAGTAGATTAGCGTACAGATTACTTTTAATTTGTGTACATGAAATACGCTTGAGGCTTCCAACAGACAAAATTGCGTTTCTTAAGAAGTTCTACATGTTGCTTTCAAGAGAGCTAGCCTCGCATGCTTTTTAGTCACTCAAGTTTTTCGTTCAGGTTTATATAATTACACGTTATAATTAAGAATTATTCTGCATTCTTGGAAACATGTAGCTTGTTCAACATGCAAATCCATATAAAAGTGGTTTTCCTGGTAAAGTTTTTACTTTGACATTGTTACTAAGTGTGTCCTTTCATGGCATGCAAGTGTGGTGAATTGACGTAAACATGTAAGTCTTACGGATGTAACAACTCTCACTCACTCACTCTCTCTCTCTCTCTCTCTCTCTCTCTCTCTCCGTCTGTCCTCGCTCCTTTCTGTACTTTAGAATATTGCGTGCGATTTGCTAATAATTTAAATGTTCTGTTATAGGCCTATCTGTTTAAGTGACATTCTGAGTAACTAGTCTCGTTATTGTTTCCCGGTATAAGTTTATCTCATCCTGCCTCATACTCTCCTTCAGACGACATAAAGTGCGCTGCAATTTGTGCTGGACACTGTGATTGACAATGAAAGCTTACAAGTGTTGTTACATGCAGATGAACAAGTCTCGAAGCATTGTTGCATGCAGATGAACAAGTCTCGATGCATTGTTACATGCAGATGAACAAGTCTCGAAGCATTGTTGCATGCAGATGAACAAGTCTCGATGCATTGTTACATGCAGATGAACAAGTCTCGATGCATTGTTACATGCAGATGAACAAGTCTCGATGCATTGTTACTTGCAGATGAACAAGTCTCGATACATTGTACACTGTGATTCTTTGCATAGTTACGTAATCGACTGAAAATAAATTCGTAATTTTTAAACGTGATAGATAAATATTAGTATACTAATAAATAAACTCTTAATTTTTAAACCTGATAACATAAATATTAATCTGATAGTAAATAAATTCTTAATTAATTTTAAACTTGGTAACAGCTCAACACAAGCTTGTTAATAAATAAATTCTTAATTGTTAAACCTGATAACAGATAAATGTAAGCCTGATAATAAGTACTTAGTTCTTTCATCTGAGAGATAAATTGTCTATTACTAGGATTCAAAAATAGAGAATTTTTTTATTTATCGAACTTTACTATTTAAATAAAAAAAATATTTTTAAGCACTATAATTGAAACATTTTTATTGTTAAATAATGTGGTAATGTAGTCGTATAAATTAATTGTTACTTCAGAACCTGATTGATAATACATTGTTTGTTCTCTTCAGAATTTGATAAAACATGAACCATTTATTCTGTACAAGTGTAGTAAAGATTATTATATCGTGAAACGAAATGCAGTCGTGCGCCGTAGCTCATAGTAAGAATCTTATGGTGGGGTAAGCGAGCTAGATAGCTTGCAAGTAGGTTTCAAGAGATACGGAATGTCTTACATTAGGATAACTTTTGGGAGGAGGGAGTACTGATAAGTACTTGATTTCTAAACTTGGTAACTATTCAATATTTTTTTTCAAAACATGTTAGTGAAATCTTTTATTCTTTAGTAACGATATTTTTCCATCAAGAATCTGTTGATATAAAATTTATTATTATAAAAATGTGAAATATTGAATTTCCCTTAAGAACGTGACATTTGACTAATTTTTTCTTTTTAAGAACCCAGTTAATTTAGAATTATCGATTCCTTAACGACCTGGTAATAATCTACAGAAATTATTTGTTATTTGTTATTTAAGAATTCTAGTTGCTTTCGGGCGTGGATTTGGATCCCTCTTGGACCAATTCCCTGATTGGATTTTTTCCCGAATTTTCAACTATAAGGGGAATATTAGGTAATTCGATGGAAAATCCTCTGACTCATTTAGCCGAATACTGTTTCGCTCACCAATTTCACGAAATTAAATAATCTGGTAGTTAATAACCATTAAATAATAAAGAAACGAAACAACAGACAGATACCTTGTTCTTGAGAACCTGTGTAGCCTATATATATATATATATATATATATATATATATATATATATATATATATATATATTGCAGTGATACGGCTCTTAACTTGCCGTTATTTTCCCCGACTTCACCAGTGTGACTCATAGATGTCGCTAGATACTGAAAAGCGTAGACGACTTAGTTCGTCAAATACTATCCAGAGTGCACAATTGTAACATATTAATAAGTGAACGATGATTATGATGGTGGAGAATTGTTGGGATGTTATAGGAGAGTCGGAGTATCAGGATATGTTTAAAATCTTATATTACAGAAATTCTGTTTCTTTTACGTTCCTTCACAAAAGCTTTATCAAATATTCTCTTTCAGTATTTGGCTTTACTGTGCAATATATTAATTCGAAAATTTATGTAGGATGACTGATTTATAAAAACTATATGAATTTTGCTAAGACTGTGTGTTTGTTGCACTTCAAAAATAATAAAATTACGGTATAGCTAAAATATACAAGTATTGTTACATAAACGAAATAAGGACAAGAATTCGGCAGTGAAAACACCATATATGTTTCGTGAATACGTAGTCTACGATTCTCCCATCTTATCTCAAATTTCCACGTAAAAAAACTTTTTATGTACATTAATGCAAAAGTTCATGTATATTATTAGACTTTCTAAAGTATAATGTAAAACTGTTTTGCTTCAGAAACAAAATCGATTGTCCTGGGGAAAGCTTTACTAATACGTAGTTGTGTGTTGGTTTCTTAATGAATGTACAAGAATATTAAACAGGAACTGAAATACTTCTGAATACAAATACACATAACGAATAGTATATTAATAAAGATACAACAACATATTAACTCTTGCAGCTGGTCTAAAATATCACTCTCTTGTGATAGTAGGTTACAAGCTGGAAATTGGCACATTTGTATTGTCAATTGTCCTGTTGCAGTGAAATTATCTTCACTTTAAACATTAAACATATCTTAATTTATCATTAATGGCTGTAACAAGAACTGAATATTGATTATAATCTGCAGCATAATCTTCTGTTGAGAACATATTAATTTTATTATAAGCTATGTTGATATTTATAAAATATTTATATGACTAGCCTATACTTTTGTGTCTTACACTAAAATCTTTTATAGTGAATTATTACTAAAGTGGTTACTTTTCTCACATACCATTCTTTAGTAATTCATTTTACGCGTAATTATAAAACTAACTTCGCAAAAAAAGTCTTACGTGAAGTAAATGACATTTCTTTTATATCAGGGTTTGGGACGTTTAAAGTTTTAACATTACACTGCTCCGTCGATTTAGCAGAATGCGTTTGAGTCTAAAGAAAGAAGGAAACTGTACAACGTGGTCTGTTGTGTGTTATGAGAATCCAAGCCCCCGCATACCGGTAAGGCATCATTTCACAAACACTTTCAGGTATGAGTATTTTTGACAACGTAAATACTATTCAACGCCCTGAAAAGGGCACAAATGTTAAGGATATTGCTGGAGAGAATAAGGTAATATTTATTTATATACATTTTTCCTTTCTTTATTTAATCCTTTATTTATCGATTTACTTCTTAATTAATTAATTAATTCACTCCTTCCTTCATAACTTCACTCACTCACTCATTCCTTCCTTTCTTTACATATTTATTGGTTTATTTATTCATTTATTCATTCCTTAATTTATTGTTGTATTTCTTGATATATATTCTAGAAAATAAAATTAATTTGTATTAACGTTGTATGAGATTCGCTTTTTGTAATAAATTAACAACTCTTAAATACCGATTCCCTTATGATCGATTTTTTACTGTCCATAATATTCCTTGACCTTCTTGTTCTACCAGTCTACCAAAAGATGATGATTGCCGATTGCAGGGGACTTACTCCGCGTGTTATATCTAAGTAGGTGAACATTGACTTTGTACTAAATCGACGGAGCTGTGTATCAGGGAAAACCTGCCACTAAGTTTAGTTTTTTTTTTTTTTAAATTTCATTTGTTCTTTTTTATAATTTTAAGTTTAATATCTTAGAGAGCCAAGATGCTAATAATCTCACATAAAATAATTAAGAAATATTTAAAAGAATTTTAATTCTAGCGTTAACTCTTTCTTCACCTTCATCATCACCCTCACCCATTCCCTACACTATACTTACACGAATACTTACACATACACTCACCCTAGTGCACGACAGTGAAGGCTCGTTCACAATAAACCGGGAACAAAAACGACAATGAGAACGAGAACGAAAATATTGTTAAAATAAATGCATTTAAATGTGAGTATTCACAATTAACTATTGTGAATGCTCACATTTAAATACATTAATTTTAACATTATTTCCGTTCTCGTTCTTGTTGTCGTTTCCGTTTCCGGTTTATTGTGAACCAGCCTTGACTCTTCACAGATACACATCATGTACAGCGTGGCCCTCGTAAGTGGTGTACAAATTGAAAATGGGTCACAGTGCTGCCATCTATCCGCAATATGCGAAACCCGAATCACGCAAGTGAAGTGGGTAGGCATTAGACACACACACTTTCCAAGTCCAGCAGTATAGATGGCAATGAATGTAGCCTATTTTTAATACAAGGCAACATACCACTACAGCTCATAGTAACTTTGTTATTCGAATTCTTTATATTAATGAATTTAAATACTATTATAGTCACAATCATGCCATGGTATGAAAAAAAAATTTCACAACCTCGAGTAAGATGAAGATTACATTTGTAAAGTTTCTTCACACCCATAAGCAGTGCTGACTAGATCAGACGCTATGGACAGAGTCGCCAGTATGAAACGATAATTCCAAGCCTTTGGCGTGAGACGAACTCGATAGCTCAGTGGTAGAGCGCCTGACCGGAGTACAGGAAGTCGCAGGTTCGATTCCCGCTCGAGGTTGTGAAATTTTTCTTTCATACCATGGCATGATTGTGACTATAATAGTATTTAAATTCATTAATTTGTCACATCAACGGACGTATATACGTCATCCAACATCGTAAGATGAATATTATCTTTATATTGTTACGAAAGAGTTAAAAATGAAGCATTTGGTAATTAGGAGTACCGAACTCTTTGCTATAGGTCTACTAGCAATTCGATTATTACAATTTATAGTAGGAGTTGTTTAAATGTTTAGCTATGTTGCAATTGTGTGCTGTAAATTAATTTAAACCGCGAAAAAAGGATAACCGGGTTGCGGTATCGAACCTCCAACCTCGGTATTACGAAACCACAGCAAGCTACTCCCACATCAAACCAGTTTATAATAAAAGGGGAAATTCTTGCTGAAGGAATGGGAGTCTGCGTTGTGTAGACTACAGAATATATTTTAAGATTGAAGATATTTACGTAACAGTTCTTCTGTTTTGCCTACTTCATTCCACTTCGTAACTTCATAAGCGATTCTCTGTTCCTTAAATGAGGATATATTAGTTTTGCTACATCTTTATTAGGAATTGCAATATTAAACTTGTTCACAATTCTCTTGAGTATTTGCCCACTCAATACTTGTTTCATTGGAAGAGTCAAGAGGATATGAGCTCTTTAAAGTAACGTTATTTCCAGGTGCTCAGTTTTTATGAAGACAGAGTAAACCCTTCAGAGTCGAAGACCGTTTGACCTATTATCTTGGAAGGACATTTGTTCAACTTTGACACGTGTCCTGGATATGACAAAATCCTGTCTTAGCCTGTATGAAATGTACAATTTCTTCAACGAACACGGTATAGGTACCCTATAGTTATTTGAAATGCACCACAGTCTGAAGGTTTACTGTGGTTGTCGGTGGAATTGGTGATCGAGATGATACTTAACGAAAAAAGTCCGAGGATTTGCCATGGGATTACCTAATATTCACTCTACAGTTGAGAAAATACCAAATCAGGCAATCAGCCCAAGTGGTGTTCGAACCTACTTTGAAGCTAGCCTCAGATCTCGAGGCCTGAACGTGACATAGAAAGCCAAGGTCAACCAGCCGATTGCTGGCCTCAACATCCACATGCCTCAGCAGAGCGAACGATCTTCCAACCAGTATCGGGGTATCCCATATTTATCCCTCATCCCTTCTCTCCCCCCAGCCATTATAGGTGGTTCGCTCAACCGGATTTCGCTACTTATCTTATCTTAGCAAATTCATCACGATGATGAGTGATCACTGGTACCATACACTGGCCGAAATTTCATGAGAAAATTCCTTCCCCCTGAGAACTCGAACCAGAGCGCATTCTGTAGCGCTAGTCAGGCATGACGTCTTCTATATAATGTTACTACGTCCAAAATGTAAAAATGTGTTCATAAACGTTGCAGAATGAATAACATCATTGAGACTTGAAGAAAATAAACTAACCAAAACTCGTTTCATTTTCAAACTAAGAAAGTTTTGAATTAGAGTAGAGTAACGAGTTATTATGACCGAGAGGAAAGAGAATGGAATAAGAACACAAATGTAGAACAATGGAGAAGTTTAACAAAAATGAAAGGAAGGATTAGAAATTAAAGGGAAGTATTAGAATGAAGTTGAAATTTTATGCGAAAGATTAAAAGAATAGCATGGAGGAGAAAGACGAGAATATGGATAAGTTGATTAAATGAAAAAAGAGGAATAATAAGGAAGTAGAGACAGAGAAGAATTGGTTGGAAATATTAGCACGAAGAGTTGAAGAATAAGAGAAAGAAGAAAAGTAAAAGGGTGGAGAATTTTATAGACATTAAAATAAAGAAAAGTCTAGAAGGAAAGTATTGAAAGAAGATAAAGGAGAGGAAAGAACAGTTGAGAAAGGAGAAAGTGGAAGATAATGAAGAGGTTTTTCAATATCTTAGAGACTTAGAAGATACGAGTAATAGGGGGACAGGAATGGGAGGAAGTGTGGGTGGTATAGGTAATTGGTAGGAGAGTAATGCGAATGGAGACAAGGAAGAAGTCAAAGGGAAAATATTATGAGAATGAGAGTGAATAGGAAGAGGGACTGGAAGAGAATGAATTGCAAGAACGAGGTAGGGGAGGAAAATATTCGGAAAAGTGAAGAGGAAGTAAAAGTGATAAGATTTTAAGGCAAAGATAAAGAGGAGGAGAATTATAAAATAGAATCTGTGGAACGAAGGGTTACAAAGAAGTTGAAGATGTTGAGAAGAATGAGTAAAATGAAAAAGTAAAGGAAGATAGAGGATTGGAAAAAGTAAATAAAGCGAATAATAAAGAGAATTAAAAGGAAGCGAAGGAGTAGAGTTTGAAAGGAAGAGGTAGAGGAAGAGAAGAGTCAGGAGAGTGAAGGAGAACGAAGGAAAGAATTGGAAAGTAGAAGTAGGAGATGTGAATAAGGAGAAGTTGAAAAGAAAGTTTTGCATAAGGAGAGATGAGAAATGAAGAACGAGAAGAACAAAAAAGTAGGTACAGTACGATTATTTAGTCCTGTCAGCCGCCGGCAATGTGCGCCTGGGGGGTCAGGCGAGTCCATTAAGTTACGGCAAGGGATGTTCAGGTTAGTCTGTCGCCTGCAGTCAGAGGGATCGGATGTCACGCATGCGGTATAGCGTTGTGTTTCCAGTACAGTTAAGCTGTACTGCATTCCTTTACCGACTGCTCGCCCTTATTACTACTCCGGAACTCTCCCCACTACTCCTATTACTTCCCCTCTTTCGCATCGCTGAGCTATCAGAACTAAATAATCGGTCTGTAGGTGACTATGATTAAAAGGAAAAGGTAGAGGAGTAGGAAGATGGGAAAGACTTTGAAGAAGAAATGGAAATGAAAGGACTAAGAGGAGAAGGTAGAGGTAGAGGAACAGAATACTGAGTGGAAAAGGAGAAAGAATTGGATGCAAAACATAGAGAGCTAGAGGAGTGAGAAGGGAAAAGAATGAAATTGGAAGGAAATTAAGAGAATTGAGACGTTCTTTTGAACTAGGACTTAAAACTACAAAATCTTGAATTTGAAATACAGAGCATCAAGCATTTTAGATCTGGTATAACAGTATTGCGCAGAAGGATATTAAAATGCTTCTAGAGGGCGCTGTGTTTTTTGGAGGGAAATTATATTTTGTCAGGATGGAGATGTGTTACTGAAAAAAAAAAATGCCTGTTAAATTATTCCAGAGAACGCTTCGCTTGGAAGAAGTTGGAGAAGAAGAAGAATGAGAAAAAAGAGAAAGACGAATAAGTGGAAGATAAATTATTAGAAGAAAATGTAAAGGCGAAGAAGAAAAGGAATGTAGTTGGGTAGAGAGAACGGAGTAACTTAGTAGGCATAGCCAGTGCAGTCTACATTCTTGTTTTAATGTCTTAGGATTATTGCAACGTAAAACATGTAAAATATGAATGAAGAATAAACAATAAGGGGCCGTACATTATATTGAAGATTATAAAGTGTTCCATGTCCCACTAAACGTGAATTATGGTGATGGGTCGTGAGTTTGATTTATCGGTATCTCGCTGGTATGAAGCCAGCTTCGCATCTCTGTTACTCCTGGGTGTCACCGTGCAGTGTCAGCAAATGTATCTTGCTTGTGTTTCCTGGACTTGTAGCACCTGCCAAGATATAGATATAATATTCTTTTCTTAGGGAATATTTCGCTTTACACCGCGCGACGGAGGTCAAACCAGTCACGAATATGGAGGGTAGAGCTTTTTAAGCAATTAGGCCAATTCCGCGTTGTCACGACGAGTCACGAATTTTTTTTTCTCTCTTTTCCCCCACTCCTACTCCTACCTTTGCGTTACTCAAGTTCTTGACTTTCTGTCTCTTTTTCTCATACTTCCACACACATTCATACACACACACACACGTGGACAAAACATGGTACAGTTCCACAGTACTATATTACACTGTACGCAGAATGCCTTGCGTATAAGTGAGACAAGTACAGGTATAATTTCTCTTTCAAAGCCCTGAAGGTAAATTTTTCTTATCGTCTGTAGCTGTGATCGGGTCTTTACCGAGTGGTAGGGTTTAGCTAATCGATGTATACCTATACTCGCTCCATATACCATAGATAATGATCAGCAGGGGAGGTGGCTGCAAGTTTTAGAAGTATCAATTCAACTAGCCTCCAAGATCAGAGGTTCTTCTAGTCACGTTGCGAAATATTGCTGCGGTGAAACATATACAGTATATCCTGTGCTCTATGCAGTTCATTAAATATTGATTCCCTCTGGTCCATGCAAGGCTGTAGTTCAATCTATTGACGGTTTCTTACCTTAATGAATTAGAATGTGATCCCGAATTAACTTTGTGATATTTGTAGTGACTAAGATGACATGAGACACGTCTTCTCGGAATAACGAATTAAAAACAAATGCCTTTGAGATCCCCCCCCCCCATTTCAGTTTAATTTATGAACCAATGTTCCTTATATAGAGCCAAGGTTTATTCCCGATTTATATACGAGATACAGCCTGTCGTATTATATGCAACGACTTAAGCGCAATAGTGCGTACAGGCTAATATCGTGGGTTCGAATCCATAGTCAGTGAGGTGTCGTGTTGTCTTTTTGTTTTACTTAGAACTACGTCTTTCTCCTCACTGCAACCCTTTCCATTGTTTTCCATATTTTTCCTTTGTTCTTGTCTTCCCATTGATCTTGTATTTTCATTGTTATTGTCTTCCCCATGTTCTCCTTGTATCTCCCTTATTCTCACATTCCTCTTATTCTCTTTGTCTTTCTCTTCTCGTATTCCCTTTCTCCTTGTATTTGCCTTGATGTACTTATATTTCTCCTATTTTCATTTTATTCACCTTGTTCATCTTGCTTCCTCTTGTAATCTGTATTCCCCTTGTTCTCTTTGTGGTCTTCTTGTCTTCACTATAGATTAGTAGGGAATGTATATCTTTGAATTCCAATGTACACGCTGATGTATGGATAAATACCGGACTCTTTTATAAGAGTAAGGTCCGTAACACACTAGACCGAGAACTATTAACAATATAATATTTGTAGAGACAGCTAGCAGTGCTTATGTCTTCACACTACATCGAGAAATATGTTACTACACGGTGGAGCCATCTCTGTATAGATAAGTAAAACACGAATTTTATTACTCCATACGGAAGGCAGTTTGATCAAAGACCTTGTATATAATATTATACAAGGTCTTTAGGTTTGATATACAATGATATAAATAAAGTTGCATGAATTTGAACATCTAATTTTCTATTAATTGTTAAAATTCATTCACATGTCGGCCTGGTTGGCGAGGTTGGTATAGTGCTGGCCTTCTATGCCCGAGGTTACGGATTCGATCCCGGACCAGGTCGATGGCATTTAAGTGTACTTAAATGCGACAGGCTCATATCAGTAGATTTACTAGAATGTAAAAGAACTCCTGCGGGACAAAATTCCGGTACACTGGCGACGTTGATATAACCTCGGCAGTTGCGAGCGTCGTTAAATAAAACATAGATAAAAATAAAAAAGTAATATAAATTTTATACTCTACAATTAGGTTAGGTTACCTGTGGGAGTAAGAAATATAGATGGTGAGGTAGCTATGTTTTAACAAAATCGCTAGCCGACCAATGTCAGCTATGCCTTATTTCGAGCGTTACTCCGTGCTATAGGAAAGCATTTTCCATAGCTCGTCAAACGCATTGCATATTTCTCGCTGTAGTGTGTTAAGGGTCTTACGCTGGTTTGTGAAAACACACCTTCACTTGGTCTCGAATCCGTTCTTCTTCAGATCTAACTTCAGAGCTGACGCGGCTACAACATTTCTCATACGTGATCATTAAACTAATATATATTTGCGTTAACTGTTTTCATTTCCTGTATAGACGTGAACAATTGTATTGCGAAAAATAATTGTACTTGAATCTGGCACTAGAGAGCTGTTTCTTTTGAAAGCATTTCAGTAGACGGAAGTTGAGTCAGCGTGAGGAGACATTAGCATCGAGAACGAATATATCGCTCAGAAGAAAGCTTAAAATGCAAGTCTCCGCGAGCTTAACCTCGACCTCAGACTGTGTGGGATGTTTTCGCGACATGGATTTTTCTTTGCACCTGCTAGATCTGTAAGTAACGCTGTCCTACATCTTCCCACTGTAACGCCTCTTAAGTAAAGTGTACCGATGACTTCTACCGATTGTGAACTGGAATATTAGCGAGTGAGCGGCGGTATGCTCAAGAAATAAACAGGCTATAGAAATAAGCGGCGATGGTGTTGTTACTGGAAAATGGGAGCACTGAAGCATTAAAAGTCGTAAGTAACATACGAGAGATATCTGAACAGAACCCAGTTAACCAAGACCTGTTGCAAGTCATAAAAGGTAAGAAATACACGGATGCTGCCGCAATTCTGGTGTGTTCAAATATCTGCTGTTTCTGTGCTTAATTAAAGCCGGCTTCTTTACTTTTCAGTTAGGATAGGCTACTTCGTCTTACTAAGTTCAAACGATCACCACCATCACAACCACAACCACCACCACCACCACCACCACCACCACCACACCAAAATAATAATAATATTTGAATTACTGTATTTTTCTTACACCTTTAACAATTTGTTTACCATTTTAGCTATTTTTTAAGACTACAGCTTTAAGTGGCACCAAACACTACCTTAATCTTCACAACAATCTTGTCACCTTCATATTCATCAACTACAGTAGTTTGTTTTCGCTTTTCTTTTTTCTCATTTCTCTTTTACCTACTAGTCATTTGATTTCTCCTTTGCTGTCATTACCCGTGTTGTCGTCTTCTTATATTTCATTATTCTGCATTTTTATTTTATCTCTTTCCTTTCATTCAATCTCCTATCCAGTTATTGCTTTCCCGTTCTCTCAAATTTTCTTGCTCTTTTCTCTTTCTTTCTTCTCCCCCCCCCCATCATCCTTGATCTCCTCTCGCTTTTTTTCCTTGATCGGCTCTTGCTTTTCTTCTCTTTTGTTCAACCATTTTCCTTTTTCTACAACTTCCTGCCGTTCCTATTTTTCCACATTATTTCTGTTCCCGTACATCAAACAGGATTATTCAATTATTGAATTTCTTGTTTGTGTTGAGAATAGAATTTGTCGGTGAGTTCTTGTTTCGAAACATCTTGAAAGTGACTGACGGTATATTATTTCTGTTATAATTTTACATCACGTTCTTACTCATGTTAGAGTATCTTCATTCACACCAGTATTGAGAAAACATACAAGTGTCTTGCAAGTTTGAAAATTGTCCACATATTTGTCCAAAAGTAAATCATATTAAAATTACTTTCAAGTTCTTCTGAATCTTGAATGCCATTCTCTCAAATTGTAAGCTACCTTTGTTTACCTCAGGTAACATTGCTTTTAATTTTTCAGAAATATTATTTATCTGTGAAGGGGTGAAAATGTTTGGCAAGTCACTTGTGCTGTTAAAATATTTTGGGAAAAATCTTATTTCGCATAATTACATCATGTGACATATTATACTTATTTTTTCTGTTCAGTAATGACGTATACTCTGAGGGTCAGAACTAAACCTTTGACAGGTCATATACTGTATGGTCCGTTAAATCGAGACCAATCTAAAAGTGATGGTAACTTACGTGTTGAGTAGGCCTACCTGGTGTTGGTAACACATTTTGTACATCCCTGGTCAACAGGTTTTTGTTAATGAAACGTGAGATACCAAAATTGCGACATAGACCGTTTATATTCTCACGCCCTCTTGTACCTTGACAGAAGTTGCTGTAGGTATGGTTTTTAACAAGTTACATATAGCAACGTCACACAGCAGCGAATTTCGCTACCGGGCATAGTATCGAAGCGGTTCTGTGCGAACGCCTCTCCTTTTTTATTATATGAGTATTTTCAACGATTATTTTATTGTTATTAACTCAAGTACCGCGTTTAAATGCTTCAAGTGGTTTTGAAAAATTACGAAGTTGGAGTACTTCTCTTCCAGCTGCACCGCCGGTTGACCCCTAGCAGTAGATTGTGACATTACTTGAACTGGGCGGCGTTGAGTACAGAAACATGGGCCAAGTGTGGGA
The DNA here is from genome assembly GCF_040183065.1 of Periplaneta americana. Classification (NCBI taxonomy): domain Eukaryota; kingdom Metazoa; phylum Arthropoda; class Insecta; order Blattodea; family Blattidae; genus Periplaneta; species Periplaneta americana. The sequence continues at coordinate 95,091,631 of NC_091131.1, read as the reverse complement.
AACGCTGTCGGCTGTAATATCATACTCTCTTTTCTCCGCATTGTTTCTGATTTTCATAGTAATTTAGTCTGCGGTTTTACACGGCTATAAGTAACAAGGGAAGTCTTTCCCAATGTGTCCTTGTTTCATTTCTTTCTTTCTTTTATTTTCATACTATCAGTTTCTTCTCCTTTTTCCCCTTTCTTTATTCTTCAGATACGTTTATATTCTTTTTCTTTGTTTCTTTCTCGATTCTTCTCTTTTTCTTTCTTTCCATACTTCCTAGTCTGTATTCCCATTTTTCCTTTCTTTCCATTGTACCATTTCATTGTCTATTTTCTTAGTCATATTTATTTATGCTTTCTCTTTTCTATGTGCCTAGTATTTATTTCCTCTTTATACATTTATCCGAAGTATAAAAAAGAGGATTGTGATGAAAAAGCTGATTTCAAAATGTTTTCAGAAATACACGTTCTCAGCATTCCTTATACCGAAATAGTATATTACGATACAAGATTGGAAAATGCTTTTTACAAAATCGAGGAAAAGTTTGAAAAACGAACAGTCGCTCTGCTTGTTTTTCAGTTTCCGAGATTTTGTAATGCACTTCACAAACGTGTATTGCACGGCATTTTTTTGCACGATAGTATATTTTGAAAATAATATTTTTAAAAATATTAATATACAGTACCTACGTATGTTAGACTACGAACAGCTGACATTCTCAGCAAGAAACTTGTCATAGGTGTCGTTAGATGGCAGGAGTAGTTTTAATTACAATCCTAGAGCAGTTATTTGTTAATTATCTAGGTTGGGAACTCTGAATTCAGTAAAATCAACTTCCAATAGTGGCGGCCGTTTGCTGTAACATTGAAAAAAAAAAAACACTATCGTGAAAAAAAGTGTTTTCGGCATACAACCTGTTTCTATACAGAGATTTATCCTACTCTTGGGAGCAGTGCTAACGATTTGGTTCTCAATTGAGACGATCTAGGTTCGATCCCCGGTCAGGTTATGATGGAATTTGTATTAGAAAAAGCAGGCATTGCAGAGTGTTTTTGTCGGGTACTCTCGTTGCAATAGTTGAAAGTAGGCTGGAGTGAAATCTTGGGGGGTAGTACGGGTTTCCGATGCTGTTATAGGACATAAAGGCGCGGTGCTCCGGGCCCTGGTGTTATCAGGTTACTCGTCTGCGGATTAACCTGGCTCTATCAGGGCTGAGACAAGATGGAGCACCTGTCAACATCGGATTCACGATAGGCCATTGCAAGCCCAAGTGCAAAGCCAAGTCTTGCCTATACTATTGATCGATTTTGTTCATTTTCAGTATCTACAAGTTTATCTATGGAAGGGGCGGATAAAATGTAATTGTAAAATTTTAATGGTTATTTACTTTAAGTTAAAAAAAAACACTCACAATGGGGATCCACTTCAAAAATTATCACATGCTTTTCTTTGTTATTTTTTGTGTATTATGTTCAATAAACTGGCGAATGAAACTGGTGAGCTAGTGTCGTCTGAGAGACGTATTTTTCTTATACAACTTAATTATACAATAACTATATAGTTATTTCTTTTCGTTGCAAATGTATCAAAGTTGACACTGGCAACCAGGATGCCTCAGGGGATTACAATTGCTAGTATTGAAAATATTTGTTGTACTTGAATGAACCTCTGACGCAAAGAATGGGGTATTGAGAAAGTAGGATTCTCTCTAGAGAGTCCCATAACAAATTACTAGTATAATATTTTAGCAGTAATAAAATACATCAGATATCTCATTTTTGGGATTACAAACAATGCCTTTGTGAATCACTTTACTTGGATGGATATTTTAAAATGATTTCATATAGTGACATTTCAGTTAAACTATAATTATCAACCTGAAAAAGGAATTGAATTTCTCTGAAATGCATAAAACATATGAAAACGTATGTGTCATTTTCTTGATACAGTCATGCTTTCGATTACCTTTCATTGATTCCTCTTCATTCGGATGTACTATAACATATTGGTGTCTACCGTGTTTATTCTAAGATGATTTACATATTTTTCGATTATTCTTTCTTTATTATTTCTTCTATTTTCCCTTTCGTTCTACTTTTACTACTCTTCTTTATTTCAATTCTCTTTTTTTTCTCCCCTTTTTTTCTTTAATGCCTATTCTTCCTTCAGTTCTGTTCCTCCAAGCTCCTTTTTTCATAATTTCTTCTCATTTATTTCTGTCTTTTCTTTCTCACATTTTTGTTTTCTTTTATTTTCTCTTTGTATTTGTTTATCCCTATCTTCCATTGCTTACCTTTTCCTTCCATTTCGAGTGTACTTCGCTTACAAACTTATGTTTTCTCTAGTAATTTTTGGTGCTCTACTATTTATCTACAGTAATGTCACAAGAAGTCTGAGATTTGCCGATAAACCCACGAGCGAAGCGAGTGGATTTATTTGGGAAATCTCAGACCTCGAGTGACATTTATTAGCACTATTTCGTGAATAAAATAAAAATGTAAATAATAACTTACACCCTAAAATTTGTTAATAATTGTATATTTATGAATACTTAACCTACCTGTATTGAGACATTGTGAAGTTGAAATAGAGGAATAACGATTACTGCAATAAATAAATTGAATGTTATTCAGTAATGCCAATTGAGAAAAGCAAAATACAGGTTTAAAAATGTTAATTACATGGACTCCGCCTTTCTCTTATTATAACAGAAATACGCTTTCATTATCTGCTGAAATTATAATTGAATTTAAACATTTTATAGTCTAATTAAAAATAACCTGATTAATACATTAATTAAATGAACAATTGTTATGAAGCACTGTCATTTTCGCATTTTATTTGGTACAATGGATTTACGTGGAAACAGTTGGGGACACTTACTAAACAAAAGAACGACCATGCGATAAATTGATAGTGATAAATCGAGCTGCAGAAATTATCACGATGTATGACTGTGATTGGTTGGAATTCATAATTTCATTACACTTCATTGGCCGAATATTGAATGACGTCATATAAACGAAATAGTCTTTATAGTTTCTTTTTTCTTCTTCTTTATAATTGGTTAATCCTTTCTTTCTTTCTTTCTTTCTTCCTTTCTTTCTTTGTTCCCTGGTTTTTTTTTTTTGGTTATTTACCGTCGCTGTATTAACTTAAGCATCATACGGTGAGAGAATGTCGATGACCATGTATTATCTTGCATAACAGTTCTTTGGATGACGCAACTCTTGGTTCCCGCTTCACAAGTTGTTGAACATGGTAGCAATTTGCGAGGCATGTAACACCTCCAACTACACACCATTCCTGTACACTGTTATAAATATGACAATATATTTCTCTGTGTGACTGGAATTATTTCAAAAGTATAGCTAAGTTTAATCACATTCAGATATACAAGGGGTAGCCTATTGATATATTATACAGTTAGACTTGGACCTTCGCTAAAAACAAAAGCGAAAGCGGTTGCCATGGAAAAGAATATGCTGTTTGTTAAATATTTACTCCATGTTTTATGCCAAGTTTAACAGATTTTGTAGTGCAAATTTGTTAATAGATTATACGAGAAAAAAATAAATGTTTATAAAATTGAAGATAGGTCGGTGTTAAAGTACCTAGGGCCTACGTATCTTTGAAACGGTTTTCCGGCATGGAAATTTATGGGGATTCGTAGATACATTAAGGACACCCTTGTATTTTAGTAGAGACCGATTATTTAGTCCTGACAGTCCAGCGACGCGAAAGAGGGGAAGTAATAGAAGTAGTGGGGAAAGCTCCGGAGTAGAGATAAGGGCGAGCGGTCATTAAAGAAATGCAGTACAATTTAGCTGTACTGGAAACACTCCGCTCTACCGCACGCGTTACATCCGATCGCTCTGAATGCAAGCGATTGAGTAACCCGAACACCCCTTGGCTAACGTAATTGACTAGCCTGACCCAGGCGCTCATTGTCGGCTATTGTCAGGACTAAATAATCGTACTGTTCTACTAAAATAATTATTAGTAGTAATAATTGCCACAATATAAATCAATTTAGAAATAATTTAATGCATATAGCACGCATAATATTTAACACATTTATAGTTAAAGTTTTTCAGAGGCTGTATATATATATATTTTTTTTTTTTTGCGTTCATTTCCTATTATTGATCTGTGACTCAATTTACTCTGGCAAATAACATTTCTAACAATTTCTTCCTAAAATTTGATCAAATGAATGAATGAATGAACGAACGAACGAACGAACGAACGAACGAACGAACGAAGAATAAGCCCGCTGTATTCCATAAAGTGCTAGGGCCTCCTTAGAAAGGAGAGAGCTCACATATATATATCTCACGTTGTGAGCAACTTCACATGAGGTGATTGTACAGGATATTTGAGTCTAGTATGTAATACTCCACATTACACATTTCACAAATTTTTTTTGCCCCTTTTAATATGTGTCCCAGCTTCCTCCAAGCACTTTTCCATCGGGCGACACTAGACTAATGAGCTCCTGCTAGTTGTTTGAAGAAGTCTGTCCATCTTCTTCGTGGCCTGCCTTGGGTCTTCATAGTCTCACATGGTGGTTGGCTGTGCCCTTCCGTCCTGCTGTAGCCTCGCCACATATCCTCTCCACAGCCACTTCATGGTTGCTGCCCGTTGTCCGATGTACTCCGAAGATTTGAACTCTTCTTGGAGTTATTGGATAGAGGGCACATATTAGTTGAAGGAAATAGTATCTTGTTAAAAAATCATTAACTTTTTGTAATAAAAATAATTTTGAAATAAAAACTAAAACATGTTGATTTATAATTTTAGCTACAAACTGTAGAATTTATCCTTAAAACGTACAGCAAAAGTGTCATTAAAGTGTGTCAAATAGTTCCTGTGAAAAGTGTACCTAAATGGATACAAACAGAAAACAATTGAGCACCTGAAAAAAATACTTATTGTGAGCATTAAATAATTCTTAAATTGCTTATTGTGGCAAAGTTTCATTTTGGCTAATTATCTTTAGTAGTATTAAAATATAAAGCTTAAAAATAATTCCTCCTCGAAGCAATCTTCTAACTACCAAGTGTCCTCAAGGAGTATTGCCACAGTTTAGTATATACAGTCACGAAACTTGAGTTTATGACGATACTAGGAACAATAGACTGTGCAGGTACTATTTCGAATTGTCTGTAATGAGGCGATAGTAGCGATCCTAGTGGTTAGCAACTATCTACGGATGCATATTTACTACGTATTGAGCTTCGTGACTGTATATACTAGACTGTGGTATTGCCCTTCGAGCTTTGGGTTGCGGAATTTAAGAGGAGGAACGGATTTCATAGGCAACACCGTGTTGGAAGGAAGATCTGTTTCAATGACCACTCCAGAAAACAATGTTGCCACTTTGGATGTTATTGCGGTGATCGTAGATCGGAAAATTGGATAATTCCAAGAAAACCTACCGCAATATAGCTTTTGTTAACCCCAGATTTCAGTTGGACAGTCCCGCGCCGTGGCGTCGTGGTCTAAGGCATCCTGCCTGGGACTCGCGTTACGGAATGCGCGCTGGTTCGAGTCCTCATGGGGGAAGAACTTTTCTCATGAATTTTTGGCCAGTGTATGGGACCGGTGCCCACACAGTGGGGAGCTACGATAGGTAGCGAAATCCGGTTGCGAATGCCAGCTGTAACGGCTGGGAGGAACATCGTGCTAACCACACGATACCTCAATTCTGGTTGGATGATCGTCCACCTCTGCTTCGGCATGTGGGTGTGAGGCCAGCAGTGGGCTGGTCGGTCTAGGTCCTTCACGGGCTGTAGTAGCGCCAAGGATTCAGTTGGACACTCCGACATTTAATGCCTGGTTTTTGGTGTTGAAAATCAACCTCTAGTCATTCATTGCGCCTTCCAGCATTTTCTTGTGTTGGATAATTGCAGATGCAGGAACACGGATTTCACTGCGAGTGTTCGTATTGCAATAGTATAACTTCGCCTTGTTACATTATACATATAAATCATATCACAAAAATAGTAATCCATATGAGTTACGGCTCTTGCTGAACAGATGCAGCGGTCTATAATGGAGCAGTTCCACTTCACAAAGTACATCTAAAGATAAATTCAAAATAGAATTTAAGTACATTAATAGCAGATTAATGTAATTATTAATGGCCAATTCCATCTCACAGGATGCGTTCCTAGTCCTAAACGCATTACCTTTTTTTTTTACGACAATAAAGAGGCCTTGAATTACACCGTAAAGTGATTAAGTCTTTCGCCATTCTTTATTTCGTTTATGCATTTTACATTATCATATTCGCAGTATTAAGTGTATCTCGACGCATTCAGAGATGTCAGGCTTGTGAAATACGTCTTGAACTATGAAGAGATATTTTAGTGTGTCTTGTCAAGAGTAGGCTACCATTGGAATTATATAGTATGAGCACACCTGACGTTTTTAATTAGTGATTTATATTTTTGAGCATTAAATGAGAAAAACGGAATGCTATGTTTTCCTGTAGCTTCCAACTCTTCACCCGTGTACATCACTGAAATATATCTTTTTCTTCTTCTTCTTTCCTAATCAAGAATTGGGTTTAAGTTCTGTTCCGAAGTCAAAGTATAATAATAATAATAATAATAATAATAATAATAATAATAATAATAGTAATAATAATAATAATAATAATAATAATTCTTTATTTATGCTGGCAGAGTTAAGGCCATAAGGCCTTTTCTTACACTCAACCAGGTCACAAAGTATATAAGCAGTGAAAATTTAACAAAAAGTTAAAGAACAGAATAATAATAATAATAATAATAATAATAATAATAATAATAATAATAGCGTGATAAAATCGACACTAAACATGAAAATAATACCATAATAGAAAAAAAGAAAGTAAAATACATTGGAATATAGTAAAAGCAACTCATTTAGTACAAATAGTTAATATGGAAAACGTAAGGAAGTATACAATTTTTATAAGAACTGCTGTCTCCATTGTTTTCTCTGCCGTCCCAAATCTAGGGTGACCAGACGTCCTCTTTTGTCCGGACTTGTTCTCCTTTTTAGGCCTTTGTCCGGGATCCGGGCGGATTTAAAAAAAAAATCAAGAATTGTCCTCCTTTTCGTAACTTGAATGCCTGATATTTTTAAATTATCTGATTTGACTCCTTTTTCAGATAACTTGCCTGTAGGAGGCAGCAGCATCGACGGAATATACTCTTTGCCAACGATCGTAATAACTCTCTTTGATCCCCTTTTTATGGTCGTTGCTCACAGGTAGCTAGTAAATCGAGAGATCGAAGTGCGAATGTAAATTAAAAAAGAATTTTCTGTTCTCTTTAATTATAGTTCCCTTGACTTTCATATGTAGCTAACTGTAAAATCATTATTTTTTCATAATTATTTTGTAATGAAATAGATATTAACATACTTTTAAGTATGATGTAAGTCTAAATGTGTTCTGTAAATATTTTGTAATAAAATAGATATTGACATAAATGAAAGTATAATACAGGCCTAAGCCTAAATCTAAGTACATATTTTGTCCTTTTTTTTCGAACAATGTCCTCCTTTTTGAAGCTTCTTGTCCTCTTTTTTATCGATGTGAATCTGGTCACCCTACCCAAATACTGTCTGCCAAATTGAATATAGACCTAATTAAATCCCTGCAGTAGGAAAGGTTCAGGGTACATTCTCAGTAGATGTTTCATTCATTTCTTCTAATAAATTATTACATCTTCAACCAGACTTCTTGTTATGCTTCACAATACTGGATAATTAAAGAAATGATACTCGTGAATAGTTAATTCTCTATCTGTAATATTCATTTACCCTTAAAACTAAAGAATAATGGTATTTTACAAACAAATTCAAATTCGTGTTATTCTGAAAATATTGAGATTAGTACAAATGTTTATATGACATTTTGCGCTCGGAGTGTCTTCGGAAATAAGTTCCGTAAGGGACGGTAAATCCTCGTGAATCACTCTGTATATATTTGACATTTTACCGAGCGATTGGGACCTGCTCTGCTGAATACAAAGACGTAGTTCTACGTCAAAACATACTTCTTTTATTCCATACAATACAGTCATGATATTGATTATGACCTAGGATTTATATGCACTAAAAACTAAGGATGCCACTGGGTATAATAGAGTGGTTGTGGTGTCCGTTGGGAGGGTTTCTAGGCCTATCCACAAGTCTCCGACGTAGTAGGTAAATGAGTTACGTGGACTGCAATATGCTTCTTGTAAACGGCGTGCGGAAATGTGAATGACTGTAAGACCTATTGTTAGATTTCGGAGACTTGTGAATGAGGCCTAAGAACCCTGCCAAAAGATAACTTACCACATCCACTCTAGTATACTCTGTGGCATTCTTAACTTTTAGTGCCCATAAATCCGATGTCTTATACCAATGCCCATTTTCACGACAGTCAGCTGGCAGCATTCTAGAATTCTAGGCGGCAGGGCTGCGAACTTTCTTACAAGAGGTGGTGGTGGTGGAGGTGGTGGTGGTGGTGGTGGTGGTGGTGGTGGTGGTGGTGGTGGTGGTGGTGGTGGTGGTGGTGGTGGTGGTGGTGGCGGCGGCGGCGGCGGCGGCGGCAGTAGTGTCCACCACAAAATATACTCGTACTGCTAACGGTGTTTATTTTTGGTCCCTAGCATGAAGGTAGAAAGGGCCGAAAGAATTCTTAAATGCAGGCTCGGTTTTTATTACCGAAAGTAAGTACATCAGTGGCGATTCCTCCATGAAGGATATGAGGATGATCTTACAGTTTAATTTCGTGCCTCTGAGGATAGAAAACTTTTTAATTACAGATTTTGATTTTTAATGCGTCTCGACGTAATAATTTTCTTCAAACTTCCACTCTCTGTCGTGAGTTGTCGCCACTGCACATCTCAGACCTTAGAAATACTTTCCGAGGAACCATACAAATATCTTACAGCAAATGGTTTTTTTTTTCTAGCAGTGAAGTTATGGGCAGGGGAGGGTGCGGAGGGCAGGGCATGGCTTAACTTTAACCGTGTTTGAGGATGTGACCGTACATCCTAATACTACGACCCTTCCTTCTGGGTGGTGGAGACCTTGTCAGAGACTACAATACGAATTTTCAAGTACTCTTGCAGCCTCCTTAAATGCAGTTCATTGGTCATTTTAAAATATCGGAATAAACGAAATAATAAATAATTTAAAATTATATACTATAAAAGATAATGAATAAAAACCAAAATTACATGACAATAAATAAAATAAGCTATAATAAAACACAAGAATTAACAGGACTTTCAGATGACAAGACTGAAGTTGTATTTGATCATTTAGAAGTATTTAACTGTAGCAAGAAATTAATTGCGTATCATCTATTATTATTATTATTATTATTATTATTATTATTATTATTATTATTATTAGTTTCTGTCTTGGTCATCAGTCATCAATCTCATATCCTACTTACAAAAAATGTCACGAGTCGCCACTGAAGTACATTTTCCCCTTACCATTCGCAGTACGTCATCATACGTAGAGTAAGCTGCAGTCTGAAAGAATCATTAAGTAAAGCCGTGTACTATATTGTCGAGAAAAGAATTATTATCAATGTAATTTTAACAGTTCGTCCCTGACCTGACCGAAACTAGAGTCACTCCCACTCGTAGAGTTCTGCGAGTTAGTATTGAATCTTGTGACTAATCACGTTTTAACAATTGTATGATACACAAACCTGATTCTCGGAACAGATTAAACTTATATCGATTGGCGTAATGGTTTTGTATTCATGTATGTAGCCTAATGTAATAATACAATACAACAAAGAAAATAGGGCTTACATAATGTAAGTTATAATAATTTTACTCGCGTTCATTCTTTGGAAATGTACTTGTTGTTCATTTTGATTCTTGTGTGTTTTATAATACCAGTGTACCAATTCTGGTCTAACAGCTCATATATCCAAATACATTATAGGCCTACTTCTAATTTTGTTGAATTGCATATTTTTCTTCAGTAAAGTTCAGTTTTGACTGTTGGATGATCTGACTGTTGGCTTCAAATTGTTCTGTTAAGGCTGGTTCACAATAAACCGGGAATGAATACGACAACGAGATCGAGAACGGAAATAATGTTAAAATAAATGTATTTAAATATGAGCATTCGCAATAGTTAATTGTGAATGCTCCCATTTAAATACATTTATTATATAACATTTTTTCCGTTTTCGTTCTCGTTGTCTTTTCCGTTCCCGGTTTATTGTGAACCAGCCTTCAGTTGTACAGACCCAGAAACAAAATCTGGGCCACAGGTTTGTACTAGGATATTGTTGCACAGTTCTTGTTCCGTTCGTGTTCGGGATATTTTTATTTCACCCCATTCTAATCTTTTTTCATCTTCAAGCTTCTCTTCATTGCGCACTTCCTTTACGAATCTAAAAATAATATTGCAGTTCATATTTCTAGGTTAGAAGGTAGGATGATCACATCAGTTATACTGCAGAAGTTGCAGTATTTACATTCATAAATAATTTCTCAGTTTACAGAATTTTTTTTCATCCATTATTTTACTCATTCATGTATGTATGTATGTATGTATGTATGTAGTCCACACCTGTGGAGTAACGGTCAGCGCGTCTGGCCGCGAAACCAGGTGGCCCGGGTTCGAATCCCAGTCGGGGCAAGTTACCTGGTTGAGGTTTTTCCGGGGTTTTCCTTCAACCCAATACGAGCAAATGCTGGGTAACTTTCGGTGCTGGACCCCGGACTCATTTCACCGGCAATATCACCTTCATATCATTCAGACGCTAAATAACCTAGATGTTGGTACAGCGTCGTAAAATAACCCAATTAAAAAATGTATGTGTGTATGTATAAAACGAGTAGAAAAATGATAGGCCTATTACGAGTATAATTTTTTACAATAAACGTGCAGTTATTTTGAGTAAATTTATGAAAATGAATTAAATGCTTAAACCGTATACAGTAATGTAACTTATATTTAAACGGTAGCTATAATAGTATAATTTAACCAAACATAAATTTTGATAAAAGAAATCGCTTCACAAAGAAACCCGCATTATAATTATGACTCCAAACAGCTGATCTGTTTTTATTTTTAAATAGTCGTTCGCAATCTCGGGACTTTTAACTGCAGAAGCTTTTCTCATTTCTGCAGAAAAAAATATACATTTTTCATTCTTCAAAATGTAATAACTATTAAAGCCATTCACTTGAAATTCGCTTGATACTTGTAACTTAATGAAAAATTCCATATGAGGAAATATTTATATCTCCATCTTTGTGTGAAATACAAATTTTAAAATTATTTTAAAGTTAGATATTAAAATCATATTTGATCATTTTTAAAACTTTTAATGGAGTGTTTTCAAAATTTCCTCACTTAGATTTGTTACCAGTTTATAAGCTTTAATTTGAGCCCTAGAATATGCATTTGTGATATATTTATTATATTACAGTTCACAGAAAAATTACATACATATAATCATTTAAAACTTACATTACATTCTTTATAATTTTACATATAGATATACCATTTTAATACAATTTCTACAATTTAAGTATTTAATATAAGATATTTTTGTTTTATCTTACACTTGCGTCTAGTTATGTGCAAGACTCAACTAATTTTAGTATGTTGTTACAATTAGTATTTGTTCACTTGCCTAAGTTGTACTTCACGTTTCAGTCTGCACTGTGCAGCTAGCATTTCCCTTATTCTAGTATCTTTCATTCCTCTTTCGCTACAGAAATACTTATATAATTCGTATAGTCTCTCTCTCGTTGGCAAGCTTCATTTCTTAATTTTATTTCATAGTATTCTTCTGTCGTACCTTCAAAACTATTAAATTTAGAAATAAAAAAAAATATAGTTACGTAGTTTCTAATCAAGTCAAAAATGTTATTATCGGTGAGTCTAGAAAATGCATACCTGCCAAAATTTAATTTACTTGTTAACTCAGCAACTTTACTTTCATTTAATAATTCTTCCCTTTTATTTTTTTTATTTTAGCAATTTTCTCCGTTATATTAGTTTCAGTGTATTTGTTTATTATTAAGAGATGAGAATATGCATTTATGTCAAAGGATGGTGTAGTTTACTCGTTTTGTATTGATAACTTCATTTTTTTATTTTTTGTTAGATTTATGAGTCTTAGGTGGTCCAGAAACCCAATCTAACATTTTAATCTTAGTTTTCAATACCTGTCACTTTTTTTTGGCCATATAAATCATACGGGTATAGAAAAACTATTTTCATACTTCCTGCTCCTAACGTCAGTATCTTATATTTCGCATTATAGAGAATGCCTTTCAGGTGCAATCCAGAAAACGGAAGTTCATCTAATTAGGTCCGCATTTAATAAAATAATAGTTCCTGAAAATAAACTACAGTACCTATATGAACATTAATATAATTCCTTGCTTGCTAAAGGAACTGAATTGTTACGAAATGCGTAAATTGTATAATTATGGAGTATGTGTGATCTTCGTGACTCCTGTGTGATGTGGTTGCTGCTCAAGAAATGAAGTTTCGTCGTAACGCTAACTGAAAGCAAATCTAGCCACACATTATATCGAAAACACTGCGTAAGTGCACACTCAGAGCACAAATGCGCGTTACGTTCTCCGAAATACAAGCAACAGACACATTGTATTTAATAAAAGTAGCCATATTCAGTGTCGTACTGTAATTAGTGTTAATTAACGTTGTAGTAAGGCTACAATTAATTTAATTAGTCGGTCTATATAGGTATTACAAATTAGTATCTAGACGAGGAAACACGTTGTTAAACCTTAATAAAAGAAAATAACAATTAACAGCATTAAGCTTTTTAAAGTTAAAAAAAAAAGGGGCAGACTTGCATATACTGAAATTATTACAATCTTAAGATTTTCTCGTCTCTTTTCGTGCTCGTGATCTTGCAGTAGTTATCGTTGACCACGTTCAGTTGCTTTTACGTTTTAGACTTCCGTCTTAAGACTTCAAGAATCTTGAGAGAATGTAGATACGAGGTGTCCGCTATTTATTTCAGGTAAATTGTGTGCTAAGGTACGAGTTAAATGATTTTTCGATTATTTAGTATGAATGAATGGTTATGACGGAATTTGAAGTAGTGCGAAGGTGTTCAGTTTGTACCTCATGGTACGTACAGGGGCTCTTGTCTTTCAGTTCTTTTGCATTTGTTCCAATGTTCTAAAATTAATTGGAATTTAATATTTGTAGCAGATGTGAACTGATTATTTTGAAATTACGTGTACGAATTTCTCAGTTTGACTGGTTGTAACTTTAAAAAAGAGAGAAAGGATATATATTTTCTATTTTATAATAAAGAAGAATTTTATTTGATGCTATATATAGGCCTAGCTTAATTGCTTCATTATAAATTTATCGGCATATTTATGTACCTACTAATACTAATTTTTCAGTTTGATATTACGTCAAATCCGGGCTCTAGTAATAAATATCTTACGCACCTGGCATGTAACAAAATCACTCCTCTAAAAATAAACTCTTTTCGCGAAGCTGACATTTTCAACGTAAATAATCCGCCACTGCAAACTTCTTTCCGTACAGCTGGCCTTCTATGCCCAAGGTTGCGGGTTCGATCCCGGGCCAGGTCGATGTCATTTAAGTGTGCTTAAATGTGACAGGCTCATGTCTGTAGATTTACTGGCATGTAAAAGAACTCCTGCGGGATAAAATTCCGGCACATCCGGCGACGCTGATATAACCTCTGCAGTTGCGAGTGTCGTTAAATAAAACATAACATCTTTCCGTACAGGAACCTTGTTGCATGCTCCCCATGCATAGAAAAACTTAAAACTACTCCACATATGCATTGAAGGCTGGTTCACAATAAACCGGAAACTGAAACAACGAGAACGAGAACGGAAATATTGTTAAAATAAATTTATTTAAATGTGATCATTCACAATAGTTAATTGTGAATGCTCACATTTAAACACATTTATGTTAACATTATTTCCGTTCTTGATCTCGTTGTCGTTTCCGTTTCCGATTTATTGTAAACCAGCCTTGACTTGGCCGGCGTTAGACTTGACTGAGACCTAAAATCTAGTTTTCCTCTTAAGGCTGGTTCACAATAAACCGGGAACGGAAACAACAACGAGAACGGAAATAATGTTAAAATAAATGTATTTAAATATGAGCATTCACAATTAACTATTTTGAATTCTCACATTTAAAAACATTTAACATATCCGTTCTGGTTCTCGTCGTTTACGTTCCCGGTTTATTGTGAACCAGCCTTTAGTTGAAAGATGACATTTCGAACCGTTATGTATCAAATCAAATCAGGTGAAACTAGCGCACAGTTCTAGTGATTTCGGAAGTGAAAATTGTTGAATTTATATATATATATATATATATATATATATATATATATATATATATATATATATATATATATATATTTTGTGGAGATGGAGTTCAAAAGTTAAGGGTTTTTATAGGAATATATTTGAAGAAAGGAAAATTGTTCGAAAATGTAGTAAATTACTTTTGAAGTGAGAAGTGTATGGTAATGGAGGTGGAAATATTGTGGTTCGTAGTGAAAGAAGGTAAGCTAGGGATATAGAAGACTATGCGATTTAATATGAAGAATGGAATAAGCACTCAGAAATAGTGAAACAGAACGAACAATAATGAAAAACACTGTTTTAGTAATGTACCTTCATTTGTACCGCCAATGCACTAAGTACCTTATTACAGACCAGTAGGCCTACTGACAACATCAGGAAACAAAATGTGACCAGCATTTGCCAAGCGCTTGAAAATCCTGCACTGATTCGCATATGCAAGGCTTAACAAAAGCCAAAACTAACCTAACCTAACAAGTCACAGATTAGTAAATGAAGGCATAACAAAAGCCTAAATAACCTAACGTGTCACAGATTCGTATAATTATGCAGGACATAGTTTGAGTGTACTCTAGCCTGACACTTTCGTAGTCACCATTTAAGTTATGTTGGTATGACTGAGGAAAGCTTTAAACACTTGGAAGGTGTATAAGCGGAGTATGAAGGGAACTAACTCTGCGCTAGTTTAACATGATATCAAATGTTGCCCTTCTCCCCAAATTCTTTTACACCATGTATTCTAAATTGGTACTGATACGGCGTACATTTGTAATATCTGTTGTTACGTAATATCTGAATTTCGTATTTCATGCCTTATAATTCAGTGGGAAAATAGATCAATTAAGCAAAACTTGTAAAGTTTAACCATGAATGAATGTCATTCCGTATTTATATTACGGTGTAACACTTACAGCTGACGTTAACGATATCAGATTTGGGAAGTAATTGAAATATCTTCCAATTCCTTCGATTTCTGTAATAAATGTGGCAGTAATCTTTTAAGTTAAAGTAGGGCTGTTTCTGGCGTTTTATGACTTCAGATATTGTACGCTTTTTTAATTTCTGAAGGAAAAGTCAAACTTTACTGCTCTAGCTACTTGAAATTGTTTCTTCTTCTACGTAAAGCTAACCAGATCCGTTTGATGTTACACTTCATGTCCCGCCGGCTTGACGGTATTGCACGTAATAAAACTTGGAAGTGCTTTTCTTTGCTCCGTGCCACATTGCGGTCCATATATAAATTCCTGCAATCAACCTTTACCTTGTAGATGCACAGGAATGTTAAGTAGGTGTTATAATGTTCTCTTGTTTTATTCCTCGTATAACAGTATAGAATTTTTATTGGTTTCTTATCTTCAGCCAGACAGATCTTGCGAGGTTTCTGGTGCACAAAATTATGACGCAGGTGTTCTCTCAAGAGGTCTTCAGCTCCCTCTTTACTCTCATTGCGCCATTTCTTTATTATCGCCATACATCATACGCTTTGAATAGCTGCTGTAGATGAATAGAGCTTTTAAATGAGAAACTATAGTGTGTTCTGCTCAACTTTGTTCTCTCTCTTTTTTTTTTAATGATTCTCACTTGACAGCTAGTGGTGAATCCTATTCGATAATAATGGGCCAAATGATCTACGGAAAACGCTTTTTTATCATCTTGTAATTAGTTTGTACTTACAATCCTCGATGTTAATCTTCACAAAAATTTTTATTTCTTATTATACGAAGCATTGAAGAGAGTATTGTAACGCTATGAAAATCAGTGTCGAGTTTTTCGCGGAAATCACGTTTTCAATATCCCTGATAACGAAAATGTGACTTTGTGAATGGTGTCTGTCTTTGTGTACAGCGATTCTTCTGGATTATTGGACAGATTTTATTCATATTCATTATCTACGAGTCGATTCCTTCGGAAATAGTAACTTCTAGTAAAAAATTAATAGTCCTTTATTTGAAATCGAAAATGTTAGTTTGTGATGAACTCGTAATTTATCGTAACATTTTTTTTTCCTTGAATAACATGAAAAATTAAACCGAATAGTATGCTTTCAGACTTCCGAGTTACGGATACATTAGTTGTATTCAGAATTATTTATACTTTTCGTTGCTGTTTTTGAGTCCATCAGTCACACTAAACTAAGCCTGTTAAGGCTGGTTCACAATAAAGCGTAAACTGAAACGAGAACGAGAACGGCAATATTATTAAAATAAATGTATTTAAATGTGAGCATTCACAATAGTTAACATTTCCGTTCTCGTTCTCGTTTGCTATTTTTGAATCCATGAGTCTCCCATCAGACTAAACTAAGCCAGTTAAGGCTGGTTCACAATAAATCGGAAACAAGAATCCATGAGTCCCCCATCAGACTAAACAAGCCAGTTAAGGCTGGTTCATAATAAATCGGAAACAAGAATCCATGAGTCCCCCTTCAGACTAAACTAAGCCAGTTAAGGCTGGTTCACAATAAATCGGAAACAAGAATCCATGAGTCTCCCATCAGACTAAACTAAGCCAGTTAAGGCTGGTTCACAATAAATCGGAAACAAACAACAACAGGAACGAGAACAGAAATATATTTATTTTAACATTTCCGTTCTCGTTCTCGTTCTCGTTGTAGTTTCCGTTCCCGATTTATTGTGAACCAGCCTTTACAGTCACTAACCTTACTGAACGAACGTGTCATTGTAAAATGATTAACAATTGTTACTAGTGAGCGAATCAAATTTGTAAATAGAGAAATAATATTAGGCATGTACGTGCACATATTTTATATAAATTTGTGCAGAAATAACTTATCTACTTAGATAATAAAATGAAGTCACATATCTGATCTTTGGGTTATAAATAATGCCCCTTTTTTGTGTAGTTCATGATAAGAAAGCTAATCGTATTCGAGTGTATATTACTATCTTTGTCGGCGTATAAAAACCACTTTTTCGTCCTCAAAATAAGTCTTACAAGTAAGACGCGTCCTACACAACGAAGGTACAACCACTAAAAGTTTATAAAACACTATAAATAATGACTATATAATTTCTGGGTGCGCAGACAAAAGGGGATGTCACCAAAAGTTTTCAGATAATTGCAAAAAACACTTTGATGAAATATGTAGGATCGCTGAAACAATTTATTCGCATAGAAATTAAATGAGATTACAGCTCTCTTCTAGTATTTTACAAATTTCAATTGTGTTCCATAATAATATAGATGCTCACGTCGCAAGGACAATGGTAATGACTTAACCCTTTTTGCATACTTGTGGCTTTTAAGGAACCCACATGTTCATTGCCGCCCTCACATAAGCCCGCCATCAATTCCTATCCTGTGCATGATTAATTCAGTCTCTATCATCATAATCCATCTCCCTCAAATCCATTTTAATACGTCTCAGCCTCCCCAAAACCCTTTTTGCATATGTTCATTAAATGACTTATTTCCTTTTTCACATAGGCCTAACACTTCACATTTTTATGTTATATGAAGGGACTTAAAATTAACTGAATGGCACAAAATAAGTTATTATCCTATATCATACATACCCAGATTGCTCGGCCTTATAGGCTTTGACGGTAACAACTTTTGTCAGGTTTACTATGCTGCCATCTAGTTATTACGTAAGGAGTCACGTCATAACTCCCATTTGAATTGCATTAGCGACTGTACTGCCATCTCATGTTCGTTTACGGCGGACAGGTGGCAGTTGTTCTCTTCAAAGTGCTACCGATTTTAACATAGGGATGAGCAATTTATATGTGATCTGGGTTATAATGTACTGAGAATAATCTGAACTATATTATGATGTACCCCTTTCATAGTATTATTCTTAATATCTGCTGAATTTAGTACATTTAAACAAACTAAAGCAATGACTTGATATAAAAAAAAATCAATATTTAGAACAACTGATCTTTAACTAGGCTATATTGGCATATTAGAAACATTAATATAAGTCTTCTAGACCAGTGGCTTGATTTGAAACAAAATATACAACTAATCTTTACAGTTTGGTGTTCCCATTTTTCGTGTAGGGTAGCAAGACAAAGCTCTAAGCCGTGCTGCCATAAATCAGTGAGGTTCCATACCAGTAGTAGCAACGTGACCACTTCCGATGAATTATCATTTCTTGAAAAGAATTCTGACAACTTCTGTAATTTCTGTCTTCTATATGATTTATACATGGATAAAGCACTGTATTGCAAGCAGTTTATTGTCTGCCGTCAAGCCGAGATGAATATATAAAATTTGCCTGGCTGTTGACTGAAATCGGTGGTGACCAAGGAAATGAGAGGTTATTAACTTACACAAATTTATGGGAAATTAAATATTAACAAAGAAAATTACCTTTCCTGAGGTTAGTTGGAGCTGAATTTTAGGCAAGGGTAAAAGGGAAATAAATCTCATTCATTCATTCATTCATTCATTCATTGATTATTCTGCCCAAGGGCAGGTCTTTCACTGCAAACCCAGCTATCTCCAATCTTTCCTATTTTTTGCCTTCCTCTTTGTCTCCTCATATAATCCATATATCTTAATGTCTTCTATCATCTGATATCTTCTCCTATCCCGAACTCTTCTCCCGTTCACCATTTGTCCAGTGTATTCTTCAGTAGGCAGTTTCTTTTCAGCCAGTGACCCATCCAATTCCTTTTTCTCTTCCCGATCAGTTCAGCATCATTCTTTCTTTACCCACTCTTTCCAACACAGCTTCATTTCTGAAATAAATCTCGTAAAATTATAATTTATTTGATTTTGTTTCTTTCATAATGAAATGGGTTATTTCGATGCAACTCAAACTGAGTAATATCACAGTCTAGTATAACAGTCACGAAGCTTGAGTTGTGAGGGTGCTAGAAACAATAGACTTTGCGGGTACTATTTAGTATTGTCTGTAATGAGGCGATATTAGCGATCCTAGTGGTTAGCAACTATTTATGGATGCATATTTACTACGTATTGAGCTTCATGACTGTATATACTAGTTTCAATTTCATATTGTAGTATGCCGACAAGCTATTAATATTTGACTATAATTATTTATTTACTGTGGCACAGTAAATAAATAATTATAGTCAAATGTATATACTACACTGTAGTAATATCACAAATGAGTTTCTCTCTCTCTTCGAAAGGGAATGAGTCAATTTGATATTAATTTTGGAAACGACAAAGAAACTGTATTAAGGAGTTTTAAAATAATTGTATTTTTTCTGTTTCTTAGCAATGTACGTGATATTTTGGGAAGAATTTTTAATGTATTAATGTTTTTGTATAGATTTTGTTAATTTTCAAAAGATGCAAATTAGTGACTGATGCCCTTTCAAATCAAATGGATTCAAATGTATTTATTCTGTTTATGCATACAAATGTTTCAAATTTACGAAACCTTAATGTGTTATCACTTCTATGAAAATGCTAGCGCAATCGTGTTCATAGTCACACTCTTTAATTTAGCACGAAACTTCCTGGTACGAAAAAGTATCTCTCTTACATGCTTGACCTACTGTTAAGTGCTAAGTATAATTTTCTCTCATGCAAATTCGGTGTTAATGTAACACCATGTATGTAACGAGTCTTAATATTCCATACGAGTTTGCAAAGTTGACCTACCTACACATAAATTTTCACTCGTCAAATTTGGAATAGGGAATATAATAACCTACAATTTGACTTCGCTGTTAACTAGAACGCTCTATAACCTTACGCTTGTGATACGTACTTTGATTTCACTTGTGTCACTTATATTCTGATGTAAGCTTCTTATTTGGAATGCGCAATACAATAGGCCTATGCCATTTAACAGTGTACATGTTTTACAGATGCCACAGGTGTAGGGCGCTGGCGGAGTCGTAAGGAAATTAACATAATATGCTAGTATTATTATGTTTGATTGGAGCTTGATGTGATGGCGTGAGAGGGGTGTTTGGGAGGGCAAGAGGGAGGAAGGCTGCATACGGACAATGGTGAAAGCGTATGGGCACGAATTATTGTTTTTGGAAAAGGAACAATTGTTCGCTCTTTCATTTATTCAATTCGTACAAGGAATAAGATGTCGTTTGAAAGCATAAACATGTTCTGTTGACTCCAAGTGATGATTACTAGCGAATCGATTATTATAACTGGCATGGCTACTGAGGAGTGAGAGGGGGGTAAAACTCACATTCCGTCATGCATGTGTATTATCAAGCTATAGGCTTATGGTGAGACGTGTCCAGGTATTCAAATGCTGCAACTTTTACCACACATCGTTAAGCCAACATGGTATAGTACAGCGATTTTTATAATTTGTAGCTTCTTGGAACTTTAAATGCGCACTTTCTACTGTATTCTGGGATTATTATTAAATTTCATCCATCCTTTCACTTGTAACGTCTATGTTCGTGAGCGAAAAAGTTTAACATTTTAACACGAAAAGTTTACCCTGACGTCACTCGTGGTACCATGGGAACAGAACTTCGTGTGTAGCGGTTTCCACACTATCTATCCAGCGAATAGGGATTATATAGAATGGACACTGAGCGAATTTTCCTGTTCTGTTTTTCTGTGTTCATGTGCTTCTTCGGCGTTTAGTTCCATTTTCAAGCGCTAGAGGTTAGTGTAATCGACCACACGCAAGAGTTCCTTGATAATAATTGAATATAAGAGTTTAGATTCAGGATCCTAACATTGCCTACCTTTTTGCATAATCCAGTAGCGGTTTTGCTTCCAATAAATTCAAGTTAACAGCTTTTCCTTATTTCTCAGTGTTAAACTAACTATTGTAATAATTTTTAAGTTTTATATGTAATAATTTATATTATAAAATAATGTAATACATTATAAAATTATGTATCATATTCGTTTAATATTTGTATACAATATATAGGCATATGGTTTTACTTCTCGTAGGAGTTTTGTTTTTTCCATTTTCAGAGCTATCGTCTCAACTCTCGTTATAAAGGAACTCTAGAGTCTAGACATTACAGATAATGACCGATTTATTATTTCATCGGTCCAGTTTATTTTGAGTACATTATGTACAACCTTAGACAAAAAAATTGCTGATCTCCTGTAGCGTGAATTTGTCTAAGTTCACTTCGGACAGCGCCTGGTTCAGACGACTAGGAAAAGGATGTTTATTTTGTACCTAATTTACTCCTTGAATGGATATTCGTTATAGATAATTCATAACACTTTACCTATGAACAGACAGGAAAAGCAACAAACAAACAAAACAAAGGAAAAACAGAGCATAATAGTGCATAAGAAATTCCTTCACGTGTAAACCTAAGCTCTCACGGAATCAACCGATTTCTTCCAAAGAGGACTTCGCGTATGGCAGCTGGTATTTTTTTTGTCTAAGACCGTACCTAGATGTATTAATTGTATGTGTTAGGTTAGGTTAGGTTAGGTCACGTTGGCTACGGGCAGGTTAGGACGACTCTTTGTCACACTGAGGCCTATTGTGCACCCTGAATGTTATGGGATGAATGAGGATGAGGGTGTACCAGCCCACCGGCCGCATACAACCCCTCACCCACTTACCCAATGGGGCCTCCTACCCTCCCCCGCTCTAAGTTCATACCGCCAAGGTGACTGAGCAGTACAGTATCCATTCCAACGGCCTTCCAAGGTGTCGAAGCGCCCTTGAAAGTGCTCTTAAGGAATGAATCCTGGCAGAGATATTGCGGAAGATAATTTCCATTTTTGTGATAAACTGGTCGTTTCTAGTCAAAATCAGATTTCTTCAAATCCCTCGTCAAATTTTCTTATTTTTCTGAAATTATGTCAAAGTTTAAATAATGATACTCAGCTCTTAATTATTAGAACATCGTTTCGGTCTAGTTCAAATTTTAACTGACCCTAGGTGTTTCTGCTTCTGGTTTCATTATCATAAAGTAGTACTATAACTACTATAACTTTATGAAATTTTAATTTTGCTTTTATGTGAAGTTCTTCTACCTAAATAGTACCATGTGTGTGTGAATTTATTTTCCAGTTGTACATTTTCGTTTATGTAATGTGTGGCATTCCAGCCTGGGTTGGTATAGTGGGAAATCTACTCTAATGTTTCATTACCAATTATAGTTTTCCTGCAGATGGAATATTTTTGTATGAAGAAAATGTCTTTCATAATTGCGATACTGCAAATAATAAGGTCATTCGACAATAATTGCTCCTTAGCAATATAGTAATTTTGTATTTTTGTATCGCACTGGTTGAGTGGAAGAGAAGGCCGAATGGCCTTAACTCTGCCAGTTAAAATAAACCATTATTATTATTATTAGGCCTACTATTATTATTATTATTATTATTATTATTATAATTTTCCAAAACTAGAATCACAAGACATTAATAAGATATAATGTAATTTTTGTTGGCAAAAGTGCAGATATAATTGGTTCGCCGGTTCATACATGTATCAGATGAGCACTGCACGGAATAATTGTAGAGGGAAATCAGGACATGGCCAGTCGCAAATCTCTCGCCTTCTCTGGTAATGCGCTCTCTTGGGCAGACAGCCTTTGTTAGCATTGCAGTGCGGTTTGCTTCCATAATTACCACCGCCAGTGCAGTTATAATGAATAGTCTCGTTCGCAAAGTTCTTAATTTTTTTAACGGTAAAGATAATTAAACACAACTTCTTGTTTTGTCATGACTATAACTAGGAATGTTGGTCTCATAAGAACCAACGCTGTTGAATTCGGAACCTATTTTTGTGATATTTTCTGTTAGCATTATTTATTGGTGACCCATTTTCCTAACACCTTTGACATGTGTCGCAGATACGTAGGGGAAGGGAGAACTGATGAGGATAAAGCCCTCTAAGAGATGCAAGTACTGTTTATTTTTATCAAGTAAGGGTTAATATTCGCTGTAATATAACCACTGATAATGAACGCAATATATTTCAATGAAGAAATGAAGCTATGCTGGAAAGAGTGGGTGAAGAAAGAATAGTTTAATGCTGTAACTGGTCAGAAAGAGAAAAAGAAATTGGCCGGGTCACTGGCTGAGAAGAAACTGCCTACTGGAGGATGCACTGAAAGGAATGGTGAAAGGAAGAAAAGTTCGGTGCAGAAGATGTAAGATTATGGACTACATTAAGATATATGGATCATATGAAGAGACATAGAGAAAGACAGAAAATAGGAAAGATAGGAAAATGCTGGGTTTGCAGTAAAAGATCTGCCCTTGGGCGGAAAATTATGAATGGTTTAATTTCAACTATGACATATGAGTTTCTAAGGATAATATAATATCCCAAATAATGTTACACAAGCCCAAAATTGCTGTAAAGAACATGAATTTCCTATGATATAGGCCTACAAGTTGTTGACATTGTTTTGCCCGTTACTACAGAACATTCCTTTTCAACGCTTCATCGAATCAAATCATATGTAAGAAATGAAATGTATGAAAATGAAAATAGATTGAATGGCTTGGCCAACCTTAACATCCACAGAGAAATTTAGTAGTCTAGCTGTAGAAGAAGTCATCAAAGAATTGCAGCTCAGATATCCTTGACGTCTAACCGTTCATTTGTGATTACTGGCATGTTAATTGTGGATTTAAAGATAAAGAATGAAAAAAAAACTGATTTTTATGTTGTGTTAAAATGTATTGTCAAATCCTTCATAAATAAGACGGAATGAATAATAATAATAACTTTTAAAGAAAATCTGGAAACCATAAGAAACATACGATGGTTTAATCCTATGCCAAATGGTAATAATTTATTAAATTATTTCTTCTAATTTTTGTACGCCCGACATCCTATTTCGCACCCTCCAGATTAAAATCCTGGCTGCATCATTGCATGACTAGTCTTTTATTTAACGACGTTACCATCTGCAGAGGTTATTCAGATTCGAAATTTAACGTGAATAAAAAAATTAAGCCCTTATTCAAGGGCAGGATTCTTTTACGTCCCATGAATTGGTAAGTTCCTTCATGCTTTCCTTCCTGGTGGAAGCCATGCTAATGATTTTACCACCCTTTAAAATAAATCGCCCACTGCTGGATTGAGCCTATAAACCTCTGATCCAACCACGAGACGACGAAATATTGTTGGATTGAGCCCATAAACCTCTGATCCAACCACGAGACCACGACGTATTGTTGGATTGAGCCCATAAACCTTTGATCCAACCACGAGACCACGAAGTGTTGGATTGAGCCCATAAACCTCTGATCCAACCACGAGACCACGAAGTATTGTTGGATTGAGCCCATAAAGCTCTACTCCAACCACGAGACTACGAAGTATTGTTGGATTGAGCCCATAAACCTTTGATCCAACCACGAGACCACGAAGTGTTGTTGGATTGAGCCCATAAACCTCTGATCCAACCACGAGACCACGAAGTATTGTTGGATTGAGCCCATAAAGCTCTAATCCAACCACGAGACTACGAAGTATTGTTGGATTGAGCTCATAAACCTTTGATCCAACCACGAGACCACGAAGTGTTGTTGGATTGAGCCCATAAACCTCTGATCCTACCACGAGACCACGAAGTATTGTTGGATTGAGCCCATAAACCTCTAATCCAACCACGAGACCACGAAGTGTTGTTGGATTGAGCCCATAAACATCTAATCCAACCACGAGACTACGAAGTATTGTTGGATTGAGCCCATAAACCTCTGATCCAACCACGAGACCACGAAATATTGTTCTTAAAAGTTGAAAAGCTTTATAACCCTTTCGAACTTTATCAAACATATTTTACTATGAATATGAAGATAATAGCTGGCATATTATACAATGTTATCTTGAATGCATGTCTTGTATTTTGAACAGTATTTTTCTGTTGAGATAATTCTGATTGCGTCTATATATTCTTCAGTTGAAATTCCAAGATTACTTTTCTAGTTTCAACTTGGAACATTTAAATTGACGAAGCTTATGTAATATATTTTTGAGGCGATATGCATCATGTAATATAGTAGCGTAGCATTCCTGAAATCTGGCTACACGTTAAAAAGGATTTATCGTCCTTTATTCCATTTCTCTTTTCATAACCAGTCTTTAAGTTTAACAATTGAATATCTCCCTCTTCCCCGTCTTTAGGTCAGATTTGAATAACAAAACTTCTACCTACACATTCAAATTCATAACCGTCTAATGGGTTCCATCCATTCTTTTACTGAGCCAGAGTCTATCTGAATTTTGAAACATGCATAAAGAAGAGATATAATAAGACTCTGAAAGAAAACAAAAGACAAAAAAAACAAACTTAGTATACATATATACAATGATAGTGGCTTACACCGCTGTAATATCTCTATCATTAAAGATAATATATACGGCATTTCCAATAAACGCGAACGCATATAACTACACTATTTTGACTCTGTGAATTGTTTTGAAATTGTGTTTCGGGGCTCTCGTAAACAGGGTATATGGCTAATAAAAACGATCACCATACTGAGATTAAGTTACACGTAGGGAATTATGACGTGGCTATTGTATTCCAAGAGGTGTGTAGACGTGTTTATTAATGCATTCGAATACGAGGTCGGAACCTAAGTTCCTAATGGAATATAAATTAGGAGACCATATTTGAAATACTGGAATAAGTACAATGTACAACATGTTTTTAATATTTGTTGTGCGTCATAGGCCGGTGTCTTCTTGCTAAGGGTTAAACATACGATTATCTGTTAGTCCATTTCAGGACGACAACTTTTGAATTGATTAATTCGTGCCTGCAGTTCATCGTGTGTGTCTTCTTACTGTCTTGAATTGTTAATTTGATTTTTGTTCCCGGCCTGATCCTCTTGAGATAACCACTGGACAAAGGGACTTCAAGGAAGATCTTCAAGCAGTTTGTTACGTCTTACACTGTATATTCTATCATGGCTTTAACGATATCGTATGACATTTCATAACTGACGACGAAAACAAGCCCTAAAATTTTTTTGATATTTATTTTGAATAAATTTTATTCAGCTTCCTCCAAGTGAAGGCTGCCTAGAAGACAAATCTTACCAAAAAGTAGTCGTTTTTTTTTTAGTAAATGGTAGGTAAGCAATTGAAGAGTCCACTGCAAGAATGATGGATGTCACTTTCTTGTCGAAAATGAACCAAGACTGTCAATGCATAGCTTAAGATATATAGAATGTACATAGAGAGTTATATGGCTTTAACACTGATAGTCATTGTCCAGTAATGATCGGAAAATCATAGTTAAGCTTTGAGCTCTAAGCATTTCAAACTTTCGATTGCTTCTCCTGCAAAATGTATTCCAAATGACATCCATCATTCTTGCAGTGGACTCTTCAATTGTAATGGAAAAAAAGAAAATAATGGAGAAGGAAAAGAAAAAGGAATAACACAATTATAAATATTAAAGCAATAATCATACATCTACATATGCCGAACACATAACTAATGCTAACCACACATACAATAACATAAATACAGACATGGAAATCCTACACATACAACCCAAAAACCAAAAACTCAACACACTAAAACACACCCTAATCAAATTCTCAACACACAGATCAATTTCAGAACGCACACACTATTTGACACAACTCTTCATCACACGAACGCACCCACACAACAGGCAGCGAAGTTGAGATAGCGCCGAGATCTAGTAGGCTCTGAGGATGGTGTCAAGTAACACCGAAACAGCTGTAAGCCACACGTGCTTACATAATTAACACGAGTAAGATCGCCATTTAATCAATTAATTATAAATAGTTGAAAACGACTAAACAAAACATCATTAATTCCAGAAGAAACATAAAATTTCCTAGTATCTGTTTACTATCGGGAGATCACAGTCTTCTATTTAGCACTAGTTGCAAGACCCAACTTAAGTGAGCTCATCGCCATAGGAAAGAGATCAATCTGTAGAGATGGTTTCTTAGGATTTTTATAGATCCCTTCACTGCAGACGGAGATACTTCAGTGACAAGAGTTTTCCTAGACCAAACTGCTTGCAAAAATGCGCGAATCTTTATGTGATGGTCCCTCTAGCCCCAATCAGTAATCCAAAACTTCGATCGACGTTAGATGATATTTTTCTTTATAATATGGTATAGTGGGGTCGTATATTCGCATTTTTCGTGATGTACCTCAGTAGGTTGATTTTCGCACGTTTCCATCCTTACAGTTGGATCAATTATGAATCCGCTTGTTGATCTTGTCGGTATAGCGATGATGTCAGTGCGCCTTGTAGATCCATTTGTGGACAAACCATGGACCTCCTCCTCTACTTGGTAGTCTTTTCCTCGTAGGGCCGTTGCTAGGAGGGATCGAATCTTGTGGTGAAGACTGTTTCTCAGTAGTTCTCCATGAGGACAGGCTCCCAGAATGAGAGCAATGTGGAACGAAACATGTAAAATTATGTAATTTGACTGAGTCCAAATAACCTGCTTCCAGTCATTTTTATGTTAAAACGTAAATGTGAAAGAAATATCGGAAGACCGAAGAAAACATAAAATTTCTGAAGATCACAAAGTATTGAACACTAGAATCCTAAAGATGTGTTTTTTCGGTAAAATCTAAACATATGAAAAAATATATTCAAATTTCTAAACCAATTTTAGTATGAAAATATATAAAGAAATATCTGCAGAAAGAAGTAGATGGATTTATGGATTTCGGAATAGGATTTTGTCAAGTAAGTCACGAACAGAAATGATGATGGTGATATAGTAGAATCTCGTTAATCCAAACTACGCTAATCCGAAAATCTGGTTAATCCGAACAAAATTATTTTAAGAAAAAACTAAATTTAATAGTACAAAGTAGCGAGAAGAAAAAAAATGTGTAAATTCGATCATTTCTTTTACTTAAAAAAATTATGAAAATAACACATTCAAGGGTACTTACAACAATTAGCGTTTTCTGTACATAATTTGCACATCTGTCATACTCATAAAATGAAGCAGGCAGGTAGTGGTTCTAAGAATAGCAACCGGGTACTCCCACCACCG
This sequence comes from Periplaneta americana, assembly GCF_040183065.1. Classification (NCBI taxonomy): domain Eukaryota; kingdom Metazoa; phylum Arthropoda; class Insecta; order Blattodea; family Blattidae; genus Periplaneta; species Periplaneta americana. The sequence continues at coordinate 95,063,336 of NC_091131.1, read as the reverse complement.
TCTCTCAGCGCTCGTGAATAGCATGCATTAGCCTTTATAATTTGCAGATTGTAAATAAATGTTAAACAAGTAAGAAACTTGACCTAATGTATGCATTCCATTTGAATTTACGTCTGTGCTGAGTTGTCACTAGGTACTGAGCACTAGAATCCTGAGGAAATGTTTTCTAGGGGGAAAATGTGGTCGGAAACCCAAAACATTTTATTTTTGAAAGAAATGAAACTGAATATAATTATATAGATTGTATCTGATTTGTATTTCTAAACTAATTTTAATATGAAGCTATAAAAAATCTCGCTAGAAAGAAGTGGGGATGGAATTATGGGTCTGAATATAATTTTATTTAAGTCACAAACGGAAATGCTGATGATGGTAGTTGTGGTTATAGTGATGATTTCGACGAAGAGACCTTCACAATCTGCATACTAAATAATTGTTAAAGAAGTAAGAAACTTGACCTATAATAGTGCATATTAATTTACGTCTGCACTGAGTTTTACTGCTGACAAATAAGTTTGAAATTCTGACATTTTTTAGTTAATTGTAGCGAAATTTCATTTTCAAAATAATGGTGACTAATTGTAAAGTCAGGAGTGTGGGAAATGTTATTCGGATATGTACTAAACAGTTTTCATAGAAAAAAGAATGGTAAACAAGTATTTCTGGACAATTTATTTCCCTTCGTGTCAGTGAACACATCTTCACTAAGAATTAAAAAAAAAAAAATTACATCCTATCATCTTGTTTTGAAATCAAGAAATCCATCATAATCTGCGAATTAAGCAAAGAATGTCACAGGAAAATATTTTTTCAAAGAAATTGACCATAATAAGCGTCAAAATTTGTACTTTATTATTAGATTACATTTATGGAATTTTAATTTCGAAGTAAGAGATTATCAAAGCGATCTTGTTAGTTTAGTTTGCAGAGCACTGGCTTACGATGAATGTGGATCCGGGTTTTCAGTAGTCAAAGAGTCACTACGACTGCATAAGCGTGACCGTTCGAACTTCAAAAATCGTTATCAGTATAGGAGCGGTAAAGTACAATAAGTCTATCTACAAGAGACTATAGTGCCAGCCTTCAGGTCTCTCCGTACAGAAGGAAAAACGGTATACATTTACGGGAAAAGTATATACTTTTCGGTTTTGTTGTAGCGTACGACACTTTTGTTATCAGTGAAAGCTAAAACACTAAAACAATCCTCAAATCTTTATTTAAATATGATCAAACATACTGAAAATAGTATCTCAGACACTAAAAGCGATACGGGCATTTAATAATAATAATAATAATAATAATAATAATAATAATAATAATAATACTTTATTTTAGCAGAGTCATAAAGTCAGGGGCTGTTACTTTGACACAGCTGCGAAGTTTCTACGTAGAATACGTTTGCGGTGTTCACTGAGATAGAATTTTCGTATTTTCTAAGGTTTCGTTTATCATTGACAAGCTTTACAATGGCTAAGATAGGCCTAAGTTACGAGAAATAAATTAAAGGCAATCAGTTAACGCTGAGACACCTATGTATTCAAAATTATTTTCGTTCAAACTTATCTAAACTTTAAATTGCTATTTTTCTAGCATAACTCGTAATATTAAATCAAATATCACCAAAACGAACGCTGTCGTTCTCGAGTAATGACCATTTACTGACGCGCGACACAACGTTTTTACCCCTTACACTGTCGCTACCCCCATCTCTCCTATAGCGATGACTCATCGCTCGGACCGCGCGTTATCAGAAACGTTTGTCCCCATACTTTAGAGTGCAATGTGGTTTATTTGGATATCTCTATTAATTCTCTCACGGCAGGAGTTAATAATCGGATCTAATTTCATGACATACTCTTTAATGAATTTGAATTTGACGTATCCTACGTCAGGATAAGAAATAACTTAATATTGAATTCAGTATTTAAACAGTTATATACAAAAGAAATGGAGTGAACATTTCGAGAATATGGATAACAATCGCGTCTCAGATATGACATGGAAATGCGAACTACTAGCAGAGAGATACTTAGAAAGATTGTCAGAATTAGAATCCGAACAAGCCGAAGAGACAGAACTGTAGAGATGTCGACGGCGACGATATTGATGAATATGAGTGCTTTATTAAATGTCTGCATGTAATGTTTTGTATTAAATTTTGTATTAAGCGCAAAGGGATATAAAGCACTACCATATACTTATATTTGTTAACAGTTTCTATATCCTATAGTTTCTCAATACTTACGACAGATGTATTTCGTGAAGTAAACCAATTTCATGTGTGTCTTAACAACTGAAGTTGTATCACATTACAACGAACATCTGCCCCATATAAATGAATAGTCGCTTATAGTTGTGATGCTAGTACAAGAGCTGTCCGTTTTAATGGCATGCAGGATGGACAGCCCCGACCAAAATCGCATTTGAAAAGAAGCAGAAACTAGACAGGAGGATGTTCGCGAGAAGAATACCGGAATGATGCTGCCCATTCACTTCAATATCGCTGAAGGGGCACGTGTTACAGAGAGCGTGCGGCTCTCTGACTGAATGACTAATTTAGTCGTACAGGTAACCCTTCACCTCTCCATCTTAGTCACACTTCAACCCTTTAACCGAGTCGGAACGTTACCTATAGCCAGAGTGAACTGGCGTAAAATTGAATTCAAGAAATCCATTTATCTTAACGGCACTACACATTAATACTTACACAATTTTTTTAACAGACGTAATCATCCAATTAAATTCTTGTTTTCTTTATTTTTCTAGACTTGAAACACACTTGGTGGTCAAATTCAATGGAAAAAGAAACAAAAGAATGCATCCGCTTTCGTTTTAGAAGATGCAAAGACCTTCTTTTTTTAATTTCACTTTTTATGTGCTGTTTTTGTTGCCGCCATCTTGTTGTCTTGAATGTTTCTCTCCTCCATATTTGGCGAGTCAATCTCCTCATATATTCTAAGAGATCGTTAGGTGTATTATTGTTATTATTCAGTCGCAATCAGGCTTTCTATTGTTTTCTCGATAGTACACACCAAATCCGTTTTAAAAGCTGTGGCGTTGCGATCGTCGGATTAGAAATCAGCTAAACAGTTGGGGGTCCGAAATGGAATCATATGTCTTACATATGTGGAACTACCGGCTAAAGTGGAACAAGTCTCGTAGCGATCGTGTTTCGGCATAGAAACTTCGATGATTAACCCCCACGCACTAAAACCTGCAAGATTGATGGTTTTCTTGTTCTCTGTGTTTGAGGAAGTAGTTCGGTCACTTATTCCAGAGTAATTAATTCAAGTTTGTTGTATCGGGTGATATACTTTCTCTTCTTACTTGATTTTTATTTTATAATATTAATTAGTTTGATAAGAGTTAACATTAATTAACTTTTTCTGTTTCATATTATGCATATATAATTTCACCGGTATTTACACGATAAAATAAATTAATAAAATTAGTGATCGATAAGCAGAGGTTAAAGAATAGCTCTTTTATTATATGGAGAAAGAAAAATTGTTTAGTTTCATATCACTCCAAGGGTATGGATGTCAGTGCTTTGTTACTATCATTTATGGTACATACCCGCCGTAAGTCTTCTATCGAAAAAAAGGCTTATTATGACTTCAGTCTAAAGTATGTTGGCGGCAAGAAATATAAAAAAGGAATCTCAGAGTAAAAAATATTCAATTTCTAGTTAAGTTTGTTCACTTAATACGTCTTAATGACACAAAAATACATGATCTTTTATGCAATTTGTTTCTTCTAAAAAAGCCCCATATGTACAGACCCAGAAACAAAATTTGGGCCTTGTATCTGGATCTGTACAACGTCCGTGCAGCGTTTCGGGCCATAGGCCTACCGATAGTGGACGCATAGAACCGGATACCCGAGTACAATTATCTCAAGGTAAAATACCGAAAAGTATGAGTGTACTGACGTTAAGTGCTTGACTGTCCACGTCGGTGCAAGAGACTGAAACTGTTGCAACGTATCACATCTCCACGAGATGAAATTGGATCGGAATGGCGAAGATTTCACAAAACAAGTAACCGTGAATATTTACACGCCTGATAGCATGGAACTATGATATTAACAGTGCATTGGATGTTATACAGTTCTTCTTGCTAACGACGGCGGCGAGGAAAACCAAATACTACATAATATGTTGTATGTAATGCAAGAAATTTGTTGATTATCTATTGAAAAATTATTTTATATGCAAGGTGTGAAAACGAAATACCCAGTACCCAAGCTTATTAATATGGATACACAGTGTATAGCATAGACACACATTTAATGCCAAGTGCTTCGAAATCTGTTATTAACCACTGTGTTCTCCTCTAGCACTAATGCCCCGAACTTGATTTGTGTCGCCTTCGGTGTCTCATCTGGCGCTTCGTGGAATATGCACGTACGTTTCACCAGTATAAAGATGATTAATGAAGAAGTGCATGGAATTCCGATACGTTATATCCTCTTGAAAATCTGTCTCAAATTCCTTCTTTAAATACTACAAATTCCTTTTGATTTCAACATGAACTCCGTCGTGAAAATCCGGCGCTATTGAGGGATGTATACAGTTCCAAAGTTATTAAAATGTAAAAATCTTAATCAACAAAACAAGAGAAATATACGGCAGTTAAATTTATTACCCATGTTAAATTCGATAAGCTGTATTGAATTATCAAATGTTTTTCACACAAGACCGGCATAAACTTATCTGATTTGATATAATAATACAGTATTTTATTCCGTGATAAACGTTCTCGGTTTTTTTTATAAAAACATCATCAGATCATCATTAACCCTTAAAATGAACAGTTATTACATTATAAACAATGAAGGACAATGGGTTACATAAAGGTAAATCATGTTGAAAATGTGAGATCATACAAAGGAATGAATATCATAAAACATTAAATGTAGGCTTATATACAAATTTAAAATTGTTAAAATGTAACATCAAGCAATGGGTCCAATATGAAAATAAAGTGGTGTAGGCGAAACATTGTGTATTATTATATCAAATCAGATAAGTTTATGACAGTCTTGTGTGAAAAACATTTGATAACGGTATTTAAAACTAAAACAACTGTGCCATCCCACGTTATTATCCTGGCTAAACGTCGAGACGACAACTTCGTTTAGCCACAAGCTTCTTCAAACTCTCTACATAGTTAAAAGTTCTCTCAAGCAACATATTGTAATCAATAGAGTGTGAAGAAGAATGCAAAAATAATGTACCGAAATTTCGATTAAAATATACACGATATTTACCAAACTTGCACAATGAAATAATATAAAATTGTAATTAATGTAACTGATGTTATAGTTCAGCAGTGGAAATACTTCTTAGATTTTCCTCTGTGAAACTACTGCGAATGTGAATGAAGAACGTGTTGTATAGTGAAAACACCGTTTCAGAAGACATTGCCATAACCCCCACGCATTACAAAAACATTAAGAATGTTGCCAAATTTATGTAGGTTACTCATAGTTTGTTTCCAGTATCTATTGCTACCAACATCAATACCACCAGCCTTCACGACTTCAGACCTTTGTTCTTTGTTTGGGAGTCTAGATGAATTTCGTATTGCAATCTCTTCCATAAGTCTGCTAATTCTTCTTTTCCGTTTTGCCTTACATTGTAACATTTTGCGAGTAGTCTTCGCATATTCATTCGTGAGATATTATATATGATATTTATCTCAAATTGGAGTGATCTGTTTTTTATTTGATTTTGAAACCTGATAATAACTTCATTTCTTTTTACTTTAATTTCAATGGGTATTTTTCATTTAATTTCATACGATAACTCAGATGCAGTTATACGGGTGTAAACTATATAAACTGCAGAAGAAATAGTGTTCATAGAGCATAAATTACTGAACAAAAAAGTCTAATATTTTTCTGTAACTTTTGTGGTTTCCCTAGAAAAAGTTAGGCCTATCTGCGAGTCTAATGTTTTTGAAAATGATAGTAGACAGCCATTATTTACTTCGGTCCGCCACGTACATTGCAACTGTATTGATTTCCTTGTTTACAAACATAGTACTCTGTTGTCACAATTGTGGTGGTGTTTTTTTTTTTTTTAATTTTTTTCTGTTTCGTTTTCACTTGTTTTCCTTTGTTTTACTTACACTAATACGAACACAAACACACACCCATGCCCGAGGCGGGACTCGAACCCACAACCCTTCGGACCAAGCGATAGAGACATGCCGTGCCCCTACCGCTTGAGCCATCCGGGCCGGCTTGTTAGCGTGTGTTGGACGGAAGGTCATTGGCGATGACGTTCACATTTACTCGAACAGTGAATGTTAGACTGCTATCAATCCTAAAAACATGATAGTTTATGAATTAAAAATAAAAATAGAAGAAAAGCAAAATTTCACTACACATGTTTAGTAGATCGAGATGTACAGTCTGTACAATTTTGGCAGTTTATATCATTTACACCCTGTATAACATTAACTTGTACTAATATGTTGACTTCAGGTACCAATCTATTTCACTTTTTACTCGTCTTTCTTGCGGAATATCTTCAAATTCTTTTTGCAAGCTTCCACAATGACTATAAATTGTAGGGTACATATCTCAATCCATTCAGAGTTCCACTAAATCTTCTCAGTGCGCTCGAACAACCTGTAGTACAGTCGTAGTAACACTGAATAAGGATAGTTCGCATTTGTAAAGGCAAAACCATTATTTTCTGGTATACATTTAAAAAAAATACTCGAGAATAGTTTGAGTTGCTGTTTATTTATTTTATTTGCCATAAAAATAATAATAAAACAATTGAGATAACTTTCTGTGGAATATATCTGACTTTTGAATAAAACTGTATTTCTCTTGAAGCACTTGAAAACCAAGATTCTTTTTAAAACAAAATACATCATCTTTTAATAAATATGTCCATCATAAAGAGCATTATTTGAATAGATGTTTGAGGTCTCTGATATACATGGAAAATAATTAATCAAGTTTACAATCTTTTGCTCACTTTTTATATATGTAAAAATTGTTGAGCAAGAAATATTTTTGAGGTATCAATCCTGTATGTAACCACGTAAGTCTTGTAGTAGTAACCACGTCATCGCGAAAAGACTTACGTAATCCTTGTTGAATAAAATTATAAAAAGAAGAAATTCGAGATGTTTGTAGTACGTTATGCCTATATTTCTTCCTGAATTCTATCATAATGCAGCTCATTTGCTCCAACTTTTACTTAAACTCACATTAGAAGCACATAGTGTGTATCAAATCTTAATATCGAAAATACTTTACGCCACTCATGTCCTATGCAGTGAGTACAGTTGTACATATTTTAAAACCCTCCTCGCATAGAATATTAAATTTGATTATTAATATGCGGGCGACACCTACAAGAGACCTACAAAATAAAACATAAAGAGAAATGAAAATGGTTTCATGTCGCTTATCTATAAGCCGAACTATACTCTACTTTTTGGTATAGCATAGCGTGTTTCCAGTAGGCTAAGAACTTCTTTTCTAGAGGTGATGTATTGTGTGTTTAATACAATAACTATAGTGCTTGGAAGTATAATACAACCATATCGATATCCGTATCGCAAAGAGTGTATATAAAATCCTTTTTCGTTTCCAATGAAACTGTATGAATGAACGCTATCAGTGACTCAACAAAGTCAAATTTGTTCAAAAGTTTGTTATTGATGTATTTAGGTATGTATATTAAGGATAATAAGATCTTTCAGAAGAAAGATGGTGTAGAAGAACATAACCAATCGTTGAAGAAAGGGACTATGCAGCTTCCATTACATGAAAAAATGTACAAGTCTGATGAAAATTTTATGGGAAATAATGTTTCATTTTTCGGTTTATTCTCACATTTAATTCCACACACGTCTTCCTTTCTTTCAACCTTCCGTTTATCTTTTTCTCCTACTGTACTTTTCGTCCTTCATTATTTTCTTCTTTTCTTTCTTGTTTCTTTCTTATTTTCTTCAATTTTTACTTATTTTTAGTTTTTATTAATTTCTTTTACTTGTCCATTCGTCCCTTTTATGTATTCCTTTCACCCCTCTTTCTTTTTGATGTTAAACGTTCATATTACCTAAAAACTGGAAAAATGTGTGACACTTTTTGGACAATGAAGTTGTTAAAGTAGATTTTAGAGACATTATCATCGTTTTCATTATTTCGTCAGCCGATAGATGGCAGTTTCCAAATGAAATTTGTATAAAAGGGAATGATATCATACGCTGGCGAGTAGCAGTAGCCCGTGCCTTGCTAGGCGACTCCACAGGAGAGAGAGGTTTTGGGTACTCAAAATAAAAAAAAAAATTGGGAAAAATCCAATACCTGTGTACCTATTGATGACTTTATAAATTTATTATTTTACTAGAGTCAAATTGTTTTGCTGCGAACATGAAAATATCGCAGAGTACATACGTGCATAAGTGGGAAAAATAATATAACAAAATTAAAATGGTGAACTCAGTAAAACTACAACGTGCTAAAAATAGTGGAAAGTAACGTGTGAGGGAGTGTAGACAACGCAAAAGGAAATGAAAGTTTTAGAGGATGTAGTAGCTTTAAATAATGCACTTACATCAACTGTAAATGTGCAAACTATATATATATAATGTTAATAGTAGAGTGTTATAAATAATATTTTAGTTATTTTAATAATAATTTTATTGGCAATAAGTTTTGTTACATTTGTAGTGTGTGACAGGCTGTGGTATGAGCGAGACCTAGAACTTGTGAACTTAATATTACTTATCTAGAATAAACACGTTTCATGCAATCCAAAGGATTGTAATAAATCACGTCACTTTTTTATTCTTTCTTCTTTCTTTCTTTCTTTCTTTCTTTCTTTTCCTTTCCTTTTATTTGCTCCTTACACGCTTCGATGGTCTGTACAGTTTTCCATTCTTTCTTTCTTTCTCTGTCCTCACTTTTAGGCCCTTTCTCTTTTCTTGATTAAATATAATATTTTATAATGTCAATACAAAATTTGTATATCATTTTCCTGCTATTTTAGTACTACAGTTAGTTATTATCTATGTATTTGTATATTTTTCTTTGATTCCAAATTTCTTCATTAATTTCCAGTCTCTATCAGTTGTCTACAAGGACCATTTTTCTGTAACTCGGAATATATGATGTTTTAAGAAAAATGTTCTCTTAAACGATATAACTTCTTTACGAGTTTACTTACCATTCAATTGATCGATTAACTGCGTTTCCATTGGACGAGTTCTGCAATTTTTTCAGGTTAGGAGATCACCAATGTCCTTGTTATAGACTTCAATCCCTAATGGAAAATAATAGACTCTTTGTATTTTTTGTTTCAGTTGGTTGGCACCGCCGGTCACAAGAATGCCTTGAAGTGGTTAGCATAGCGCACGCTGCACGGGCTGCAGTGATGTCAACTTTAACCTCTCCACCACCCCCTTCCACTGGAGGGCCGTCGGGACCGGCATACACTAGCTTGCAAGATGCTCTCTGTCGGCAAGTGGAGGAACCATCACAGACAACACGTTGTCACGGCTCCAGGGATGATGATGATGATGATGTCCCTACGAGCCCAGAAGGTGAGCACATTTCATTCGTAATGTTTGTCCTAAGGCTCTCAAATGTTCTCAATACATTGTAATTTTAAAGAGGATGAAACCTACTTAAATCCACCTTCGTTACCTCAGACATATTTAGGAAAGATTTCCAGATCTTGTTGAAGTTCTAGTTTCACGTGAATTATTTTCAGAATTAAATATGTAAAGTTTTTATTAAAAAAAGCTTTTTGCGTCTCTGCGTTACATAAGATAGAATAGATTAGCCTATATTGGAGGGAGTAACAACAGCAACTCAGTAGAGATTTCAAGTCTGAAGAAATGCACAGTAATTGTTTTACGTCTGGTGCATGTTATATCATATTATATTTTCCATGAGCTTACATCTGAAATTATGAAAGATAAGAACATTATTGGGGATAGATTTGCTTTCTTTGGTCCCTACGTTTACAACACAATTTCATTATTCATTCATTTCATTCAATTATTTTTTTTTGCCCAAGGGCAGGTCTTTAATTGCAAGCTCAGCATTCTCCAATCTTACCTCTTTTTCGCCTTCCTCTTACAAGATGGTACGGTCGTGTATTGTACAATGTGTGACAGATTACAGTAGAAAGAGAAACTAATGTGGATTTGAGAAAGAGAGAATTTGAGAGCTAGAAAACATTGTTGAATGCATAATATCATCGAAGGATGGGTGACATAAACCTGAATCGTGAATATCTGACTGTGAAAATAGAAAACAGTATTGTTGTTGTTTAGTCAACTGTCCGAAGATAGGTCTGAACCTCACAAGTGATACCAATAAGGCACGACTTATGAGGTAACTAGGAGGCCAGGAGATAATGGGATAAGGTGGCCAGTTTCTTTCCCTCTCCATTGCATACATCGCCGACTAGCTGAATTGTTTTAACAATCTTAAATCGAAAAACGTATGTAGACTTATTAGAGATGTGAAGATAAACTCATAAAATTTGTTAATATTTTTATTTACATACATATATCATATTAAAAGAGAGTTCAGAAATTATTGTACCATAAAACGATCTTTGTTTTAAACGTTATGAAACATGCAGTTTCGTTTCAACAGAATGCAATGACTGTATTAAAGCAACGTTAAAAATCTTTATGCATATGATTCGTGATAATTACGTCAATGAATTCAATATTTATAGGTTATGTATAAAACGGGTTTTATAAAGCGTAACACTTCGGTTAGCACGATTCTTGTTCCTTTGAGATAGAATGACTAATATAAACCGGAGCGATTTCGAAATTCGATGTCATTGAATTGTTGCTTTTGATATTAATCTTAGACAGTACACTTAGAAGCAAAGTGTTGTGCCTTAAACCAGGCCAGCTACTCACCGCACAGCTAGAACAGAGGAGGAGGTGTTATAAAATCAAGATGGAAGAAAGGGGTGGAGGGAAAAGGAGAGGAAGGTGGGAAGCAATTTCAATTAGACAAATGGATCTGGCCGGGGCTGATTCTAAACAACCCAACTCGTAAAGTAACTGTCACCCCAATTAGAATGCCGAGAGAATTGTTTGCCAGGGGTGTGGAGATAAGGGCTGATTTACACGCGGTATACTCAAACCCAGAAGAAAAACGCAGGTTTGTGACACTTTAAATGTCACTTCTCTGTTACATGGGAAGTGCTATTTGCACTGTACGTATCACCGAACTGACTCTTGCCTTAGTCAAATGCATCCCCATGTTGGAAACCAATGTTCAAAACCCGAGGTGTCCAAAAAGAATTTGTAGCGGACAAAGTCATGTTACGGTATGTTATTTCTATACTTTTATTTTCGACTATTGCTTCTAGATAAAACCCTCAGCAGAACACTAAAACTGGACACCTAGAAACCTGCGTTTAGCCAGTATTGCTCTATAGAAGTCAGACATGGTCACTATAGTCCCGTCGCTCTTATTTCCGGCAGCCAATCACGTTGCAGGTCGACTACATTTAAACGTGTGCGTCTTGTGATTCGCTCCTGATGACGTTATGCATTTTATAATACTTAATATAATCGCCCGCCAATTTGGCTCTTTCGCTGGCGTTCGCAGAAATCACACTAGGACGTTATTTGTCGCTAAATTATTTGCTCAATTACAGTGCGTTTGATTTATTATCATATGAGCTACGACATGATAATGCTTAACAGTGTGGCAAATAGGTTCCTCGTCTGGTAGCTCGGCAACGAAAGAACAAAATGACGAACGATACTACGTACTTAGACTTTATAGAGCCTTCACTTCCCAAGGTGTAAGCCAAGAGGAGGAGTCACGCCGGGAATAACAGCGTCGCGACTAGTAACATCTAAACAGACGAAAGCGTTACAAATATGCCAACGGAAGATGATACGCAAAATTCTAGGCTTATCCTGTAGAGACAGAATCATCAACGAAGAACTGCTTCAAAGGACATCAAGTACAGATATGGCACATCTAGGTTTTAAAAGTAAGTGGAACTGGGGAGGCCACGTCGCAAGAATGGAGGACGACCGATGGACTTAAAGTCTACTATGTGGGACCCCAGAGCAGGCAAGAGGCTTCGAGGCAGATCTAGGAGAAGATGAGCAGACATCTTCAAAGAATACGGAGGTCGACAATGGTCCAGGACAGCAAGAGGAAGAGGAGAGTGGAAAATTCTAGGGAAATGCCTGAACAATGTCCACGATTAAGTGTCCACACTAACGAGGAGTAGCCCGCCGCATTAGGTATATAAGAGGCCATTGCCCTACAGGGACATAAATAGGCTTATCTTTATCTTTATTGGAACATGATATTCGCGCTCCGGTAGAAAAAGAACAACTGAATGTAACATAGCTTAGGAGACCTATTGCTGTGGTGACAACAGTTATGTTGCCAATGTTATAAGCATAGAAATTGAGGTAGACCAGGGAAAGGTTATTTGGCCTTTAAAATCTGAGTTCCAGCATAATATTGTATTCGATGTGAAGAAAAATATATAAAATTGACATCTTTCCTAATTTATCACCTACCCTGTTCAACATCTACTTGGAGCATTTAGTGGAGAACTGTTTTCAGGACATGGGAGAAGTGATAGTAGGAGGAAGCAGAATAAAGTGCATAAGATTTGCTGATTATCTGGCGTTGTTAGCAGAAGAGAAGACGATACTAAGGGATATGCTACTGAAATTAAATTATATATGTGAGCAGTATGGAATGAAGATAAATGCCAACAAAACGAAGACCATGGTCATAGAAAGAAAAGTAAAGAAGGTAAACTTGCGAATTCTAAATGAGGCATTAGAGCAAGTGGACAGCTTCAAATACTTGGGGTGTACTATAAGCAGTAACATGAGTAGCTACCAAGAAGTCAAAAGGAGAATAGCAATGGCAAAAGAAGCTTTTAATAGAAGAAGGAGCATTTTATGCGGACCTCTGGAATAATATCTAAGGAAGAGACTAGTGAAGTGCTTTGTGTGGCGTGTAGTATTGTCTGGGGCACAAAAATGGACATTACGACGAAGTGAAGAGACGCGAATAGAAGCATTTGAAATGTGGATATGGAGAAGGATGGAGTGTGTGAAATGGACAGACAGAATAAGAAAATAAACTGTGTTGGAAAGAGTGGGTCAAGAAAGAATGATGCTGAAAGTGATTAGGAAGAAGAGAAAGAATTGGTCACTGGTTGAGAAGAAACTGCCTTCTGAAGGATGTACTGGAAGGTATGGTGAACAGGAGAAGAGTTCGGGTCAGAAGAAGATATCAGATGATAAACGACAATGTAATAAGGATCATATGCGGAGACTAAGAGGAACACAGATAATAGGGAAGTCTGGAGAATGCTGGATTTGCAGTGAAAGACCTGCCCTTGGACGGAACACAATGAATGAATTCCTAATTGTATGTATTAAACTTTTATATTAAACGTAAAATGTACATTGTTTTCCAAGCGTTGATAATCCTCCATTTACGTCATAATACCTCACTACATCGGTACAAATATGTCGTAGCCGATCTCGTAGTTTATATTACATACACACGCACGCACAAACACATTTTTTATGTCAGAAAAACACCAAAATTAAGTAACTGAAAGTCGATACATGAATCTTCCTAACGAAGAGTCTGTGGGTATCTAGACAGAATTTTGACGTTTAAAGATATCATGTAATGTAATTTTTATCAGTAACGTTCACAGATCTGTTTTTATTTAAATTGTGAATATAATATTCAACGACAAACAGATATATAAGGCCTCAGCACAGTGGCCTGTTATGATCTCTGGTCATATAAGAAATATAACAATTTATTATTCTTATTCTTATTAAAATTCATAGAATTTATTTTGCTAAAAGGAGTCACAAAGACTTGTGTAAAACAAAACTACCATAATAGCAATAACACCGATGATGATAATAATAATGATGATGATATTAATAATAATAATAATAATAATAATATGAAGAAGAAGAAGAAGAAGAAGTAGAAGAAAACGGCTTGGAAAGGGAAATGTTTGATCTGGGCTACTACGCTGGACGGAAAAACGTGAAAATATTACACTAAATGCAACAACAGAGAGGATTTCCCAGGAAAAAAAAACTGATAAAGAGGGCTGATTTTGAGAGGAGAGTGTCGTGGAAGTTCTTATACCTACCGTGGTTTCTACTTCCTTACCGCCTGTCCATTCCTCGCCACCAAGTGTACAATGACACTCCTTTAAAATAAAAAAAAAAGGAATAAAAAAATCCGTGAGCTACCAGACACTGATGTGAACGTGAGTGTACCTGAAATATAAGAAGTCTCTGATTAGATGGCTACTCGAAGTAACTGCGGAGTTGGTTTTCTCGTGGCTTCACGAGCGAATCTGATGCGAAGTCGTAACTCACTGCTCTGCCGCGCATGCGCTTAATTACTAGTGGGCGAAATAGTGCACTGCGTTCTACTGTTTTGAGTAGCAGTGTTTTAATTAGAGGCCTATATGTACAAGGTGTTGGTGACCGCACACTCATTTGGGTAAAAAAAAAAAAAAGAAACAGTCCAAGTAACAATTTGTTTCTTTCTTCATTTGTTTATTTCCTCTCTTTATTGTCTTTTCCTTTCTTTTGTTTATTCTTTTTCGTATCATCCTTTCAATATTTTTCAAATACATTTATTTTCTTTTGTGCTTTCTACAGTTTCTTTTCGCTATTACGTTTCTATCTCAGTCTAATTTTATTTCTTTGTTTCTTCCTTTCTTTTATTTTCTATTTCTTCCTTTTCTCCCTTCCTAGTTTGTAGTTGTTCTTTCCGATATTTTCTTCTCACTGTTGTCTTCCTAGTTCACAGTCTTATTTTATTTGTTTCTGCTTTATTTCCACTTTCCTTTTGTCCCTTCTTCTCTTCCTCATCTTTATTTATTTCGTTCCTTTTCTTCTTTCTTTAATTTCTTACACTATTTTTACTTTCTTTTGTCCTTTATTTCTTCCGTCATTTTTTTCCACTCCTTTTTCTCTTGCATTTTTCCTGTCCACATTTATTCTCCTTTTTCTTCCTTTTTCTGCATCTTCCTTTTCGTTTTGTCTTTCTTTCTTTCGTTCTTTCTTTCAACGGTCATTTTTGTATTGTTGCTGGTTAGACAGAGATTATTCTTTTGTGAGGAGTACCTTTAAGCGAATGGCTAGTGTGTGGGATTTCCATGCTGGTAAATCGGGTTCGAATCCCGGAGGGTTCAATGGAATTAATGTTAGACAAAGACGGTACTTGGTAGCCCGTTTCTTCTATCGCCATTCCGAAATTTCTCCATTAATCTATATCATGCAGCGCCATATAGATCTACTTCTATCATGGTGCACTGAGGGCAACGCGGACGGCGATGAAAACTATGCATTCGGCGCGTCGCTCATACATGGGAACGCTTGACTGAATGACGCAAACTCAAGTACCAGCCATTGGATAAAAATAATATATATTCGTTTTTGTTACTCCAAAGATAAATTAAACCTCTTCTCTTTGACGACCACATGATCATAAAGTTTTACTACCTGGAAATATTTAGTTTTTATTGAAATCGTCATAGTCATTTGGTACAGGATCTGGCTACGGACTGGAAAGTCTCGGTTAGTAGTAGGGGGATTTTTCTCCTGCCAAAACTTCCATAATGGACCCGGAGCGCACTCAACCTCTGTCACATTGAGTACCGGTTCTTTTCCAGGAGTAAAATCCTATAGGAGCGTGGTGCCATCTATACCACCTAATTTTAGTACCGAGATCATGAAAACATGTAGTTCTGTCTCCATACCCCCCATGCGCCTTCATGGCGAGCAAAGGGGAAATACCTTTACCTTAAATCTTCGTAAGTTGGAGGGACCAACACAAAGATTAAAACATTAAAATAATACGTTTCTTCTTCTTCTCATTATTATTATTATTATTATTATTATTATTATTATTATTATTATTATTATTATTATTATTATTATTATTATTATTATCATCATCATCATCATCATCATCATCAATAGGCACCAATTTTACAGGTCCACTTGTATTTCTTGAATAGCTTTTATTTATTTATTTCTTTATGATGTTTAAATCTCCTTCTTTCGTACTGGCCATTGTCCTGTAGGATATTTATCTTTTGACCAACACTTGACAGGCTCACATCGGGGACATAGAGCCATCGCCGAGACAATACGGGACAGCACATGACAAGGGACAAACACCCAGTTTCGTGGACGGAATATAAAAAAAAATTCCTTCCAATGTCCTCTCATGAAATCGAACCAGCGACCGCTTGGATGAAAAACTCATGCACTGTTCACGGAACCAATGCGACGGACTTTATTACTTAGTGATTTTGTTAAATTGTGCTATATTTTAAGACTGTATTCGATAATTAAAGCATTCTGTAACAGGTTATTAAATTAATTAATGCTTAATTAGACTGAAGTTTAGACACAAGTCACACCTAAAGTTGTTTATTTCACTCCGCTATTTCTTCCACCTTATGGTCTCTCTTTCTCTCTCTCTCTCTCCTCGCTACAGTTAGCAGGGGCTTGTTGGTGCAGATAAAATCACCGTAGTGAGCACTAAATCCTATCAATAATGAAGCAGGATATATTTCAGTATACACAGAGTGATGTAAGACGCGGTAAACATTATCTCCATAGTAATTAATATCGAACCGGTTGGCCTAACACCAAATTTTCTCTATATTTGCATGGATAATATCAATTTGAACTCTTGAATTCTTTTCTGTTATCTCTACTACTTTTAACACGAACGACCCAGACTTTTAACAACACCTCGTGCATACATGCACTGAGGTTTATTACCCTTAGTAATGGCATAATGTTACAGTTTTCTGTAAAGAAATCCGCCCTCTTATGTCTTAATGGTATGCAGGATGTTATTAATCATACCCCCGTGGCAACAAGTCTCAAAGAATATTACATAACTTTATATCTGAAATGGTAGAAATAATGGCTTTTTGTAAAGAAAAAACTGTACGCCCTGTATAAAACAAGATAATGTCAGAATTTTACAGCGGATATGTCCGAGCAAGTTCCACATAAAGAGGGCGTTGTCGGCCTAATACCAACTATGTCAAGCCATAAAAGCATCTAGTAGAGGAGCCAAGTTTTGGGGAGGCAGACCAAAAAGAGATATTTATTGACCGACAGTTTTATATTGAAAGTTGTATTTTATCAACTGTATCGTCTCTTGAACCTATTAATCTATAATTGCACTACCTTAATTACGATTGCAGTGGAGCGCGATGCTTAATTAAACAAGAGCATTATAATGCGCATTTAATATGCTTTATGAAGAATTGTTTGCGTTATTATATACTGTATTGCTTTCCCCTATGTTTTATGTACGTAACCAGTTGCAGTGATTAATGAGCTTTGATTTGTGTGTGGAACTTTCATATCCATATTAAAATCTGTATTGGAATAGGATTATATTATTAAGCATCGATTTATGGGTACCAAAACTTTTAAAATACGACTTGAAAATGTGTTTTTTCATATTCATGGCCTATGTAATGTGGTAACAGGAATGTAGATTATTGTATATTCTCGTTTGAGTTTTATATGGAGACATAAACCGAACGCTGTTATTTGGAAATATAAAAAGAAGCCTAGATAGTCTAATTTCACACAGAAGTTGCAATGAAATCCTGTAGCGTTTTCAACCTAGTCTTTATGTTGGGATTTGCTATATCAGGATAGGCCTAAATGTGAACCAGTCATGGTATAGGCTTGTCTTAGAGCGATTTTGTCATTGAGTGTGTGGCAATTGTGTTATTTTACTTAACGTTACTTCGCCTTAAACTGTATCTGAAAACGTATTCCTAAAGTATGAAACTAATATCGAATGTATAGGAACCCTTGAGACATAAAAATGTATTCAGACCACTTTAGAAAATTCTAAAATAAAATAAACGTGCGAATAATGAAGTTTTTAATCTTTTCCGTAAGGGTGATTCTGTCTTGAAGGTTGACATAATCTTTTCTTAAACATCGTCGTATTTGTATTTATTGCTCTCAAGGGGTAATAAGTTTGAAGTGCTGGTAAGTGTGCGAGTATTTGAAACAATAAGTATTCTGTATTTTATTTGATTTTAGTTGGTTATTTAACGACGCTGTATCAACTACGAGGTTATTTAGCGTCGGTGAGATTGGTGATAGCGAGATGGTATTTGGCGAGATGAGGCAGAAGATTCGCCATAGATTACCTGGTATTCACCTTACGGTTGGGAAAACCTCGGAAAAACCCCAACAAGATAACAGCCCAAGCTCAACTTCAGACCGGCAGACAAGCGCCTTAACCGACTGAGCCACGCCGGTGGCTCAAGTATTCTATATATTTTAATTTTATTTTATAAACATTTGTTTTTATTTCTAAAATAAGTATAAAACTTTCAAACAAAATTTTACAAATAGCAATAATGTTAAAAATGGGAACACAATACACGTATAGAAAAGAGGTATGGTTTGGACTTTTTGGGTGAAAAGGCTAACGTATTCATTGGGATCGTTATAAACAGCTATTCTACTTGACTGACCAACAATAGAGTGTAGAGAGCGAAATAGTCTGTGTAGGTATAGGATTGTGTGTCCCTATCACCACGGCATGGTGCGTCCTCAGGTTGCGGATAGAGACGGCCTCCAGATATGGAGGGTAGGTGCGAATATATTGAATAAGCAGTCGTGGACAGCCGATAAGGGGTGGTCCTCCAGCTTGGGGGTTGGGCGAAGGACTAACAACCTAACACCATAAAAAGCAGCTTGTTACGAATCCATACAATAAGCCTCGGAATGGGACTGAATCTCCGTCACGACCACAGCATAGGAGTATTAGTTGGGAGACCGGAGGGAAAAAGACGTTTGGGGAGGCCGAGACGGAGATGGGAGGATAATATTAAAATGGATTTGAGGGAGGTAGGATATGATGATAGAGACTGGATTAATCTTGCACAGGATCGGGACCGATGGCGGGCTTATGTGAGGGCGACACTGAACTTGCGGGTTCCTTAAAAGCCATTTGTAAGTAAATAAGGTATAGGATTGTAGATGAATACGAGGGTTCACAAGAACGGATACTAACGGAAGCTATGGTTTATCCGATATCTTAACATTTCCAGTAATAATCCGGCGCAAAATATGTGTAGTTTTCATTTCCTTCTCACTTTAACAGTTTCCATCGTACATTAGATTAGGAAGACTTTCAAAAAGTGAACTGAAACCAGAAAGGGATTGTGGCCTACGAATTAGAAGGAAGGTAGTTCATGCTATGCTGAACTACAATGATGTTCACTTCGTATATAATCTGTAATCTATTTGCTGCAAAGTAGTTAAGTGGGCACGGAAATGTTTATCTTGACAATGTTAAATTATGCCTTACATAGCCTACATAAATAATTTTTCTCAAAAACCGTTTGAAGCTAAGCAGCTGATATTTTTACAGCTTAAGAACAATTAACTTGACTCTATTTTGAAACATACTTTTTCTTTATTTTATTTCCTAACTGGGACACAATTTTTTTTCTATTCGTGTATTTTTTTTCAACGATTTTGTACGTTACACTCTGTAACATCTGTAAAATTTAACAAATTTCATGATTAAATAGAAGCTGAGAAAATGTTATTTTCACCCAAAACCCAATTTCGTTCCCCCATAAGAGTTTCACTTAGATCCTGCACGTACAGTAGAACCTCTGTTATCCGTCATAATGAAGGGGTTGAGCTGAAGGGTTAATCGAAAAACTCTGATATTCCGTACCATAAAAGATTGTCGTAAATTTAGTGAATAATGCTTACACTTTCGTAATTTTCTCTGTGGTCTTGTATTGAACACGCTAGGTAGTGGATCAGAAGTTCACTGATTTAAGTCTGTTGTTAACAACGGCTTTTTAACGGGAAAGGAAACTCCTTGTAATGGCTGTTTGTGGAAAGATAGGAATAGTGGATGGAGATCTCTTGTTGTAGATTTACATACTTTATACACTTTATCTTTGACTTTTATTAAATTTCACACGGTTGTGATTCCAATCTCATATTCAGAGATGTGCCACAGCTTATCGTTCCCCAAACCACTCAGTTATTTACACTTTTTTATACTTAGCAAGACAGAAAGTAAGAAAGGTTGGAGAACGCTGGATTTGCAGTGAAAGACCTGGCCTTGGATAGAACACTATGAATGAATGGACACGATTCCCTTTGATAACCGTGAAAGACATTTTATAGAACTCTTAAGAGTAAACCATGATGTGTAAGGTTGTCTTGGAGTACCTCTCTAGAAAAAAAAAAAACGCTCTAATATATTTAATATTAGCCGTACCCGTGCGCTTCGCTGCACCCGTTAGAAATAAATATAAAGTAATTACATAATTAAAATAGGACATTTGATCGAGGGAACATTCGTGTTTGATAGAAGGATAAATCGTTTAATATGTTACTTAATTTAAATTGTATTTAAAATATTAAAATGCGATCATTTTGATCCAGAGACCACTCGTTTGGTGCAATGACAATTCCTTTAACATGTTTCTTAATTGTTATTACCAATTATTTTTGGAAAAGCGAAAATTAACAGAAAAATTTTGGCTACAGATTTATTATTATGTTTATATTATATTATATTACATTATATTATGTAAAAAGTGTGTTCATAACGGATGTACTCGAATTAGAAAGTTTTTAATTTATTGTGGGAGCTCTTGAATCTCAGGAGGAACAGCTTTTACAACAGCGCAACATAATCTTCTTGGCTCATTACCCAATTTTTTTGCATTGCATTTATTGCATATATATTTTGTGTATTTTAACACGATTCAATTGAGCATAGTTAAAATTTGAATTATAAAATAATGGATTGCTAAGCTAACGTACTATTACTGCATACTAAATCAATACACTCTCCTTGTTCGTTAATTCTCTGAGATAAAAATGAATATGTTCATAAACATTATTATAAGAAATACAGGAAATGAATATACAGACTAACCTATCAAGTTTTCTGTGCATAAGAAGCTATTTTAATCTTACCTGTCCTCAATTCACTCACAAGTTACTGTAATAACATTATAGCATTATGTCCATCCAGAGAAACTACACTTTCCAATGATGAAATAATAATTAATTATACAAATCGGTTAATTTAGCTTCCGATATTACTTCATACAAACACAGAAATATTGTCTGTAGGCTATGTTTCATAGCTTTCGATTGTTGTGTCCAAGGCCCCTTATAGACGAAGTCATTTGTTTTTTATTTCAATACACCGCCTTAGATGGCAGTTATTTTAATTTTAAAACTCATTTATCTCATTAAATATCAGTCTTATCAAAATTTTTCAAAGAATAAAACTTATCGAAAATCATTTTTAAATAAACTTTTGTTATGTAACATTTTTCACAAAAATCAATAATAAGCGAGATATTTCGATTTATTTAATTCATACCCCCTTATAACCCCCCTTTTAAATAACGTATTTTGAATGCCATATAGCCTAAAATCTAAGTTACAACGAACTTAATTTATATTCCAATTTTCATTGAAATCGGTTCAGCCATTATCGCGTGGAAAGGTAACAAACATACAGACAGACAGACAGACAGACAGACATACAAACAAAAATTAAAAAAAAGCGATTTTCGGTTTCAGGGTGGTTAATTATATATGTTAGGACCAATTATTTTTGGAAAATCGAAAATTACCAGAAAAATTTCGGCTACAGATTTATTATTAGTATAGATAATGTTTCTGAAGCAAAAAAAGCGAGAGAAAGAAGTCTGATAATCCGTCAATCGGTTAATAGGGTGACGGATGATCGGAGTTCTACTGTATTAAAATTGTATAAAATATGTAGTCCGATTATGGATATTTTGTTTGGCAGAATTATTTCAGAAGTTCGTTCTCTGGTTATGAAAATGTTGGGAGACAAGCGAAGGTTCAGATGCTTCGGCATTATTAGACTATAACATTCTATTTTCTCGGAGTTTTTTCATTATAATCTTATTTAATCATAACATAAAGATAAGTTTGATGCACTCCTCCATAGAATCATTAAGCGTCCAATTTCTTTACTAACAATACACAAATGCATGTTAGTGACCTGAAACGCAATTTTCCTAGCTATAATGTCCTGAAATTGCGTATAGACTTGAAAACGTAGAACATCTAACCTAATTACACACACAAACATGTACAAAAAGTGAAAAATGGAAAAGTTAAATTGCAAGTAATATTGAGAAGCGGCAGTAGTGTGGATTACGCCGCCTAACTTAAAAATAATAACACGTTACGATTTCAATTTCCTGTACCTTTTAATTTAGTAAGCAATCACGCCACGTTTCATAACTATAATTTTGAGAAAAAATGACGTGCGTTTAAAAGAATTTGCGGCCTAAGGCAGGTAATACAATATATCACAAGGGTAATTTTAAATCGTCTGTCACAGACATTCTGATATTATTATTGCCATGGAATATTTCATGCTGATGGATCGAGCGTATATCACAAAACTTGTCAATTTATGCAACCGTGTCACATTAATTCCCCTACATGCGTAGTACGCCCATTATGGGAAGTACTATCCAGAAGACCGACCGCGGAAAAGAACACCCGAAGATAACCTCGACTTGGTAATAGCTTCAACTTGCGAGCTTAAATATTCCCCTAGAGGTGCTACCTCTGTTATTATTTGTCGAAACAAAACCTTCGAACCATAGTTTAAATACATTGTAATGGTTGTGAAAGTATAAATAAAAAAATATTTACGTAAACAATCCCGACCTATTCAAATGAAGGAAGTTCTTATATCAAATGAAATGTAAATCGCTCTGTAGGCGTACTACAGCCGGTATAATTTGAATTATCTACTCGTTATTGGCAATCGTGTTTTACAAAGTGGATATGACATATAGAAAAATATAGGTATCGGCGGACTTGTATATCTAGCATGTTCTAGATTGAGGTCTTCATTATATATTAGACGTCAGAGGAAGGGGAAAGCTTGTGTTTGTGCTAATGTATGTGTGTGTCCGTCAAACTAACTCGTTTTGCTAAAGATGTGTCATTCCTTTTGTATCACAATTACATGACGATTTCCAGTTATTTTTTACACTTCTTGAAACAAACTCTAGATCGATCTTTGATGTGAACCGACTCGCATAACATTGGAATGTTTACCATTCTTTTTCTGCCCCAATGCCAAATACTGGACTAAAACTATTTAATACTGTCAAGACATTGTAACTCGCAGTTATGGAGTTTTTAAGATCCTGTCTGTGCACTTTTAGATACTAAAGAATACAAAAGTCGAAGAATAATTAGACGTTTCCTCAGCAAAACAAGTGAACAATTGTCATATAAAACGTTCTCACATGCAGAATAATATCTCCCAAAAGCCACCTTGGTAGCTCGACAAAACTCTGACTTAACGACGACCACAGACCCGAGTTCAAATATAGGCGTTGGCAAGTTTATTGTGATGAACAAAGCGAAGTTTGTCAGTTTTTCTGCGGGTTCTTTCATTTTCCCTCGTCATTCCACCAACACTCCATAATTCCCCTTTCATTATAATTTCCATATCTAAAAAAGGACAAATCCTGCGTTTAATGATGCTGAATCGGTCGTCTGCCGTGGTGGACGTTCCTCGTGGTTTGTGCAATTATTTGTAAATGGTAGTGGCAAAGATATGCATGAGAGAAACCGGAGTCCCCCTACCCCAGGATCTCACTTCTGAGTCCACACCTGTGGAGTAACGGTTAGCGTCTGGCCGCGAAACCAGGTGGCCCGGATTCGATTCCCGGTCGGGGCAAGTTACCTGGTTGAGGTTTTTTCCTTAGGTTTTCTCTCAACCCAATATGAGCAAATACTGGGTAACTTTCGGTGCTGGACACCGGATTCATTTCACTGGCATTATCACCTTCATCTCATTCAGACGCTATATAACCTAAGATATTGATAAAGCGTCGTAAAATAACCTAAAATAAAAATAAATCTACCTCTGACGGAGACATGACACACTCAGGTGTCTGAGGTACGGTAGGCCACCATCAGTAATGGTATACAGAGTTGGGGAGAATGCTAGTGTGGCGGATGGTGGAACCGGCTTAGCTGGGCAGCACAAACGATACTCGATTTAGTCCTTCACGTATGCTTATGTAAAGAAGTCTGCTTGGGTTGAAGTGGTTAGGAATGCTTCATGTTCCACTCAACCATCATCTCTATGCCTCTGTATTTTCTCAAGTAAACTTAAATTATAAATTCTAAGCAAGTGTGGCACGAGGAACAACATTTTTAAGATGGAGACTTTATGTTGAGAACGTAACCGATCATAAATATAGACCTTGAAGGAGGATACGTATCGTTATTATGTTGGCTGGCTGTGCATACACAACAATTAAGGTGCAGTTTTGGAGTTACGTGCAAACATCGTGGATTTTAAACCCATTTAGGACGCAAATTTTGTTCACTGTCAATGCTAAATTGACAAGGACTGTAACCGTTATAAAATAAATTAATGTAGTAAACCAAAGAATGAATTGCACTTTTATTTAGCTTTTTAATCTTATAAAGTCCTAAAATCTTTTACTAATTTCAAACTTAAAAACCAGAGAGACGTTTCTTCAGAACATTATCAAAATAAATCTATATCTAAAACGGGATTCCAATCCACAACTATGAACTCCACGCAACAAGCTATCCTCTATTGTTTTTTGTAGATGCTTATTTAACGACGCTATATCAACTATAAGTTATTTACCATTGATGGAATTTATTGACAGCGAGATGATATTTGGCGAGATGAAGCCGAGGGTTTGCCCTAGATTATTTGACATTGCCTTACGTGGGGAAAACTTCGGAAAAGCCTCAACAAAGTAATCAGCCTGAGGGCCATTCGAACCCATGTCCGAGCGCAACTCCGGATTGGCAGGCAAGCGCCTTAGCCGACTGAGCTACGCCGGTGGCCTCGTATATTGTTAGAAAGCTAATTTTTATTATTTTCAATTTCTACTTGTGCGTTTAGTTTTCTTTATGCCATATTCATTCTGTCACTCGTTATTACAGTAGATTAATTGCATTGTAGTATATATTTTTTTCTTGTAGTTGTATTACATTGCTGGTGGTGTGGAAGAGAAGGCCTGATGGCCTAAACTCCACCAGAACAAATAAACAAATAAATAAATATATTGTTAAGCGATTGCCATCTTTGCCGTTACATCTAGATTCACTAATTCATTTTCGGACGGAGTGATCAAAATTCTCAGCAAGACGTTCTTCCGAAGGAATGTGAAGGAGAAAATCCCGGCGCCGTTCTTTTACATTACGTAATATAACTCCTTTCATACATTATAGAACTGTAAACTGAATTTTCCCATAATTCTCGTCCTCATTAATCACCTACAGAGAATGAAATCAACCCGTTTACGGAAGAAAGCATTTCAATACCTTGCAACTAGAGTATCGAGTTAGAGGAAGACTAAAACAACGGTGGTTAAATCAAGGATATCTTAAGACATAGGAACAGGGTTAAATGAGCTTGAACTTAAACTGTTCATAATGGTGGTGGTGGTGGTGAATTAATTTTCATGGAATTTGATTTGTACTGATATTTAACCCATTTGAATTTCAGTTTTAGTAATTAAGTGGTACTTCGTTCTGAGTAATGGCTAGAGAAAAAAATATATGTCACTTTGGAACCTGTGTTATGCGTAAATTTGGCAATCCTACTCTTTTTCCGTTTCTGTATGTATGGGTACCGGTATGTTCTTATGACGTAGAAGAACATTAATTTCATTGTGGAAAAAATTCTTCAACCACCGAAAGAAAAGTTTCACTAAGGAAAAGTATTGCGTTACTTTCATTACATGTTGCGACAGCAGACAATAAGGGATATTTGCATAATGTATGTTCTGTTCTAATTACATAAATTGCACCGTCATATTATTCAATTCATATTTTAATAAGTTTTTGTGTATCTTGATTAGGGGTCTATTTACTTTGAGTAGGCTATACTGTGTATCCGAACACCACTGCTCACTCTAGTGTTTCATTCTCTGTTATTCTACTGACGCAAGATAAAAGAAATCCTAACAAGTTAATATTCAGTCGAGTACATAACAAGTGTTACCAGTGAAATGTCAAGTAAACAGATATTAGGTACATTACAAAAACACTTTCCGATATCCAATTCATCGGGGTTTGAATAGCGGACTTTCACTTGGAGACTGGTTTGGAGTATTTTATCACGTCTCTGCCGTATTAAACAGTATCATAAGTGGCACCTACGTACTCTGATACCACTATTCTGATACGATAGCCTCTTGAAGTCCCCACGGCTACCAACTAAAATAAAATTAGCGTTTGGAACACTTTACAAGCGGATTACAGCTCAGTTTAAACACGTAATAAATTAAAACAACTTTTGCCTTTTTTTAATCATGCCTTGTTTTCATTCATAGTAGAAAAAAAAGGTCATGACAATTGTATGTAATAAATACCTGGAATGTGTTTTCCCAAATGGCGGTGCCCTGTAGGTCTAGTTTGACAGGTTTGTCGTTGGTATATTTCCAAAGTGTAGCGCCGTAAAAAGTTAATTTGTGTGCAAGTGTGACACAAGTAACTGTGTTCGGATATCTCTTTGAAAAGCAGGTCATGTTCTTAAGGTATCTCGACAGGTGAAGGTCAGATCTATGTGTCACAAGCATTCCTGTCCTTTGACAGACATGCAGGAAGTAGAGTAGATCGGAGAAGACTGAAAGCGTGGAATGGAAGTTCGCAGGTGAAGGCGACTAGATTGTGGACTTGTGTCGTTATTTACGCTGAACTCTCGAACATGAGGTAGTTTTCTCTCAACTGTTAAGTAAACTTATTATGATATATTAACGCGTAAGACATATCTGAACTCGATAAATATAAATGAGGTCTATTAAATCAGTATCGTAATCAAATAAAAATCATAAGTTCAAAGAATTTACAGCTTGAGTTTACTTTTATGAAAGTATTATAAGTTTTCTGTCACATTTAAAAGGTCACTGTCGATTGAAAATGATTTCATTTGGCTGGATCAATTCAGTTGAATTCCTACCTACGTACTTCTTCTTAATCACTGACTATAGCTGTCGCAACCAAAGAAGCGACTTCTGACAGCTCCGTAGCGTCTATTTTTTAATCGTCTTATACCCGCTATCCACATAGAGCAGCCAATAAAAACTGAATTCGTCTTTTCACCGCCACAAGGCAAGTGAAGATGGCGTTGCCTCATACATCCTTTGTCGTACTGTAAACACTTCCGTTTACGTTTCACATTAAAAATGGTCACCTAGTACCTCTCGGACCAGCGGACTATAGTTCAAGAATTACTAATATAGACTATAATAAAATTTTATATTTCTTTATAATAGTCGCTTGAAAATAACATTTTATGATGCTATAGTACCACAGTTTCTTCTAACCTGTTATAACTATTGATTCATCTTTGCTTAACAATGACACTGGTAATGAACTCTTCACGGAACCTCCCTTCAAACTGCACATATAGACCTCCATAGCAAACAAAGTATTAGTTTCCCATATTAACTTAATATATTGTTTTGAAATTAAATCTTGAATGTAAAATTATTGAAAAATCGAATAGCCCCTAGCCTTGAGTAGATAGTGCTCACTTTTGCTGGCTTGGTACGTTGAAAGTGTATTCTCTTATGTGAATATCACAGTATGGTGAGGATCATGCAAGATTAGTTCCTAAAAGGATAATTTGGCTGTCTCTTCAGTGTTGCCAATTAATACCAGATATCACCAAAGAAGAGAGTAAAGTTACAATGCCAAGTACTGAAATAATAATAATAATAATAATAATAATAATAATAATAATAATAATAATAATAACACTGCCTTGATTATTTACTTGTTTATCAAATCTCATCTTTAAGCTGGGATATGTTCTAAATGGTTCAATAAATTTGTAAAAGAGTATTATTTTCCTCCTGAACCTTTCGTACATTATGTTGGTGATTAGTAGATCATTATGGTCTAATATTAAAATGTATTTTTTTCTGACAACATGAAATTCACAAGGCCTAACCTATAAAATGTATTTTGTATATTTTGTTTGATCACGCGAAATGATTAGTATGAATTCCGGAATTCCGAAAACAGAATAGGTCTACCACTTTGAAATGTATATCTACCTAAAATACATACTCCTAAGTCGCTACCGTGCTATTTCCTCTCTTCGACATTTTAATAAAAATCTGAACACTAAGAAATAAATTACATTTCTGTCCATTAGCCACGTGCATATTTCATACCAAGTAGGTCTAGGCCTATAAGTTATATCTTATTTAATTACACTTACCTGAATATAGAGTTGAATTTGAATCACAACGCAAACACAACTGAATTATGTAGCTGTTGATATTAATATTAAGACCGGTATTATTAATTACGTTCAAATTTCACAAGCTTTGGGACTTCCATTTCATCAGTTCCCTTTACTGCAAACCAAAATTATAGTTAGAAAATAACTGCCAGTTGTCGTATTTATCAGTACTCGAAATTCGAAACAAAGTTGGTAGAAGAAAATTCAACCTGACATCTACAAACTCACTATAATCCACTAGCAAATGTAGTAATAGGGGAAAAATGGTTATGTTTCACCCATAGAGTATTAAATAAGCTGATCCGGACTATACATGGCAACTCAGCTACTGTCTCCACGTTCGCGCCGTTGTTTCTTAGTGTAGTATTCCAAGTAAGTTCTCACACCTTCACAGTTAATTCGGACAATAATTTTTTGTATTCCTCAGTCTACTTTGAATATCTGTGTGCGCAGTTTGAGAGTAGGTTTTGATATGAGCCCTTTGCAAGTCTTGTATTTCTTTTCCTAGAACTAATCGAACCATTACATGGGAAACGGACAATCCATGTCTCCAACGTTCACATTGGTTATTGATATACGTCTATGTTCCAGACGAGAATAGGACTAAAGTTTACTAAGCCTACACTTTAGTCGCAGCCTAATTCACAGCCGACTTATTATGAAATAACACAAGCAATTAAACTAAAAATAATTTCAAACTCCTGCGTCACTGCAAAACGTTTTCATATTCATTATTTGTTTGAGACATAGTTTGGATCGTATTGTTGAGTTATGATAAGCATTTCGATTACACCCAATACAATGACATGTTATATTCCTAGGTCGATTTCTCTCTTTTGCATACTCGTCCAGTGTTTGAGAAGAAGAACGGTATATGTGAACTCCATTCCATTTGAAATTCAGCTCATTAAGTAAATAAAAAAACAAGAAATAATAAAATTAATATAATATGTACTTAAATGCGATAGGCTCAAGTTAGTAGATTTATTGACATGTAAAAAAATTACTGCGGAACAAAATTCCGGCACACCGGCGACGCATATATAACCTCGGCAGTTGCGAGCGTCGTTAAATGAAACGTAATTTAATATAATGTCCGTAGAAAAAGGATCTTAGTTCATTTCTAAAACTTTCCGAAGTAGTGTAAAATTCCTTCAAATCCAGTAGGCCTATCTGTTGTATAGACATACATTCAAATTTATTATTATCATAATGTTAGTCTCCAAAATTTGATCATATCTTGTTTCCAGTCCTGGTGGACAAAATATAACACTTTAATTGAACCGAAACAAAATAATTTTTTAATTGAACCGAAACAAAATAATTTGGGAAAAGGACATAAAATTCCTAAGTGATCGCTTATATTCTCTTCTTATTTATTTCCGAAAGACCACATTCATTTTTTTTTTCCGTAAGACCAATTTCATAATTCGTACCTGCTGAACAGTGACTTTGATAGAACATCTCCCGAAAAAAAGTTCTTATTGTGATTCATCATATTATGATCATCGTCATTAGACCACGGAACTTTATGCACTACGAAACCTGACAATATAATGCAGCTATGCGCTGAAAACTTAAATATATCCAGTAAAAACGCTTTGTTAGAGGTTTATTGAGTCGTATAAACGTTGAAGATGACTCTTTTTGCGGGTTGTTTCGTCAGGGATATTTTTATTGATGATTTTTTCTAGAACATTTCTGAAAACTACGTTATTCAAGGACCGCCCAGGCAAATTGATAGCGACCACAGTAGGTTAGGTAGAAAATGCAATGATCCCCTCTTACATCACTTTCCTCGCGCCCCATACTCACACCCCTGGAAACCCATTTTTTTTTCCCTCCTCGACCTTCGTCCATGCTCTATTTATTTTAATACCTCCACTATCATCTATATTCTAATTTCTACGTTATACTACATTCACACCTATCTCATTTTATTGAATGTAATTAATTTTTGTATCTTACCTGAATGAGAATATAGTGAGGATCACATAAGAGTAGTTCCTAAAAGGCTAATTTGGCCGTCTCTTCAGTGTTGCCAACTAATACCAGATATCACCAAAGAGCGTAACACTACAATGCCATGTACAGTAATAATAATAATAATAATAATAATAATAATATTAATAATATAATAATAATAATAATAATAATAATAATAGTAATAATATACTATTAACAATAACGATGTCTTGCTTTTTTCTTATTTACTACACCTCATCTTTATGTTGGAAGGGGTTTTGTAAATGCTTCAATAATTAATGAAAAAGTAGGCCTATAGTTTCCTCCTGGACATCTCACACATTATGTTGTAAATTAGTAGATTAATAATATGATCTAATATTAAAATGTATTTTGTCTAACAACATGAAATTCATTGCTTTGACTAAACAGTTTACGATTCACGAGACATAACCTAAAAATGTATTTTGTTTGATAACGTGAAATGATTAGTACAAACTTCGAAAACCGGATGCTATTTTGAAATATATGCTTAAGAATACTCACTCCTAATAATTTTGCTATTCTAGTTATAATTGCTGTCTCCGTGCGCATTTTCTATCGATCACCCAAGTGCATGTATCACACCACATCTTGTATTTACGCTTATCTGACAATAATCTTTAATTGTAACCACAATGCAACACATAAAATAACTGTTATGTATTAATATAATGCTGGTATTAATTAATTATTAGTATGTTCGAATTTTACTAGCTTCCAGTAATCGGCTCAGAAATCTAGAACAATTTGAATTTTCAGAATTTGCACCACCGACAACAGCTGTTCCTGCTGCCAGTATAACAGTTAGAAAATCACTACCAGTTGTAGTATTTCTCAGTATCGAAATTCCAAACGAAATTGGCAAAAGATAATTCAACCTTCAAACTATAAAATCACCATAATCCATTAGCATATGTAGTAATGGGGGAAAAAATGGTTAGGCTTCACCCTTTGGGTATTAAGGAAGCTGATCCGGACTATAGAACCTGCGAAGTTTGGGTTACTGGCATAGCTCCTCAACCAACCGAGCCAAACTGCCAGTCGACAGAATCATGTTGAAACACCTACTGTACGTTTTACGTTCACGGAAATGAAATAATAAAACCAATTTTCACGTCCTGAATACTGCTAACATTTTTAAATTGTTCGCAAAACTAGAAAAGGAAGAAATAAACTGTTTAAATTATATACAAATAAACGTGACGTCATCGTTGATTATTGCGAGCACGATATTCAACTATTCGTATTCCTGATAAATGACAACGAGTAACAATAAAACGATTAAAAACGATATGTCGACAGCAATTGCATGTTCTCAACATGAATTACCTAAATTATTGGTTTTATTTGTCACATAATTATTTTTGTCTTGGAAATTATTCGTACTTTTATCAGAAAGAAATTTTGAAATTAGAAAATAAATTGGGCAGATCAAGGAAAGATGTTAATATATGCATTTAAAAGGGAAATGCATTTATGCATATTAAAATTGACTTCATTCGAACGTAGAAACAATGATCGGCAAAGATCCGCTTTTACTTTTTCAATATGCCAGATCAATAAAAACGTGCAATTTTATGAAGTTCCGCGGTCCAATCATCATCATCAATAATAATAATAATAATAATAATAATAATAATAATAGTAATAATAATAATAATAATAATAATAATAATTCTTGATAAAGAAGTCGGGCCATGATGTTAGTTTGTAATATTGCCTCATTACGAGACAGGGTTCATTCACGTATCGTAAATAAGACATGGAACCCCATCCCCACTACTTTCTAGACGTTCAAACGGCGATAGAAGTTTCTTGTACCCTCCAGGGATCGAACCCATAACAATTCATTTCATAGTCAGTTATATCGATCGAACTTTCTCGGTCAAATATATTCAAATGAAGACATATAATTCTTAAACCGTAGTGTTTAAATTGTGAAACATGCCAGGTTATGGCAATTTATAAAGGATTGTGCTGGATAGCTAGCCCGCTCGTATGTATATCGAGATATATAGCTCTGATTTGTCGATAACTTTTACAGGTGGTGACATTTTACTAGTATTCTGAACAGCCTACGTTTCACATGCCACAGGCGTAGGTAGCGTATTATTGGAGGAAGCGAAAAAGAAAACTTGTGGTTTCTGAGGCAGACATACCTAATTCTGGTAGAGAGAGAGAAAGGGCAACAGAGAGAAGAAATAAAAAAAAAACTAATATAAAAAGGCAAGGTAATCGAAGCCAGGTATTTGGTTGTGTGTGGAGCAGGAATTGTATACTAGAGCCAAGTCAACTATAATAAATGAACACTGGTTACCGACTTAGAAGAATACGTTATAAAAATTTCTTGACATTTGATATAGACCAGTCTTGCTGAAACAACATACTAACACATATTTGTATCGTATCACACCATCTATACCTCACATCCCTTCCAACTATTAAAAAAATCTTGTTTCTTAACGTATCTAGATTTCTTTAAAATAAATCAGTGTATATAGCATAATACTGTCCATTTTCATTCTGTTATTCAGGTTTCTGTATCCATTGGCGTCGGAAGTTATTTTTTATTTGGTATATATTGTTCTTGCTTGAACTCGTTGAGCATCTTTCATAACTTGAACAAGTTTTGAGTTTGCCCAATTATTTGAAATAGACTGCAGTAAATCATGAGTTATTTTCTAATTTATAATGCCAAGTTGGTATCCCTCATATTGCAGTACTGTTTAAAATAGTGTCATACATTGTGGAAGAAACTCCCCTTACAAATAGGGAAACTTCCTTGCGTATGACCAGTTACGTATTGGTCTTTCATCAAAGCTGACTTCGTAAGGGTATGTAAACATTTACGATACATAAAATGTATATGTATACGTAATAATTTAATTGAAATTACATTGAACTATTAACCTTTTTCAATTGAAACATTTTATTAGTAGAACATAAACTCGAATTGGTTACCATTTTAATATGTATAAGGAGATCTAATGAAATCAGCAACGTTGAAGCAAATTTTATTGGTTCTTTATTAAGTTGTTTGTGTTTTAACCGAACTTAACCTTAAAGTAGAGGATGCTATCGTCAGCCATTTTGTAACATTTGCTTATGTGTTGCTTCCTACAATATCACAGAATCCATCTTCATCTAAAGACGTTCCTACTGTTGTTCGTTTCCAAAGAAGAACTTATTCGAAAGTTCTACAACTTCCAATTTTTTTTTTTCAATTCTGAGTTTTTCCGTTACTCGCAGCGTCTTTTCTAGCCATAGGCAGGACGTGTACACTATCCAATAATTAATGGGTAATTAATTAATTAATTGATAACGAATGAATTAATTAATTCAGGGAATATGGAAAGAGAAACTATTTAAACTAACTCCATAGCTTGTTATTGATTGATAGGTAATTTGGGGCCGTCTAGAAGAATCTACAGAATGTGAGCTCCAAGCCTATTGGTCACTTGTCTCACTTCATTTTCACCGTTTCGTTGAAGGATTTTTAAGATAATGTTTTTGTTTAAAAGAACTGATGACTATTTCAATTAAATGAACACTAAACAGCAAATTAACCAAAATTACTCTTTTATCACAGAGTGTTGTAACATTGTTATCAGTCTCCGTGAACGATATAATATTATCATGTTCATATATCACGGTATTTTTAAGTTGAATTATATTTGAACTTCATTGGAAACGGCGAGACAATATGGAAATTTAAGCTAAATCGGCGTTACCTACCGTCGGCACAACATTACTGTGGAATAAAATGTTGAGGGAGTAACTTATAAATTAACATGATGTAAATAAATTCGGATGAAAAACATTACCGCTCATAGAATGTCTTAATTTTGGATAACAAACAAAATTATTATTTCATAGATTAAGATGCAGAAACGAAGAAAAACCAACTTAATTGTGACGTAGAAATTAGTTTAATACGTGAGAGTAAGAGAGAATAAGAGGAAAATTTCAGTAGAAAATTTATAAACTTCTGTATTCTGAGATCTTATGATTTTTTGTTTGCTTTGAGTTTGCATAATGTAATATAGTTGATGATGAACATATCTAAAATCTGCTTGGGAATCTTTTCTAACAAATGGCAGCAGAGAAACTGTGACATATATTTCAAGAAGCTGTAAACCCCTTTGTTCTAACTTGATATATATTTCCTCTTTCATTAGTAACTGTATAATTCCTCCCCCCCCCTCCCCCTGTAGCTCCCGTGCTTGGAAGACAGTTATGAGCAGATTAATGGAAAAGGTAATAATGATTTATGAATTAACTTGAATCGTGAGGAAACACGAAGCAAATAGGCCTACCTTTCAAGCGTAACAACTCCAACTTCAATTACTCTCACAAACCTGAGACCTGTAAACTTTTGACTACCGGTATGTGTAATGTTTTAGCAGCTTTTAAGAATTAACATATTTCGCTTGATTACCGTCTATCAATAATTTTTCAATCTTTCGCAGGATTATACCAGTTTATAGTTCAGTTTTCTCAATCTGACTGTAGACGGACAAACGATTTCATTCCACGGATGTGGGACCAGCATGACGCCTTGACTCCACTATTGCAACTTAAAGAGTCACTACAAACAAACATCCATAGCCTAGCCAGGATTCCGGACCACGATCGTGACTTTCACGTAGCGTTAAAGCCCAGATTTATTCTGTTGGGTTTAAGGTTTAGAAACATCGATCGAGCAGACTAGAGCGTCGGTTTTTCGCACCGGAGATCCGGGTTCATATTCCGACTGGTTCAAGCGGCGTTTTTGACTGATTAACATTTTCTTGGGATACTTCCTTGACATTATTACACCACCACCTCCATAACGGTCAGCAGCTGCATAAGGAATTATACCAAATAGGTGTATTTCGCCTTCATATGAGTTCGGTTACTCCATTGTCTTTTATGGCGAACGGATCTACCTCGCCCTTTTGTTTGGTTCTTTTGTTCTATCTTCAGACTTGTTTCGCATCTCCTTTTAATATATGTTTCGTAGTTTATGGTACTGTTTATAGGAATTAATTTCTGCAGATCCACTTTAGTTGGTTTATTTTCAAAGCCGAGTTTTTAAAACTACTAAATTCTAATGATAATCAAATTCCTACAGTTATACACAATCATTGTTACCGACCGAAGAGAAAGCAGCAAATCTTGCTAGACATCACTGTAACGTATCATTCGAAATAGCAAATGCTTCATATTAAACTGGTCATTGAGCTAAAAACCGACTGAATTCCACTGTAGTAATAAATGTGATTTCACTTGTTTTGGCAATAGCTTAACAAAACACAAAATATAAAAATTCAATATTAACAGTAGAAGCACCAAAATAAGACAGACTGCCCAGAGACCTCAGAAAAGTTTACAACTCATACCCTCACACGCAGAGAACATGCCTGAAAACTTCACGATTTTCAACAATGCGATTTTTTCGCAGTTCATTCGCCTGAAGAGAAAGTTCAGTCACTTCATACCCTTACACAGTGGACTCTCCTAAGTTCGACAGAACAGAATTGAAAGTTCTGTCCAATAAGGGTAGTTGGTGTGACAGGTAAAATGAATACAAATTCTTATTGGTTATCCATCAACGAATACAGTACTGTACTTGCATTTCCTGCCCGTCCCGAGACTTGTGTATGCGCTTCTGGTACCACAGTGGGTTTCGACAGTTTCGTCTCACAAACGACACAATTCTCAAATAGAAAAAGAAGAGTTCATTAATTTGAAATCAGTGATCAATATGGATGTCCTAATCAATAAAATATTCTGTTTTCCTTTAACAAAAGTATTACTACAAGACACAGGACCAATTTCCATTCAAATGGCAAACCCATTTCTTAGTGCCCATATAGGGGCGTGTCTAATTCTCCTACGTAAGCAGTCGAACTATACCATGTCGAATTGAGTTCTGTCGAACTTCAGAGCTTCCACTGTACTTGCATGTTATATCTGCGGTCAGTAGAAATTCCAAAACACATACAGTCCCAATCATTGCACTTGAGAGGGTGAAGCCTTTGAAGGACGGCCCGCTTTACAAAGAAAGACGGAATTCCTTGTTAACCATTTTGTCCAAAACAAAATGTTGAAGTAGTAAAGACCACAGATTGGGTCGCTTTTTCCAATGCAGAAAACAATAAAAATTATAAGATATATTGAAATTTCTAAATATGTTTATATGAAAGGCAGTAAGTGTATAATAGTACATTATGCAACGAGCCTATAATGGTAGTAATTAAGACGCGAGTATGTTTGTTTATGAAACTCGCTTGCGCTCGTTTCATAATTTTCATACGAGCGTCTTAATTACCATTATAGGCAAGTTTCATACGACTTCTTATGCTCGACCATATTTCTAACTTGAAATTATACATAAGTATTCATGTTATGTTTATCTAAGTGAAGAGCGGAACTGACCTTCTAAATTGTGAGATGTGCGCAGACGTGAAAGTATTGATTTTTTCCGAGGGACGAATGTCATTGACCTTGATATAATCTAGAGAATAACATGAACATTAATATTGATATAACCTGGAAATTGATTTAGAATTGAAAAACGAGATGACAAATTTATTTGAATATTATTTACAATTAACGCTAATTATTATAGTAACAGAACATAACCTTCTGCGACAGTATTGGATTTCCAGCCTCCGTGACGTTTCGCTAATTGTCTTTCGATTGCATATCCGAGAATAATCGATACTTGTGATTTCATAATGGTACTATGGTGATTTCTCATTGGCTGAACAACTGAACTATAATAAATAGGTGTACTTTAATGAGGTGCATTAAAGGGCTACTACCAGGTGTATAATTACTACATTTCGGCATGGTCGAGCATAAAAATACATATTAATTATGGTTTAGGTCCAATTTAAGTTTTTTTAGGATCAAGAAAATTTACAAATATGACTCTTATAACCATGATTCGGAAAATTATCTAAGAAATTATGAGTTGATAAGTGTGGAAAAAAACAGGTAAAATCCTATAAATCC
This sequence comes from Periplaneta americana, assembly GCF_040183065.1. Lineage (NCBI taxonomy): Eukaryota > Metazoa > Arthropoda > Insecta > Blattodea > Blattidae > Periplaneta > Periplaneta americana. Next base: position 95,025,929 of record NC_091131.1, on the reverse strand, counting down.
GGTCTCTACTGACAACTAATGAGAATACTGAGTGAGCATATGTGCAGCTTTTGATGCTTAAGCAAGGGAGCGAAGAAAGCAACAGTTCGACCAGGCGAAAATTTTTAGAATAGGCCTGTTCTATATTGTAAGAGAAAATAAGATTTGCAGGGTCCAAACTAAGCAATATAGGCACTTAAGAAATTAATTGTTCCCTACGAATTGGTACTTGCGCTCTTCTGGCTCTGAAGTATTGACATTTTCTTCGTATTGAGTAGTTACACTATAAAATAGGTTGTTAAATGCATCTGTATAGAGGTGTATGTGTGTTGGCACAAATTAAAGGTAGGTATAGGTATGCAGTCCGCCCTGTAAAGCGGGAGCGCGAGGGGGAAGGACGGAGGCAATTAATGACACATCGTGTTCTCATTTGAGAGTGTTTTGCTACTAATTCAAACCACGTCGTGCCGGCCGACAGACAGGCCTGCCCCGGTCCACTGACGTGTAGCCCTCTCGATAAAACCTACTCTTGATTTATTGCGATTGTCATAGTAACCTGCAGATTCCGCGCTCTTCTCCTCGCACTCCCTTGTAGGTCGTTTCTTTAGTCCTGATTGACATTTGGATTTATTGCCACTTGCGACTTTTAGGGTTACATTTAGATTTTTCTGCCCTGTAGTGCTAACGGGGATATACTTTTTTCTTGCAATTTATTGAGGAAGAGATTTTCGTCCTGATCTACTTTTCAATGAATGCATATACACTTTTATTTATTTTTTTTTTATTCTGAAGAACTCTTCACTCACATCTCTTTTCGATGAAATGCAGTCTCTTTAACTGCACTAGTTTTTTTCCCCTCTTCATTAATTCAGAATCTATTAAGGAACAGATTTTTGTCTTGGTCTACTTTTTTGTATCCTGTCATATCCAATATTATACACATGATAATTGAATTTAATAATTTAAATGTCATAGCAGAAGAATATGTAAGAATTTCTTTCGTACAGGACCGTATGGTGTGGGGAGAGTTTACCGGGTGTCTAATTTTTCATTGTCAGAGTAAAAAAAATCTACGTCGACATAAGGCATAGTTCTCCTACCCTTCCTTCAGTATATTCCCTTTGCTTGGTGCTGTGACACGTTCGAATTATAAAACTGCTATCATTATTATAGCGAGACCTACCGCCAGTGCCGACTTTGTAATAAAATGAAGCCATCACATTATTAAATTTAACTCGTTATGAAATATATTGAAAAGACTGTCTTAGCAGTTCTGCAGTGCAGGTTAAATATTATGCATTGTCGATTTTAAACTCAGTTTAAGAACGGTAATCAACCGTTCGTTAGTTTGAGGTCTGTCTTTATTGTGAAACGTTCATTTCACGTTTTGTGCATTTGACAGTTCATACATTTTTATTTTTATTTATTTACTGTTGTTTAGTGTGCTGTACAATAGACAGAGGCCAATAAACAGTTCAGCACAAAGCATAAAATTAATAATGATAAAATCACAATAAAAGTGCATAAAATAATTATTACACATAAAGACAATAATATTACAATTAACGACAATAATGACATTGAATGGACGGAATAAAATGGATGACTAAAATACATAAAATAATGACAATTAAAAGTAATTGTAACTGAAAATGAAAGGATGGAATCATATAAATGAATAAACTACAAAATGATATAAAAGATAACGAGAATAATATTATAATACATATTTAAACAAAAGACAAATTAAGTGATATAAAACTTCAAAAATATATAGATGGATCAAACAACTTAAATGAATCCAAGTTAGATCCATCCAATTAGCATATTTTATACCTACATTTGCAGACCGGGGAGAGAGATTTAGAATTTCTATTGTAAAACATTTTATGAAATCTTAAACCCTTGGCAGGAATACGAAGACTGAAATTGCTTAATAATAATAATAATAATAATAATAATAATAATAATAATAATAATACAACACAACATTTAATATACCGATAATGTAAATTGTAAAGACTTTTAATGATGACGTCTCCCTTGACAAAATTCTGCGCACGCCACTGCTCTCGCAGGTTGTATTTGAGGAAAATATATTTATATTTTAGTCGGTTATTTAACGATTCTTTATCTAGGGTTGCGCTCGGGCTGATTACCTGGTTGACTTTTTTTCCGAGGTTTTTCCCAACAGTAAGGCGAATGTCAGGTAATTTATGGCGAATTCTCGGACTCCTCTGGCCAAATACCATCTCGCTATCATCAATTCCATCGACGCTAAACAACCGAGTAGTTGATACAGCGTCGTTAATAGACCAACTTAAAAAAGATTCTATATCAACTACTATAGAACGTTCAGGGTTTAGAAACTACCATTAGTAGTCCTATTTAGACGTTTTCTTAGTGAATATTCTCTTCTTTGTAATATAAAATGTTATTTTTGTATTTTATAACGCATATAAATGACAGAAGCAAGTGTATTTAATTTATTTGGTGAATGGAAATACAAATAAACTAATACACGTATAAGTATATTTATAAGTAATACAAAGCGTTTGTGTTTGAAGCAAAACTTAGTTACAGTATTTTGATTTATTAATGTTACTGTATATACTTAAGAAAATACTTTAACTTATTTTAGTTATATTACAAAGAGAGGGGATGTCCGCTGAGAAGATACCTGTATACTCAACGATATTTTATAAACTGCCAACAGTCTGTAGGCTATCTAATGTGTAAGGCAGGGTTTCTCAACCTTTTGAAGATTGTGAGCACCGCTCACATGTGATATTAAGTGAGCGACTACCATGAAATGGAATAGGTTTAATATACCTATATGAATACATAAATAAAATAAATAAATACATTTTTTAAACACTGACCAGGATAATGATATCCTTGAACTTGGAATGCTACTCAGAATTTCAGTGTTGTCCAAGGAGAAGTCGCTTATAGCTATACATAAACAGTCCTGCAGATGTGAATTAGCTAATCGTGCTCATGTTTTGTTCTTGAGATATTTAATAAGTGAGAAAGTTTTTTTTTTTTTTGCATAGGTAAGTTGTCTCGAACATAGCCAGACATTTGAGAGAAACACTCCGCATATTTGGAGCCTTTTTGTATCTTCTGCTCCCCAAAGACTATGATTTCTTCCATTAAAACAAATATTTCCGAGCTGAAAAGGACTGGAGATCTGTCAGTTCAAGTTCCTCACGTGGAGCCGTATTATTCTCTTGAATAACCTTGATTTCTCTTTTAAGTCCACACTGAATTGAAACCATGAAATACGAGAAGCCCTATCACGTCTGTAAGATGTGATAATGGATGGATAAGAACATTATTTGTTCCAACTTGTACATCAAGGATAAGTTAGAGACGTAACATTATATTATTAAGGTTTTGTTCGCACAACTAAGTTTGAATTTAAAAAAGGACCTCAGGAGCGTTTGTGCTCGCGAGCACTTCTTTACTCTCATGACAAGAGCACCAAATATTATTAAAAGAGCACCATAGTCCTCGCGAGCACCAGGTTAAGAACGATTGGTCTAACGAATTGGTAGCGAGATGGATTCGAGGATTCGCCATGCCATCCACTTGCAGTTGTGGACTACCTCGCAAAAACCTGACCATGTAATCAACTCGAGAGAGACTCGAACCCAAGCCCGAGCGGAGCCCCGGATCAATAGGCAAAGGCGTAACTTTCAGAGCCACGCCGGTTGCCTTGACGGAAATAAACCAGGGTAAAAATGTATGAACAATTAAAGCTATACGTAAACTTTACTTGTCTGGTTACAAAATTAAGTATGTTTCAAGTTCTTTGTCGAACAATGAAGCGAAAACTTTTAAACATGGTGCTAGTTTCGGCCCAAGACTTTATAATAAAATTACAAACCATTTTCCAAATTTGAAATATTTTAAAATTGAAGCTTTTAAAAAAGAAATTTATAAAATTATTCATGATATAATATTAACGAATGTGTGTATTTTTTACCTTTTTTTTTCTGTCTACTATGTTCATGTTTTTATTGAATATCACTGGCTTCTGTCTGATTGTCAATTTATATTAAATGTTTTTCCCTCTCTCTCTCTCTCTGTCTCTGTCTCTCTCTCTCTGTCTCTGTCTCTCTCTCTCTTTTTTTGTATTATTTATTGGTTTGAATTAAGTTACTGTATTTAGTAAACGTCCTTGTAAATTTTATGTTATATTATTGGCTAAGACCACACCGTACACGAACCTGGCTCTTACGGTAGTGACTAGAAACATTTTTGTTTTGTAATTTTAATTTGTACTCGAGTAACGGCTAGCGCGTCTGGTCGCGAAATCAGGTGGCCCGGGTTCGATTCCCGGTTGAGGCAAGTTACCTGGTTCAGGTTTTTTCCCTGGGTTTTCCCTCAATCCAATATGAGCAAATGCTTGGGTAACTTTCGGTGCTGGAACCCGGACTCATTTCACCGGCATTATCAACTTCGTCTCATTCAGACGCTAAATAACCTAAGATGTTGATAAAGCGTCGTAAAATAATTACTGAAAAAAATTGTACTCACTGGCTAGTTAGGTAAATAAATAAATAAATAAATAAATAAATAAAATAAATATGTGTTCTTAAGTTAAAAAAATAATATTACATTTTAAAATACATGAGAGCAAGACAATGGAAAAATTTTAATCACGAAGTGTTTTACTTTAGAATGCTTGCAACTGAAACGGTTACCAATTAAGTCTAATTATAACTCGTAATCCATATGAGCCCGGTATAGAACAGACAATTCTAAACACAGATGAGGATGTAACCCTTGCTTTAAAAAACACTTCCTACTGTTAAAGTATTCCTTTACATTCTGCACATTTTCTCACATGTTTGTATAGGAAGAAAAATCCGTTGATTCATTATAAAGGGGGAGAAAAAAGGGTGAAAGAAGGAGAAATGAAAAGGGTTATGGTAAAAAATCCTTTTTTTTTTTACGATGAACGGATATAGAGTTTTTTTGAACAAATCTAGTGAGAGGCTGTACTCCCCACCCCGAGGACCGCGGACCTGGGAAGGTATCATTGTATCTCATTCGACCCCGAAACGCGGGTTGGTACGGTTGTGTCTGGTGCGTTCATTGAGATCCTCATGACAGAGACTTAAATATGGTCACATGCTGGAAAGGTAGCTCGCGATACAATGAAACGAGTGTGAGTGTGCTTGTGCGTGTGCTTGCGTGTGTGTGTGTGTGTGTGTGTGTGTGGGGCAGTGGACGGAGGCTCTTAGCGTATTGTATCAATTTAGTTCGTTTCTAACCAACTAAAAGTGTTTAATATTATATAAAGTTTAATATATAAATTATTTTTATTTTATGTGTTGCAAGTTTTTATTACGTGACGTGTTAACCAGTGCGCAAATTTTTGCGTATGTGTTTTTTCCTGTATATATGTGTTACGTTTCGAAGCCAGATTATTATTTTATTTCGGTAATCTGAAAATAATTATCAATAGAAAATTATATGGAATCTATTTCATACATTATTATACTGATTATACCCTACTACTTTTGTAGGCTATAATATGTAGGTCTACTATATATATATATATATATATATATATGTGTATATAATAATTTATCACATAATAATTTATTATAGATAGCGGTATCTTACATATCCACATCATATTCAATTAAATATAATTCGACATGCACATTATTATTATTATTATTGTTATTATTATTACTATTACTATTATTATTATTATTATTATTATTATTATTATTATTATTATTATTATTATTATACCGTGTACATTTTTGCGCCTACTGGAATACTTATGTTTTATCTGTACACGAGTTGTCGAAGAGTTTATATGTTATAATTTCTGTTATCTTCTTTGCGAAATTACTAAATTACATTACGGTTTATTTAAGGGGTTAGGTACAGGTAAGCGGTAAAATTTTGGAAATATTCAACATTTTCTTACTCCATTACTGTTTCTTGTACAATAATGAAAATTAGTATGTGTAAAACACCGTCCTTGTGATATACGAAAAAAATATTTTTACGGTTTAAAAAAATTATATATATATATATATTTTTTTTAAATTCAGTTCCCTGTGCAGTGATGATGTGTTTCCCACATAACTAAAAAAATATCCAATATTCTATGAGTAAATTTTTTGTGTGTATTTATGCATGTCGTAACTGCAATATGATGCAAGATCACTTCTCTGCCTTTGATAGATTGCCTAATAAAAATAAATTCATTAAAAAAATTGTCAAATATCAGTATTTTCTTCTAACACAAAATAAAAAAAATATATATTATTTATTAAGGAATGTAGTTGAAAGAGCATGATATTGTAAACTTGAGTTTTAGCAATAAAATAAAAGAGAGAGAAAATGAAAAAGTTAATAAGTTTATGAGTTATGAGGGAAACACTTCATCACTGCACAGTGAACTACCACCATTATGAATTTTGAAAAAGAAAAATATAAATATTTTTTTTAAATCGTAAAAATATTGTTTTTCATATAGCAGAAGGACAGTGTTTTACACATACCAATTTGCATTATTGTACGAGCTACAGTAATGGTGGAAAAAATGTTGAATATTTTCAAAAATTTTGCTGCTGTAAGCTGTACCTAACCCCTTAAGACAATAGCCTATATAGTATTTAATGCTTTTATAGTGATAATGTGTTAACTATTTCATATTATTTATTATTTATTGCATGCTATAATTTGTATATTAACATATCGTCACCCTTACTTAATTTTATTATATAAATATTTCACTTTATTTATGCATTTATAAATTAAAATTTGCGAAATTTTTGCAGTGTGAAAAGTGCATATAACATCGGGTGTACATACGTAACATGAAATTTTTTGGACTTTATATACAACGTTTATTATCTGAGCCTAATTTAAGATTTATACAAATTAAGAAAACTGTACTAAAATATTGCTGCCTCGTAATGGTAGGGCCTGTCTGTTCAGCGTGAGTTTGTTTCGGAATATATCTTGGACTTGGTAGCGAAGGTACGGGCATGCGTGCGTGTATGTTCGCTTGTGTCTGTCTCGTCATTTTTCTGAATAATATTTCACGCTGTAGTGTAGATTTTCAAAGAAGTTACATAATAGTATACCTATTAATATAAGTGAATCACAATCTTACGGTTAGATTCCCCTCTTTTTATTTAAATTTATATTCATTTGGTACGTCAGTGTTCTAGACAGTAATTGTAAATCCAGAAATAGTTATGGTAAGCACATAATATGTTGTATTTACGTATATTAACTTTGAACAGACTATTTATTATTATTATTATTATTATTATTATTATTATTATTATTATTATTATTACCTCCAATTTCTTATGAAGAATTGATTCCCATTGATTCAGCTATATCAGCCTTTACGATCATTGCTTCTCTGATACGTCAACTTATTGGTCGGATTTATTCTTTAAAACAGTTTCATCAATAATACTGTTTGTGCTCTTGTATTTGTTGTTATAATATATCCTCAAGTGTGTTCACTACAGAGCTTATTTGCTCAGGAACATTAATATAATCTGGAATGGATAATATTTATAAATACTGTATTTCATTAATCTTGTCGGAAAGTGCTGTGAAACGGTAATGCATCTTCTGAAAAAAAAAAAAAAATAGCATGCATGGGTTATAATTTTTGCGTAATATGTAATAAAGCGATATTTGAACGTAGCGGTCGGTCGTCATAAGCTTGCATCTTTTCCTCTCTTATTAAATTTCTGGAAGGGTTGCTACTCATAAATTATGCATGTAGTATGGCAGTGATACTATGGCAGTTCGGAAAAGAATGTTCTGTGTCTTTTTTTTTTCAAGCTGTTATATTATGCAAAGGAAAATAATCTCTGGGTGTATTTACTTGCAGCTGTAATGACGTCACATATTGTATGCTGAAAAGGGACTTGTTCCCTCTTTATAAGTAAAAAGAGAGTCAGTAATTGCAAAAACGCTGCATATTGAAACTGTCCTCGTACAATGTGTCTGACTGGCTCGCTAGGTTTTATTTCGGTTGCGGTTAGAGTTTCTTTTCTTGCACATTTGATCTGGTTCTCATATGTCAGAAGCTCTTATTTCAAAAGGGTTAAAAACCAAACCACATAATATAATAAATTTTAACTTGTAATATATCTTAACTCGTGTGTACGTGGTAGGTCTTGCTTGAAGATGCTATAAGCGTTGTCCGTAAACAATGAGATTTAAGTTTATGCAGTATTTCTGAGCGTTGTATACAATGATGTATATACTTGGGATATGTTTTAATCACTTGGTGGGCGAAATAAATATCCAATGGTTCTTCTTTCCTAAGAAAATATGTCCATTACGTGTGCATAATAAAGATTCTCTTATAAATATAAAGACGACAAGAAATCGTAAGTTTTCCAGTGCTGTACTCTATGCAATTCAAACTTAGATCATATTATTATTATTATTATTATTATTATTATTATTATTATTATTATTATTATTATGTTTATAGTTCCATATCCATTTTGGAAATCTTAATATCATTCTTTGTATGTGTTCAAACCATTTCTGTCGATACTTTTGTATTAATTCGTTTATTCCTGTTAGCCGTAGTTCTACCCTTATAAGTTATCTTCGTTTCATTTATAGTTCATAAGTCTGCAACCCGTTACTAATCTTAACGATCACATTTCCCCCGCTTCTAGTCCTCTTCGGCCAGTGTTGCCATACCTACTGATTTACCAGAAGATTTCCAGTTTTCCATTGAATCTACTGCTCTACTGATTTTTTTTGTCAAAAGTCCGAATTTCTCCTGCCTTTTGGCATGCTGCAGTCACCTAGTTCTACGCCCGGATTTTCAACTCATTACTTTAGTACACATATAGCCGATTGTCATCATGTCTTATTTTTGCATCTTATACACAAGTCAATGTTTTCGTCTCCCTGCTCATAATGCGTCGCCACAATGATGCTTACAAGAAGCAAGGCTTCTTCCTTTTCTTTTCTTATAAGGCTTTTACTTTCTTTCTGGTATTTCCTCATTAATGTTCGTTTTGTCGTTCCGCGGAACTGTTGGAATTTACTTCTTTTTTTATTTACATAAATAAAGTTCCACATTGCAGCCTAAATAACTAAAATTATTTACTCCTTCTGTACAAAGTATATGATTATGTCTCGTGACCAGAATATTGTACGAAATGAAAATATAAAAATTTTAAATTTATCCTTTGAAGTGGTGGAAACATTCAAATATCTTGGAACAACAGTAACAAATATAAATAACACTCGGGAGAAAATTAAACGCAGAATAAATATGGGAAATGCGTGTTTTTATTCTGTTGAGAAGCTTTTATCATGCAGTCTGCTCTCAAAAAAAGCTGAAAGTTAGAATTTATAAGATAGGTATACTACCGGTCTTTTGTATGGTTGTGAAACTTGGGACTCTCATTTTGAGAGAAGAACAGAGGTTAAGGGTGTTTGAGAATAAGGTGCTTAGGAAAATATTTGGGGCTAAGAGGGATGAAGTTACAGGATAATGGAGGAAGTTACATAACGCAGAACTGCATGCATTTTATTCTTCAATTGACATAATTAGGAACATTATATCCAGACGTTTCAGATGGGCAAGGCATGTAGCATGTATGGGCGAATCTAGAAATGCATATAGAGTGTTAATTGGGAGGCCGAAGGAAATAAAACCTTTGGGGATGACGAGACGTAGATGGGAGGATAATATAAAAATGGATTCGAGGGAGGTGGGATATGATGGTAGAGACTGGATTAATCTTGCTCAGGATAGGGACCGATGGCGGGCTTATGTGAGGACGGCAATGAACCTCCGGGTTCCTTGAAAGCCGTAAGTAAAGTAATTCACTTCTTCTGTCGTTTTATCTATTATTATTATTATTATTATTATTATTATTATTATTATTACTATTATTATACTTCTAATTGGTATTTCCCATAGAATACCATGTTTATTTCATTCCATTATTCAGTTGAAACAGTGCTTTTGTATATTGTATTCTTTATTTGAAATTACTATTTGATCATCTCCAAATAATATGGCGTTCATTATTTCGTGATCTATATAAATTATTATTTTTTCTGCAAATTTGTAATAGTAGAGCATATCATCAATTAAAATATAAATTAAAAATAATAGGCTTAGGTGATAATAAATACCTTTTTCGAATTAATAATAATAATAATAATAATAATAATATAATAATAATAATAATAATAATAATATTTCATATACCGTAAGAGAAATATAAATTTACACGCCCTATGTACAATATGCGTGTAACTTATGCAAAATTTTACGACACTTTTTTTTAAAACACTGAAAATTTATGAAAAATAAGGCTTTCGTCTTTGACAAAATAATGAGTTCATGAAATAAATTTGATTTAATACGTAATTAATATAAAATAGAGATTCAACCAATTTCTAATAGTATAGTCAATGTGTAAGTTAAAAATAATAGGCTTAGGTAATAATGATCACTTTAGTCTAAATAATAATAATAATAATAATAATAATAATAATAATAATAATAATAATAATAATAATAACACAAAAGTATTTCACATACCGTAAGAAGAATATAAACCTAACACGTACACGTCGTATACACAGTATGCGTGTATGCAAAATTTACGTCACTTTTTATTTAAAACACTTAAAGTATTAGAAATATGGCTTTTGTTTTTGGGAAAATAATGGAGTGTATTAAATAAATTTTATTTAAGACGTAATTAATATAACATTTAGATATATAACAGACATTTCATTCTCCACACATTGATGGTCTCTCTTCCTAGCTCTGTACAGTGTTCAAGTTAAAATGCTGCGAAATATTTTAAATCTCAGCAGTTCTTTGTCATTTTCCCTCTATTATATGCCTATCAACTATTTTACTCACGTACATTCTTAGAAAAAAGTTTTGTCGCACATATACTTTATAAGTTCCAGAAAGGAGGCAGTGCGCATGATCAGACAAACAAAACTAATTTTCTTACCTCAACTAGTCCTCGTCTTGTGAACCAGGTCGCTTGTCCTCTGATCATGCGCACTGGCTTTTTTCTGGGCTTATAAAGTATCTGTGCGAGAAAAGTTTTTTCTAAGACTGTACCTATTCGCCAATATGTCACATTTTTGTGTGATTCCCAGGATTCTCTGTCATTCGAAACTATTGGTCTCGTCAAAATGCATCGGCCTTGGCTAGTGCGTTTCTGAGCAGTGAAAGGTTTGAAGCTGTAAACCTGCTTATTATTTTATACTGAGTAGTTTGTAATAAATTCAGAATAGCGTATCTGTGTATATTTTTTAAGTCATAGCTTACAAGTCAATTACTGAGATATCTTGAGAAAAAGAGGTTGGGGTTTTTACAGTTTAATTATCAGGTCTATACAGAGGAAAATAATTTTTACGACTTGATATATCCTTGCATTTAGATTTGTAACAGACTATCCACCGACATCAGGAGACGGACAATATCCGAGAAAAAGAGAAATAAAGCCTAATCGAAGAAAACAAACAGAAGAGCAAAGAAAGTCGAAAGCATTTGAAGGTTTAAAAAAGATAAATTACTGCTAGTTTTGGTTGAACTGAATTTTGTAAAACGCATTTTCTCTGTGTGTGGCTTGTGGTTCCGACAGCAAGCAGTTTTGTTTTATTCTACCTTTTTTAAACCTTTGTTGTACGTTTTTTTTTTCTTTGCCTGTAGTTCTACTTGTCAACGAGTTTCAATTCAACTTATTACTGGGCATCAAGAAAGAGTGCATCCTGTTTTTTTTCTCTCAAGTTTCAAAAATCGTTCCTTGTAATTTGAACCCTCAGTATATTTAAGTTTGCTTCTTTCTTTCATAGGTTACTTTTAAGGCGATAGAAGGGTGAGAACTTTTGTAATATCGCAGACTTCTACGCGTCGCATTGTTTCTGTCTTTTTAGACCTTATGGATTTTTTCATTAACTTCCTTCGTTGAAACGACGAAAATGACGGTCTGATTGGAACTGACAAACGAATTACACTAGATTTGATGATAGGTATTACAGTCGTTGTACAGGTCCACTAGAAGTAGACAACCCGATATTTTAACTTGTGTTAGACTACTTTTTTTTATGGAAGTATAATTATCTGAACCGGGTGCATATTTCTGTGGAATAGGTTTCGATAATGTCATAACATAAAGAACATTCATGTGAATTATCTTCTCTGTTGTTTTCCTCTAAGGCGGAAATACGCGTCGCGATAAGCCCCAGAAATTATGGATCACAGACCCATTTTTCCTCCCATAAAAATTCAGCTTTTTACAAATTCAAACCCTTTACTTCTTTCGACTACTGGCGCCTTGATCTTGGTGGCAATAAGGACGAGTCCACAAGATTACCTGCTGTTCAAATACTGGTAGTGGACGTTGGTCTTACATAAGAACTGAATGTGTGTCCTAATCATTGTTTGCCCTGTATAACTTAATAGATTGTCTTATGTAACCACATAACGAGAGAATCCCTCTTTCTCGAAATGCTCATATATTTTTATATTGGTTAAGGATTTTAATAACCATGTTTAGCAGCGTAGGGTGTAAGTGAATTGTGAAAGTAATAAAATAATAATAATAATAATAATAATAATAATAATGATAAATGTTTAATTTAACTTTTAATTGGTTATTTTACGATGCTGTATCAACTGATATGATTGTTTAGAGTCTGAGTGAAATGAAGGTGATAATGCCGGCGAAATGAGTCCAGGGTGCAGCGCTGAAAGTTACTCAGCCTTTGCTCGTAATGGGTTGAGGGAAAACCCCAGAGAAACCTCAACCAGGTAACTTGTTCCAACCGGGACTTGAACCCGGGCGCACTCGTTTCACGGTCAGGCATGTTAACCGTTACTCCACAGCGGTGGAGTATAATAATAATAATAATAATAATAATAATAATAATAATAAAATACGACAAATTTGAGGTACCTGCATGACATTGAATCACAAGTAGGCTATATTTTTATTATCTGCCTGTATGTTATTCAGTTATTTGGATTTGTGTCTCTGTTAGTAGTTCTTAGACAGTCTCACTTCTTAGATTTTTTGTGAGAAAGCTGGAGGCAGACTATCGTAGACATAGATCGTAAATAGGCCTATTTAAGAGAAGTCTTAATTTTTATCGTCTAGAAATAGAGATAATAATAATATAATAATAATAATTATTATTATTATAGTAATAATAATAATATTTAATTACAGCCCTAATATACCCAACGGTAAAATAGTGTTGAATAAACTTGGATATTCAATAATAATAATAATAATAATAATAATAATAATAATAATAATAATAATAACAATAATAATAATGATAATAATATGTTTAATATTGGGCCCTTTGTTCCGCCCATTGATTATCCCTGTAAGGATTTTGAATCAAAATTTGATCTTCATAGATGTGACATAGTCCTAATAATTTCATTGTAAGGTATCCGTCTATACGTTAGGCTATTGTAATAGGCCTATAGCCCCCTGAGCTCTCAGACATTTGTTGTTTCATTTTTAAAGTTCAATATAACGCTACACTTAAAAAAAATTACTGACATAAGGAAACATGCTGAAAAAATTCTGCAGGTTACAGTTGCGGCACAAATGCAGGTATACAGCTAAGCCTATACTTCGGATCTCTCTCTCTCTCTCTCTCTCTCTCTCTCTCTCTCTCTCTGCACATACATCTTATATCATAATCTTGTATGAAGTGTGTTATAGTATACTATACTCTCAGGACACAGGGGGATAGGAAAGGCGGCAAGGTAACTTTTATGCTTATTGACATGGGCAAGGAACTGATGTGGTTAGCACCACTTTCCGCTTCTCACGCCACTCCTGCCCGCTCCGTCTTGTTCCCAAGAAGAAGCCTTGCTCAGTTTTAAAGGAGGTTGATGAGTGCCACCTCGAACGGTTATAAAAGTTATGTATTAAATCCCGTGTTGAAATGAACTTGAACCAGGCTCTTTTAGTCCGTAATCTGTCGCTCTACCGACAGAGCTAGATCTACTCCTATTTTTAAGTTATGTGCGTAATAGAAGGTTTATTTAAAGAATCAATTCGCTCAGTTTTTCCATGGTTGTAGCTGGACCGATTCGAGGTGTTGAACTGTAGGAACAAAGACAATCGCTGTCACCGCTACGAATCATTTCCAATGCCCTCTGCTTGCTAACAAGCGTCATCATACGCGAAATCTTTTCTGTTAAGTGTATAACGTAGATGAAACAAAGACGCACTAGGACTCGGGGTATAGAAAAAGCCTTTGAGATGACGACGGACTCGAGGACGACAGAGAGACAAGACAGAGCTCATCATTTCAGAAGGAAAGAAAGTAAGAAAGAAAAAACTTTTTTTAAGTATTTCGCTCCTTGTTCTTTGAAGCATAAATGAGAAGTGTGTGTGTGTATGTGTGTGTGTGTGTGAGTAGTGCTGAGAATCGAGCTACTGTGAAAACAGGAAGCATGCCATGCCTTAGCAGCCCGACATCTTGTTTGGCCACACACCAAGCGCGATTTCGAATGTCACCTTTCCTAATGAACTCTGCAGCTTCATGCTAGACTTACATTCCCATCTGCCCGGAGAATTGGATTTCTTCCTCAAGCCTCACAAACTTTGCAGTGAGTTTTACATCATGATGCTGATGATGATGAGGAACTTGAAGGTTGTCATAAAGAGAGCGTGAACGTTATAAAAACTTATACAAGGTGCTATTTAGTTTTCATTATATTTTGTGAACTCTTATGTAGAAAATATTTCTAAGTAATTAAGTGGCGGAAAAAAAATCTTCTGCAGGCTACTAGAATGTTGATGCATGAAGAGTACCATAAGAAATTATGAAACGATGTAAGCTTATTATTATTATTATTATTATTATTATTATTATTATTATTATTATTATTATTATTATTATTATTATTACTGTTCCAAGTAAAAAAGGAGTTAATCCCTTACCGCATGGGACAGTCTTGCACATACCGGTTCAATATTCAAATAACTGAAGTAGTTCTTTCTTTCTCAACTGATGTCACATATGGTAAAATCCAATTTTTGATCGTGTGCCATATCTGTCCCAGTATGCAGTTTGAAATAATATGTGCTTAGGCCTATATTATAAATTATATGAACATAAAACCGGTATGTGCCATATCTGTCCCAGAATGCGGTAAGGGATTAATTATATCGATCTTGAAATAGTACCATTTACTAATTTTTTATTGGACTTTGTAGGATATGTCTACTGTACCGTGCATCATATTGATATAGTCTTCTACTAATTCTGCATTAAAACTGTAGCTACAATACATACTGGTGTATCCGTAGTACTTTCTGTCAAACTAGAGGAAGACCGTCAATATTTTTAAGTGAATAAATAACTATGTATTACGTTTCGTGCTATTTTCAATTTGGTCAATAATACATAATAATATTATCATACTTAATAATAATAATAATAATAATAATAATAATAATAATAATAATAATAGTAATAATAATAATTAGGCCTACTTGAAGACGACAGCGTCTCCACTTATTTATCCCACAGATCTCGAATATGCTCTGTGGACTCCTGAATGATTAATTAATGTTAATTTACTAGATAAAGTTTTCACTGCATTCCTGCTCTTCATCTTCCCTGTGACATGTTGCGGTGAACTAAACTTCGTGTTTATGCAAGGAGAAACACGTGTGATGTAATTTGTGATGGACTATTAAATTTAATGTTTTTGCTATTAAGGAACACAATTTAATCAACATTTCTAACTGTAAATGGGTGTTGAAATCGTAAAATGACTTACTTATCGCTTGTTCAGTAATTGTTTCCATATGGTAATAGCAAGTTGGCAATTTAATGCAACTTTGATTTCGATCAGCATCTGTAGTGTAAAGATTTATTACTGATAGTAGTCATTTCGGTGTTTTCTTTCAGGTCGTGCAGTGGACGCCATGTTGTCAACTTCTGTACATCATCAACAAAATGGCGACGACGATGGCGGTTCAGTCACTTCCGGTGATAAACAAGATGGTTTCTCAACGACTGAAGAACGAAGTAACTATGAAAATATGATGGAACAAGATTACGATGAGGAAATGTCGGACTTGGAAACAGAAGACGAGAATGAGAATGATTCAGAGGTAATAAACTGTGTGAGTGAGGATAACGCTAGTTCAGACGTTACCATGGCCACGACGACTATTACATCCTCGACGGCCAACATTTTAAGTCAACCGCCCAAAAGGAACAAACGTAAAAACTTTGAACCGCGAAACATATCTTTATACGCAGGTGAGGATAATGATGGAGGTGAAAAGACATTGCAAGTAGACGAAGGGGATGAATGTGTTAGTGATCAGGAAATGGAAATTGACGAAAATGACGACGAGAATGACAGGCTATCTCACAAACCTTTAGATCTCAGTGAAAATTCTATACCACCGTCATCACCCACCTCTTCTAAACTTCAAGTCAATTCTAACCTGAGTGGTAAGAGAAGACGCAAACCAGTGATAGCTCCTCAGAGACGTTTGAACCAATCTAGCGTGTCTTCCGATATCGTGATGTCTTCGGCGGGTGCGCCAATGGACTTGAGTTGTACGAGGGGTGTCATTAGTGAAAACAATGACGAATCGTGTGGCGAAGAAGGTGACGAACAAAATATTAGTGATTCTTGTTCGGTCGGTGGTGACGATCCTGCTAGTGAACCTAGGGGCGATATGCGTCATCATCATCACCATCACCATCATCAACGGAACGTTCTTCAACATATCCCTAATAACTCAAATCCGACCGAAGGCCACGCGCTAGTAAACGAAAGACTTTATCACCATGGACCTTACGTTGATAGGAACGGTACCGGATATCACCATATAAATAATCATCACAGTCAGCAAGCGACATCTGGTCTCCGGGTGCGCTATTCTCCAAATTCTCAGCATCGTGGCAGTGAGTCGGAAGAGTGCTCGCCCCTCAGCAGTCTCCAGCGGGCCGCGCAGTCTTTGGGATTTCATCCTCACTTCCCATCTGGACTGACACCAGAGCATCTGAACCATTATCACCATCACCACCATCACCCGCAGCAGGGCACGGACGCCTCGGCCATGAAGGAGTACGCTGAGAACACGATGAAGGAGCTGCTCAGCATATACGGACTGAACAGCCCCGACATGGCGGAAACTATTACCAAGAACGTCCCAATCGCCAACTTCTCCTCCGGTGAGTAAGAAGTTTTTAATTATTTTTCATTTTTGTCGGTACCGGTAACAATGTTTGTGAAGTGTACAGGCATACTGTTATGGTATTGTCTTAAGTCAGAGTTCTTGAGTGACGGAGAAAATTGAGGTAATAACGTATTGCTAGGACTAATCCTATCGAATTTTGAATATTATACTACTGAAGATGGCAAAGAAGAGAAATGGTAGGGAAAATCAACTTGTGCAGTTCGAGTGCTCAGTTAATACCCATCCGGTGTCAAAGACGGCGCTTTCCTTTGAAAGGATAAGAATTTGTTTATTGATAGACCTTCCCAGATGTCTCTCCAATCACAAGGAGCGGTAATATATATCTATCAGTCATGCGTTAGCATTAAATTTGCAATTTACAATCATATCTACTCCACGTGCAGTATAAAACAACTCGTCGCTCCTCGAGTTGATGACAACAGCATTAAGAAGCTTCACACGATGAGCTTATTGTCCCGTTCCGCCCCCTTTGACATACATCTAAATGTCATAGTTGAACCACAGTCTAGTATATATACAGTCACGAAGCTCAATATGTAGTAAATATGCATCCATAGATAGTTGCTAACCACTAGGATCGCTACTATCGCCTCATTACAGACAATGCGAAATAGTATCCTCATAAACTGAAGCTTCGTGACTGTATATACTAGACTGTGGTTGAACCCTCCGAGTTTTGAATGTCCTATATTTCTTACTATATTTGGCTTGTAATAAAAGAAAGTCTTGTTATTTCATTGTTGACTATTCTCTCCAAGCGTAAAGCCATTAGACTACCGGTACGTCTAATATTGACTCTTCATAATATAACTCACCGTTTTGAAAAAAGGTGACAGGATGTACGAAATACCTTTGTTTGCTTGAAACGTCTCCATTCTTGGTATATAAATTTAGGTTGGGTAAGGATGGTTGGATGGATAATTCATAAAGGGGGGGGGGAGGGGGAATGCAAATTTTTAGACCTGAAGAATCCAGAAATGAAAAAAAAAAAAAAAAAAATAGTTTATGAAATCATTAAAACAAACTCCTTAGCACACCTTTATAAATGAAAAACGTAGTATTTTTAACGTGTTCAAAATATTCCTTTTTATTCACTCGCAACTCCATTATATACCGTATATTTTCTTTATAACTGTGCATAGTTATAGCACGAATGGCCGTACGGGCTCGTGCGAAGGATCTTTTGTACATGAGTTTGTATAATTGAAGGGTTCAGAGCCATAGTGGGCCAAGCGCCATTTATTAAAAACGGAGAAAGCAAGAGTTAAATATAAGTGAATATCATAGTTTAATGAAGATTGACATATTTAGTTTGAATGTATATACTTTATATTACTTGCTATATGTTTCCATTCAATTATGGTAATAACTTCATTTTAACTCTTTTTTTCTACAGTTCTAGTAAATGGCGCTTGGCCCACTATGGTTCTGAACCCTTCAATTGTGTATCAATAAATGCACTTCATTCATTCATGCATTCATTCATTCATTATAAAATTAAAACTAGTACAACTACAAGCAGTATTCGATATTTATTTATTTATTCACTTCGTATTCAATCAACATCAAAAATGATTCCTATGTCAACTACGGAAGAATATTGTAACGACTAACTTTTTCTTAGATCTGCAGTTGGTTTTTTTAATGGTATTATTCTTTTCTTTTATGGTCCAAGCCTCGAGACTAAAATTTTATTATATCGTACAAAGACGAAATAATATTTTATCTTGCTTTCCACCTCCTTCATCTTCTTCGCGTGTTAGACTGTTGCTTTTCAGCATTTGACCAGTCCAGCATTTTCTCGTGTCTACCGAGGTTTCGTTTTCCGTCATGTTTGTAAGCTAATATTTGTTTTAAGATTCCTACTGTGATACATTCTGCTAGCATGACTCGATCATTTCTTTCTATGTTGAGACAGCACTAATATTGCTTTAAGATTCTGGGATATTTGATGTTGGTGTTATTTCTTCAACTTTTATTTTGTGATTTACTTTGTATCACTCGAGACTACTCTATAATTACATCTTGACCGTCTTTAATAGTCTTCCATAATTTTATATCTCACTTTCGTACCGGTATGATAAAATATCTAAATTTCTTTTTAAGCAAATTTGTATGTTGTCATCATCATCATCGTCGTCATTATCATCATCGTCATCATCACATCATTATCACCATCTCCTCTTTAGGGTTTAGGCATTTGTCTACTCCGATTTCACACAAGAGCCATTTCATTTTTTGGTTTTCCAACATCTCGTCTTCCTTATGGTTTATATTCGTATGCTGTCTTGAGCAGTTTTGTGGAACCCATTCTATTTACCTACATGTTGTAAGGCCTATGCAGTTATTGCGATAATCTTGAATTTTTGGATTATTAAGTATATTCTTAGGCAGTGTTGTCAATTTAGCGGTTTTCCAGCTAGATCTTGTGTGTTTCTGTATGGTTTAACGGTTAAAATTTATCAAAGTTCTATGTTATTGGGATTCAGCGGGGTTATTCTAACGCTTACAGACGGACAGAAGGACGGACGGACAGACGGACACACGGACTGAGGGACATACGAACAGACAGACAGGCAAACAGATAGACAGGTAGGTAGGTAGACAGATATATACAGATGTAAGTATATAGATAGCCTATATGTAAACAATTTTGGTGTAATAAATGAATAAAGGTAATATAATGTCTCTAAATAATAAAAAAAAAATACTTTACAAACACTGAAAATATACAAAAATTTACTGAGTTTTTCAGTTACCCGTCTTGGTATAAGGAAGGTTCTAAAAGCATGGGATCATGAGAGTTAACTATCGATTTTCATTACTGTCGGGATTCGAAATCTGACTTGAAATTCTAGAATTATCCATTAAAAACGCAGGACACGATCATTTCTTTTACTGCAAAATTTAATGTAAAAAATTAATGATAAAAGTTATATAAAAAATTCTGGATTTTAATCACGAGTCTTTTACACACGTCAAGTAAGTTATGGCAGTTTTGATATTTTATGACGTTGAAATTATTCAGCTTATTATTGCTCTTGCATTAATTGACATCTTCAACCGGAAACGATACGTATTTCTTTGAAAATATGCATTCACGTAATAAGATTTCCAATATGGGAGTGTTAAATAATAAATCTTGGAATTCACAATGAGCGATTTGAAGGGAAACCCAACATAAATATGCATAAAAACAGAAAACCTTGAATCTGCAATTAACTAAGTAATGAAGCTACAGAAGGTTCTGTTACTTAGCGGATGTAGCCTCAAGAAGTGGCACATCCTAGATGGCATCGCAGACATATGTGAGTGGTGTTAGTTGCTAGAAAGCTTGCAAAGCCATAATTAAACGCGAATCATGTTGGAACCAATGGTCGTTAAGATTCCAACTTTTATTATCTAATTCTTTGTAATGGTTATTTTGAACCACTGGATTATTTACAATGTTATTTTAATGTGTATTCCATTTACTATTACCATTATTATTATTATTATTATTATTATTATTATTATTATTATTATTAGTAGTAGTAGTAGTAGTAGTAGTAGTAGTAGTAGTAGTAGTAGTAGTAGCCACCGGCGTAGGTCAGATTGTAGGGCGTTTGCCTGCCGATCTGGAGTTGCGCTCGAGCGTGGGTTACGTTCCCGCCTCGGTTGATTAACTGGTTGAGTCTTTTCCAAGGTTTTCCTCAACCGTAAGGCGAATGTCAGGTAATCCATGTCGAATTCTCGGCCTCATCTCGCCAAATACCATCTCGCTATCACCAATTCCATCTACGCTGAATAACCAGGCAGTTGACACAGCGTCGTTCAAATAACCAAGTAAATTATTGTTTGTTTATTTAGTCAACTGTCCGAAAACGTCTTAACCTCACAAGTGACACAGCAATGCACCATTTGTGAGGCAACTAGGCCAGGAGATAATAGGATAGGGTGGCCAGTTCCTTTCCCCCTCCATTGTATATTTCGCCGATTAGCTACATGTTTAATTATTATTATTATTATTATTATTATTATTATTATTATTAGGTTATTTTACAACGTGTATCAACGTCTTAGGTTATTTAGCGTCTGAATGAGATGAAGATGATAATGCCGGTGAAACGAGTCCTGGGGTCCAGCACCGAAAGTTACCCAGCATTTGCTCAAATTGGGTTGAGGGAAAACCCCGGAAAAAACCTCAACCACGTAACTTGTCCCAACCGGGATTCGAACCCGGGCTACCTGTTATTATTATTATTATTATTATTATTATTATTATTATTATTATTATTATACCTAGTAGTAGTAGTACAGGGACATCATTTTATTTTTACTTCAATTTTTATTGTACCTGAGTTTTTGAATGTACTTCACTCCCACCCCTTCTACTAAGGAAGTTCCAACTCCACACAGAACCAAGACCGCAGATAGTAAGCAGTACTGAGTTACTGAGTATAGTACGTTCCAGAAATATGTTCGCGTTTTCCAGTGACGAAAGAGCTTTCAATATTGAATCATATTTTCGCACAGGTACTGTCCGTTTGCCTACGTCGCATCCCGATTTCCCCCACCTGCTTCTGCTCGCCCCTCTGTAAAAGCTGGGCTGTCTTAGCTCTTTTCTGAAAACATTAATTTCTCTTAGGAATTGGAAGTTTACGTAATATTATACAGCTGTTTAATTTAACTTAAATAAAAGGGCCTCGTTAAGTAATTAACTGTCACGTGATTTCCTCCCTTTCTACAATCCTGCGGCATAACCACTTGGACGGACAGTAGATAGCATGTCTGAGTAATTTTATATTTTCGGGTCGGGCAGAAGTGAAGATTGAATTTACAGTACGTAGAGTAGGTATAGAATTATTTCAACATTAGTTACTAGTACGAAGGACGAAACTGGCAATTGGAATTAGATGCAGTAGTCTATAGTGCGATAATATGCACAAAAGAACTGAAGCCTGTATCGAAATGAACGGCCACCATTTTCAAAATTGTGTTTAAATATTCATATTATGATTATTTTTCAATTTAACTTCTTTCACTATATTGTACGCTAATGTGCTGTAGACAGTATAATATACACTGCATAATGAATACGTTCGCATGGATAACTCACTTCGTGAGTAAAAACACTTATTCTTAATACAGTACTGTACTTTGATTAAAGAAAAACCTAATGAAAATTATCAAACTCAAAATCGCGATATTTCCTAGTTTACGTAAATGGATGAACTACTTTTCTTCCTTCCTATACCTAGTAGAGTGATTTGTGTTTTACGCCAGTATCATCGAACTCCAGTCTTGGAGGGGGGAGCAAGCGGTGTTTCCGGTTCTCTAAAGGTATAGACAGGTTAATATTAAAAAAGTTAGTAAAAATAAAATGATGTCCCTGTAGTAGTAGTAGTAGTAGTAGTAGTAGTAGTAGTAGTAGTAGTACCATTTTTAAAACCGGTCATCAGCACAGTGCACCCTCGGGCTAGCGGCTTTTACCCGCGGATATACCGTAGTTGGAATTAAATTCAACACAGTATATTAAAACACCCGAACTCTTTATTATAGCTCCCTAAATGAATTCTAAAATGCAAGGGAGCCTTTATTTTTGCATGTCCTTCATGGGGGTGCGAGCCCCAATGTGAAACCAGTGTTTTAATGAAAGTAGTATTTGTGAGTATCTTCACACATTGTATTTGAAACGCTTTGGGTGTAATACTCTTGTCACGTTAAACACAAGTATTTAATTGAGTGGATATGTAGGAGGTTATGTTGGAGATTACATCATATAACATTAAGATTTTTGATAATGGAGCATGTTGAAGAATGGTGTTGATGACGTATAGTCTCTCAGAATAACAATTGTAAAGTCTCATCATCCTTAAACCTGTATCCGAGAGCGAATAGTCGTGACGTGGTTATCTAATTTATTCGCCCAGGACTGTTCTCTTAACTAATATTATTCTGTTCTCCGCTCTTTAAAGTTTTACCACCTTTACTCTTTCCTCATTTCTCTCTCTTTGGACCTCTTCTTATTTCTCTTTTTCTTCATAACGCTTTTGAAAATGAAATAGAAACCCGTAGGCGATCAACAAAGAATTATTAGAATAAAAGAGTCTTGATTAGAGCCGCCATTGTTCTGCACTGCTCATGATGATCTGCGCATCTCGCAGCGCGACGGGGTGTCGGCGCCACGAACTAAAAACAAGACCCCTCGCTGCGGCTGCCAGCCATATTGAAATTGACCCCTTCCAGGCATTTCTTACGAAGGAGGATTAACATAGGAAATAAATACGTTCTCATTTCTCAAAACCTAGTTTCTTTTTCGTTTTGAATTCTTTTTCAGAGCTCTTTCTATATACGTTTTCTTGTTGTTGCACAACAAAAGGCTTGGGTAGTACTCCCTCAAGTGCGTGGATGATGCACGTTCTCCCTCTCTATACCCCGCAGCTCGTTCCAGGATAATGGATTTTTTAAAAGCAATATTTCTTCTGTTACTAGATTACGTTGACAGATTTTAGATTTGAGCGTCACACTTTCTACGTGTCACTTCTCTTCGTTTTACTAGAGGAAGTACATTTTTAACAAAATATGATTGAATTTAGCTGGCAATGTTGATTTTTTTTTTTAAATATATTGAGTATGCCCCGACGGGTAAAACTCATGTTTAGGGGCTATACAAGAACAAATGCATATGCTGTACAATAGATATAATTTAACAAATCATGAAACTACAATCTATGAAAAACATACAATATGACAAGAATTAAAGAAAGGAGATAAATATGAACAGTAAGGTAACATTAAACTTTTAGGGAAAAAGAAGAAAAAGTTTGAAACCATCAAATAAATAAACAAACCAAAATAATCTTCCAAAAAACGTTTTTTTAAATATTTCTTAAACATTGGGATGATCGTCTACCTCTGATGAGGCATGTGAACGTGAGGCCAGCAGCCGGCTGGCCGATCATGGTCCTACATGGGCTGTCGTGCCTAGGATTATTATTAAACATTGGGAATTTGGTAAAACTTTGTATTCTAAAGGAAGTTGATTATAAGTTGTTATTAAAAACTGCTTAATCCTTTCGTACCATAAGTCACTGAGCACTGCTGAGAAAAAAATATATTTTGTGCGAGATCGTGCGTATTTCCTTGGTTTCCGCACAAAACCAATCCGCGGAAAATGTAAAATTCCACATTCAGTATTCCCAACCTAACACACATAACAATTTCCTTCTTCTTACCGCTTAAGTGACATATTGATTTTACTGCTTTAGGCTTTTAACATATTATTTTTAGAGACGTTCAATATAGTAATAATTATAAATTGGAAACTTACCACTGCAATTTCACCTAAATTGCACTGTTAATTATTGTTTTTAAATATTTGCAAAAATTAAGTAGGCCTATACTCTACAACTCCACTAAAGTTATTGCATTCGTGATGCAAGTAACATTAAGAAAGCCGTGATTGTTGATTTTTATCAACAAGATTCCAGATGCCGATGTTATTACTGCAATATGTTATATAAATAATATTGTTAAAATATTAAAATGAAAAATAAATCATTACATAACCTTATCGTTTGTTTTAAGGTCGCATTTATAGACTGGGGGAAAAAAAAAAGACAGACGTATATCACGGCCTACTGGAGTATAGTAAACACAGAAAACATTTTAAACCAACAATGTTGAAGATAGATATTTTTGTTTTGCAAATTTGCCGTCATTGAACAGAAACCAAGATGGAGATTTCATTGCAACTAATTAGAAATTCGTCTTTGAGGTATGTAATAAACGATCTTCGCACAAAATAATGTACGATACACGAGCGGTATGTTTTCTTTCAATTCTCGGAAATTAAAAAAGCTCAACTACGTTTCGCTTTTTGAAACCTTTCCTCGAACATGAAAACTTCAACATACCGCTCTTGTAACGCATATTACTATTCTCTCTGTCTTGTGGAAGAAGTATGTATGTATATCTTTATTAAACTGAAACAATATTGCTATGCATTAAATTGTTAGTAACTTTATATATAAAATAGCTGCTTCTTTTTATATTGCTTGTATTATTTTATTTTGTTTGTTTTGTAATTAAATTCTTTATTCTGTATATTTAAATTTAAATAAAATAAAATAAATAAATAAAATAAATAAAAATAAATAAATTTAATATAATTAATTCAGCTGGTAGAACGAAAAAAAACATTGATACAGATATTTAAGTGAATGCATATAATGAAAAGCTAACAGATTTCTCAAAGCTTTATTTTTAATAATTTTTAAAGTCTCAAAGTAGTTTTCTTGTTATGTTCCAAATAAATGGCATGTAATTACATTAAATGAGAATGGATAAAAGCATAGTATACATTGAAAAGACAACATATAGGCAAAGACCTTTTAAGCCTTTTCAAAATACCAGAAATTGGAGCAATTTTGTTACAAACAGCCAAAATATGCTTATCCTTTGTTAAATGTTCATCAATAATAACCAAATCTAAAAATTCTACTGATGCAATTTTTTGTATTACAGAATTATTAAACTTTATTTCTTTCGGAATAATATAATAAGGAGATCTAATAAAAATAGAATACACAGTTTTATTCAAATCAAAAAAAAACTTATTTGCGCTTAACTACCGTCGAGCGGGGTGACTTTGTGCCATTCGCGCATTTCATTAAAAAAACGTAAGGAAGTAATTAAAACCGTCACAAGGTTTTAAAGACTACTAAACGTAAGGAAGTAGATTTTAAAACCTTGTCACGGTCTTAAAGAATACTTCCATACGTTTTTCGCGAATGGCACAAAGTCATCCTCATGGCACAAAGTCACCCCTCGCGACGGTAGTTTTCAAGAGTAATAATGTCTACCTCAGACTTTTCAAACACTTTTTCAATGAAGTTAGTAATATAAATTACATTAGTGTCATCTGTAAAAAAGAGTAGAAGTGCATTGGAGTAACGAAAAAAGTGGTTAATATGTTTATGTAAGCCTGTTCGAAATGCAGAAAAATAATTTTTCTCGTGGCAGTTCTCGCATTGTCTTAATAGATGATAAATTGACCACATGTATTTGCTTTACATTAAAATATTTTTTGATTTTACTTGATCGTTTCATTGAATGTGAAACTTTATACTTTATTTATTTATTCAGAACAGAACTGCACGCATTGTATTCTTCACCTGACATAATTAGGAACATTAAATCCAGATGTTTGAGATGGGCAGGGCATGTAGCACGTATGGGCGAATCCAGAAATGCATATTAGAGTGTTAGTTGGGAGGCCGGAGGGAAAAAGACCTTTAGGGAGGCCGAGACGTAGATGGGAAGATAATATTAAAATGGATTTGAGGGAGGTGGGATATGATGATAGAGAATGGATTAATTTTGCTCAGGATAGGGACCAATGGCGGGCTTATGTGAGGGCGGCAATGAACTTCCGGGTTCCTTAAAAGCCTGTAAGTAAGTAACTAAGTAAGTATTCATTGTTTGATTGATTAATTAATTAATCAGTTTACCGTTACAGCAAGTGTACCATTTATGTATTGATATTTTATGAAAGTCTTGAATCGCAAGTTTTATATAACGAATCTTCAGCATTGATAAATACTTCTGTGTGACATATTCTGTTTCTAGCGCAGAGGTTTTATAAAATAAATGACCTAAGTTTTAATACACTTGACGCTCCTTCAACGCATCCTCAAAGACAAGACAGGAACACAGTACACCCAGCTGAATTTATATTAAGTAATGGCCATACCAGTGATTCTGTTTTCTCAAAAAAACCGCCTTTGTAGTTCAATTAACAGAGCGCTGGCTTACAGCGACTGCGTGGGCGAGTTCAGTTCTCGGTGGTGACGAAGTTGTATTTAGGGTAGGAAAAGCTAAGGTTGGGACGACTTTTCTCGAGGTTTTTCCGTTTTTCTCCATTTCATAATTTCCTTTTCATTATCACTTTTGTATCGGAAAATTTGTATTTGTACGGCGCAGAATCAGTTGTTAAACGTGGCGGGTGTTCCTCGTGGTAAGCACAGAGATTGTTAGATGGCAGTGATGGCGGGTAGGCCTACTAGACATCTCTGAGATAAGTAGAAGAGAAACCGGAGCTCCTCACATTCCTTCCTGACGAAGACATGACTCTGGCAGATCTGTGAGGTGACTACCAGGCCCTACCAGATGTGTAATATATGGATTTGATGGCTGGAGAGTAATGCGTGGTGCGGAAAATGGCGCAGCACAATCAACATGCAACTCATTTCATAACGGATGCACAACAAGCCTACTTGGGGCTGATGTGCATAGGAATGCGCCTTGTGCCGCCACTATAAGCTCCTATATCTATTGTCTTGCAAAACATGGGCACTTAGTAGAGTACAGGGAAGAAAAACTTAAAGTGCAGAAACTAGGCCTAAGTTCTTGAGTTTCTACTTGGGTGGGTATACAAAAAAGCGAGACGAAATTAATAACATGAATACTCGCAATGAACTGAATTTGTCTTAATATATTGCAGGCTATAGTCTAATACAGCGGTCACCAGCACAGAGCACCCTCGGGCTAGCGTCTCACACCCGCGGATAAAAGACTGCATTATGGTGCATGCGTAGCTGTTGGCGGGTATGCTCTCTCCCTCTCTGCCTGCTGCACGACGGGGCATATGATGTTGCACCGAATACCCTTTACCCATTTCAACGAGTGCTGACTACCACTGGTCTAATAGATGAAAGTAAAACAAAACCCACTAGTAAGAAATGTTTGACGTCCTCGTAAAAGCTGGGAAAGCGACAGAAATTTCTTGTAAACAGAACGAATCTTAAGGATTCAACCCTCGTGTATGGTGGTGATGGTAGTGGTGATGATGGTGATAATGATGAGGAGGAAGAGAAAAATGACGACTTAAGATTTTGCTTGTGCCATTTCTCTGTTGTTACCTTATCGTCTCTGAAAAGCTTCTGTAATTTAGAAAGGATGTTAAAGAATTATCAGTTACAATTTATCTGTTGTGGACTCGACGTATGTAAAAGGAAGAGCAATTTCCTTATACAGGCGACGTACTTAGGTCTACTTGAGGGATCTGTTGATGACATAAGATGCATGTTACTTCTTTGTCTGTAAATTGCGTCATGTTTCAGAAAGTTCAGTAATTTGTTTTGGCTGGATATGTATATTTTTTTTATCCTTTCTATCTATGCTGTACGTGTGGAACGCGTCATGTTAATGCTTTGAAAATAATTTGATCATTAATCATACATTGCGCCTTACTTAAACTTTGATATTTGTGAAACCTTGGGTATTTATATCGCCATCTCTCTTCTCCATATCTGCAGAATTAATGACGTCTTTGAAAATTGGATGCGGTACTTAAACTTGTTTTCTAAATCATTAAAAACCATATACAGCTTCAATATGTACTCCCTGAATTTCTTGGTGAAATACATACCGATAATTCTATTACTGCCGCGTTTTCTCCACTCGTTATTGAATCGATGTTTTATTGCGCTCTTGTACACGATCATTAGGTCTGCATTAGCATAGACATTGAGGTATTGGCTAGAACCGGCCTTGGCTGCTCCTGGAATATGAAGAAAAACTTGGATCATATTGCCTACTGGTATCAAAAGCTTAAATCAGTTATTGCTATTTTTTAATAGATTGGAAGTGTATAAAGTTGAAAATATTCTGTTGAATGTTAATATCTGAAAGTGCGAGTATATGTTTAGTGTGATGACAAGAACACGACAAATAGGTCACTTTCATGCTAGCAATAAAGTCGAAAATATTATTGCATGTAAGTGGCAACTACATTCTTTGCACATGAGATCTCTTGTACAAACTGTTCTTGTTCGACCACCACAACCACCACCACCACCACCACTACCACCACCACCATCACCACCATCACCACCACCACCACCACCACCACCACCACTTTAGTAGAGGAAATTTTCCTAGTTTGGGGAAATTTTGTTTAAAAAAACGGAAGGGAAGTAATTCATTGTATTTTAATATAATTAGGATGTATATAAATACATGTTGCCCCCACTGCTCTAAGGATAAAGCGCTCTCCTCTAGACCCAAGGGCTGCGGGTTCAAAGGGCTGCGGGTTCAAACCAGTTTGGGGTCGATGGATTTTTCAGGACGCAAAAATTCGGAGCGCAAGTTCTCCGGGAGGGACTTTAAGACATGTGTCCCGCGTCGGAGTTTTCCGGTACGTTAAAGACCTTGAAGCATAAAATAGAGCTTTTGGACCAGATTTCTTCTCTCTCGCTTCCTAGTAATACCTTAGTTGCATACTAGGTGGCTTTTGAGGCGATGAGCTTTCCACGTGTCAATCTGCCCCTGTCAGAAAATAAGTGTAACTAAATCCTTGTGGGTACTGAAATCTCCTCTAGGGGGTATCTCTGTTCCGACATCTATTCGATGGATTAAGTATATAACTATTTATTTAATTATGGTTTATTTAACGACGCTCATAACTGCAGAGGTTATATCAGCGTTCCGGTGTTTCTTTACATGCCAGTAAATCTACTGTCATGAGCCTGTCGCATTTAAACACTTAAATGCCATCAACCTGGACCGGGATCGAACCGGCAACCTCGAGCACAGAAGGCCAACGCTATACCGACTACGCTACCCAGGTCCACTACATAATTATAAATATATACATAAATAAGTAACAAAGATAAATTCAGTAATTTGCTTAAATATCTTAAAAGTATTATAATTTCGAAAGATGTAATGTTTTTATTATTAGCGAAACATCTCCTACAATAAAGAATTGAGTTGAAATTATTTAACCTTCGTCTCATACATACTAAGTCCGTCAGTAAAGATCTCTCACATTTGCACAACTCACAGTAGGTACTTTTGAAAGAGGATTCCCTTATGTTTTTTTTTTAATTCGTAATTAACTACTGTAATGCATTGAATACTCTATTTTAATAAGCATATTTACTTATACTAATGACCAATGGTTTTCATTCTCGGCTTGTATTCCAGAGGTCCGCAGTTTGAACCCAAGGACCGGCTATCCTCACTTAGGTTCTTCTGATTTCCCAAGTTGCTTCAGAGGAATGCTGAAATGGTGCAAATTTAAAAATCGATGATTCGATTCCTTCATAAACCGAATTAAACTTTCACTAACACCTATGAAATGCTTATACCATTTACCACAAAATATTCCAGCAAAAACGAGCCCCATGTGGGTATGATAGTGAACCATGTCAATGTGAAGGAATCTGAAGATCTTCACTGATACAGAAATTTTCAGATTTATGCCTTGTTTTAATTAAGTAGCCATAGTTGTATCAAGAATTTATTTAGACGGTTCTATTAGATACTGCAGCTCGTTTGAATGTTCTGAGTGTCTGAAATTTTAAGAAAATTAAAAGATAGTGAGAATTATGCATACATTACTGAATTTTGTTCAAAATGCCTGAACTTTTATAAAACTACGGGGGCACCGTGTCATAGATGGAGAAAAACTCAATCTTTTGGAGGAAAGTATCGGCTCCATGATCAAAAATGAGAATCCTATTCTATCCGTTATGATGGTTCTTGTTCTGAAGCAATATTAGGTCGAAAATCCAAGCTACTGCTACAGTAACCGTGATAGCTGTGTCGATGAAATAATAATCTGCGGACTAAAAAACCCCGAGTTGAATTACAGATGAAGACTGAATTTTTCATTTCATCGTAACTACTAGAAACTTTGCAGGCTCCACTCAGTATTCTACAGGGTGATTCACGAGGATTTACCGTCACTTACGAAGCTTATTTCTGAAGACATTCTGAGCAAAAAATGTTATATAAACATTTGTCCTAATTGCAATATTTTCAAAGTTACATTAATTTGAAGTTGTTAGTAAAGTATCTTTTTCTTTAGTTTCACGGGTAAAAAAAAAAAAAATATATTACAAATAGAGAATGAACTATTCAGAAGTGTCATTTCTTTAATTGGCTAATGTTCTGAAGCTAAAAATGTGTTGTTAATTGCTTTGTACAGATTTTATGTTTTAATTTTTAACTATAAATTGCATAATTCTTACGCACTTATAAAAATTGTTACAAATCATACGACTTTAGGAACTTGATTCTTTACAGTTTAATTATACATCCTAATGTACAGTCTTAAAGAATTTACAAAAGTGGCGTGATTTGTAACAATTGTTGTGATAAATGCGTAAGAAAATGTAATTTTGTAGTTGAAAACTGAAAAAAAAAATCTGTACGAAGCAACTGTGGAAGTTACAATGCATTTTTAGCTCAGAATACTAGCAAATTAAAGAAATAATACTCCTGAATAGTTCATTTTTATCTGTAATATTCTTTTACTCTTAACTCAAGAATAATGGTATTTTAAAAACAACTTCAAATTAGTGTTTTTCTGAAAATATTGAGATTAAGACAAATGTTTATATGACATTTTTTGCTCAGAATGTCTTTCGGAAATAAGCTCCGTAAGGGACGGTAAATCCTCATGAATCACCCTATATAAAACTGAATACTTATCTTTCTCTGGAATAAAAGGTGGTTGTCATATCACCTAATTCTAGTCTTAGTGCCGATGTCCAGAAAAACATAGAATCTCTACTTCTCTGTTAACTGTTCATAAGAACGGTATCTATCACCTATCACTACCACTACATCAACCGCTATTACAGCCTACATAATCAACACTGCTGCCGCTATTTACCAGTTTAAATCACTTGTTAACATAACCAAGGTCAGGGTCATCGGTTCGAATTCCGCATTTGGTAGCTGTAAGTCCGTTATGTAAGTTAATCTTCTGTATTACCTTGGGCGATGGCTCTGTATTATGCCGACACCATGTAACAGTATTTGTTCCATGTGTCGGTGTACCGTAGCATTATGAACTCGTTTTGCAAAAAAGTACGTATAAGTCGGGGAGTTAGAAACATTTCCTGTAGAATTTAAACGTAATTTTATTTTTAACATTTGCATAATTTTCTATTATCATAACCGCAAAATTAATTATAATTGTCAATATGAGAATTTATTGAGACATGTTAATGTTTGACACTTGCTTTTTTTTTTATAAATGTTTAGAGCAAGTATGAAATGGTGATTACCTTGGATGTGATAATCATATGAAACTGAAAAATACATGCCACACAAATTTTAGGAATACGGAATAAAACTCTAAATCCTAATTTAGTACCTACGGAAATCACCTCGAGTCAGAATATACCTATAATTCTTTATCCTTTCGTATAATTGTATATTTATAATTAAATTTGAATTCTCAAACAAAAGGACAGAGATTAAAAATAGTTTAAATGATATTTTTCAGAAAAATAGTAGGATATAACCTTTTTGATTTAAAAAGAAACAAACACATTTAAATTGAAGTTTGAATCTATTGAAGACAAAATTGACAGACACAAATTTAATTCGCCATACCGTGTCTCAGGAAAGGAATGCTACTCGTAGATTTCCAAAGATAATGAATTATCTCTCTTACATACCAAGAGGACACAGAAGACTAGGCAGACGTCTTAAACGACTACTGAAAGGGGCCAAAACTGGCCTAAAAAAGTTTAATTTGTGAAGGATACGATATGCTTATGATTGTGTCAGTAACATGAAAGTTATACATATATTTTTTTCTAATCCATTTATCACTCGTTCACTCGTGTCTTTTAATTTATTTATTTTTCTGATCTCATTTATAGGCTGTCAAGCTGTTAAAACATATCTTATTATCTTCCATAGATTTTCCGGCAGTGAAAAGAAGACGATTCTAGTAAAATGTTTTATTTTATTTCAATCATACTTAAACAAAAGAACTCAGGTAACCAAAATTGATGATAATATCAGTGAAAATGTAAATATTGATATAGGTGTCCCTCAGGGAACAATTTTAGGTCCTATTCTATTTTTAATATATATTAATGATTTATTAAACATTGATTTGAAAGTACATAATGGCTCCTGTTATTCTTACGCTGATGATACGGTGGTGATTTTCAGTGGTTTAACTTGGGAGGACACTTATAAACATGCCAATGTAGGTATAAATTTTATCAAAAACTGGCTTGATGCAAATTTGCTATCTCTAAATATAACTAAAACTACTTTGGTGCCATTTTCTTTAACAGTCTCTGGATTGAACAAATTGAAATCACTTTCTCATTTAAAATTAATAATCCACAACTCATTTTGTAAACTCTCTACAACCTGTAAATGCCCTTGCCTGAAAGAATCTGTAGATGTGAAATACCTGGGAATTATTGTTGATCAGCACTTGAAATGGGATAGACAAATCACCTTTCTATGTAACAGAATACGTAAAACAATTTACAAATTTGTAAACCTTCGCCATTACTTGCCTACTCACGTATTACGTTTGGTTTATTTGGCTCTAGTTGAATCTGTTATCCAATATGGTATAATTGGATGGGGAGGCATTACAAAAACTGCTCTTTTTCCTCCAATTATGTTGCAAAAACGTATAATCAAAATTTGTTTGAAAAGGCGACTGGATTATCCAACAAATTTGATCCATTCTGAATTGAATGTTTTAGAATTGACCAAATTTATGAATACTCTTTAATGAAATTCTATCATAAAAATAGAACGAAATTTGTAGCTCAGCCACATGCTCATAATACGAGACGAAATGAAATTCTTAAATTAGTTGAACCTAAATATTTCACATCTGCTGCTTTACTACACAGTACAAATTATGGTCCACGGCTATATAATTCGATAATAAAATTTCATCCAGAATTGACTACTTTAAGCAATGAAATTTTCAGATCCAGAATTAAAAAATTTATATGACAGACTTCCCTGTATACATATTATGTACCATGTATTGTAAAACAAGTTTATTTCTATCCTAAGTGTATTTTTCTATTTTATCTTGGTTACTATGTCAACATGACCTGCACTAATTATACTACTAATAATAATTTAATATTAATCCATCAATCTAAACATCGTCTCTTTTTTCACTCAGTTATTATTAGTATTATTATTTACTAATTTTATTACAATCTTTATGTGAGCTTTTTTCTTAAGTATTTTGTCTACAAAGTATGTGTATCTATGTAACGGAACTGTCCCCGAACACGAGCTTTGCTCTTTCGGGGTATTTTAATGTAACGTTTTTATGTATATGTTATTATTAAATAAATAAATAAATAAATAAATAAATAAATAAATAAATAAATAAAATATGACACAGTAGTAGTAGTAAGAATGGTAGGGACTTTATTGAAATTTACTGCTTATGTAGCGAAAAAATAGATAACTATATTTGAACAATAGATTATAAAAAACTTTGTGTTTGATGTGAGATAGGCATATACTCTATATATTCACATATTTAAACATTGCACGATCAGCTAGGCTAAAAAAGGAATGCTAACTACCCTGAATACATTGCCTACTTACTCATCTCACCACAGAAATTTATTTTTCTTCTTTATTCCTTTTTTTCCCCTTTATATTTTGTTTTGCAACCCTCATTTGATCTTTGATCCTTTTACCTATAGCCCATATTCAACACAATATTATCAGTCGTTGGTCAATCAAGAAGAAGAGTTGTTTGTAACCATCATAAGTACCCTTATCACCCCCCTCTTTTTTCACCTAGAGACGGAGATTGGAACGTTGTGACTTCCGTATTCATAAACAGCAATGGAAGAAGTCCAAACTGTACAGACACAGAAACAAAATTTGGCCCAATGAATTTTCCAATTTCCAGTTACACTGCGCATGCTCAGTAAGTACTAAGCAAATTCAGGTGACTCAAATTTTGTTTCTGGATCTGTACCTCTTTTTGACAACGCACCATTGCTTTATCCCTCTTGTAAATCAATAAAAAATTGCCTACTTTTAAATAAAGGAAAGAATTCCGACATTATTTATAATTAATTTCAGTACAGAGTTTTTAAACTCTATCCATGAGTAATTCGTATTAACATATGGAACTAAAATAAGAATTTTCGCAATAACGTTTGTACATTGGTCACAGAATATGTCCGAGTCAGACGACATTTGCTATAATGATATTGATTTCTGGAAGCGTACTTGCGGGACGAAGGGACGGTTGTGGCGACATTATCAATATGAAAACAAGTCTTTCACACTGCTGAAATTAAAAACAGACAACGTTACGATAATGATTTGGATTCCTGTAAGCGGACTTGCGGGACGAAGGGACGAGTGTGGCGACATTATCAATATGAAAACAAGTGTTTCACACTGATGAGATGAAAAACACGACGTTCCGATAATGATGTGGATTCCTGGAAGCGGAATCGCGGGACGAAGGGACGGGTGTGGCGACATTATCAGTATGAAAACAAGTGTTTCACACTGATGAAATGAAAAACGCGACGTTACGATAATGATGTGGATTCCTGGAAGCGGAATCGCGGGACGAAGGGACGGGTGTGGCGACATTATCAATATGAAAACAAGTGTTTCACACTGATGAAATGAAAAACGCGACGTTACGATAATGATGTGGATTCCTGGAAGCGGAATCGCGGGACGAAGGGACGGGTGTGGCGACATTATCAATATGAAAACAAGTGTTTCACACTGATGAAATGAAAAACGCGACGTTACGATAATGATGTGGATTCCTGGAAGCGGAATCGCGGGACGAAGGGACGGGTGTGGCGACATTATCAGTATGAAAACAAGTGTTTCACACTGATGAAATGAAAAACGCGACGTTACGATAATGATGTGGATTCCTGGAAGCGGAATCGCGGGACGAAGGGACGGGTGTGGCGACATTATCAATATGAAAACAAGTGTTTCACACTGATGAAATGAAAAACGCGACGTTACGATAATGATGTGGATTCCTGGAAGCGGAATCGCGGGACGAAGGGACCGGTGTTGCGACATTATCAGTATGAAAACAAGTCTTTCACACTGATGAAATGAAAAACGCGACGTTACGATAATGATGTGGATTCCTGGAAGCGGAATCGCCGGACGAAGGGACGGGTGTGGCGACATTATCAATATGAAAACAAGTGTTTCACACTGATGAAATAAAAAACGCGACGTTACGATAATGATGTGCATTCCTGGAAGCGGAATCGCGGGACGAAGGGACGGGTGTGGCGACATTATCAGTATGAAAACAAGTCTTTCACACTGATGAAATGAAAAACG
The DNA here is from genome assembly GCF_040183065.1 of Periplaneta americana. Taxonomy (NCBI): domain Eukaryota; kingdom Metazoa; phylum Arthropoda; class Insecta; order Blattodea; family Blattidae; genus Periplaneta; species Periplaneta americana. The sequence goes on along the minus strand of NC_091131.1, from coordinate 94,989,543 downwards.
CGACGTTACGATAATGATGTGGATACCTGGAAGCGGAATCGCGGAACGAAGGGACGGGTGTGGCGACATTATCAATATGAAAAAAAGTGTTTCACACTGATGAAATGAAAAACGCGACGTTACGATAATGATGTGCATTCCTGGAAGCGGAATCGCGGGACGAAGGGACGGGTGTGGCGACATTATCAGTATGAAAACAAGTATTTCACACTGATGAAATGAAAAACGCGACGTTACGATAATGATGTGGATACCTGGAAGCGGAATCGCGGAACGAAGGGACGGGTGTGGCGACATTATCAATATGAAAAAAAGTGTTTCACACTGATGAAATGAAAAACGCGACGTTACGATAATGATGTGGATTCCTGGAAGCGGAATCGCGGGACGAAGGGACGGGTGTGGCGACATTATCAATATGAAAACAAGTGTTTCACACTGATGAAATGAAAAACGCGACGTTACGATAATGATGTGGATTCCTGGAAGCGGAATCGCGGGACGAAGGGACGGGTGTGGCGACATTATCAATATGAAAACAAGTGTTTCACACTGATGAAATGAAAAACGCGACGTTACGATAATGATGTGGATTCCTGGAAGCGGAATCGCGGGACGAAGGGACGGGTGTGGCGACATTATCAATATGAAAACAAGTGTTTCACAATACTGAAATTAAAAAAAAAGTCCTTTTACTGTCACTGTCAGACTCATTTCCTTCACTGGAATAGAGGAGCAATATAAGAGAATGGTGAGTAGTCGATGTTTTCATTTTTAATATACCACGCATAACATTGCGCCCTTCAAAATCAAAATTACTTGGTTTGTTTCTCCTTATCTCACCCTTGTTTCTCTGTGTCGTAGGACAGGCTCGGAAATATTTTTCGTCCACTATACGTTCGCTAAATTTGTTCGTCGCGCTCATTTCTTTATTGTTATTGTTAAGTCGTCACAATTGTATTTATTTCTCCTGAATACAAAAAAATGGAATAAATTCTACAAAATGTGGGTTTATTTGAAAATTTAGAAGGTGGAGAATATATTTTGTAGATGCAGGTGCTTGTATATGAGCAGCATCCCAATATCATGGATAATATTAGCCTAAATCTCAAAAGAGAAGCCATCGTTTCATCACACCGTTAACATTAAAGTTCACATTATCTGTTTATGAATAGCCGCTCCGCTTATTATAATAGCGTATGGGTCTCGATTCTGATTGGCTCTGCGATTAAGGTGAGATTAAATTGAGATAGCAGTAACGAATTACGGACGGGTGGATTACGAAAATTCTCTATTAAGCCATTATTAATAAAATAAGTAGTAATGACGTAATTGCTCGTAACGTACACTGAATTCCATTAAAGACGTCTTGTTTCTTAATTTTACTGACAACGAAGACTGCGTCTTCTACCTCCACACCTACTGTGCACGTGCGAGTTGACTCGCCTGTATTTCGTATGCCCGTTTTCAGTGGTGTTCATGCTAGAGTAAAACCTACACAGGACTGGTTTGCGATGTATGCCAACATTTCAAAGCTGCAAAGCTACTTGGTTCAAATAGCAATGGGAGGCAATCTAAAAGAAAAACAACACGGGTTATGTGACATTGCAGAAACAAAAATTCAAATGAAGGGAAATTCCGGACAGTTTGCTTTCCTAACTTAGTAATGAGGAACAAATAAATGACTCAACGAAATGCCAACAAGAATATGAAATCACTCAACGAATAGAATAATTTACGAAAATTACGAAGGAAATAAGAAAGGCATCCCATAACGAGCTCCGGAAAGTAGAATGCTATATCTAACAGTAATCTTTTTATCAATAGGAAATGATGTAGGGTCTAAATTACAGGGATGCGTAATGACCCATATTTAGAATTAATAACTTTCGCCAGTCGTCTTTCGCAACGTTTGTACAGTTTTATAACAACTATGAATCGATAAGCTTGCCGATTCGCAGTAGCTACTGTTAAAGTTCTTAGCAATTATAATTCTGCATTACCCTAACCCATGCAATCAACCAAAAGACTACAAAGAGATAGACAGGCAGACAGTCAGTCCCTTTATACAGTACATGCGTTCACAACCTTGGCTGTTCGCAAGTTAAACGAACAAAACGCAAGTCCGAAATCATTACCCTGGAATATTTTAACTCGCATTGTTGTGTATTATCGATCCACTTCTCCTTCACCCACTCCACCCTTCTCTTTGCCTCCCACTACCTTAAATCTTCTCATTTGTCTCAGAACACGATAATGTAGGAACCTGAATTATCGATCGGTCCTAAATGTGCAACTTTTTAACCCTTTGTTCAAAACGTTTCATCTTTGTCACGCTTCCATTGCTGATATGCATTATCGCTCCATCTCTCATTACCCTCTCTCTCTGTCTTACTCTCCTCCCTCCCAGCTCCCATCTCTCTCTCTTTCTCCCTCTCATCTCCATATCGCCACATCGCCAGGCCATGCCAAGCCCAGCCAAGCTATAAGCACTTGGTTTGCTATGCTACCTTCATTTGTTAGTCCGCCATGATTAATGATGTTACAAAAGTGTATGGTAAAGGAGAAAAAAGAGAAACTACATCCACACTCACTCAAAAAATCTCTACAGCAACTAGAATAGAAAAGAATAAGTATACAGACTTTTGAGAAAAAATGGAACATTGATGGCCTTTGGCATAAGCACTGATTGCATATAGACTTCTATACCGACGGCAACGTTAATGCAGCGTGGAAAGCACGCTTGTGGTTCGAATCCTATCTAGGACATGGGTGTTTGTTCGTTTTCAGTGTGGTACCTTGCGGTGTCTTGGGTTTAGGAATGACGTCGTGTTGATCCCACATTTCAGGAGTCTCTTCATGTATCCATTACCAAATTGTGTTGGGTACAAAAGAGGTTTCCGTTATTATAGAATGGGTTATGACGTTATTCGGTCTCTAGTAGGAGCGTATTGGAGGTGGGCGATAGTCAGAGTAACGTATGTGCTATTCAATCAGAGATTATAAATTGAAAAAAATGATAGGAGATTCCCGAATCGCGATGATTGCATGAATACCCCATTGTTTTATTGTTTTGTATGTAATTAGTTTTATCATTAGGACTATGCTTGTTAAATAACGCTTTCCGCTTATTCACTTGCAAGTAGTTTACGCAATACTCGACAGATGGCAACACTCGTATGCTTAGACATGTGAAACATCTGGCGGAGATTTATTAAACTCTGTATTATGCTAAAAATGTTCAATTGTACCTCGGACAAAGACGTATTCACGTCAAAAGAGCTAGACCTAACTGAAATTCCAAATCTGCAGGGAAAAGTATTTAAGAAGAGATCTTTCTTAAAGAGAATGGTCTCTGTGCCTGCTTTTGTTATGACATAATAGATACGCTTCTTAGCTGTAGACCTAGTACAGGAAAAGGAGAATTGCTTTTTTTATGGTGTTTATTTGTATATAAGTTATTTAATAATTTCATATACATAGTATATTTCTGTCGCTTCGAAACTACTAGTACACATTGTATTATTAATCATTTTTCATTTGGGTAATGGTAACAGAGGGCTGGAATCCACCAGTGTAGCTTAGTGTGCCTGCTGATCTGGAGCTGCGCTAGGGTGTGGGTTCGATTTCCGCTTGGGATGATTACCTGGGTGGGTTTACTTTCCAAGGGTTTTCGAACTGTAAGGCGAAAGTCATATAATCACATGACGAATTCTTGGCCTCAGCTCGCCAAATACCATCTCGTTATTACTAATTCTATCCACGATAAATAATCTAGTAGATGATACAGCCGAAAAAAAATAACAAATAAAATAATAATATCCAATTTTGTTGCAGCCGTTGTTTGGCTGGCCAAAGCAACTGGACAAAAGACCCACCGAGTGTGACTACTGGTTACAATTGGAGATGAATAACTCTTATGAACTTAAATAAATAGTTGTAAGTTATTTTTAATTATGTATACAGCTCAGAAATAATTAGGGGAGCACTTTTTCTTCGATATTTTTCTTTTATACTATCTTCTCTTTATTTTCTATTTTACTTCCAATTCTATGTCTTCCCATTTTTCTTCTCTTCAACTGTCTTCATTATCTTCATTTCTTCCAAATTGACTTTTTTTTGTCAGTTCCTACTTCATGATTTTCAAATTGATCCCCTAAATATTTAACATTATAGGCCTATTTGTTAGACACTAATTTACTGTAATCGTTTTTTCTTTCTTATGATGATAGTTTCGAAGATAAAAAAGGGAGTTCGTTTAAATAATTATTTTGCCTTTCAAAAATTTTACTTTCTTCAATAATGTTCATATCGGAATTTAAACTCAAGCATATATTCGGTCCTACATAATTTTTAATTCCTTCTCAACCTGCCTCTAGATTAGTAATTCTGCAAAGAGTGTGTTGGGCGAAAGCGAAGTTCTCTGTTAAAATCTGACCATACTCGGTTTAGTCTCCCATGAATGTCTCAGGAATGCTAGGAATGTAAAACTGATGAATTTGGTGAATACCCATCAGGTGACAGACTGAGCTGCGGTTGCGCTGTAATACTCGAGGTTCACATATTAGGATTCATCTGACGTAGGGTCAGCATAACACCGTATCCTCACAAAAAATTGTACAGGACTTTACAACCAAAACAGAGACACGATTTAGGCTAGATTTTATCTGGTGACCGTGATTTTTTCTTCTCAGAGTTTCCATTTAACACAAAGACTAATAATAATAATAATAATAATAATAATAATAATAATAATAATAATAATAATAATACTCGTGATATCTTCATAATAATAATAATAATAATAATAATAATAATAATTTATTTACTAATATTTATTGTGCTGTGCAGCAGCTTGGGACCAAGAACAGTTCAGCACTAGATTTACAGTGAACAAGGAATTACAAAAACAGTGCATACAAATAATTATTAAAATTAGAGACAAATAGCCTACAAATAAACAATAATGACAAAATGAATAGATAACTGCAAAATGCATGATACAGAAAAGCTAAAAAACAACACAAACAAGTGAAATAATAATAATAATAATAATAATAATAATAATAATAATAATAATCACTGGGATTTATAAATTTAGTAGCGTTATAAAATTGGTCTTCTGCTCAGTTCAGTGCCCATCTTCATGCTTAAATTGCCTTAATTTTTATAATCCTACAGCGAATTTATGCAGCAGAAAATGCAATAAAATTTCCGTGACTTGATCGTGTTAATTATGCTGGGAATTTACGAGATAAAGTTTTATCGCTCTCGGAAAGATAAAAACTCTGCTAAACACAGCAGTTCCCACACAGGCCAGTCGCTCTGGTTATTCTGTATTTCGAGTATTTTTCGCTTTAATTGCTATCAGAGTTTGATATCTCTGTTAATTTATGATTTGCAATTCCCGTCATATCTTGGAAGTTGCTATATATCTTTAAGTAAAATATACGTATTTGACATAGAACTTGATTGTACTGATTTTATTGTTATTCTTATCGACGTTTTCAACTGCAGAATTTAATCGGAATCGGTGAGAGGAGTGAGTCGTGACCTATTATTACAGATTTTATCGAGAGACTGGAAATCCATGAACCTAGTTAGCCGGTCACAAACATCGAACCGCGTACTGATTTAGTATGCCATTGCATGGGAAACCCGTTTTGTTTCATATTATGCCGATTCGTGAACTGAATACTTAGGCCCTACACATTACAAATTAGCAAAAGTTAAGATAGCTAAGTTACAGGCTTCGTAATAAAATTTGTTTCACTCATGTAATGTACTTTGTTTTACGCATTATTGTGACCTTACAGAAACACCATCCGTAGCCTACCCAGTGGCCAATCTTGTATTCATTTATCTCTTATTAAGATTCAAGTCTTTTGTTTCAATATTTTCAGATACAATTGTTTCTGACTTGTTAACATGTTTACATTTTGAATATTTTGTCCTTTGATACTCTGAATCTGTACTGAATATTTCAGCTTCTCTGGTTTGTTAAAAATTTGTGTAGTTTGTCAAGGTTATGTTTAGGTAACTAAGGCAGAAAAATAATTATAAAGTAAGCGAGCGCGCATCCTTAAGAAGGAATTTTGGCTGCGGGGAAGAAATTGTGAGCTCCAAGCCGGTAGGCCACGAGTCTCACTCCGTGTGTCGCCGTTACTCTGAAGGAACCTACAAAAATGTTTAATGGGAAAAAGCCGAAACATTACCGTAACCCAGGGTTTAAGCCACAGTCGCATTTGTCGCATTTTGCTACTCGACTTCTAAAAATGCAACAAACTTTGAATTCAAATGTGCAAAAATGCGACAACCACATTTGACTTCAGAAACGAAGATGGTAATGAAAATGAAATCAGAAATGTGTATGAATCTGAATTTAAATGAATTAATGCTAATGGCATGAGCAATGTTCAAGAAGGTATTGAGCAATAGATGTTCAGGAATGGATTTCAAAAAGTTGGTACAATTCATGTAAGTTAAGTGAACAATTTCTTCTAATTGATTTATACAATTCCATCGCATACTGTAAATTGTGAGCTAGGATTTAGTTGCATGAATCTTGTAAAATCTGTAATTTTATTAGAAACCGTCTTTCAGTAAAAAGAGTTAGCACTTTGTTAACAATAAATCTTGAAGGACCTACTCGTAAAGAATTTCAATGTTTATAGAGTGTCCATAAAATAACGTGTTTTAATGTGATGTAAATTCAGTAGTGATTGATTCTAAACATATCTACGTCTAATGATTTGCTTACATAAACATATCTAGAGTGTGGTAAGATGGATTGAAAGTAATAGAATTCCACGGAACAAATTACATAACTTTTTGTTTCCGCAAACCTTATTAATTTTATCTTCTTTGTACAATTATTCAGAATATTGCACAAGGTTTCGGAATTTGCACAAATATAATTTTTCATTTGTGTATTTTTGCGACAATTATTCATTTTCTAGCTTAAACTCTGCCGTAACCTATTATGTACCACATTAAGAAGGAAAAGTAGCAAGGGACAATCCGAAACATGATTTTCGTTATCCCATTATCAGCGCTCCATTAGTAAAGTGTTTGTTTTTCAGTTAGCATTAATATCTTGGAGTGAGCCTAGGTAGCGTAGTCGATACAGCTCTGGCCTTCTGTGCTCGAGGTTGCGGCCTAGGTCGATGGAATTTAAGTGTGTGTAAATGCGACAGGCTCATATCAGTAGATTTACTGGCATGTAAAAGAACTCCTGCGGGACAAAATTCCGGCACACCGGCGATTCTGATATAACCTCTGCAGTTGCGAGCGTCGTTAAATAAACCGTATATATATTTTTTTAGTCTTGGGACATGCAGTAGGGATTTTGTATTTTTACTTTTAAAAAAAGTTAAGAGAAAGAACTTCGCTTTAAGTATGTTATTTTCTTTATGAAACTAGCAGTTCAAATTAATTACAATGTTTCATTAAAAAGACTGATTCTCTGCTTCCTCTTTAATTTACAAAATAATTATATTTCAGCTAAGTCAACATTAAAAGTGTTTCTAAAGAAAAAATGTGTGCAGTAATTCTGTAGCAACGTGTTTATAAATAAAAATAAACGTAGGAAGATAATTATATTTTGCCCAAGCTTTATAAAGACATTCCATGGACTTAAAACATTTGCAAGATTTTTGTAGCGAAGTAAATTGTAGGTCATTTTAATTCTCTTCTTGTATTTGACTATCTCTTTCGTTCGTTTTTTCCTCCTTTCTCCTTCCACCCCTACTTTTCTCTTTTACTACTCACCCCTTCCAAGCTAAGCTCTTCCAATAATAACTCACATTGTCAAATATGCAAATGCGTGTAATTCCAGTTTTTCTCCCTCGATCTCTATTTAAAAATAAAAATCGTTGGTGGAGATACGGAACACACACGCAACTAAATGATGACGCTTACAGGAGATGCGCGCGCACGGGGCATGTCAGAAGGGGTAGTAGTACTGCAACTATCACGAGATTTAATTACAAATTTCCCACCACCTCCACCATCATCATAAAACCGCAATAATTGATGGGGGTTTTGCGGGCTAGGAGTTGGAATGAGTCGAGGGTTGAACGGAAAGAGAGAGGGGGTAGGAGAGTGTGTTAAATTCCCTCGAGAGCAATGCAATGGAGGCTTTGAAACGGGGCCAGGAAGCATGCTAAAGAGTATGTCTTCCTCGCATTACGGGCATGGATTTTATTTTTTGGGTTACTATTCTGCTTGGCCTATGCGAGGAGAGGTTAAATTGAGATTTCATTATGTCCGTAAATTATGACAATTTTTTGTTGCAGTACTAGAAGAAAGAGGAGAGCAAGAGTAAAGAAAACTATTGAAACGAGGAGAAAATATAAAAAAACGCTAAATGTGAATGAAAAATATGAGTCAATAATCATTGAAAACTTCGATTGATTCAACTCTCCTTGATTATCGGCCACAGGCTGCTTTAAATATTGTAGTTTCTCGTCATGATTGGAAAGGGAATAAAGATTTTTATTAATTTGAGAAAAATTCGCTCCGGCACCGGGAATCGTACCCGAGACTCTCAGCTGGTATCTACATATTGACTACTAACATAAAATAGTAGTCTTGATTATTCATTGAGGATGGCGAGACCTCATATATGAATATATGTATATAAACATTTTTAGTATGACATTCTCCACAAGGAAAAATGTATAAAACATGACTGCTTCAAATTACAGAATTAGTAAAAATTCGTTCTAAGAAATTGAACGGAAGTTATCATCTTATTAATATTGCTATGAGGGTATGAAAAGTACTATTAATATTGCTATGAGTATATCAGAAGTACTATTAATATCGCTATGACGGTATCAAAAGTACTATTAATATTGCTATGAATTTATCAAAAGTACTCTCTATGAAGGTATCAAAAGTACTATTAATCTTGCTATGAAAATATCAAAAGTACTATTAATATTACTATGAGTGTATCAAAAGTGCTATTGCTATTCTCGCTATGACGGTATCAAAAGTACTATTAATATTGCTATGAAAATATCAAAAGTACTATTAATATTACTATGAGTGTATCAAAAGTGCTATTGCTATTGCGGTATCAAAAGTACTATTAATATTGCTATGAAAATATCAAAAGTACTATTAATATTGGTGTGAGGGCATCAAAAGTGCTATTAATATTGCTATGAAAATATCAAAAGTACTATTAATATTTCTATGAGTGTATCAAAAGTACTTTACAAATAAAACACATGTATATATTTACTTGAAAAAATGAATCATTCGGCCAAAAAAGTGAAAAAGTGGCTTCTGATTCGAAATGAAAGTTCTTACCTTAACGTATTCCAGTGGGCTTGCTACTAACCGAAAAAAAAAATCAAGAACAGCGCGGCTGTAAAGAAAAGCAGAAATATGTAAGAGCTTGCAGTTAAGAATTTTTTGTAAGTGCTTGCAAAATGTTCCGTATTATATGCTTAAATTTTCACTTAAATTTTGAGAAACTTATGAATGCTTAGACTGTAACCTACAGTTTTGCTTGTATAGAAATATTTTCACATCTGTGGCAAAAACGTAGACTTCACTCATCTTATTGGAATTTTTTTCAATTTGATATATGGACACATACCAGAACTTCCTACACATCGGGTCAACACTACAACAGATCTCAATCTAAGAAAACACATGACATGAAATTGTCTATGTGCTTTTTTGTATATTACGGTAGTTTAGTACAATTAGTTATGCGATAAAATATGATCAGTTTCCATACTCAAACATTTCTTCATCTTAATTTAGTGGTCACAAAGGTTAATTGCCATTTGTGTGGGGAAAATGACTAATGTACTGTACTATTATTTTACAAGGTTGCGGTAGTGCCACTTCTAACTTATGACAGTGAAAATTGGGCTAGAGGGAAGGAATAATTGAGTCTGCAGAGATTAGATTTATATGAAGAATTGGGGGCTGTACATTAAATGATAATATCCATAACGACATTAGAAATGAATTGAATATTTATTTTATAATCTGCAAAACAAAATAGATAAATCTAACAGTTTCAACATAGGCCTATAGATCGAATGGATTTCTCTAGACCTACTAAACAAGCTCTAAAATACGTAAGTCAAAAGTCAACGCAGGTCGACCTAGGCTACGTTGGGAAGATAGTATTTGTGATGTAACAGGCTTAGGCCTATAACCTTTCCTTGCGGTGACAGAAGAAGAAGGTGGTGGCAGTTCAAATTTTCACTTTATGTAAGAATTCATATTTTCTAGCTATTTTCCTTTCCCTTTTCTCTTTTTGTCTACATCCCTTTTTATTTTCCTTCTCATGATCATCATCATAAATATAATTTACGAACTCAGATCGAATTATTCCCTTCTCACTCCCACATGAATTACGAACTTATCCTAGATGTTCAAAGGCGATGCTCCTTGGTGATGTGCTGAAGCTCGCAAAGAGGACACAAGAACCCGGATAATGTGTGTCCGAATTTGATAATCAGCGGTAGTCGTGCTTATGTTACTAAAACTGTTAGACGTTCTTTAGTCTTCTTACAAATAGACGTGTCCGTTTTTATTTTTCGATATTTATTGTGTCGAAGATTGCACACGCAGGTAGTCTTTTCGTATGACAGGGGTGTATTAATTTCTGCGTGGGAAAAGCAAGCGACAATCTCTCGAGTCCCCAAGTGCACTGAACTTATGAAAGGGTTCTGAAGGAAGGGAAGGTTGCAGCAGCTGTTGAATCTCTTTGCCGATGCGGGTAGGAAGCGAAAGGTACCTGCAGAATGCCGATTGTAAAAAATGCGATGATAAGATCAAACTTTTTCATTTCGTTTATTGATACTAGATATTATATGAAGAGAGATCTGACATTACTTTCAAAAATACAATCAAGCTTGTCGATCTGCTCCTTTGAATTTCACAGTCATGAATCAAATGCTTAGAATTAGGACTCGGAGCTTGTTTTAATGCTCTTGGTTTGGGAGATTGTTATATTATTTTAAAATATCGAACAACTGTTACATTAATTCAAAATATCGAACAGCTTTGTTACCGTCGTTGTCCTACTCATCTTTCTCACACTCTGTCTTATAGGCTACATCCTACTCTTGTTATTTTCTCCTTTGTTTCTCTAACTTCCTGCTATTCTGTGTACAGTACCTATTTGTGTTTACAGATTCAGTATACCTCACTAACAATTTCAGAATGTTCTCGTTTCTTTGTTTCTGTTCACATTTCTGTAGCTGCATCTTAATGTTTTTGTTTACTTCTTTGTTTCTTTACCTGCTTTCTTTTTTACTTCTCATTTTTTCACTATTTCTATATACCTTATTGTTGATTTTTTCTTCTATTTTCTTTCATTACTTCCTTATGTTTTGTTTCTGTTTATACTTTCAGTATAACTTCTTAAAATTTTTCTCTTCTTTGTTTCTTTACCTCCTTATTCTTTTCTTCTGTTGATCCTCTTTTTGTTCACAGTTTCAGTACTTTATTGTCTTTCTCTTCTGTGCTTCTCACCTTTTTTCTTCTGTTTATAATCTTTTTGTTCACATTTTTAGTAAATCTTACTGATTTTCTTCTATTTTCTTTTGTTTCTTTACCCCCCTTTTTCGTTTCTTCCGTTTGTACTCTTTTTGTTCAAAGTTCCAATATAATATCTTACTGGTTTTTCTTGTCGTCCTTGTGTATTCTTTTCTTCTGTTCATCCTCATTTTTTACAGTTGCAGTATACCTTATTATTGATTTATCTTATTTATTTCTTTACAACCTTATTCTCTGTTTATATCCTTTTTGTTCAGTTTCAGTATATCATTTTCGTTATTTATTTCTCCTTCCTTCTCTAGATTATAAGATTTTTATTTCCTGTTCTTAATGTTTATTTTAGTGTTCTTTATTTTCTTAATGTAATAAGAAAATTAATAAGGTCCTTTACACAGTACTGTATGTTTTACATTTCTCTTAACTTTAGACCTAAATTACTGTAAGAACATTAGACTTTTCGACCTCTGTGTTAGATTAAGATTTGAACATGATACAGAATTTTAATTATATAAATCTGTTCAAAATTAAAAATGTCTTTCTCATTATGTAAAGTCAGATTCGTGTAAACTCTGTATTGTTATTGTTTTTTTTTTCTTACAATGTTAATATCTTTTTCACCTTTATTTCACTCTTGTTTATCAATCTCGGTCATCATCATCTTGCTTTGAATCACACTAGGCCTGTTCATCTCCCTTTGTTCTTTTCCCTGAATTTCTTTTCTCTTCGCCCTTCGTCTCTTCATTTCATTCATAGTATTTAGGCTATTTGCTTTATATACCTTGTTTTTAATCTATTTCTTGTTTCGTTCTCTTTCCTGAATTTATTTTCTTTTATTTTCTCTTTGCCCCTTCATTTCAGTCACAGTACTTATTTGCTTTATAGCCCTTCTTTTTTAGTCTATTTCTTATTCTTTCTTGTCGCTCTTTCTTCTCCTTCGTCTTATCTTACTTTGAATCAAAATACTTTTTATGTTGTTCCTTTTACTAATACCTTTTGTCATTCTATTTCTTGTTTTTGTCAATTTCTTGTTCTTCGTCTTATTTTACTTTGAATCCTCTTTCTCTTTTGCTTTCTATGTCTTTTATTCTATTTATTTCTTGTCACTCTTTCTTGTCAATCGACTTCTAGTTATTTCTTGTCACTGTTTCTTGTCATTCGACTTCTAATTATTTCTTGTCACTCTTTCTTGTCATTCGACTTCTAGTTATTTCTTGTTACTCTTTCTTGTCATTCGACTTGTAGTTATTTCTTGTCATTCGACTTTTAGTTATTTCTTGTCACCCTTTCTTGTCATTCGACTTCTAGTTATTTCTTACTCTTTCTTGTCATTCGAGTTCTAGTTATTTCTTGTCACTGTTTCTTGTCATTCGACTTCTAGTAATTTCTTGTCACTCTTTCTTGTCATTCGAATTTTCCTACTTCTTTCTGTTTAACTTTCTACCATTTAATGTATTTCTTGTTTTTGTCAATCTTTCTTGTCCACCGTCTTATCTTATTTTAAGATTGTACTTTTTCGTCTGTATTCTATTATTGTTTATCCTGTTTGTTATTCTCTTTATTGCCCTTTCTCTCCGCTTTTCAGTTTTCATTTATATTTTCATATTGATTTAGTTTACTCTTCTTTCTTTTTAGTCGTAATTCTTTCTTTTTCTTCTTTCTTCCAATTTTCCTTCCTAAAATTATCTTTTTTCCTCTTTTAGTTACTTTTCATTACGTTTCCTTAATATCATACCGCTTCCTTCTCTCATTCTTTTCAAAGCACAGCATTCAATTAACTGCCCCTAATTCACTTCTGTAGTGGCCATCCCTACTCCATTCCCCTCATTGGATGGTATGTGGTTCCCACAGCCCGTTAGTTTGTCTAGGTACTGACCTGTCAAATTATCGCTTGAAAAAATTCGTGTTTATGGATTTGTTTATCCTAGCGAGAAGGTTACAGGTTGAGAACTTTCCTCAAACATGCAGCGAGTGGTGCAAATGGTCCTCGCCTCTCCTGTGGATGTTTACACACTTATTACCTAAAGAGGACAGCAGCGACACGTGTATTCAGTTTGCAGCAGATGAAGTACCGTTCGTACGGTTGTGTTAAATAATTTGCACGTGTCTGGAGAAGCAGACATTAACTTCTTCCACTTCATCATACACAACAGCGTCGAGTGTTGTAATTAAAGCCATAGAAATCACTCATTCTTGGTAGCCCCGGTGAAGGTTTTCATGTGCGACTGCTCCGCTCTAAATTTATGAATTTGTTTGAGCACGCAAAGTTTAATGCTTAGTGAAGGGCCGGGTTAATTATTCATATGGAATTTATGTTCTCTGAAAGCTAGTGAAAATACGAAAAACAAATGTACGTACTGTACATATATTTTTAACCTCATTTTGAAGAACTAATAACTTTAATTGTAATTTCTAACACATCCGAGTTCATATGTCTCGTGCTTATGGTTGCTTAGATTTATCATATTTCTTATTTTTTATTTTCTTCTTATATCTTTTTTACTTCTCATGAATTACTTAATGCAACCAAGACCTAACTGTAGTTCATTGAACTGACAGCTTCTAAGCAGTGGTTAGAATGATCCTGCAAGACATGTGGTAAGAAATGAGGCAAAATGGTTGGTTTTCTTCAGGATATAGGCTTACGTACTTCCATTTTTCTTCTTAATTCCTTATTTAATTTTTATATAATTTCATCACCTTGAAATAGCCTCCAATTGAAAAGGAACGTTACATAATTAATTCATTAATTCAGTCATAGTTTTCTGCTCAAGAGCAGGTACTTCACTATAAACCCAGCATTGCACCGAACTTTTTTTCCTCGTTCACCATGCCTTCCGGTGCATACCTCAGTAGGCAGTTTCTTTTTAGTCACTGACCTAGTCAGTTTCTTTTTTTCTTTCTGATCAGTTTCAGCAGTATTCTTTTTCATCCACTCTTTCTAACACAACTTCGTTTCTTATTTTGTCTGTCCATTTCACACGTTCCAGTCTTCATATCCACATTTCAAATGCATCCAATCGTTTCTCTTCACTTCATCATAATGCCAATATTTATGTCCCATACAATACCACGTTCCACACATCCATGTTTCTGCCCCATACAATGCCACATTCCACACAAAGCACTTCACTCGTCTCTTCCTAGTTCTTTTTGCAAAGGTTCGCAGAAAGTGTCCATTTTCATATTAAAAACTCTCTTTACCATTGCTGTCCACTTTCTGACAGACGTTCATGTTACTACTTATGTAGAACAGTTCAAGTATTTGAAGTTGTCCACTCATTTCACTGACTCATTTCGACTTCCCACATTTATCTTCTTCGCTTTTCTTCCGATTGCCACCGTTTTCGACTTGTAGGCATTTATATGAATCCTATAATACTTACTTAAAATGGCTTTTAAGGAACCCGGAGGTTCATTGCCGCCCTCACATAAGCCCGCTATTGGTCCCTATCCTGTGCAAGATTAATCCAGTCTCCATCATATCCCGCCTCCCTCAAATTCATTTTAATATTGTCCTCCCATCTACGTCTCGGCCTCCCTAAAGGTCTTTTTCCCTCCGGCCTTCCAACTAACACTATACTATAATGCTATAGCTGTCATTTAGCTCCAGTAGTATCATCCCCTCTTCTAACAAAGCCACATTATCTGAAAATCTTATGCACTTCATTTTCGTTACATAAGAATTGCAATCGGTCTCCACAATACTTAAGGCAGATTATGTGACTGTCGATTTTATTATGCGTAACAATATTCATATTTGCATACCGTCCGTCCGTTCGTTCGTTCGTTCGTTCGTTCGTTCGTTCGTTCGTTCGTTCATTCATTCATTCTTCTCTTTTTTACGGTTTTCTTTTATCAAACTCAGTTTTATACGATTTTCTCATACACGAACTGTATTTTATTCCTCTTCTCTTTAACCATCACTCGTTTTTATCATCTCCGCTTTCGTCATCCTTCTTTAGTCTACTCGTCTTCTTTCTTTTCTTCTTTATTCCTTCTCTCTTATACTTATATCCTCTCTTCTTACCTATCCTTTCTCCTTTCTCTCTTACTCTTTACCTTCTCTCCTTTCATCTATTTCTCTTCTACTCACCTCTATCTCTTCTCACTTTCCTTCCTTCCATTTCCTCCTCATCTGATCTTTTCCCCCCTTCTCCTCCCTTCGTCTTCTATTTCTTTTCGTACTATATCCCCATCTTTCGCCTCTGCAGTAGTTTATACGTTCTTCTCTCTCGTTCCATGTAGATTTATTTCATATTCTTCCTCCCACCTTTAGTCTTTCTTAACAACCATAAATGTGTTTGTACTACATTTTCCCACGTCATAAAACACGGATTCCTCCAACACGTTATTCTTCATTACAAATACGTACGATAACTCTGTCTCTGTCTCTCTCTTCTTTATTCCCAGTTCCCTCTTAATAATTCCACCCACACAATTCAACTCTTTCCTCATAGTAAAATATATAAAAAAATCTCTACCCTTTTATTTCTCTCTCTCACACACACATACACACGAACCCTTTTATTTAGAAGAGAGATTTTTTAGAGCACCCACTTCCTGATTAAATCCCCTAGGCTGGAGTTTAGAGGTGATGGGGAGGGCATGTGGCGTATACTTTCCCTTTACTGCATAAGTGTTGCAAGTAAGCGCATTTTCGTAAAATTTTAAGTATTACGGAAGACGGAATAGCTACCCGTCTTTGCTATGTGGGTCACTGCCAGTACAGTTACTCGCCTTTTGACGGCTGTGAACCAATTATATGTCTACAGAAATAAATATGACTAATTTTATAGTTTCTTAGGGAATCTCTATAGTTGCTAACTTGTTTTTAAAACATCGAATTAAATTTTACTGGTTTTGAAATGGAAAAGAGGAGGAAGAAAATAAATCTTGGCAAATCCGGACTTTCGAAATTAAATTTCTGCTTAGTGTAAAGGTATGCTCCAAACTGGGTAATACCACGATCGGAAATATGAGAGCATAAATGTATAAAATACTTAATGCTTACACATAAAATATCAGTATTATAACAAACTTTTGATCATTTCGTGTAAATAAAATTAATAATAGTCTAATAAGTTTACATGTAGCAGCTTTTTGTCGGTGCAATAAGTGAAAATATAAAAAGAGAAAGAAAGGAAAAACTGCAGGATTTTGACGTCAGAACAGAACGAGTTACCTAATAAATGATGTGGACAATAATAAGAAATAGGTCTTACTAATAATTGTGAATTTATGATTCTAATAATCGCCTAGGCAACCCGATTGTATAAAATTTGAAGTGCTATTTTAATAATTTGGAGACGATGAGCAATATAATATGTAGACACGAATAATATGTAACTTGGAGAGTAATAATAATAATCATATTAAAAGTATTTTTATGCAATCTCTTTACATATAACCGTCGTGGTGTACACAATGACAAAGACTCAGTTTCAACGCTACGTAGAAAAGCGGTCTGTTTTTTTTTAATCCAAAGTAGGTGACGTATGTTTTTCTTTGCCTTAAATGGTGTTCAGCGTCATTCTGACTCCACTTCATGAGAGACCTACTATGTGTGCAAATAGTGTGTCAGTTCAAGAAAAGAAATACATGTACGAGTATGTATGGACTATGTCAGAGACTTTCGAAGAACTGTAGTGCTAGCGAAGAAGAAGCAAAATCACTCTTATTTTTTAAGTTTTCTTTTACTTGGTTATTTAACGACGCTAGATTAACTACTAGGTTATTTAACGTGATAGTGAGATGGTACCTATTTGGCGAGATGAGGCCGAGAATTCGCTAGATTACCTAACATTAGCATTACGGTTGGGGAAAATCTCGGACAAAAATCCAACCAGATAATCAGCTCAAGCGGGGATCGAACCCGCGCAATTCCGGATCGGCAGGCAAGTGCCTTAGCCGACTGCTCTACGTTGGTGGGTCTTTAAAGTTATATAACTGCTGAAAAATATTCAAATCAAAGTCTCCTCTAAAGAGGTAAATTGAAATACTTCAAATGGTATTATTTTAGAAAAAAATGTCACGTTAAGGAAAATGTGTAAATATTCTTCTCTTAATAGTATCACAATACTGAAGCGAGCATTCGATTGTATGAAACTGGAAATTAAAAATGTATAGTTTAACTTATATCCAGTACAGTGACCGGTTAATATTTCTCATGTTGGAAATGTGATGTTGATACATACACAAGAAAGAGATAGAAAGGATCGGTTTCATGATGTAGCAAAAGGAAGCACGTTTTATTTCAGAAAACATGAAGGAACGCAAAGCTGACTTATTACATTACTTAAGTAGATAATGCACACACCTTAGGTCTATATACTGTAAATATCATTTCTGATTCTCTTCAGTTATTCAGGAAGGCATTTTTAAATCTACATTAATCCAGTACAGTGACTGGAAGGCATTAATTCAAAATTTCAACTGTTTGGAGAACATTTTACATAAATATTTCTTCGGCTTCTTAGTTCCTCTGGAAAATATTTCGAATTTGAATATTGATCTAACTTTTCAACTGTTTTGAGGCATGCATCATATGGATATTAGTTCTACTCGACCTTTCAGGACATTTCTGTACGGATATTCATTCAGCGTCACAACTGTTCTCCAAGATACCACGGTCACTATTATCCTAATATCCATGATCTCTCTTGAAACGGGATGTGTACCGAGACTGGATGTATTTGCTCTTCAAATTGAGGCAATCAAGCTGAATCACATGTTTGTGGCATGGATGAAAAGACGGAATCCCTTAATACGTTACTGCCCACACCTTCTCGCTCCGTGACGTCTTTTAACTTCATTATATCAATTCTCTGGTTTGTACAGAATTAGAGCAGAGCGTGAGAGATCGTTGAGCAATTTTGAACGTTGACTTCAAGGATGCTAAGTATTAAATTTATGGGATTTATACGATTCTGTTTCCGGTCATAGTATATGCTAGGAAGTTACAGTCGTACGTTTGACTCCAACGACGGCCTCGCTCCAACCTAAAGCATGGGGCTTTGTCTATATTTCAAGTAATATTCTGTGTTGTGAGTCCCATGCCGTAGCCACGTGATCTAAAACGTCATATCTTAGAACAGCGATATTGAATGAGCGCTGGTTTGAGTCCTCATGAGGAGAAATAGATTTATGGTCTGGGGGAGATCATCATCCTAACCATACGTTTCCCACAAATTGCTGGATGATAGTTAACCTAAGCTGAAGCATATTGTGTACGTGAGGAAAGCAATTGGCTTGTATATAGGTCTTGTACCTCCCTTGACTGTCGCGCAAAGGATTATTTTTTAAATTATTGTCCTATGTTGTAGAGGCCATGTTTCTTGACAACTCCATATCAAACGATTCCCTCAAAATGTTCGGTAAATTAAGTTTTATAAAACAATGGCAGTTCCTGTCGACAGTAGAATAAGCTCAACAAGTGAGTCTTTGGAAATGACTGTCGCGCAAAGGATTATTTTTTAAATTATTGTCCTATGTTGTAGAGGCCATGTTTCTTGACAACTCCATATCAAACGATTCCCTCAAAGTGTTCGGTAAATTAAGTTTTATAAAACAATGGCAGTTCCTGTCGACAGTAGAATAAGCTCAACAAGTGAGTCTTTGGAAATGAAATTCAGGCATGTATTCCCGACTATATCATGAAGCAAAGAAGACATGTAAGAAGTGAAATGAAGATGAACTAACCAAATAATTCAATAATAAACTGGCTAAATCGTGTGTCCCGAATGGGCAGTTCGAGGTTACCGAGAGTTATTTTCGAATATCATCGAAGAACGAAAAGACGTTGGATTGATGTCTTCAACTCATATGGATGTAACCGATGATGATGATAGAGGAGAAGGAGGAGGAGGAGGAGGGGGAGGAGGAGAAGAAGAAGAAGAAGAAGAAGAAGAAGAAGAAAGGAATTGAGACTTCCTGAAATACTTATAGACAGGGGAGTCATATTGGTTTTTGATTGGGAGAGGCAATTTTTAGAGAAGACCTTAGAAGGCCTTATCACTTGGCGTACTCCTTCCATATTTTCTGTGAAATAAACTATTCTCCATACCGAAAATTAGGGTAAACTTGATGCTAGGGTAAACTTTAACACAAAGAAAAATAATGAACTTTAAAGCTATGTTTATTTTTTTTCTTAAACATTTTTTTATATAATTTAAAATTACAAATAGGGCTGACGTCTTTTTTATGGTCAAGTTTACCCCCTCTTTACAGTATATTTTGAGTTACCACACATATGTTTAGTTTTAACTTCTTACCCTACTTATATGATATCGAGCGCGGATTCGATTCCCGCTTGGGCTGATTATCTGGTTGAGTTTTTTCAAGGTTTTTCCCAACCGTAAGGTGAATGCCAGGTAATCTAAGGCGAATCCGCAGCCTCATCTCGCCAAATATCATCTCCCTATCACCAATCTCATCGACGCTAAATAACCTCGTAGTTGATACAGCGTCGTTAAGTAACCAACTAAAAAACCTATACGATACGTAATTTACATGCACTTGATGTTAATATGACGTAGGAGCTAACAAATGAACACACGCAATGTTACTGATAAGTAAATTTAAATTTCAATTAACGAAACATTTTGTACTTTTATTTGCAATAGGTAAGAACCAGTAATTTAGCAAATTGTAACACCTTGGTTTCATTTGAGCGAAGTCTTTTATTTCTTAAGTGTTTATAAAAGTGGAATATTTTAATATTAACATTTTTGTTCTTTAGTGGTGCTAAAGGTAAAGGTAAAAGGTAAAGGTATCCCCGTAACATGTCATGAAGGCACTTGGGGGGCATGGAGGTAGAACCCCTTTTTTAATGTTTTAAATATTAAACTCAGGTGATTCCTTACCCTCCTAAATGATGCCTCTGTTTGCAGAAATACCATGCATATTTTAAAAATACTTCATTTGTTTCCAGCCATTACACAAATTACATGAATGAAACATTGGTTAAGAGGATAAGCAGTAACTCATAATTTTCACGTAAGAAAGTATTTTGAATTTTTATATGAAATGAGTGGATGTAACGTATCTTGTGTGTCGTTGAAAAATTGGGCCGTTTCAATCAGTCCTGTTTACTTTTATGAAAATGTTCAATAAACATAATTTACAAGTAACTGCTGTACTCCCAGTTACTGGAAAAATTTACTTTATATGCACTTATTCTGTAGGTATGTTCAACAGTAATCTCACTAGAGGATTGATTTATGTAGAGAAAATAAAAATTCGAGTGATATTTAATTGACTATTACACGATTAGAAGAAAGTATATAAAGATTAGAAAAAATAAAGTACTCTTAATAAAATAAAATATTAATTGACTTACTGAAATTCTATTTCACTAATGTTAGCTTCACCAACGTTTGAACGAAGCCTCCATTTTCAGTTGACTGTCTATGCTGTAAACAAACGACGATCGCAAAGTATATTTTATAGTACCGTAAAGAATTTGCAGTTTGAAATGTTAGCAAACAAATGGTAGGAAGGTGATGAAAACAGGGGAAAGTGTTATGAAGAAGTAAAGTACTCTAATACAATAAAATAGGTATTAATTAACTTACTAAATTCTATTTCACTAATAATAATAATAATTTATTTATTTAATCTGGCAGAGCTAAGGCCAGTAGGCCTTCTCTTCCGCCCAGCCAGACTCTAATTCTAATTAAATACATTTGCTTACATAGTTATTACATTAATATCTAGATCATAAAACAACATGAAAGTAAATTATGAAAATTGGATAACTAATGTTAGTGTGACAATAATAAACACTGGTAAGAAATAGTTATAATAATAATGATAATAATAATAATAACAATAATAATAATAATAATAATAATAATGGTAATTATAATAGTAATAATAATAATAATAATAATAATAATAATAATAATGAGATAATTTATATATTTATCTGTGATATATATAACCATTAAACACTGAGAAACCTGAAACAGCTATTATTGTTGACAATAATTGTTAGAAAAATATCTCGTTAACCTATTCTTAAATTGATTTGATGTCTGACAGTCCCTGACATTACTCGGTAGGGAATTCCAAAGTCGAGGAACAGCCACAGTGAAAGAAGATGAATATGAGGATGTTCGGTGGGAGGGAATGGATAATATTGAGGAGTGTTGTGATCGTGTGTCTAGGTTATGATGGGTGGATAAATTTTGAAAACGAGACGCAAGATAGACAGGAGTGGAGAAATGTAATATGTGAAAGAGAAGGGAAAGACAGTGGATTTTCCTACGATCTTCTAGACGGAGCCAGGACAACATTTCGAGGGATGGTGTTACGTGATCAGCCCGGCGAATATTGCAGACGAAACGGACGCACATATTATGAACACGTTGTAGTCTCTGCGCCGAAGTAACGCTTAGGTCAGTAAGCAGAATATCACAGTAATCGAAGTGGGGCATCACGAGTGTTTGCACTAACATTTTTTTCATGGAAAGGGGTAGAAAATTCTTCAATCGTCTAAACGAGTGGATTAATGAAAATACCTTTTTGCAGGTTTCTGCAACTTGAATGTTCCAATTTAAACTTTTATCCATATAAATACCTAGATTCTTTACTGATTCACTGAACGGAATTTCGGTGCCGTGTATTTTAATCGGGGACAAATTTGGTATGGTAATAGTGCTTAACAAACGTGAATGGCCCACAATGATTGACTGTGATTTTTCTGGATTTAGTTTAAGTCGGAATTTCCGTATCCATGTGCAGATTGAGTTCAGGTCGTCATTAATTTTAGTTATTGCATCATTTAATGTTACCTTCACCAAAATGTTTGAACGGAGCCACCATTTTCAGTCGAATATCTATATGGAAAACAAATTACGATCGCAAAGCATCTTTTATAGTACCGTAAAAAATGTGCAGTTTGAAATGTTGACAAACACAGAAACAAATGCTAGGGTAGTGATAAAAGCAAACAAATGCTAGGAAAGCGATAAAATTAAACAAATGCTAGGGAAGCGATAAAATTGTACGATAAACAGCCATGATATGGTTGTAAGACGTCCTTTCGTACAATTTTATTGGTCAAAAGTAGTATGACGTAGTAAAAGTGCAATAGTCGTTATAAACATTTACTTGTCCTAACGTCCTTGAGACTTTCTACGAGGTTCAAATCAACGTAATATTAAACACGTGAAGGTACTGCCTTAATGCCATTACATAGTTCATTCTTGCTCTATATCAGCAGTACTGTGACGGGCAGCTGTTCTAAAGTGTGGGTGAAAAGGGTTACTTACTGCAGGAAACCTCCCTAAAAATAATGGTAATAAAATAAAGAGAAATGTATGGCGGGGGGGGGGGGGAGAATAATAGGAAAAAATTTGAAGGGTGATTTCTGTAGCTTCTATTCGAAAGAATTTCTTTTTATACGTTTCAATACGAGAGAAGTGTTATTTTGAATTTATGACAACACGTTGTCCAGTGTGCAGCAGTACGTTGTAGGTACAGCCTTCCGCAGGAAATGAAACACATTGCGCGGTGCAAGCATTCTGGGCTCTACACCCGGCGAACACCAACACCATCACAACATAATCTAATTGTTTTTTTCTTCTGCTTTCAGTTTTATTTGTATTATATTTTCCCTTGTTGCCAATTATTATTTCCCTTTGAATGGCTAAGCACAAAATTTCTGTATTATTGGGAAAGGAGATCGCTACTGGTTTAAGTTAGAAAAGGAAAAAGGGAATGTACAAGAAGAAGAAGAAGAAGAAGAAGAAGAAGAAGAAGAAGAAGAAGAACAAGAACAAGAACAAGAACAAGAACATTCACATCATTGTTCACGTTATAGTCTGTTCAGATCTCGTTCTATAGAAAGATCCATTTAAAATTTGAGGGCGGATACAGCGCACATCGATGTATCGGCACTTCTTCACCTCCTCTTGCATAGACTACGGCGAAAAGCGCGTGACCGCACAGTAGTGTCTATCATTCTTAATACAGTAGTTCTGTACAATATTAGGTAAATAATTTTTCTAATATAAACTTATTTTCAGAATAAAAACTCCGTTTTAAAATATGCATTCGTAAGTTTCGTCACAAATATCCAGAATCTTCGGTTTTCAAATTGTAAATGGATCTCCCTGCAGCTTTGTTAATCTCTCCCTTAGTCTGTTTGTCTTTTGACTCCATGTTCAGCTATTTTAGTGACATTCTAAGCTATGCAACAGTTTGTAAGCCGATCGTTTACCTGGAGTAACTGTCAACCTATGTATAAAAGCAGATTGGAGCGGATTTTTCTTTATGTACAACAGCAGTATTCATCGATTTCGTAACAGTTACTAGAAATGTTCTCTATTTGCACTTAGGCGCAACTGACACCTCCTTTAAAAGTTTGAATTTACACGAAGGAGTTGTTGGGAAATTATAAGAAATTTGTTGGAAGTGCACAAAACTGTCCACTATCTGTGCCGATGGAGATGATTAGGGTGATAAAAGAAGACACATTCTGCGCCTGTTCATTACTGAAACCGAACTGTTCAGACATCATAAGATATCGCCTCCGTTAGTCGGTGGTTAGTCAGATGTATATCATTTTGACACTCTGATGTCGACCCAGAAGCAAAAGTACTCTTAACTTATATCCTGAACGACTTTTGCACAAATCGCGTGACCAGCACATTTTAAATCTCCATGGAACATTTTTAGACCTATTCCTCACGTGGTGGTGGTGGTGGTGGTGGTGGTGGTGGTGGTGGTGGTGGTGGTGGTGGTGGTGGTGGTGGTGGTGGTGGTGGTGGTGGCGGCGGTGGCGGTGGTGGCGATGGCGATGGCGGCGGCGGCGGTTGTGGTGGAGAGGTGAAAATGATGGTAAAGTTAAAATACGTCACTTTCATTGACTTCGTTACGTTTCTATGTCTTGTTTTAATTCACACAGATCCATTTGCGTACAGTAACAAAGTGTTGTTGTCTTACATTAATTTGATAATATAATTATACTCCTGCATTGTATTCTTCACCTGACGTAATTAGGAACATTAAATCCAGACGTTTGAGAGGGCAGGACATTAGCACGTATGAGCGAATCCAGAAATGCATATAGAGTGTTAGTTGGGAGACCGGAGGGAAAAAGACCTTTGGGGAGGCCGAGACGTAGATGGGAGGATAATATTAAAATGGATTTGAGGGAGGTGGGATATGATGATAAAGAGTGAATTAATCTTCCACAGGATAGGGACCGATGGCGGCCTTATGTGAGGGCGGCAATGAACCTGCGGGTTCCATAAAAGCCATTTGTTGTAATGTAATCGTGATCGGTTACTACGACTTGTGGATAATAGAGCGAATAAAATGAAAAATTATTATTATTACTACTACTACTACTACTACTACTACTACTACTACTACTACTACTATTACGATTTTTCTCGTTGCCAAACTTCCAGAACGGCCCCGAGGTTCACTCAGCCTCCTATAAAATTTGAGTACCGGGTCTTTCCCGGGGGTAAAAGGCAGCCAGAGCATGGTGCCGACCACACCACCTCATTCTAGTGCCGAGGTCATGGAAAGCATGGGGCTTTACCTCCATGCCCCCCAAGTGCCTTCATGGCGTGTTTTATTATTATTATTATTATTATTATTATTATTATTATTATTATTATTATTTTAAAATGAGAAAAGAAATAGAGGAAATGAAATAGTCTGTAATATCTTATAGTGATCATGATTATGATTATAGCGATGGTAGTGGATGTGGTGGTGGTGGTGATGATAATGATGATGATGATAAAATCTCTTTTATTACTTAATGGCATATTTTTAAACATATTTTTCAATATTAAGTCTTTAATTAAAATGAGTGAAGAACGTTATTGTAGCATTCAAATGTATCGTACCGTATCAAGTTGGTCGGCTCATAAACTTCTCATATGAGATGAAATCGTTAAATAGAAGGAGAAATGAGATGACTGAATTATTTTTATGTGCTGCTCTTTCACCTGTTTTCTCGATGTCTCCCGCTGGGCTGTGTATGCTTTCACATTTCCTCATCAAGTCTTCTCCCGTATGTTTAGTCATCTTCATATTTACCACCATGATAAAGTGTTGAGAGCTTGTTTACTGTATGCAGTGTTCCACAACGACGTGAACAATCTTAACATTATGCGTGCTCGTATTTTCCTTCAAAATAACTCGATTAAAAAGCGTAATAATTCTGAGATAGGGATTGTTTGTTGTTTTGAAATCTTTGTAAAACAACACAGTTGAGGCATTTCGTTTATAGCATTCTTTCTCGTAATAGTCTCTCAATATAAAAATCCCAACTGTATATCAGTCAGTTGACGACTTTAACAATAAGAAATTAGGATTCGAATTTGGGCATATTTGTTAAGCTTTATGGTGAATAAAGTGAAGATGGAATAGTTTTTACCAAACTATTTTTGCTTAACACAATAAATAATTGATCGATTTTTGTCGCTTTTGAATAACACCGTTCATTGAAAAGTAAAGTTGGATAAAGGATTTCAGTTGTAATGTCAATTACACTGAGTAATAATCAATAAATTGATGTGCGTTTATAAATAAAGGTAATAAATTATACGAAATTTTGTTACTCTGTTTGTAGTGATCGCCATTTATTTTAATAGGGTAAAGTTGCCTAATTCCGTGAGACTCCTAATTCCGTGATACGTTTTTTCATTGAATGCCACGGTATTGGGTATCTTGCTAAGAAGTTCACCGATGTCTCTAAGTAGGCGAAAGATGCACTCTTTCGAGAAAAATGTCTGGCTCTATGGTCGAACGGCTTTGACTGACATTCAATTTAAGAAAAGTATCACGGTATTAGGGGTATCACGGAATTAGGCAACTTTACCCTATATAGTATATGCTGAAATGTTGGTTTCCTTAAATGTTACTCTTCAATTTCACGTCCACTCTTCCTCTCCCTCCATTTCTCCTTTTCTTCGTATCTATATTTTCTTTTTTTCCTCTACCTCCTCTTCCATTTCATCACTTTCTTTTCCCATCCTCTACTTCCTCGTCCTTCTCCATTTTCATTTCTCTACCCCCTACTCTCGCTTTACCTCCCCTTCTCCCTTGTCTCGTATTCTCTTCCTATACTTATCTTTCATTCCCCCTTCATCTACCTCATATTTTCCTCATTTACATTCTATTCTCTTGTACCTCCACCTCCATTTCTATATTTCCTTTTTCCTTTTCGTACTTCCTCCTTCCTTGCTGTGACTTATTTTCCCCTGTTCTACTTTCTATTCCTTTTCTCCACCTGCACTTCTATTTCTAAACCTCCTCTTACTTTGTTGTACCTCCTCACCTTTTTCTGTGCTTCTACCTTTACTTCGTATTCTCTTCTATTATCTCCTCTCTTTTTCACTCTTTCCGTATTCCTCTACGTCCTTTACCCTTTTTCAACCTCTTCTTTCACAATATTTTCCCTCTCCCACTTTTCTTCTTCCACCGCTTCCCATATTCTACATTATCACATTATCACTCTATATTCTCATTTCCTTCTCATGTACACGTCCTTTCCTTTTACCTTCTTCCTTTATCCGCATATTCTGTTCTACATATCGTACTTTCCTGATAAGCCTTCCATTGAAAACGAAAAAGACAAAGGTCTTCTCAAATCGTTTACCAAACTTGAACATTTCTGAGCGACCTAACTTGACGGAGATTCGAACTCACACTATATACCAAGCAAAGAACATTGTTACTAAGTTATCCGCGAACAGAAGTTGATTTGACGTTATTGTGTGTCTGACTGTACTGTAATATGTCCACATGTGCGTAGCTGGGGCTAATGTTTACATTACCAATTCACACACACACTCTCGAAAAGCCTTTCAAATATAAAATAAAGTTTAAAAAAAACATGGCAGCTGTCGTTTCGACCGACCATCCAGACTGCTTCTTTTAAGGTTTTTATTGAGACATCTCGACTTCCTTTATGATTATTATTTTTACTAAGGAGACAGCTAAATGGACTCTCAAATTAATTCCAAGTGCTTTTATAGATAACGGCTCCGTCCACTCCTTTTCGGAAATCGCGCACGTTACTGCAGTTGATCTATTCCGCGAACCAACTTAGACTTTTATTGTAATTATAACCATAATAAATGTGCTGTGCAAGTGCGATAACGCTTTCCGTGGTAAATGGTACCGTCTGCCGTTTATTAGACGGAACAGGACATTCTGTGAGAGCTATTTTTGTGCAGAAATACCCTACTTAGCTACATGCATAAATACATAACAGTGTTCCATAGATTCATACTTACCTTTTTTCTACATCGTCTATATTTTCATCCCTTCCTCTAGCTCTTCATCCCTTTTCCTACCTCCTATTTAGCTGTACCTCTTCTTTACTTATTAGTAGAAAGCGGAATTTAGGCAAAAACCTATTTTTTTTCCTTGATACATACAGGCTTGAGATTTAATATTTACATTTTTCACGGAAATATAGATATAAATAAAGGGGTTTTATAGTGCTTAAAATGCCTATTTCGATGTTAGTGCCTATTTTAAGTTTTTTTTTTTTCGCCATCACTTTTGTAACTGTTTTGTACCGTTTACTTTTCAAGACGGATAACAACTCCTTCCTAGCAGTGAACGACACAATAGAAAAATACCCTTCTCATTCTTACAATCCTAAAATTCCAACTTTCTGTCGGCCTGGGTAGCGTAGTCGGTATAGCGCTGGCCTTCTGTGCTCGAGGTTGCGAGTTCGATCACAGTCCAGGTCAGTGCCATTTAAGTGTGCTTAAATGCGCCAGGCTCATGCCAATAGATTTACTGGCATGTGAAAGAACTCCTGCGGGACAAATTATTATTATTATTATTATTATTATTATTATTATTATTATTATTATTATATCTTCCTCTGTCTGTCAGCAATTTAACACAAACTCGCTGGGTTGTACCCGAATAAGCATTCTCTTACATTCCAAGACAGATAACAACCCCTTCCTTTTTTCTCACCATTTGTAAGTACAGCAGTGAGCGACACAATAGCCACAATAGATGCTGATCATCTACTGTGAAGCAAAGTATGGAAATGTGATCGGTGTATGAAAAACACTAACTTAAAGACAGAATGTCTTCATTTTGTGTATCCATGTGTACCCTTGTAAAATGTGAAATGTATGGAAGTTTCTTTTAATCCTAGAATTTTGTGTTAAATGAATTTTGAATTTTATGTTAGTGAAATTCTTAAAAAAAAATTATTTTATAGAGCCTAAATAAAGGAGTTTAAGAGCCTATTTTAGGCGCCTAAAATGCAACTTTTTAAGGCTTAAAATTCCGCTCTCTACTTACTAGCAAACTTCCTTTTCCCTTGTTTTAATACCTCTTTCTTTGATAGCCCTCTTCCTTTACGTTCTGTTCCTTTCATCTATCTACCTTCTACCATCTTCCTCCACATCTTTCGTCCCTATCCTGTTAATTCTTTTGACGTAGAATGCATCTTTGTCCGCACCGAGTATGGGCAGCCATCCCGATATCCGTGATGAAACAAAAAAAAAAAAAAAAGACAATTTCAAATGCTTACTGTAGCAACACTATGAGCCACAGTCGAATGCTAATGTTATTATGTTATACGTGTATGTATCTTGTACGGTCATGCCCAATGACGCCGTCCCCCTTCGCTACGGACATGAGAACGCCGAATTTGCTTATAAAATTAGCCGTGCCGCTCGGCCTCTCAGTAATATTTCGACATCGAGGATAATTACTACAGACATGTGCGGCTACTCGCTTAATTTGGAACCGCGAATTCTGCAATATTAAGTCATAATAGGCACTTAGGATATACTTTGAGTGAATCATTGTGAAAATTTTGATGTTAGCTGGGACTAATTTCGGAATGTCGCTCCAGACGAAGAGAAAATGCCGTATATTGCATGCGCTTCCTTAATTGCTTCTCTTATACGAGTAAATCTATAGCCTCCATGTATAATCCGAAACAGAAATAAAACGATACCAACAAAACTCTAGTTTCATTTTCGAAACTGTGTGACGTATTCTACGTGCCGTATAGTGTATCCGTAATACAGTTTAGAGTTTTTTCTCTATCCTCTCGTTTCTCTCAATCTCTTCTTTCCTCTGCTTTTTTTCCTGTACCTCCTTTTACCATCGCTGCATGCTTACATACATATATACACATACATACATACATACATACATACATACATACATACATACATACATACATACATACATACATACATACATACATACATACATACATACATACATATTGTACTCGCCAAACTTAGACGACCCCAGCTCAGAGGAAAGGAGCTAAAAAAGTCACATCAACATGCTCTTGATGTTTATGTTATGTAGTTGGCCGCGTCCGATAACTGAATTGCTTTATAACAGCGTTGCCAAACATAGATGGAGAGAGGTCAGCTTATCTTGGCGCAAGAGATAACTACTAACTTTTCTGTTAAAAAAAAAAAAAACATTTACTTGCCACAGCCTAGACGCTGGGCTAATTAAGAGTAATAATGTGACAACGCTGTATAACTAACAGGCATGCACCATATGATTTTGTTATGTTTTGGGTAAGGCACGAGTCAGAAGAGTGGTGTGAGGTCGTCTAAGCTTGGCGAGAACTGTACATACATACATACATACATACATACATACATACATACATACATACATAGACTACCTATTCTCGTTCTCTACCTCTTCTTGTTTTGTTTTCCTCCTTTTCTCTTCCTGCACCTTTTCTTCTGCTTCCTTTCCACTTTCCTAATCTTCTCACCCTTTACGTATTTTCCTCTACGTTCTCTTTCTCAACCTCCTCTTCCATTTCTCAACCTTTTCCCTTTTTCTTCTTCGTCTCCTTCTCCTTGTTCTCTTTTACCACTGCTTCACATCTTCTTTATCATTCTCAAATACATACAAAACAATATAAAGAGATCCGCAAAATCCTTGAGAATTGAGGAAAAATTAGTTGTGACAGGTTTTCGTCTTTATAGGGCTATATTTTTCAATATTCACTTAATGTCGTGCCATCATTAATGTCACTGATACTCTTCAGTAATTGAAGAGAGCGTCAATACACAAGTAATTATGGAGTTACTCGTTACAGAACTGATCCAGTAAGAAATTTAAACGCGGAATTCAAAATAGTAAAGCTATGTGTCACACCAGATACTTGGACATTACGTATGTCCCGCCAAACAATATGCAGCCAAGCCCTAGCGGCCTGATTTGACATCGAGACAAGGGCAACCAACGCCTACATTCATGTCGCTTGGCGTGCAAAATTTCATCAGAATTTGGCAACTCAGTCACGACTTCAAAATAGGCGATATGGTTTGGAGGACACGTCTCAAGCTTGATATATTATTCCGATCGATGAAATTTAGATAAAACTAAAACCCTACTTTGTTTTCAGCTGTGGTTCTAGCAGCTACAAATCCAGAGGACTTTAGCTTAATTACTGTCTCCAGGGAAGTGCATATTTATGTTCCATTGTAAACAGGTTTGGCATTGCACTCTTGTGTCATGCTAACCACGTAACCGTTGAGTTATACTGCAAGTAGGTGATAGAGATGGGGAATCTGAAATTTTGTCAGTATTAAAAAGTATTAGTCGCTAATAATAATAATAATAATAATAATAATAATAATAATAATAATAATAATAATAATAATATTATTATTATTATTATTATTATTATTATTCAGACCTGTGCCGTAGCTGAGTGATCTAAGGCGTCATGTCTTAGACTAAAGTTACGAAATGAGTCGGGTGGTTATGGGGAAAGAAATTTTCTCTTGAAATTTCAGCTGGTGTATGGGACCGTAGTCCACTCAGTGTAATGTTATTTACCAAGATATTACTGATAGCATTTCTTTATTCTTGTAATAACTCTTGAAAATGTAATATCAGATGGCAGCGTTTAAATCAGCAAAGTGAACAGCTGTTAAATGACATAGGTCCTATCAGTATAAATTCTAACTGCTGTTGTGTTGGACTTGCTAAAACAGATTATTTTTCATAGAAATGTAGTAAATGATTTAGTATTGCAGCAAGTAGGGTAAAGGTTGGTAAACTGTGAGAGACTAATATCGTGATAATGTGTTTGAGAGCTTATCACGTTTTGCTGAGCGAGAGAAGGACCGGTTTTGTGCAGAAACGTATCCATGAAAATCCCTTAATACATTGACGCAAAAAAAACGGTCTATGTCTCACTCAGTAAAATTATAATAAATTTTCAAACAAACTATCATAATATTACTAACCTTTGCCCTATATGAAATTTACTTGCTCATAAATTTTTGTTACTAAAATTAATGTACGAAAATGTTATTTTAAGAAAGGGGTATTTTTTATGCCTATGGAGAGAGAAATTTAATACACAGTAACTGTCAACATATGGTATGGAGAAGAAAAAATCATGGTTGAGTTTTCAAATACATTGTAATTGTTTCATGTATAAAAACAGACTTTGTTTTGTATCTTATAATTATATCCATTTGATATCTTATAAATCCATTACCTCCATGTCCCCTAAGCACCACCATAGAGTATACAGAGGTTACCTTTATCTTAAGTCAATTATGCTTATCTTCCAGTTAAACGGAAATTGATAGCGAATAATTCGCTTGAGATCTTATGGAAAGTAAAGAAACTACCATTTTCTGCTATCAGCTCATCTTGCGTAATGGTGTATTCGTTCGAAAAACATGCTACTCAATATTTTGTTAATTGCTAGAGAAACTTAGAGCGAAGGAAGAGTTATACAGGAACTCTTAAGTTGGTATTGTTTTATATGTTATTGGCGAAAATATAAACACATATTCTCCTAAGAGTCTGTATTGTTACTATATTATTATATCACTTTTTTAGTACAATATTAACAGTTTGACAGTGTATAGCATTGTATATTTTCTTAATTATATTGGCTTTTCCTAGTGACAAATGTTTGTGGGACAGGTAGTATTCACTGATTACTGTCACGTGCTTTTGTTTACATCGCTTCTCTTTGTGGGTGAAACACACAACAGTGGGATGTTAGTGACAGGAAAACGAAGTTCTTCAGAAGGCTTAGTCTGCAGATTCTTCGTCCACATAACATATCTCTCAAAACGTCACACTTCACACTCCTGTTACCCTTTTTAAGGCTGATAACGGAAAGAACAAAAATTATAATAAAAAGACAGAAATAAGCTATTTTTATCCACTACGAATTCTGTTGTTCGAGGACAAGCCTCTGATGTAAGTTATGCCTTCTAAATTTGAAACCTATGTATATCGAAGTTCTGTTATCGAACATTAATATGTGACGTTGTTACGAAACTTTTGACCGTGCTAGTTGTTTCTTATTTTGTGAAGAGTTTGCCATTTTCTGTTCCTTTTTTATATTTCTTTAATGTCTTCTCTTTCAATGGGCTGTGTAAATACCGAAGGTCTCTGTGTGTAATGCGGAGGTTGTTGAACTTGTTCTGTCTCATTTGCTTCTTATCTCCATCTTTGTCACTCCTTCCACTTGAAATTTGCGTCACTTTTCAGTTGATTGCTTTTACTGTACGTCCACATTTACAGTTTGGGAGTGCAATTAGTATCAGCACAGTAAAAAAGTCCATAATCTGTGTATTTCCCTGATGCATAAACAGCATAACTCTTGACTTCACTTTGCTCAACGTATGACAAATACCATGACGTACGTTCAATTGTATCGACACTAAACTGCTTTTTAATGTTAACATTGTGACAGTGTTTTGGTATACAATTCATATAAATCCATGAGTTCTTCTCTGTGATTTAAGTAATATCGTTTCTCGGTACAAATTCGGGGACCCGGGTGCAATTCCCGTCCGGAAGGGAAGTGACTTAAGGCTGGTTCACAATAAACCGGAAACGAGAATCGGAACGAAAACGGTAAAATTGTTAAAATGTTTACATTTAAATGTGAGCATTCACAATTAACGAAAAGCTTGCCGGAGCCCGGTATCGGGAACGAAGAGTTGGCCAAGTTTCAACTTTGGCGTTCACGTTTCCGATCACAGCCCACTAGATTCATTCTATTGCCATCTAAAAGCTATTTTGTCGTCGTATATTTTGTAGCAAGAAGACCGTGACATAACCTATGCATTATTTTGTTCTGTGCTGTGCAACATGGAGCAAGTTTTATTTGATGAGATTCTAATATTGAGTGTTGAGGAAAATCCTCACGTTTACCGTAAGCGGCGCGCCTCGTATAAAGAAAATGAAGGAGAATACGTGGCTTTCAATAGCTGCATCTTTGAACACCGATCGGAAGCGAATCATATTTTATTACTGTATTGGTTGTATTAAACACTACATATTCATGCTTCAATTCAATAACTACTGTTGTGTTCATTTTTGTTCTATTACAAATGTTTCTTCTATAATTATTTTACGTTATGGTAGATTAAAATAGGTTGTGATAAATATGCATGGGCATATTTATAGTACCTTAGGCCTACCTAATATGCATGGGCATATTTATAGTACCGTACCATGGATATATATATATATATATATATATATATATATATATACATCCATCCATCCATCCATCCATCCATCCATGACCGTACCTAATGAAATGTTTCAGTTGAAATTTCGAAGTTGGTTAACCTGTGTTTATGTTGGCTGCCTTGTACTCATGAGAGAACGCCATTGGTCAGTTACACATAAATAACATCAGAATGCGTAATATCGACTTTACATATCGTTATTGACATGCATATTGATATGCATAGTCGTCTACCTTCTCGGTTTATTGTGAATAAAAAGTTTGTATATTCACGTCCTCTGCTTCTCGTTTTCATTCCGGTTCTCGTTCCCGGTTTATTGTGAACCAGCCTTTACCTCTTTAAGGGGACTCTATGGTGAAATAATATTGAATAATTAAGAAAACCCACATCCTTTGTTTTTATGCTCGTATTTATAATTGAGATTGTTTTAAATGATCTAAACCAGTGGTACTCGGGTCACATGCGACTCTCAAAGATGTTTATTGCTGCTCTTGAACTAATATTACTATGTATAACTGTTCTTCCTACAATAATAATTATTTTATAATTTCTGTAATAATGTGCAACTGGAGAAAAATGTGGTTACCCTGCATCATTACTTCCAGTGAAGCCTTTCACAACGACACGTATTTGTTTTCTTTAAAAAATGTATTGTCATGTCTCTTGATATAATAATGGGTTATAAACGTTTTTATCTTAAGAGACATTACGAGAGTGTGCATTTAAATTTTGATAACAAAACATTCTTAATCAAAATTAGAAAAAAATGAAAATGTTAAAAATGTACGTAGGCCCTAATATCTGAAAGTAATGTGTTCCACTCTTGGGTCGCTAGAGGAGGACTAGTTGAGGTAAAATTACCTCCTTTCTGTGACTTTGTATATGTGCGACAAAACTTTTTTCTAAGACTGTATATAAAAACGAATTGGCAAAAAAAAAAAGCATCGTAACGCGTAGCAGGAATTAAGCCAATTTCCAAATTCAAGACAGATTACAGGTGAAATAAATCAACAAATCGACATACTTGTATTGATATGATTTTACAGAAGAATATCAGAGTTTTCACTCTTATAATAATAATAATAATAATAATAATAATAATAATAATAATAATAATAATAATAATAATACTCAACTTACTTACTGGCTTTTAACGAACCCGGAGGTTCATTGCCGCCCTCACATAAGCCCGCCATTGGTCCCTATCCTGAGCAAGATTAATCCAGTCTCTACCATCATATCCCACCTCCCTCAAATCCATTTTAATATTATCTTCCCATCTAAGTCTCGGCCTCCCCAAAGGTCTTTTCCCCTAATAATAATAATAATAATAATAATAATAGTAATAATAATAATAATATAAAAATAATAATAATAAATAATAATGACATTAATTAATAATAATATTAGTGCAAATAATTTAATAATTAAAAATCCGTCCATGTTGTTTAGCTTCAATACTGTGAAATGCATTGTGGCTCTTGGCAAATTATTATTTCTCACTATTGGTTCTCGTCTAATTTCTAGTGAGTACTCCTGATCTAAACTTATAATCTAATGTGGCCAAACATACGGTGCGTGAGTTGAGAATTTTTTTTTTAATTATGTTTTCTCGACTTTAAAATTTTAAGCAGTTTATTGAATAAAAACAGCTCCTTGCACAACAGTTATTGTCAGATTGGTCTGAAACTTCTCACAGAGGTCAATTAAATGTTGCTAAATAAAATTTAATTAGAATTTGTATGGAATATTAATATTAAGTACCTTCGGGGCATATTAATAATGCTCTTGAATTAAAATATGCTGTAATGGTAAATTCATGAAATTTAAAAATTTATTGTGGCTCTCTATTTAGACTGAACTCAAAAATATACTTAATTTTTTTGATCCCCGTGACTGTTTTCAAGCTTTTGAGCAAATATGAACTAACAGCTTCGAAAACTTCGACGCAAGGAACCTTTTTAGTGGGGTGAATATAAAATATATTTAAAAAATGCAATTTCGAAACTATTAGCCCTAATGGCACCAAATTTCGTATAGATGATTGTATTGTAGCCTGTTTAAGTAGTTTAAATTTCAACAGATTTTGAATGAAAATTGTGGAAGTTTTAAAATTCATATGTGTGTCCCCTTAAAGGGACTGAAAGACTGGATGTATGTCCCTACTCTTAAGCGAGTCTGTCCTTCATAGAGGGTTCCAGGTAAAATTTGTCGGTCATTTTTTGTCCATGTTGGATTTGAGCGCTAAACAACCTTTGCAGTTAAATGTGTATTTAAATAAAATAATAATAATAATAATAATAATAATAATAATAATAATAATATGAATAGCGTTGTTTGAAACTGGATGAATATATTTAAGATACTTTGAGCTTATGATTATGAAAGAATGGGCATTACTGCTCTTTTTCTGCCCCGTACAATATTTTATATTGCAATGAATATGCGTTATGACGTAATTTTGTAATACTTCATCAAGTTACATAAGTAACAACTAGGTGACGTGAAACATTGGCAGTGCGTCCGGACGAGCTTGAGTTCACTTTTGGATCAAGACTCGTTCGCGATGCAGCTTCCATTTATGGAGATGCACATAATTTTCAATCGAAACGACAACATGACTTCGTGCATTAGTTCCACTCTGGTGAAGTTCTGTAATTTCCATTTGCTACATGCTTCTTGACCAGGAAATGTCTCTGCTGCTCCGTTTTACGTGGAATCTTGTTTTCTTTCCTTTAGTAAATAGAGCAACAGTGGAAACTTGTATAAGTTTTGTAAATACTAGGTTATAAAGTTCTAGGTAGATTAATTTTCAGCAATTAGGTTTGCGTAGTGGATGGTCCGTGAGGATTTGGAAAGTATAAAATTGTGTTCCTTTGTTCCCTCCAGACTAGAAAAAAAAATCAAGTCAATTTTCTCATACTTTGACATATTTGAAAGCAATTTATTGATTTTGTTTATCATTTTGGGGTTGATGTTATTATTTATAGTTCATTTACTTCAAACATTATTCAAAAGACTAACATAATTAAATTTTGTTATTTTCAAGCCAAATAAATAGATGCACTTTGATTTTGTATACCAAACACGGAAGGAATGATTGATAAACCACAACTAAGAGACTTAATATACATATTATTTATTACATGATTTTGTATTGTATTGTATTTATTTACATTACATGGTATTCGTACATCGGTTCACATCTAGAATATGGTAGGATAGAGTTTCCTAATTCCGTGATACTTTTTTTCACTGAATGTCACGGGGTTGGGTATCTTGCTAGGAAGTTCACCGTTGTCTCAAAAGTAGGCGAAAGATGCAATCTTTCGAGAAAGATATCTGTCGCTATAGTCGAACGGCAAAGCTTTCAATTTTAAAAAAGTGTCACGGGATTAAGGGTATCACGGAAATAGGCAACTTTATCCTACATGTCAAAAAAATCTTAATAGTATACTACAAAGTCTTAATTATGTTCACAGTGCAGTTGAAGTAGGATACAGAAGAGTTTTACAATATATACTAGTACAACACAAGGGGTTAGTAGTCTATCGATACTTAATACAAGACAGAATTATTCATGCAATATTGTTGAATGTCATAAATTCACCTACAGAATAGAAGGCGTGAGAAATTAGGTACTTCTTTAATTTGGCCCTAAATAATCGTATGTTTTGAGTTTGATTTTTTTTTTACCCATAGGGAGGTATTAAAAATGTTTACCGTCATATAACGCAATCCTTTTTGATAGCACGATGGACTTGCCGATGTAGTAAGAGACACTTTTTACGAGTATTTATGCTATGAACTGTTGCATTAGTTTCAAAGTTTTCACGATTATGTACGAGATAGTTTATTAATGAAAAAAATATACTGACAAGCCATGGGCATTACTTGTAGTTTTGTCATGGGTTTACTTAAGTTTTACGTTTATCATATTTTGTAATGTTATTTTTCTGTTTTCGAAGATCGGCATTTGAATATGATTGTATTAAATTACATATTTTTTTTGCCGTGTACTGAGATTTCCATATTTTAATTCTAAACATTTAAGATCTTTTTTTACAATTAGTTTTTTTTATGCTTTGTCAACTGCCAGCGTATGAGTGAGATGAAAGTGATAATGCCAGCGAAATGCGTTCAATATCCAGCACCGAAAGTTATCCAGGATTTGCTTTTTATGGGTTAAGGGAAACCCCGGAAAAATTCTCAACCAGGCAACTTATTCCATCCAGGATTTCAACCCGGACCCACTCGTTTCGCGGTCAGGTATGCTAACCGTTACTTCACAGCGGTAAGCTTTAAGATCTTGCTTCAGTGGTTCAACTACGCGTAACAAACGGGTTTACATCTCTACTGTTACTTATATAGCAAAACTGCATTTGTAAAAAGCTATTTTTCTTAAACTTGTTCGAACATACAGTACTTTAGTGTGGTTTATGTATGACTGGTGCATACCTAGTGAGCAAAGAGCAAACCCCCTAAATAACACAATTTGTTGCGCCTTTGACGTGCCAGCTGCTGTCCGTTATTTATTTTATAGTTCAGCACATTATTGTGATTGATTTACCGGTTTTAAACAGAACGGAAATATTGTATTACTTTTTTTTTTTTTTTTTACAAAGATTTATTTCAAGCAAAAATTACATACAATAACAAAGATTTTACAATACTATTGTAATACTCGTATATGAATATTCTTCAAAATTCGAAATTCATTACCAATCTCATAGTCAAATAGCCTACATATTAGGCCTACAAATTATTGTATAAATACAATGTAACTGGGTCACAACCGAAAAAGCAAGATGCTTGAGGTCGGGTGTGACCAATAATGAAAACTGGATAGAAGAAAAAGTAATAACACATAAAATAATAATAATAATCACAACTCTGATTAAAACTGTTAAATGTAATTACACATAAATTTTAAAATGAATACGAAAAAAACAAAAACAAAGAAACAAAACGCTACCATGGCCTATA
Organism: Periplaneta americana; assembly: GCF_040183065.1. Classification (NCBI taxonomy): domain Eukaryota; kingdom Metazoa; phylum Arthropoda; class Insecta; order Blattodea; family Blattidae; genus Periplaneta; species Periplaneta americana. Next base: position 94,950,514 of record NC_091131.1, on the reverse strand, counting down.
CATAAACATACTAAGTTAAGAATACAACATTGTTAAAGTGACAGAAAAAAAATATATAAAGAATAAGAATTTACATGATTATAATTTTAAAAACAGTTCAAGCACTTGTTTTTTTTTAATAATGTATTGTTTAATAATTTTAGTTTAAGAATCCTATTTATAAAATCATTATATAATCTTGGACCGTAATTAGAACTGTGCCTTACACCTGCTTCAGTCTTACATTTTGGTTCAATGAGGGGGAGCGAAATATTGTATCTTCTTGTGTTGTGGCCATGATCGGATGATATAAATTTAGCTTGATATTTATGGTAGTGATTCAAAATAGTATACATATAAATTTGCTTGATATTTAAAACATTAAATTCTTTATATATGAGATGAGTTGGATGATCAAGCCTTCTTCTTAAACATATTTTAATAATTCTTTTATGTAGTAATATTAATAAATGAAAAAAAGTTAATAAATATTCTGTGGAACAGATAGTACCTGTCTTGTGTAATTATTTACAGATTTTATTCTAGTATGATGTATTTTTATATTGGTGTTTTTATTTTCTCACTGATCACACTTACTGTAAAGTATTAAAAGTATTAAAATAAAATTTTGTGAAGTTTCGAAATTTATTTTCATCACATCGCAGTTCCTGGAGAAAATTCTGTAGCGCTTTTAAAGTGAAGCATTTATGCGCTTGACATTAGAAAAATCTGGTCACACTTTGTATTTATACGGTGACGTATTTTCTACAGTAAATTATGTTCTGTTCAAATCAAAGTTTAGAATCCAGCGAACCATGATCAACTTGTCTTCCAGAATCGAACCAGTGCCCTTGTATGTCGTATCCAGTTACTCTTGCATTACGTGTCAGCTTCCGGTAAGCTATAAGTTAAACCACTAAACCTTTTATTGCATATGGTACAAGTAAATTATTCTTTCTATTTATTCAGTAATGAGATAGTTTGAAAGCTTTTAAAACTAATTTTCTAAGTATTTTGTAACACGTCTAATTTGACATTAAATCCCTTTAGTGCTATTTCAGTGCGTGCTGTTACGCATACCAGCAATTGAAAAGAAATAGAATGCAAGCATTATTCCTTTACATGCCCTTAAAAGGATAGTCTGACTTTTATTCACCTTTAATGACTTAATGTTTTCCTCGCATTTCTATAATAACAAGCAAGGAGTGAACACCTACTTCCTAATGTGAGGAACAAGTCTGCGAGATCATTTTTCTGCGTTCGACTCACGCAGGTCGTCGTCGATTGTGCCTTAGGTCACTCTTGACTGCCAGTATACCCCTCTTTCTGTTTAAATAGCAAATTGCTCTAGGTGTGATAGTTACGGCCGTAAAAATACAGTAACCTGAAGCAAATTTTATGTGTTAAAACCTAATTTCTACCCCAGAAAAAAAAAAGTAAAACCTATTGACTGTAGTGACGAAAAGAACTCGTTAAATATCTTAGGTTTTCTCTTTGGAGAACATGGACGTCGCATTTCACTTTATCAGCTAACGAGTGCGCAAACTGAAGCTTGATGTAGTAGCGACGTTTCTGCAAAAACAGTAGTTTTGCACAAAATATACTCACTTCAGTAGGGCTGTTTCTGGTGGGCATTTGAAGTTACCCTGAATCGAATTTGAGATCGCGAAGTTTCGTAAATCAAGACTCTACTATAGAAATTACTAAGAAACTTATTTAATTTTCTGGAATGTAAATATAATTTAGACACTGGTGATGCGCATATAAGAAACTCTGAATCATTTAAATATTTAGGAGCTACCCTCAATAATTAGGCCAAAAGTGACAAGGATATAAATAATAAAATTGGTCAAGGAAAACATGCGATCGTCATTTGTTTATAGCATAGTCAACTGAAAATGACGGCTCCGTTCAAACTTTTTGGTGAAGTTAACATTAGTGAAATATAATTTTAGTAAGTCAAATTAATTTCTTATATTAGAGTACTTTATTTCTTCTAATATTTATATAACTTACTCTCTTCTAATCGTGTAATAATAAATTAAATCCCAATTGAATTTTGATTTTCTCTAGATAAATCAAAACCTCTAGTGAGATTACTGTTGATAATTTGAAGTGAAATATCTTATGTCGTTTAATTGTGTTACTACAGCAGAAATTTGATTTTAAAATAAACTCTGATGTGCCTTACTGAAATGAATACAGACAATAATCATGTTTTGAGAGATGTTACATTTAAAATGCAGAATGACACGAATAATATTGAACAAATGTAAGTAATAAAACATTGAATGTTCTCTTTTCATTAATTTTAATTGAAGGGCTTGGGGCAACACAGTGATAAGCCACATTCAAATTTTACAGGAAAACAAATCTTAAATCTTAAATCCTTAAGAGTTGTTTTCCTGTAAAGTTTGAATGTGGCTTATGACTATGTTGCTCAAGCCCTTCAATTGTTTTGTAAGTTACAATTTCCATATAGTGATTTCAACCGATGACGTTACCCAAATTTCTACATAAATATGCGTCAAAATCACCCCTATCCATTTGTCAGGGTTATCTTGACATAACGGACCCAGCAGAATATACGCCATCTTTCTAAAGAGAATGGACGGGACTGTAGAAAATATCGTGATTCTACTGACTTAAAATTTATTTAGTAAAGAGTTCTGAAATGTTAGAAACTTCTCTTTTCACACCATATGTTGAAATATTTACAAGCTACAGAACAACATGTATGACATTGTCTTTGCTTTCAAAATGACTGTAAAGTTAATTGTATGCAATAAAACGTCCTTAGTTACCATATTGAACATTTCGTGATGCAATCACAAGATCGCGTAAGCAGAGTTAGTGTCAGAAGTGAAGGAAAAGATGACTCGTAAGAACTTGCCCATAAAAACGTGGTGAGAGAAATTATCAGCCATTGTCAGTACCTGGAAGTAAATCAATAGATGTGCGTAAATATTAATTAATGACGATCATTGCTGAATATCAATCATGCCGTAATGAACTTCCTGTTTACTTCTTCGCGATTGTATTCAACTTCTGACATAAAACTGAGCATCGCTCAATAATTTTCGTTAAAGATACGAACCGTGACTCTACGTTTTTAAATGCATATTCATTCGGGAGTCTTTTGTTTCATCCCAACCGAAAGTTTCATAAAATATTCTTAACCGAGACCTTTTAAGTGGCAAATTACACACTTAAAAAAAAACAATTACCATTTTTTGCGTAAACATCCTCTTTTACACGGAACTCATAATTTTATTCGCAAGGAGGGGGGAGGAACAGAGGTGTGAGGGGAAATAGTGACCTCTGTTGTTGGGAGAATGAGAAGAATCCTGACCCTTAATTCGTTTTTCTCACAGTTCAAAAGGCCAGCATTCTTCTTAAGCTCGACTGTCGACTATTTTATTGTGTTGGCTAAGAACAAGGATTCGAAAGAGAGAAGGGGGGAGGAAAAAAGAAAGGAATTGATGAAAAATAGTTCCAAGAAGTGAACGATGTAGGAGCAGTAGAGGGGAAGGTTCCGAGGCAGTTGAAACAATAGGATAATCGTGAGATTTCAAACTAATGTAATTTATCTTTTGTATTAATATTAGGCTTTGAGAAATCATATTTATGAGCTTTTAGGAGGTAAGTTTGGTTTTAACAGGGCGTGAAATTCATACTGCAAGATGTTTCATTTAAAATTAATGTACCCTTGACTCTATTGTCGTACGGTTTTATGTTGTGCTATAGATTTTAAATACTGCATAGACATCGTAATACGGTGTTATATTTGATACTGTGTTTCGGTCTACAATTATTTCTGTAGTTGACAAGATTTATTTCAGCTCTTCTGTTTTGTTCTTTGTGTGGTATGTGGAAGTCCTCTCTTGAAAGCTGTTCTCATAATCCACCCACGGGTAGATTATACCTTGAATTGAATTCTCCAAGGCAGCTGCTGAGCGTAACAGATAAAAGTTTCTGATTGTGTGAGCTGTAACTTCTTATACCCTGGTCTAAGCAAATTCAAGGTGCCTAGCTTTCCAATACAATAATTAAGGTTTTGGTGTGGGTTGATACTTGCTTAGAACTAGTATGTAAGTAGCTATACTTTCAATGTAGGTTCGACCTCTGTTTTATATATAAAACTCGATGTTATTATCACTTAGTTTTATAAGGAATCCCAAATAAGTTTAATATATTTCTTACGTATTTCATTATTATATCTTTATTCTTAAATGTTTTTTTCCAATTATAACGAAGTGACGGTACTCCAGATTTCGCTTCCAAGATGTAAGGTCCAGTCAAAATGATTTGACTATTATGTACACAATATGGAAAACCAACTTCCAAACTTTTCACAAAATTTCTTTGTCTACGAAATGATCCAATGTGGAGAAAATTCTACTATCAATGTAGGCTAATCAGAGACAAACCGCTTTAGTCACAAAATTCAAAACAATATGGTCCATAACGCAATGGTCTATATTCTGAAATATACGAGTAGAAAGCGTGAAGTCCACAGTAATGGCCCATTATGGTTCAGATGACTATAATCAGCAATATGGTGCGCGAAAGTGCCAGTATCTGGCGTTTCTTTCAGCATTTTGCAGGAACAATTGGGTGAACTGTAATGAATACATAGGCGGTCGCATTAATTTTGAACATTCTTAAGGAAAAATGAAATGCTTGCTTAGAAAATCAGCAATAAATCCCGCGTCTGTACACCTGTCCCCTTATGAGTATTGACATTATTCTCCATTATTATCACATCATCACATCATTGAGTGTAATGTAAATCCACCGCCGCTGGTGCACTCTTGATAGTCTCTGACGAATTAAGTGATCTATGCTTCTCAGCACTAGCGACATCTATGACCACGCTCGGCGAGTCAGGACGAATAACGACAAGTTAAGGGCTCTGCCATTGGAGAAAAAAAAAAAGAAAGCAATTTATCTGAGAGCCACTTCATTTCACACGAAATTGTTTAGCAACCTGGGAGAGCATAACCAGAATTTTGCTCCTTACATATTTCTATATCAACTCTTTTCGCCAAAGGCTTGTGAATACTACAATACGCCACTGAAAAGGAGCTGGTCTCCTGATACGGGATTGTGCTCGCTCTCGGGTTCGAATCTCGTTTGGGCTGATTACCTGGTTTGTGATTTTCGAAGGTTTTTCCAACTGTAGGGGAAATATCAGATAATACAAAGAGAAACCTCGCTATCATGTCGTTAATACCAATTTCACTAGGGTTAGATAACATTGTAGGAGATGCAGCGTCGTTAAATAATCTATTGAAAGCATTGTAATATGCCTTGATTATGGGTCACGAAAATACCTGTTAATTCAAGCACATTATTGCAGTTTATTTTAGCAGTAGAGGAATACACTGTTTACTACTTAATTGACTCCCTGTTTTTATATTAAGATGTTTCAAGGGTAGGGTAGACCGGGGGAAATCGGGTCACGGGGAAAATCGGGTTGTTTTAAATTACGCGCTCATAACTATTCGACCAAACAGAAAGAAATCGCTCCACCGGGAAAGATGTGCTGACACCTACCAGTAGAAATGACTACTTCATGCTGCGAGCCCAGGACGAGCTGCAGTTGAGGTTTGGATGTGTTCTTTGTTGGTGTTGTTACTGACTGCTTGCTAAACAATCGTCTGATGTAAGTATTACATATTCAACTTTAAGCATTTAGTGCATTTATTATGGTATTATTTAAAGTGCAATGACTTTCTAGCTTAATATACACATCAATAAGTAGGATTATTCAATAATCTTGCATCTTTTATGTAATAACATCATGCACTGATTACATTTATTGAACATGCAATTTGGGGTAATTCGGGTCTCTTCTAGCGGGGTAAAGCGGATCATTATTTCTTTTCACTGATGGGTAAATTTCTTCACACTGTTTGTGTATATATAGTAGCGTATCACTTTTCCATGAGTGCTGTAGAACAATGTTAATCAAATGGTGGGTCGCGACCCAGTGGTGGCCCGCAATATGAATGGAATTGAGGCACGAGTAGGCTATTGTAATATTTTATCCCATAGATTTATTTTTAACCTAACAGTTTACGGGTATAATTGATGGGTCTTAGTCGAATATAATAATTGTATATTTAATGGGCCTTAATGCCATGTAGAGCATAGTGTCCCAAATTGCAGTGCTGCCAACACGAGAAAATCGTTGACAGTATGACAGTTTTAAAATATGTACAAATGGCATACTCCCTTCATTTAGTAGGCCTATAGGCTAATTTATTCTTATTTATTTATTTATTTATTTATTTATTTATTTATTTATTTATTTATTTATTTATTTATTTATTTATTTATTTATTTATTTATTTATTTATTTATTTATTTATTTATTTACTTATTTATTCAAGAAATTAGTCGAGTAGCATGAAAGAAAGATAGATCTATTATAAATGCAGTCAGTGATAGACTGTAATATTACAAAACGACAAGCTTAGTAATTTATATTGCTATTTTCAGATGCCACGTACTTATGTTAAGAAAACCACACATGGTTCTTGGTCACAAGTTGCTATGGAAGAAGCTGTTACATCTGTAAAGGAGGGAAGGTATTCTATAAGAAAAGCAGCAAACGTTTTTGGCGTGCCCTTTTCAACACTTCAGCGAAGAACATCTGCTTCTGAAGATTCACCAGTGTTGACGGTAGGACGTAAATCTGTGTTATCCCTTGATGTTGACAAGGTTGATATATTTATCCAAGAGAGGGTTTGGTTTGACTCCAAAAACTGTCCGTAAATACGCATACCAATATGTATCTACACGTGAAATCCAACATAATTTCAACATCCAAAATGAAATGGCAGGTGAAGATTGGTTTCAGGGATTTTTGAGACGTAACCCTGAACTTTCACTTAGGAAATCCGAAGGTCTTTCCTGAGCTAGAATTAATGGGATGTCACGTGAAAATATGGACCAGTTTTATGAGCAATTAAAGAAATTGACAATCGAGTGCAATCTTGAAGGAAGATCCGAGTGCCTCTACAATAAAGATGAAACTGGTCTACCAATGAACAATAAGCCACTAATGTGGTTGCTCAGAAAGGCTCTCGTGACGTTGTTTCATTGACGAATGTGGAACGTGGGGAAAATGTGACAGTTATGGCGTGTGTTTTAGCCACAAGTGCATATATCCCGCTCTTTGTAATATTTAAAGGGAAAAGGTTGAGAGTTGAACTCAGCGACAACATGCCACCAGAAACGGAGGTATGCATGACAGAATCTGGATGGGTGAATGAAGAAGCTTTTGGAAAATGGTTGAAGCATTTTAATAAGCATAGAACGCCTGGTAAAGTAATTCTCATCATAGATGGACATCATTCTCACACGTCGTTTGCAACAGCTGATTTTTTTGCGAAAAATATGGCATTGAAATCTTACTTTTACCGCCACAAACAACACATGCGCTACAGCCCCTTGATGTCTGCATTTTCAAGCCACTGAAGATCTATTACAATTCACACTGAACGTCATGAAAACACTCTAATCCAAATAGAGCAATTTCAAAGTTGAGTTTCGGCAGTATTTTCAAAAAAGCCTGGGACTCTGCAGCAACAGTGGGAAATGGAGTAAAAGGGTTCGAAGTAACTGGCATTCACCCACTTAAAAGAACAGCTATTGCAAGCCACAAATTCGTATCAGAATTTGGACCCAACCAAGACAATTCATCAGTAGGCCTAAACAATGTGTCACCAGAACCAAAATCTCCTGAGCAACCTCCCAATTCATCGCAACTCAGTAGGCCTACCGCAACACATGAAGCATCCACTAGTCATAAAGACGTCAGAAGTTTGTTACCATCTCCAGCAAAGATGACGCCAAAGAGACCTAGGAAAACCATCAGACCTACTTCCTTGGTATTAACTTCACCAGAGAACATTTCCCCTTTGAAAGCCAAGGCGGCCGAAACTAAGAAGAAAATCGCCAGAGTTCAAAAGAAGGGGGATGTAAAAAAGAATTAGCAGAGTGTTAACATTCTCTGCGATTCAAGTGAAGAAGATGAAAAGACCGAAGAGGAAAGAGACGAAGATGAAACAGAATCGGTCTGCAACTTCTGCAAAATGTCATACAACGATGATAGATGTAGTAATGCAGGTGATTGGATTCAGTGCCAGAAATGTAAACTGTGGTACCACGAACGCTGTGTTAATGCTTTTGGACGTAAACAGTTCGTCTGTGGAATATGTATGTGGAAAAAGTGAAATTTCTTTCTGACTCGATTTACCCCAGTATTGATCCATTTTACCCCGTATCATTGGGGAAAATCGGATCAGAACAGACTTAGGTTTAACAATTATTATAATGAGTTATGAGATCATTATGCAGTCTGTTAAGCACCTCTTAGATACTTCAATATATGTATTTTGTATTGGTTATATAGATTGTTTAATAAAATTTCGTTTTTACCAAAATAAATCATTTTTTTTGAAAAGTGACCCGATTTCCCCCGGTCTACCCTATTATAATCTTATAATCGGTATGTATGTCATACTCTGGTTGAAAGAAGAGGTTTAGTAAAGTACGACACACACACGTATTAAAAATAATCATGCAATAATGAACTACATAAGCATCTAAAGGAAAAACCTGTACTGAACACGTTAGTTATAAAATACGAAGACAATCTTGTATTTACCAAACCCAGTAGGCGATAACTGTATCAGAAATAATACCTGTTTGCATACATGTTTCATTATATTTTATATTTTATTTGTCTACAGCAAAACATTCGTAGGAATATATTGTCATTTGGGGCAACTTTCTATTTCAGGGATTTGATACCCACTCCCTTGAAATATATCATGTTGATAGTGACAGCGACGGTGGTAGTGCGATCATGGTGGTGATGTGTGACTGTGTCAGTTTGCTCACGGGGCATTTTATAATTTAGAAAAGTGGACACAGCACGAAATCAAAATGTGAGACTTTGTGTTTATTGATGAAAAAAGAGCACGCAATTTCCCGTTGAAAATGACGTCATCAGCATTCTTCCGATACCGCACAAGAGAAGCAAATAATTTTAATTACATATTTTATAATATATAATGTATAAACTATGCGGTATATAAAACCTGCTAACAGCGAGCATATTGAATCCCCTAACCTACACTTTCTGAATCAAACACTACTGACACTGTCCGAAACTTGAGAGAATTGTATATGTGAGTTCGTTATAACTTATATAAAATTGATGCCTCACATAAGAAGGCTTGATATTTGAAGCAACTACGTTAATTTTTTCTTTAATACTGTGACTTTTAATTCAACAATAATGTTACTTTTATTCACAACAGTAATGGCTTTCTATTTCTGAATTTAAACACTCCCTTCAACAAAGGGTATTCCACTCCACACAGCAACACAGTATTCGTTATTGCACTACACAGACGACAATGACAATTCACGTGAATTATTGAGAACAACAATGTACTCCTAATCTCAACTAATGTTCACAAAACACGAGCAGAGCTGAGGGGTCTGAAGGCCCCCTACCTTCTGTTCTATTTTCCTTGGTTCTTACTATGAGCTACGGTGCACGAATGCATTTGGTTTCACGAACGACCTTTAAGAAAGGTTTGATTATCGGATGGGTGACTAAAGTACATTTCAAATGAGAAGCGAATTACGCAGCAGATAGTGGACATTAATGTTAGTGGAAACTTATGTCTCATGCATAGAGAAGCCTACTCTTTTTTTTTTTTTTTTTCACTCCTTCTGATTGGACATTGGTAGCGAGTCTCTCAAGGACAAATCGCTTGTCATTTGAAAAGCTCAATAGGTGAAGATTGGTAGGATTCGATTTGATGGTTGGATGGAATTCGGTTGAAGTATGGTGGACGGAATTCAACTGGATGGATTGATTTGAATTCGATTGATTGGATGGATGGATGAATAGGTAAATAAAGGCCCTATTCAGAACTCAGAGTTTCTCTTTATACATATGGCTCATTGTGTAGTTTAAATTAATTTAAATTACGAATTCACCTTTAGATGATGTCACATTGTCACTCCTTGTTTTATAATTGAAGTCATAAATCAGGTGTGACAAAATAAATTTGAACCATACGTATGTTATGCATTTAAAATTATCCTTCACTTCGTGCATAAGTTTGAAACTTCTATCATTAGAATTTCAAGATTGTAGGACCAACTGGGAAGTTTTACATTAATAAATGAAACCGGTTTTTAAATATCTACGTAAAATTTGCATCATCAGATACGAGGCCTCGCAACTCCAGCAGGCAGCAACTTTGTGTTTCCTCCTGTTTCGCTGCTTCTCGCTTTTCCACATTTTTGTACTTATTCTTGTACAGTTTGATCAAGTTTGCAACTACAACTCAAGCGAAACCAGGCTCCATTCCTGAGCATGTGCCCATTGTCTTGTTTCAGTCGTATGTTCTTCTGGCTGTGTTGACTGTCTGGCCTAGGAGTCCCACTATTTGTGGATGTGTTGGTTACAAATCTTTGTGAGAGAGAAAACCGAATGAGTTAGATGACCTATTTAAGGATATTATTATTATTATTATTATTATTATTATTATTATTATTATTATTATTATCGTCATACCGGAGGCCTAACAGACCACATGGTCTGTTTCATGTTTGGAAGATGATGTTATCATTAAAGTGAAACATTTTTTAGGCATGGTACGAGTCGACTCAAGGTGTTCATCTTGGTGTAACCACGTAGTAAAAGAGTAGCTTGCAACTTTTGAAGTTCTATGAGAGGCTTTTGGAAGTTTGCTGCGCTTCGGACTTTTCCGAAGGTGCATATCGTCTACATCAGGGGAGACAAGGAAAAGATATTGGAGTCCACACCTGTGGAGTAACGGTTAGCGCGTCTGGCCGCGAAACCAGGTGACCCGGGTTCGATTCCCGGTTGGGGTAAGTTACCTGGTTGAGGCTTTTTCCGGGGGTTTCACTCAACCCAATATGAGCAAATGCTGGGTAACTTTCGGTGCTGGACCCTGGACTCATTTCAACGGCATTATCACGTTCATGTCATTCAGACGCTAAATAACCTAAAATATTGATAAAGCGTCGTAAAATAACCTACTAAAATATAAAAAAAAGATATTGAGTCCACTGATAGGTTTCCCATTCTTTTCCTTTCGTGATTTGGACTCGATGTGTGGCTCCTAAACGTTGAATGTGCAAGAGCGCAAAAACTCGCACTGATATCCGAAAACAATCTAAAACGCTCGTTTCACCACATGGCTGCACTTCCCGTTATCTATAAACGTCTACGAATTGTTGGTGTTAAATAAATATTTTAATATTTCATTGAGAAATTAAAGTATACGTTACAAACCTTGAATATGTTTATATATGTATTATTTGTTCCATTTAAATTTAATTAATCAATTAATTAAGTGCTTTAACATATTTTATTAGCGAGATATTCTGATTGCTGTTCTTATTTGGTAATTGGCATGGATTTCTGTTAGGAATTTCTTACAGTTAGAGAAGTCACCTTTTCTTCCCATAGCCTCAGGATCCTGTTTATCTTGGAATTATTGTCGTTTTTCTGAATGTTTTTAAACTGTAAAGAGTATTACATTAAATTGTTTATAAAAACTACAACTCAATGAGAAAGATTTATGAATAATCTTAAAAGCCGTTAATAAGAGTGTAATAAGAGAAATGAAAACTTGGAAAACAAACTTAGCTCTTAGGTTTAGTGTTTCATTGTCACTAATATCCGCGATATTAAATCATGAAGAAAACATGTTTTTCTTAAGCGTTATGCGATGGCAGATTATACAAGATGTAAGTGATATAAGCTGCCAATTTCCAGGCGTTAGCAAGCAATCCACCGAAAGAAAAAGTCTAATACTGTCTTCTAACATTAACAGTTTGCTCAAAGAATAAATTTATTTTTAAAAATAGTATATTTTTGTAAAATTTTAATAGTAGTTTAGGGTTGAAACATTCACTCGAAGGTCAGGAGACATGAATCAATAATATCAACAGTATTACACAGCTTATATCAGTGAGTGGGTCTAAAGTCAAGTGCAATTAGATGACATGTGGACGACTCTGGTGGATTTACTCGTCACGAACTTCATGATATTCACGTAATTTATGGAAATGTGATATGTGTCGCGAGCGCAGCGCTTCAATTTATCAACAAGATTTCTACAGCGTCTGGTTTCTGAACGTTGAGCATTTATTGCTTGTACGGTGGTCTGATGAGTGAATGCTGATTAAAATGTAGGCTAATCGGTGATCTGATGAGTGGCTGCTGATTAAGATATAATCGGTGGTCTGATGAGTGGCTGCTGATTAAGATATAATGGGTGGTCTGATGAGTGGCTGTTGATTGATATAATCGGCGGTCAGATGAGTGGCTGCTGATTAAGATATAATCGGTGGCCAGATGAGTGGCTGCTGATTAAGATATAATCGGCGGTCTGATGAGTGGCTGCTGATTAAGATATAATCGGTGGTCTGATGAGTGGCTGCTGATTAAGATATAATCGGCAGTCTGATGAGTGGCTGTTGATTAAGATATAATCGGTGATCTGGTAAGTAGGTGCTGATTAAGATGTAATCGGTATCTGATAAGTGGCTGCTATCGGTCTACGAACGGAACATTTTGTTATATTTACTTGAAAGTGCGAGATAGAGGAAGACAAATAGAAACTTTTTTTCTTCAGAAAGCTGTGCTGTAGGCCTACGGCCTGTAAAGTTTAGTAGCTTATATCTTGAGCATGCTGCATCGATTATGTTCTAACTAATTTGAAGAAAGTTACAATAAAATGTGACCGTTATACTATAATTATATGGTCACGTTGTACAACAGAAGCCAACCGCCGTGAAAATTTGAAGTTCTATAAAATATAACATGATTTGAATTCTCCCATATTTTGTTCTTCTTCATCTTTCCTCTATATTTATTTTTAATCATATTATTTTATTCAATTTTTCTTCATTTCCATCTTTTCTTCTTTCTTTTCTTGTTTTGTTTTTAGTTTTCATGTTTTTTTCTTTCATCTTCTTCCCCTTGAAGTTGTCTTCAATTTGTCTCTTTTATCTTATTTTCATAATTTTTTCTTCCATCGCATCTTTTATTCTCCACTCTTCCCTTTTTTTTTCCAAATTTCTTCTTTCCCTCCATTTTACTTTGTCCGGTTTTTTTTTGCATTCATTTTTTTTTTCACTTTTCTTCCTGTTACTTCCTTCTCCAGCTTCATCTACATTTCTTTTTCAGTTTCGCTTTTCCTTTATCTTAGCTTCATTTTTTCTTCAATTTTCTTCTTTCTTTAATCTTTCCTCCACTTCTTCATCTGGTTTTCACTTTCAGTTTTCTCTTCATGCCATTTTCTGCTCCAGCTGTTCCCCCTTCAAGTTTCTTTTCACTGATTAACTTTAGAACTTCTTTACTGTGTTAACATTAGAAAATGACCTTGCGACTAGTTTCGAAGTAATATTCTTCGTTATCCGAAGCCTAGTGAAGGTCCCGCTCTATCTTCTGGTTTCCTGTTGTGGTGGAATGTTTTTATGATTGTGTTGAAAAGGGTGTGTGTTTTGAAATTGAGTTGAGTGTTCAGGATGTGTTGTGGGTCTGTTTTTGTATGTTTGTAAATTTCATATTGTTCTAGAGCAGGGTTACAGAACTGGCGGGAGAGAGGTGGAAAGCACGGGGAAAGCGTTGGTTCCTCGCCCACAGTCCACCGGCATTGAATGACGTCACTGTGCCCCGTACGCAATCACATAACACAGACACTGAATACAAATCCCCTCTCCTGCCAAGTCAATGACACGGGGGTAGAAGGAAGGGATACGTGACGTTTTCGATGAGTGACGCAACGCCACAATTGTCACCCTATACTGCAAGTCTGTTCTAGAGTGTCAAGTTTCTGGTTTTTTGGCTGGATGTGTAATATTTTCATGTCAGTGTCTGTTTTGCTGTAGTTGTGATTGGAGCTTCGTCGTTTCTTCAGTTTTCTTTCCTTGCTTCTTTTTTTTTCACTTCTTCATCTTATCTTCATCGTTTCTTCTTTACCGTAAATTTTCTTTTTTAAGTTATTTTATACATCTTCCCCTTTCGTTGTTTTTAATTTTATTTAATTTATCTGAGCTTCTTCGTCTTTTATATTTCCACTTAATCTTTTCTTACCTTTACTTCAGTTCTCTCCATATTACCTTGTCCATCTTTTCTTTTCCTCCTAAGTTTTCTTCTACAATTATACAGTATCCTTCGTGTTATTTTCTTTTTCACCTCCTCTTAACGTTTTCTTCAATTTTATTTTATATTCATCTCTTCTTCCCCTTCATCTTTTTCTTTTTCAAGCATTGAACATTAGTCATGTTGCATTTCTATTTGGTTTAAAATTTTAGTTTCTAAATATGGACCCTGCTCCGAGACACATAATTAGGTCAGAGGAAGGATATGCAGAGTCCCCGATGACTTACGATGCATTTGAGGGATTGTGCGACCTAGAAACGACGCTTATTACTCGGAACGAAAATAGGAAATCCTTACGTGGAACACATGCATGTCTGAGTCCCCTCCCTCCTGATGGATATTAATGGGCTGCAGAGGCCGCACGTACATTGTTCTTTATGGCCGGTTTTAAGCAACATTTATTTTCTCCTTGTAATTGTTCCACGTGAATCTTCTGTTAAATAGTTAACTACCATTGCTATCGGCACTGTTATCACTCCCATCACCGGGGTTAATCCGAAGATCAGTCTTGTACACAAAAAGGATAAGGTTCGTAGGTCGTGTGTTACTCAAGAGCAAAACTTAATGTAGCGCAGATTTTATCTTAATTTCCATTATCGATCTCATTTCACCATTGCTTTTTTGGTTCCATGGTGTCATATTTCCATGCTGAAGTAACATTAGCAATAAATCTTTTCAAAGTTTAAAAGATAAATGAAAATATTTTAAGGGTTCAGACTAACTTCCTTTTACTATCTTACTGAGCCTTTAGGTCCACGTTAGAGGGAGGTTAAAACTCCCATCTACGGACAAGCGGCATTGATGGTAGTATGGATGTCAGTCATATGTTATTGCTGCCTTTACCTTTAAGGAAAAATTCCTGGTGTTCATTTCTGTTAGTGTCTGAGTGAATCACAGTGCCGTACTGCTGCCGGAAGGATGTTAATGTTATGTTTTATTTAACGACGCTCGCAACTGCAGAGGTTATATCAGCGTCGCCGGATTTTGTCCCGCAGGAGTTCTTTTATATGCCAGTAAATCTACTGACATGAGCCTGTCGCATTTAAGCACACTTAAATGCCATCGACCTGGCCCGGAATCGAACCCGCAACCTTGGGCATAGAAGGCCAGCGCTTTACCAACTCGCCAACCAGGTTGACTGCCGGAAGGATGAGATCAATGAAAATTCATAAGCCCATCGGGAATCGAACCCGCGACTTTTCGCCTTGAAGCACAACGCCTTAATCACAACGCTACTGCGCGCCCCCACTACTTTACATTAATCTTATAATTTGAATCGCTGTTTGAATACATTTTTATCTTTTTTTATTGTACATGTTTTCAACTAAATCAGCGGTTGTAATCTGGAAACTTTGTGTACCATGTTGTTGTTAATTTTTTCTCTTTTCCGGTTATTATTGAACATATTTTTGTAATAACTTATTCTTTGTATTTACAGTCCATTCCTTGTATTATGAGGTTATTATTTGCCAAAAAGACACGAACAATTTTAACCGACGTTCCCTTCACATTCCACTTCGTGACCCAAACATTTTAAATGTCAAGTTCGAAGAAAAGTACATCGTATCTCATGTTTATTCTGTTCTTAATCTCGTATTAATCTTGAATTGCAACTTGAAGACGAAACAGATCGAGTTTGCCAATTTAAAAATCGTTGTTTCACGTTTAGAATCAGATAATATTACAAAACATTCCCCTAATGCTTGATATAACCTCCAGCACCAAAAGCCGTAACGAATCAAAAGATACAGACCTTCCATAGAACACAACCGAAACTTTTATTTCTAAATATGGTGTCAATATTTCAGTCATCTGTTGTCTGTGTTTCGTTTCTTGGGGGCTTTGTGAGTTGTTTATTTTTTTCCTTTTCTCTTAACCATCGTGTATGTGTGTATATATCTGTAGCTTGTATTCTTTATGACAGATCCTGGTATGGTTTGCCTTTCGCCCTGAAATATAATTAAAACTTTTCAGAAAGGGGGCGGGTAGTATTCAATAATTTATTATAAGGACGATATATGTCTCACATACACATCTCTCGACTTTCTCTCTCTTTCGCTCTCTCCCTCACTTCTCTCCCTCTCTCCTTCATGCATAGTAATAAACCATAGAGCCTGGTGCAGTTTTTCATATTCATTCTTACAGAATAATATTGTGCTGTCAAAAGATTCGAAACGAGAAAAACATCTTTGGAAATGATACGTTGAGAATAAGAGTGATTTATGTGCCGTTCTTTTTGTCTGGAAGTTGAACTAATTAAAGTTCTGGGTGTCACCTACACCAATTTGTCGAATAAATAAGAACAAAGAATGTTTTAGTGCTAAGGGATGGTGTGAGATGACTATTATAGTGCTTAAAATGAAGAAACTCATTTTCTGAAACCTGTCTTCGTAATTGCGGGAAGCAAAGTAATATATAGGTGTTGGTTTAGTACCTCGAGTTGCTCATAACGTCGTAGTACCGGATTTTACTGCACCAGTTCTGCTAATAAGCAGTCCAAGTCTGGACTTGGAGGCTGGTTCCTGCACTGGTATGGATTGCAGTAATTTTATTTACGTACGTTCCTTTTGTTGTATTGGTTTCCAGTACCTATAATTTACTACTAAGTAGTCCAATCTCCTCGACTAGAACTTACTTGATGTCAGTTTTAATTTGTAGGCCTACATGTGCTTTGGCGAGTTTCGTTACAGGTAAAAATGTTGTGGACCACTGAGATATTGAAACTGTATGTTTTTTTTTTTTTTTTTTTTTTTTACAAAGTCTCCCACAATCCTTCTCGCTGTGACAACGGTTACTAAGTACAGAGAAAGTAAGATCAGATGAGAATGTAAAGTTCTACAATTATTACTCTTTATTTACGAAAAAAGTTTAATACATTAAATTTAATGTATTTTCATATAGGATTAGTTTAAATTCAAATGAAAGAATTTGAAGTCCTCTAACCTTACCAAGAATTAAATTTATAGAAAATTACACTATTTTTTAATAAAATAATCAGCTTTATTTTCAGAGAAACTTCTATTTTAACTGATTCACTATTGTTGCTATGGAAAATGAAATAAGCAAGGAATTTCAGGGTAAGCTGTTCTTGAGTGAGTTAATGTAGCCTTTTTTTATACCAGAAAATGATTTTGCCTCCACGAACACGAATTGGCCTTCTTCAGTGTTACCACAGTCTAGTATATACAGTCACGAAGCTCAATACATAGTAAATATGCATCCATAGATAGTTGCTAACTACTAGGATCGCTACTATCGCCTTATTACAGACAATGCGAAATAGTACTTGCACAGTCTATTGTTTCTAGCACCTTCAGCAACTCAAGCTTCGTGACTGTATATACTAGACTGTGGTGTTACTAAGAATGTAATATTGTTTCAGCTCACTGAGAAGATTTAGAACTCTAAATGGATTGCGATATGAAATTTGCAATTTTCCGTCGTTGTGTAAGCTTGTAGAAGGATTTGAAGAGACCGGTTCCGTGGCAGATAAAAGACGTTATATTGACCAAAGTCCATAGAAAACCATGCAAATGGTACGATGGTTTTACAAGAAGTCCAGGAAATTAGACAAGATTCAGAATATGGCACATGCAGTGTGGATCAGGTTCGAAGGGACAACAGATGAGCTACTCAAGAATGTGGTGCATTCTTAGAAATGTCTTTATATCCGAATAAACTCACTCTTTTTTAACAACTGTATCATATTTTTCTGTAATCAAAGGTGAAAGTCTTTCAAATTTTCGCGATTTTTTAATAACCGTACATTTCACTTCGCTAATGAGTTCCCTTCCTCATACAACGGGAGCCGCAATTAAGACATTTTCGTCGAAAAATCTGTATTCTAAAGTGCAAATTGAAGTCGGAAACAAGCACGTTAACCACTCGCCTACTAAGAACGTTTCTTCATACATTTGTGCACTATAATATGTGAACACAATTGTGTGCAATGGAACATGCTGTTTTAGCACAATAAAGGAAAAAAAAATATGTGACCACATATTAAGGGCCTATTTTTGTCAGAGTAGTGATCGTACACATTCGTTGGCACAGAAAAAAAATGTATTATTTTTTCTTATTCTCGGATGGAACGATTGAAGCCCTGTACTGCTACCTTAAGGTCTATTGTACTTACTGATCCCATTGGAAGTAAGGAAAGGGGCGGATGAACTTCTACTGGTTGATTTATAGCATCAAAGAGCCACAAGGATAGCTAATAGATATCACAAATATACACAGGATGCATCACAAATATAGGCAGATGTCATAAAGATAGGTGATATCACAAATATAAGCGATATCGCAAATGTAGGCAGTAAATATCACAGATATAGGCAGGAAATATGATAAAGATAGGCGATATCACAAATATAAGCGATGTCGCAAATGTAGGTAGGATATATAACAAAGATAGTCAGTAAATATCACAGATATGGGCAGGAGATATAATAAAGATAGATGATATCACAAATATAAGCGATATCGCAAATGTAGGCAGTAAATATCACAGATATAGGCAGGAAATATAAAGATAGGCGATATCACAAATATAAGCGATATCGCAAATGTAGGCAGGATATATAACAAAGATAGAGAGTAAATATCACAGATATGGGTAGGATATATCATAAAGATAGATGATATCACAAATATAAGCGATAGCGCAAATGTAGGCAGGATATGTAACAAAGATAGACAGTAAATATCACAGATATGGGCAGGAGATGTAATAAAGATAGATGATATCACAAATATAAGCGATATCGCAAATGTAGGCAGTAAATATCACAGATATAGGCAGGAAATATAAAGATAGGCGATATCACAAATATAAGCGATATCGCAAATGTAGATAGGATATATAACAAAGATAGTCGGTAAATATCACAGATATGGGCAGGAGATATAATAAAGATAGATGATATCACAAATATAAGCGATATCGCAAATGTAGGCAGTAAATATCACAGATATAGGTAGGAAATATAAAGATAGGCGATATCACAAATATAAGCAATATCGCAAATGTAGGCAGGATATATAACAAAGATAGAGAGTAAATATCACAGATATGGGTAGGAGATATCATAAAGATAGATGATATCACAAATATAAGCGATAGCGCAAATGTAGGCAGGATATGTAACAAAGATAGACAGTAAATATCACAGATATGGGCAGGAGATGTAATAAAGATAGATGATATCACAAATATAAGCGATATCGCAAATGTAGGCAGTAAATATCACAGATATAGGCAGGAAATATAAAGATAGGTGATATCACAAATATAAGCGATATCGCAAATGTAGGCAGGATATATAACAAAGATAGACAGTAAATATCACACATATGGGCAGGAGATATAATAAAGATAGATGATATCACAAATATAAGCGATATCGCAAATGTAGGCAGTAAATATCACAGATATAGGTAGGAAATATAAAGATAGATGATATCACAAATATAAGCAATATCGCAAATGTAGGCAGGATATATAACAAAGATAGTCAGTAAATATCACAGATAGGGGTAGGAGATATCATAAAGATAGATGATATCACAAATATAAGCGATAGCGCAAATGTAGGCAGGATATGTAACAAAGATAGACAGTAAATATCACAGATATGGGCAGGAGATGTAATAAAGATAGATGATATCACAAATATAAGCGATATCGCAAATGTAGGCAGTAAATATCACAGATATAGGCAGGAAATATAAAGATAGGTGATATCACAAATATAAGCGATATCGCAAATGTAGGCAGGATATATAACAAAGATAGACAGTAAATATCACACATATGGGCAGGAGATATAATAAAGATAGATGATATCACAAATATAAGCGATATCGCAAATGTAGGCAGTAAATATCACAGATATAGGCGGGAAATATCATAAAGATAGGCGATATCACAAATATAAGCGATATCGCAAATGTAGGCAGGATATATAACAAAGATAGTCAGTAAATATCACAGATATGGGCAGGAGATATAATAAAGATAGATGATATCACAAATATAAGCGATATCGCAAATGTAGGCAGTAAATATCACAGATATGGGCAGGAAATGTCATAAAGATAGGCGATATCACAAATATAAGCGATATCGCAAATTTAGGCAGTAAATATCACAGATATAGGCAGGAAATATCATAAAGATAGGCGATATCACAAATATAAGCAATATCGCGAATGTAGGCAGGATATATAACAAAGATAGGTAGTAAATATAATAGATTTGGGCAGGAGATATAAAGATAGGTGATATCACAAATATAAGCGATATCGCAAATGTAGGCAGGATATATAACAAAGATAGACATTAAATATCACAGATATGGGCAGGAGATATCATAAAGATAGGTGATATCACAAATATAAGCGATATCACAAATATAAGCAGGATATATTACAAGTATGGGCAGGAGATATAAAGATAGGTGATATCATAAATATAGTTACGAAATATCACAGATAGACAGGAGATACCACAAATCTAGACAAGAGATACCACAAATCTAAGCAAGAGATACCACAAAGATGGATAGGAGATATCATAAAGATAGGCAGGAGGTATAACAAAAGTAGGCAGGAGATATCATAAATACAGACAGGAGGTATAAAAAGTATAGTTAGGAAATACCACAAGGATATCAGTTTCCTAGTAGTCCACAAATTAAAAAAAAAATGTACCATGGCTGAGGAATCGGGTCTCAACCTAGGCATCTCCGATCGGCACCTATCTATCTGGCAGGCCATGTATGTAAGACTGAGGCTTTATTTCTATGATTTTTTTTTTAATTTGAGGGAAAATCCCTAATCCTGCGATCTTGTCACCACAAGCATAATTCCAATCTTTGCTAGTTATCGAACCGAGTTCGCGGAATCATAATTCTGCGCTCTATAGCACTGAACTGAGGGGGAGTACACATCATTACACGCTTTGCACATGTTAATATAGATCTAGCGTCGCTCTTAGATAAACTCCTCGTATTGTCATTGTCACTGACGACTGTAATTGTCTTCCATTCTGCGAAAGTTCCGTTATAAGTCGTCATTTCGTACTTAAATACAGATGTTGCTAAAATACACTTTAATGCGATGTTTCTATGTAATATTCCCATCAGATAAGATCTTAGAAGAGCTAACGTCTGGGGGTTTGCGGGACAAAGTAGCTAAAATGAGCGCTACAGCTCTTTAAGTCTGTTGTCCGAGTCCATATTTTTCACTCTTTTTTTTTTTCTTCCTGCAGTAAAGAAAATGACGAGACTCCCGTGACATGAGGTGAGCATTACGCGTTACTTCCACGTGGATTAACGCGTGACAAAATGACGACAAAATATATGTACATGCTAGAACGAGAATTCAAACTTAATTACTATTTTAACTTCTGTAGGATGTTAAACTGGTCCTAAACTGTTGCGTAAATTGCCGACTTAATTTAGATCACGATTTAATACATTGAAAGGAAATTTTAATAATGAAAACCGAAAATGTCTTTTAATCACATTTCCCATTAATGTTTATTCTTTTGGATTTAATTCCTGGTACATATAGTTCTGATTGGAAGCGAAACCCTTTGAATTTCTCCGTAACATCTAGAAAATCTCTAGAATGGCCTACAATTAATCTGAGATCAAAAAATGAAATTGACTTTCAGTTAAGCTGAACTTTATTCTATAAAATTGATTTATGTTTAAGAAGAATTGCACTTATTATCTCTCTTTACTTTTCTAATTTTCTGCAAGTATTATTTTCTTCTTTTGTGTTCTTCCATAATAACAATTTTTTTATTACTCGTCTTATCAGGAGACAATTGAATATCGAACAGTGAATATCAAACCACTTGCTACGAATGCGATTTTTCCTCATATTTCACGCTGTTTTCATAAGTGGAACATGTTTTCCTAACAAGTGACACTAGATGAGCACTAACCAGGTTAAGAAAATCTAAGATCAACTTTATACAACATAAATACAGACAGAACTCGATCCATTTCCTACTCTTCTAGCAAAAATCAACAACATTTTAGCGATTTTGATGCAATCTGGCCTTAATCAGCTGTGAAATAGAGTAAAGAGTCTTTTCCGGGTGTAAAATACGATGGAGCGTAGTGCTGACTAATTACTTTCTAGTATCGATGCTTAGAAGTAGTTAAGATCTACTTCCCTGTCTAATACATCTCACTGGCACAAAGTCTTGATTACATCTATATCATCATGATGAACAACAACAACAACGACATTGGCCTTCGAGGATTAAATCCTGTAGTGGTGTGTTTATCGATGTATTGATATCGTATCGTTATAATATCAATGTGTTATCGATTTCGATATATCAGTAAGGGATGTACAGTACGATTATTTAGTCCTGACAGTCGCCGGAGATGTATGCCTAGGTCAGGCGAGTCCATTTAGTTACGCCAAGGGGTGTTTGGGTTGGTCACTCGCTTGCCTTCGAAGCGAACGGATGTTATGCGTGAGGTAGAGCGGTATGTTTCTAGTACAATTAAGCTGTACTGCATTCCTTTACCGACCGCTCGCCCTTACCTCTACTCCGGAGCTCTTCCCACTACTTCTATTACTTCTCTTTCGCGTCGCTGAGCTGTCAGGACTAAATAATCGGTCTGTAAGTATCGATATCAATAAGTTAGAGCACAACGTAAGTACTTATGACTTTATGAAGTTCACATTGAGAAAATTTATAAACATTTCAGCAAAACTAAACTTTTATTAGAGAATGTTTACATCAACTCCATAATAGCAGTACTGCTTCTTAAACGTCTGTGTTAGTGTTTATTCAGATGAGTGTATTAAAATGTGTCTGGTTCAGTTGGAAACGATGTTAAGTCTGCCTTAGAAAACATCCTTTCGCTAGGCATCGAATTTGCTGAAACTGCAAGACAATTCAAGGAATTATGGGAAAACGATTGCCCTCTGTTTTCCACCATATCACGGAATTGCTCGAGTAGGCCTACTATTCTTTGAAATTACTAGCACATATAAATAAAGCTTTAATTGTGCTGAAGAACTATTACCGGTATGCTAACATAGCGTGTTTTTCTGGCCGTTTCTTCGAATGGAAACTACAAATAATCACTTTCCTCTTCAACTTTTAAGCGGATAGTCATGCATGGACTAACAAATAAAAAATCGCATCTCGATATCTTATTGAATATATAATTGTTTTACTAATAAAAATATCGATAAATATCGACGTCATATGGGTTTCCACATCGATAAACATACCTTTCTGCTGTGAATAGTAGTCCAGTAGTAATAATTCACAGGTCTCCAGACTGGTATGGTTAGCATGACATAGCTTTTGTTTAACACAGGACAAGTAGGCCCACTCATTTCTACTGAAAGTGTGGTACATTTTCACATCCCAGCCAGGAATAAAATTCGGATCTTTATTGGATCTGTAGCTAGAAACAGTATCGCTTACTTTAGAATTCTTTTTACTTATTACATTACATTTTAATGTGTATTACGTGTACTTCCTATCGCTGTTTTGAACTCTTCTATAAGTTCAGCGTTATTCCGAGCTTTGTCTTTTCTTTTTAACTCCAGTCACTGGGAAAGAAGCGAACGCTCGTCTTGTGCATCACAATTGAATCTAATAATCTGCTAGCAGATGAATAATGACTCATGGAGAAATGGGAGTATGGGAATAGAATGCATTTCCGGTCGGAGAGAATTTTAGCGCGTGTTATTTCAGACTACATCGTTTCTTTTATGTGAAACCTATGACACAAATTTCTTGTAAAACAAATCTCGGGAGATATTTTTTAAACGAGTCTCGCCCATTACCACGCTTAACGTCGAGGCAGATGGGGGCGTTCCCATGATTATTGGCTGCGTTCCACACGGATTCAGAAAAGAATAATTAATTTGCTGAATCACACACACGATCCAGAATCAATTCCAAGAAATGCGTCTTATGCCACATATGCACTTAAGGAGTTTAACTTTTAACGCTAAGAGCAGATATACGTATAAAATAAGAACGCCTTTTACCCTTAAGCAATTCTTATTTAATATTTTTGTCTGGAGTGCTATGCATTTTTCAAGACGAAAATATGCAAATAAGTAACAGAAAAGGAAGCGGATAAAAAACGTAAAAAAGAAGGCATTTCATAAGCTTTAGAAGCCATAGAGCTATACCGAGCATCAGTGTAAGGGGATTTGTATTAAGATGGAGGTCACTTCTAACATGTTCCCATGGGGCATGCCAGATGTGAGGAATTAATGGGATTTAATATGGGGCTGCGGAGAGGAGAAGAAGCGGAGATGATGCTGGATGCGGAGAGCACGTTTGTGAGGCCGTGGAAACTGGATTTCAAGTGAAATAGGAATCTTCCTTCAGTTTGGAAATACTGGGATGGCAGACAAGAGAAGTTTTCAAGGAATTGGGGAAGAGTTCACAAGATGAATGTGCCTTCATCGTCCCTGCCCCACCTCTACTCTTGGAAGTGGGAAGGGGGTATCTTTCAAAAGTCGATTGTCGTACAGCACTCGAAACTTCGCATTCGTGTTCTTACAGATCGATAAAAATGTTATCATTAGTTATTTTTATATAATCAAGACATTTCACACATTTTGAGATAAATATTTATTCTCGTTTTAAAAGTTCACAGTTTACACTTCATATCAGTTCTCTGTCTGATATCGTTTTGGAAGACATTATTATTATTATTATTATTATTATTATTATTATTATTATTATTATTATTATTATTATTATTATTAGAGTGTTAGTTGGGAGGCTGGAGGGAAAAAGACCTTTGGGGAGGTCGAGACGTAGATGGGAAGATAATATTAAAATAGATTTGAGGGAGGTGGGATATAATGATAGAGACTGGATTAATCTTGCTCAGGATAGGGACAAATGGCGGGCTTATGTGAGGGCCGCAATGAACCTCCGGGTTCCTTAAAACCAGTAAGTATTATTATTATTATTATTATTATTATTATTATTATTATTATTATTTGAATGGTATATTGATAATTCAGCGTTTAGAAACTATATAAAAGTTCCCTTACCAGTACTGTATGAACCAAATCAGAGTTGCCTACAACTGAGTTTAGTTTAGAAAAGTCAAGCATAATGAACAACATAGTAGCCTAGAGTAAAACATTGCCAGATCTTGTTTTACTAATAGTAGATGGAGAGGCTGTTTTTCATGTTTGTTTAAATACTTCAAATAGACGTGTCATTTTCATTCTTCCTTTGCTCCGTTATTAAAGTGCTATTGTCCCTGAATAGCGTCTACAATAATAATAATGATAATAATAATAATAATAATAATAATTGTAATATTTTATTTTATTTTACCTTGCAGAGTTACGGCTTTCTACTTGTTTTCTTTTCACGTGATAGTAAACAAGACTAAGAAGTAAATATTCTGATGGGACAGTTAAAAAGTTATTTTTTTTCACCATGTTAATAATGTCAAAAGAAGTCTTATACCCAGTAAAAAAATAAGTCCGCCAGGGGCCGTTAACGGAAAGAAAACACAATTTCATTGGAAAAAATGTATGGGAACAGACACAGCAATAAATTGTTCAGCTATTTTTCAACATATTCCCCACCGGAATTGAGACATTTGACTTGTCATATGGGATCGACAGAGAGATGCAGACGGCTGTCTAACGTTGGTTCCGACCCCAGGCGGCTGACTTCTACGACATAAGGATACAAAAATTGATCCCATAGTTTGACAAATGTCTCAATTTCAGTGGGGGGGATATGTTGACAAATATCGCAACAGTTGCTATATATGTTTCAATAAATCTTTCCATGCAATTGTGCTTTTTTCTGTAAACGGCCCCAGGGACGGCCTCGTAATTGTGGTCGAGTGGCCAAAATTTGTATAAGTACTTCTTTTGATATTATTAACATGATGGAAGAAAAAATTTAACTTTATCTGCTTTCTTCAGAATATTTACTTGTAAGAGAGAAAAGAATTACAATTTTAATGCCATGCATCAACATATTGAAAATATACATTTATACGAAATTTAAATATACGTATGTTGTTAATCAGCTTTCCGACACCAGTAAGGCATCACCCATAGGGCAACTAAACCAGGAGATAATGAGGTAGAGTGGCTAGTTCATTTCCCCCTCTATTGCATACATCAAACTATTACACTAATCAGGCTTCACATGTACACACATTTAAACAGATAATTATAGCCCCTGTAAAAATGCAAATTTATGAACTTCTGGGTCCTACTTGTTACACCATAACTCTGCTATCATTTCATAAACAATAAAAGGAATCTATAATTCGAAAACGATGTTGAATAAAAGCTCTTGCCAGTTCGCATATTTCACAGTAATGATCTTGGTGTGTGGGTTCCCGGTATGAGAGATAACTTCAGGAATAGTAGAGGGAGGGGGATAAAAAACTGAAAACTGGATTCATTGTTGGTGGTCTAAGAATTATTTATTTCTCTGTAATCAATAGAATCGTTCGAAGGGGCGGAGGCAACATACGGAAAGGACAGCGTTTCAAGGAAACGAGTTGGACTTCTGTAAGAGATGGGTTAGGTCACAGAACCCCTTTCCCTCCCGCTCCGCATCTCTGTGCAGATGTTATTCTAATTAGGCCCTGGATAAAATTCGCATAGATGTGATCTTACTGTATTTGAAATGCCTCATTACCCCAAAACATGCTGGGCTAATATGGATGTAGGATCGAAACACCCGCATCCTACGTAATACAGTCTTGAGAAGTGTTTGTTAAGCAGCTCTATTCTAATACATCGAAGGGCTTAGAAAGTTTGAGTCACGTATATTGTACAGTCAACCGCGCATACAGATTAGATTAATTAAGGCGCCCAAGTTCGTTAACACTAACAGTGCTGATTATGTGCTGCACTCTCACGTTTCTTTGTTGGTTTGCTGATGAGAGATATATAATTATTAAAACTTCATATTATAGGGACAGACGTAATAAATTATTATACAGTCTCCACTGGTGTAACGTGTGTTTGATGTCACGCGATTGCGTCAACTCAGTGAAGTATACACAAGACAGAATCTTGCCTGGAAACTACAGAAATCTGGTATACTGTAATTTCAGTTGAGAGCGAAAATTACCCTAAAGAAAGTGAATAAAATATAAAACAGTGAATAAAATAGGGGCTGCAGAGATAAGATTTCTACGAGCAGTAAAAATTGTTGTAGAAAGGCATAGTCACAAATGAAAATATTAAAGATATGTAATAATAAATCGATGATAATTCATCTTCTTATTCAGTTGCAAGGATATACTAAGAGTCTTTCTTCTCATCTTCCCAACTTAGTCGTGGTTTTCCAACAGAGCATCGGTCGCTTTTTTAAACTCATAATTCTCAAAGACATGAAACTGATAAATATAGGGTAAAGGTTGGTTATACTGTGATATTAGTAATATTGTGATAGGTTTTTTTTTCTTTCTGAGCGAGAGAAGGAGGTTTTTTTTTTCTTTCTGAGCGAGAGAAGGACCGGTTTTGTGCAGCAACGTGTCCATGAACATTCCTTTAATACGTTGACGCAAAAAAACCGATCTTCCTCTCGCTCAGTAAAATTGTAATATATTCTCAAAAAGAACTGTCACAATATTACTCATATCACAATATTACCAACCTTTACCCTAAATAAAAATCGAAGCGTTATTTTTAAAATGTCAAATGACCAATTCCCTATGAAGTATTACAAAACTATCAGAAAGAGAGCATTGAAAACCTGCAGAAGTGATGGATAGATGAAGCTGTAATAGAACACTAATACGTAGATGAAGATGAAGAAGAAGAAGAAGAAGAAGAAGAAAATATATACCGGTACATATATACGACCTATATACCTATAGAAACTTAGTTCTTATGAGTTTCATGATATTAATATATCCATTCTCTATAGCAAACGTGGAGATTTCTTGACCAAGACCTCAATCACAGAATAGACTATCAATGGCAACTGAAGAACAATAGAAAAGATGCTGTTTCCAAGATATATGTATAGCCTATTATTTTTATTTTGTTACATTCTTGCTTCGTATGGGTTATCCTGAAACGTCATTATTTTAATAATAATTCGCAAGAAATAATGTTCTTGACAACTTTAAAAATATTGTTTCAAAGAAAAGTTTTTGTTTGTTAGTTGATTCCAGAGTTTTTTTTTTTAGTCACCACCCAGATGTAACTTTTATTTTACAGAATGGTAATTTTAACTACTATTGTTCTTTACTTTAAAGTTAAAATTCTTCCTTTAGCTAAATGTATGTCCTGAGGCTGTAACGCATTCTTCTAATAGTGTAATAATTTATCTGAAATAGTGATGTGAGAGATGTTAAACTACATCCAAATTTTCTTCAGACATCCGTACTGTTATCATGTATATTGATGCACGAACTTTTTTTTTCTTAAAGGGATGTTTTAGAATTTCTAGATTTTGATCCATATAGAAGAACAGGGACAGCTAAAATCTTGCAGAACTTCATTACGGTGTTCTTTTTCATCCATCTCAACAGCATTGTCGTAATTGTGCCACATATTTAAACCTGTTCAACTTTTCTTCTAAATCTTTACTTCTACTACATCATTTAAATCTGTTCAACATTTCTTATATATCTTTACTTCTACTACATCCTTTAAATCTGTTCAACTTTTCTTCTAAAAATTTACTTCTATACATCCTCTAAATCTGTTCAACTTTTCTTCCAAATCCTTACTTCTACTACATCCTTTAAATCTATTCAACTTTTCTTCTAAATCCTTACTTCTACTACATCCTTCAAATCTGTTCAATTTTTCTTCTAAATCCTTACTTCTACTACATCCTTTAAATCTGTTCAACTTTTCTTCTAAATCCTTACTTCTACTACATCCTTTAAATCTGTTCAATTTTTTTTCTAAATTTTTACTTCTACTACATCCTTTAAATCTGTTCAACTTTTCTTCTAAATCCTTACTTCTACTACATCCTTCAAATCTGTTCAACTTTTCTTCTAAATCCTTACTTCTACTACATCCTTCAAATCTGTTCAACTTTTCTTCTAAATCCTTACTTCTACTATATCCCAGATATACATATAAGTAGACTACTTGAAATTCATAACTTGTTCAATTATGTCATTATTTAAATATACTTTTGCTTCTGTTTTGCTTTTTCATGATGATACAATCGCATTCGTAGTATTTAAAAATCTTTAGTACAAAGTATGTCACTCCCAGAAAGAGTTCCTCGCATGTGCATATATCTTAACGTTTAGAATCACTGCTATCCACTGTATTACCAATCCTAATTGTGCTGACCTTTCGATCAGATTTTCGTTGCGCTGAAGGAAAAGAATGTCGAAAACTAGCGCCAAAATGAAAAAGAGGATCTGATGGATTATAGGTACGAATCAACATCCACACTGATTTTTATTATTTGCTTTGCGGTTACATTTCAAGGACTCCTTTCTTTTGACTCATTACTACAACCCTTTTTTCTTAGAAGTGGACCTATTTATCTCAACACTTGACTAACCCAGTGTTGCAATACAGTGATATTAATATTGATATATTCAGTTTGATAAAAGCTGGTAGAATTATACAAAAAGTATACAGGATAATTAACGAGTGTGTTGGCGCAAATGTAGATGATATGATAAAGTTTCCGGCTTGCTAACCATATAAAAGTGTACATAGAGGGCTTTCAACATCCATTGTGATGAGGTACGAAGGCAATATTTTTCAGATTTCCGTTTGTTCTAAAGAGGGGGAGGCATTTGGTATTACCGTGCATTTACTGTGGTAAATTATAAACTAGAGTTGAGTTTGAAACAGGAAATTTAGCCCGAATAACCTTTGG
Organism: Periplaneta americana; assembly: GCF_040183065.1. Lineage (NCBI taxonomy): Eukaryota > Metazoa > Arthropoda > Insecta > Blattodea > Blattidae > Periplaneta > Periplaneta americana. Next base: position 94,920,434 of record NC_091131.1, on the reverse strand, counting down.
GTGGTACTCATTGCCCCCTTCCCCAGACGCGCCGGACGGATGCCCTCGCCTTCGTAAGCAAGCTGGTGCTGCATGTATGTTATTACTTGCTATTGCGTACTGTATGATCGAGGCCAGCTGCAAAGTACATACTGTTACAAACTATAGAAGGAAGAGGATGATAGGAGAATGGAGAGGGTCACTTCTCCCTACTAATCCATATTAAACTGAAGTCACATACGTTCCACACCGGTCTATTCTCTCCGTTAATGCTAGAGGGGGGAGGAGGTTGTGGAGGAGGAGGAAGGAGAGAGGGAGGAATAAGCCTATCTCCTATTTCCTTCTCCCTCAACCAGCTTTTCTTCCTTTCTTCCTTTAGTTCACCGAAAATCCTAAGTCATTCAGTTTCACGTGGTGTTCATTAAATGTGGCATTCCACTTCAATGGTACCCAGTTAGCAGAAGAATCTATAATCTTCTAAGCCAGTGTTATTCATTATGCGGCCCTCAAAACACAATATTGCGGCTCTTGAACAATTACAATTGCTGTTATTTTTCTGAGAATTGTTATTTTTAATCGTGAAATTGGAAAACTTTGGTTACGTCTACATCATTACTACCAGTGAAGAATCTGTTCAACAGTGTCATATTTATTTTTTTCTTAGGCTTATATGTTCAGACGTAGGCCTAATGTTCAACAGTGACACATTAGTTTTCGTTTTATATGTTCAGATGTAGACCTAAGCATGGCTATCGGCAGTTATAATTTCAAGTTTTAAATTTAAACATTATCGTGTTAATTAAAAGCTACCGTTATTATTTCTAATTTCTGGTGTAATTTGATTCGGTGCAGTATTGTAAGTAAGGCAGCTATTTTCGAAAAGTAAAAACCGAACAATCGAAGAGTCACTGAATACAATTAGGAACATGTTATTATTTTCATCAATCCATCGCAGAAAAATGGTAATGTCATTTGCGTATTATATCGTGGTATAATATGGGTTGTAGACGTTTTACTCTAATAGACATAATACCGTGTATTCAGATTTTGATTAGTATTCTAAATATTCTCAGTGAAGGATAGAAAAACTGAAAATATTTAAAATGTCGGCAGTATTCCAACATAAAGTCATGTATTCCACTGTATATAAAAGCGAATTGGCATTGATAAATTGCAACAGTTTAGGCCTAGACGAGAATGGCATGTCATTAAGAATGGACCAACACCGTATACCAAGAATAATGTATAAATTATCAACCCCGAGGGAAAAGCGTTGGACGACCAATGAAGAGATGGCGGTGTGATCAGCCGTAAAATGCTTGATCTCGGAACGGGTAAATTGCCTAAACCCACTTGATGATGATGCCAGCTAAAGTGTCGTATCAAATAGCAGAAATTGCAGCACGTAGAATTAAGCTATTTGCAGATTGTTAAGGACATGTGACACGTTACTTTCTGAATTTCCAAATGCAAAACAGATTACAGGTAAAATAAAACAACAGATTAATCTGCTCGTATTAATATGATTTTACAGAAGAGTATCATAGTCTGCTCTTCAACTTCAAAACAGCAGTAATATGTAGAAGTGTTACTTACTTACAAAGGCTTTTAGAGACCCGGAGGTTCATTTACTTACAAAGGCTTTTAGAGACCCGGAGGTTCATTTCCGCCCTTACATAAGCTCGTCATCGGTCCCTATTCTGAGCAAAATTAATCCAGTCCCTAGCATCATACCCCACCTCCTCAGATCCATTTTAATATCCTCCTATCTACGTCCCGGCCTCTCCAAAGGTCTCTTTTCATCGGGTCTCCCAACTAACACACTATAGGCCTACATTTTTCTGAATTCACCAATACATGCTACATGCTCTGCCCATCTCAAACGCCTGGATTTAATATTCCTAATTATGTTAGATGTAGAAGTGTTACCTATTTTAAATTATAATAATAATAATAATAATAATAATAATAATAATAATAATAATAATAATAGTAATAATAATAATAATAATAATAATAATAATAATAATAATAATAATAATAATAGGCAAGATACGAGTAATTAAAAATTCACTCATTTTGTTAAGCTTCATTTCATGGATGGATAGATGTCCGCTTTTTGTTGGTAGGGCTCAGACTATATCTATTCTCAGATTTTGTAGATGTAGAATTTAGTCAATTAAATTTTTCGTGTATTTTTATGATTGAGACAAAATAGAAGCAGCAGTAGGGCTGGTCTTTTGTCATGGACGTACAGTATGTCGTAAACTGACAGAGCTATAAAATTAATATCTCGGTGGGAGACTGTGATTAGTGACTCAGAATTCACTGAAATCTTGCACTTTAATCTGTTCTAAATTTTGCAAGATATGTGCATGATTCATGTAAAATGTTTATACTAGCCAGTGCTTCTCTTGGCTGGTTCGTTAAGCAATTCCTCATTCCAAGAAGACGTTGCTTGGCTGGGAGACTGTTTTAGCTGAATATGCCGTTATTGGCATAGGCATAGGCCTAAGTGCTCTATTTACTCTCGTTGACGCAACTTGACCAGGTGTTAAAATTTACTTTCAGGAAATAAGTTATCCTCACCATCATCACTTTAGAGGTTACCGGTACAAGAATTTCTTCTGACATAGTTTGTCAGTTTACGGCTGTATTATTATTATTATTATTGTTATTATTATTATTATTATTACTATTATTATTATTATTATTATCAAACAGCAATGGGATCACATTTTAGACATTATTATTATTATTATTATTATTATTATTATTATTATTATTATTTAATATAAAAATTGGAAATTTATTCTTCGAAGAGGTGGAAAATTTCAAATATCTTGGAGCAACAGTAACAAATATAAATGACACTCGGGAGGAAATTAAACGCAGAATAAATATGGGAAATGCTGTTATTATTCGGTTGGGAAGCTTTTGCCATCTAGTCTGCTGTCAAAAAATCTGAAAGTTAGAATTTATAAAACAGTTATATTACCGGTTGTTCTGTATGGTTGTGAAACTTGGACTCTCACTTTGAGAGAAGAGCAGAGATTAAGGGTGTTTGAAAATAAGGTGCTTAGGAAAATATTTGGGGCTAAGAGGGATGAAGTTACATGAGAATGGAGAAAGTTACACACCGCAGAACTGCAGGCACTATATTCTTCATGTAACATAATTAGGAACATTAAATCCAGATGTTTGAGATGGGCAGAGCATGTAGCAGGTATGGGCGAATCCAGAAATGCATATAAGAGAGTGTTAGTTGGGAAGCCGGAGGGAAAAAGACCTTTAGGGAGGCCGAGAAGTGATGGGAGGATAATATTAAAATGGATTTGAGGGAGATGGGATATGATGATAGAGACTGGATTAATCTTGCACAGGATAGGGACCGATGGCGGACTTAAGTGAGGGCGGCAATGAACCTCCGGGTTCCTTGAAAGCCATAAGTAGGTATATTGTTGTTATTATTATTATTCATTTCTATTCATTTTATTATTTTTTTTTTGCTGTTATCTATACTCGCTTTAACAACTCTGGTCATATCGCGAGTTACGGCCCATTCACAATGAAAAGTATACGCAATCGCAAGGCGAACACAAAAGCTTTTGGTCAGGTTATTTAATTGATCCATTCACAATTACTTACGTAAACATAAATATTAACAATAACGTTAGACGCTAACGCGAAAGTTTGCAAACTCCAAGCTTTAATGTTCGCGTTTACGTTATTTCAGAAAAAGAAAAAAAAATAATAAAACACAATCGCACTGCACTGGAACAAAAGAGGAACGCGTCAAAATGGATTTATTTGATAAGAAATTTATAATTTTTTTTTCAAAGTCATCTTTATCTTAATATCAAAAGACACAAATTATATGAAGACAATATGGTAAAAGGAAATATATGAAGCAAATAGCTTATGAAATGAAATACGATGGTAAGTTTTAATCATATTAATAATATAGTATCTTTGCACATTATGTGAAAAATGAACTTTGTTAGTTATATATTCTTCGAATAAGTTATTTCATTTTCTTTTCATGTGTGGAATAAATTAATATTTACAGCATCAAATGTGGTACACCGCACACACATACTAATAAAATTTGTAGAGATATAAATTGCACTACAACATCGTCATTCACAGTCGCGGCATCATTTTTATTTGCCACACTTTTCAATTATTGTGTGTTGCCGTTAGCGTTCTGTTGGCATTGTGAATGATAAAGCGAAACTTACGTCCATGCCATACGTTTATGTCTTCACGTTATTGTTAACGTTTTCATTGTGAATGAGCCTTAAATCTTTTGGGTGAAATCCGAAGGCCTGTGTACTATTATTGAGACTGGTTCTGTTGTTGTGAACTAGATGGCTGATATGATGAGTTTGAACGTCTTGATAGATTTTTTTTTTTGCACGATCGTGTTTTTTTCTGTATTTACAGCTATTGCTGTTACGCCTTGAAAGTTGAATTCCCACACAGAAACTTGTTGCTAGGGAAACCATTCTTCATAACATAAAACTATACTGAAATAGACCCATTATAGTGCACTTATTGTTACTTAGTTACCATTACAGTATAGTTTTGCGAAGGCTTTGGAATAATATTGCTCTAAATTTTCGATACAAAATATATTGTATTTGCAGTTTTAAAAATATTATCGTGCAAGAAATATTGTACAATACACGTTTGTGAAGTGCATTACAAAATCTCGGAAATTGAAAAACTCACTCTCGTTTTTCACACTCTTCCTCGATTTTGTAAAAATCACTTCCCAACCTTGTATCTTAATATAATAATAATAATAATAATAATAATAATAATAATAATAATAATAATAATAATGATTTATTTTAGCTGGCAGAGTTAAGGCCGTAAGGCCTTCTCTTCCACTCAACCAGCAAAAAGTGTATATACATATGCATGAACTTACAAAGAATCCAACAATTTGATTTAGATGAGAGTTACATGTATACAAAAGTTATTTACAAATTAAACAACAAAATACTATGAACTATTAATTAAACACTGAAATAAACTGTGTAGCAGAATTAAACTAAAATACATAGAATGTTAATATATTTCAAATAATATTAGATAATAGAAAGAGATTATTACGACACAATTAAAATACAGCACAATCAGGATGATGTCTAAAGAAAAAAGTAACAATGTAGTCAGTGATAGTTTAAATCAGTATGATTGGAGTGAAATGCTAATAAGGTTATCTTTTAAGCTGTTCTTAAAGGTGTTTATTGTCTTGCAGCCCCTAATAATATACTATTTGCTTTAAAAAATTGAAAAATGTAGTACAGTGACTTCGTTATAACATTCTGAAAAAAATCCTTTATTATTAAAAAACTGCATAAAATCATAAATGCTATTTTGTAAACATTTTTAAACATAACTGGAAGGAATATAATTTGAGGTTTTTACTTACAAAAATAGATGGGGAGCATTAATCATTTATTAACTTATGTAGGTCTGCAGATCTGCAATCTCAATTAGTCATGAATTAGAATCTACTTAATGTGGCATACCTATTATGGAAGTAGTTACACCAGAATGGGAGGGTGAAGTGGGTGTGAGGGGTTAGAGGGAGAGATATGGGAGCGGGAAACATGTATGTGAAATATATGCAGTAGACATGGCGAGGCAGGTGAATTCGAATGTGAACTTCGGGAAATAGAAGACATCGCCTTCCAGCCATTTCTGTACCATATTAATCACAAGACTCAGTACTTATCCCTTGACTTTGGTTTATTTGTCTGGCTTAAAGAGCTTGTCTGTTGCTGGTTTATTAACAGTCCTAATGTTTCGCGTTATATTCCTGCGCCTGGTGGAAATAACCCCCCTTTCGTCCCGTATCCGGTATTATATAGTGCTAAATCCACCATTGGCCTCCCATCATCCTCTGTTATTAAACAAGTGTACATCCCCTGGATGAATCATAGCTCTCATCTGCTTTCGTTCAGCTCCACGATATTGAAGAAGCTATTACGTACTGTCTCAGATTGAAATAACACGCATGTTCCAAGTAGGAATTAACTGCATGTGAACTGCTTAACGCATTCCAAGGCGTTAAGAAATAAAATTTCAACGTCTTAATGTATATTATGTTCGTTAGATAGATTTTGTAACAAGAATTATCTTTCTGTGGTGGAAAACACACATACATATACTTATATATGCACGCACACATACATGCATGCATACATACATACATACATACATACATACATACATACATACATACATACATACATACATCCTATCCATTTCGAAAAATATAGAGTTTCACTTGTGTTCGCGTGAAGCCGAATCGATCGTCCACCATGACGGATATTCATCTCAGTTTGTCCAGTTTGGTAGACCGTAGCTGTGGTGGATTCTAGATAACATATCTGCATAAGAACACGAGAGCCCGGAAGTTCTTACTTGACTGACAGAGCCATGACAACTGATCTAGATCTGTGAGATATGAACAGATCAACATAGGTATGGTAAAGGAATTTAGTAACTGGAGTGGTGTGTGTAGTTTGGTGGAAGGAGAAGCCGGCTCAGTCGGACGGCATAATCTCCATGCAACTCATTCCATCATGGGTGCAAAAAAAACAGTTGGGTTGAAGTGCTTAGGAATATCTCTTGATATGTTAATTTTCCTATCAAAATACACTTTCTGTTTTTAAAACACTGTGTGTTATATAATTTTATTTATTTATTTAACTAGCTACTATACTCCAACCAGGAGAAAGTCTCAGGGGAATGAGACGCAGCGGGGTAATGCTGTGAATGAATGTTGATGTCATAAGATGTCATAAGGTCACACACGTGGGTACATGCATCTCCATTGGCTAACTCTGAAAGCACAAACGATAACACTGACACAGAAATACTTATACTACCCTAGTTACAAAATTAGATCACGGTTAACCTCCTGGTCTTTTAATCCCTAGGAGAGCGCATGTTTTTTAAACTGACATTATAACGGTAATATTATCTATCTACTTCGCTCCAATAGATGACGCAATAGTAAACACATTCCTTTCACGGTTAATCTCCTGGTTGGAGAACAGTAGCTAGCGAGTACAAATTAAAATTCTAAAACAAAAATTTTTTCTAGCCACTACCGTAAGAGCCCAGGTTCGTGTACGGTGTGGTCTTAGCCAATAATATAACATAAAATTTACAAAGACAGTTTACTAAATACAGTAATTTACATAATTCAAACCGATAAATAACACACAAGAGCAAAAAATAAATAAATAAATAAATAAATAAATAAATAAATAAATAAATAAATAAATAAATAAAAAGAGAGAAAAATACATTCAATATAAATTGACAGTCAGATATTATGAACTTTTTTTCTCTCATTCGTTAGGAATACTTAAGAAGTCATTCATGTCGCCATCATCATCATCATCATCATCGTCGTCGTCGTCGTCGTCCTCGTCTGTTTTAAGAATTAGACTCATTGATCAATGCTGATAAAATTACTTCAAGGCCCTCTATGTAAATTATGTGTCACACCTTGAAAACAGACTGCGATGATTATGATAATGTTAATAAGGAGTAAAAGAAGGAGAACGATGATACCATGATATGATTTGTGTTATTGAGGCCTTAAGTTCAGAACTTTATCTTGTGGAAGCTCTCGCGAGTTCTTTACAGTCTCCTCGTCGCTGAAGGCAAATAACAGAATATTATTTTTAATAGAACACGACAGTTTAATTTCGAATCCTTCACACTGTTCAAAATTTAATATCTTGCATCTGTTCCTAAGCTGAACGTTCCCTGCTATTGACCTGGGAAATCCACCCAACTTCAATCTTAACCAGATTCCGAGGTAACGCAGTTCATTCAGAAACAACATGCATTCTCGTATTTCAGATAACTAGGCGGTCCCAAGACGCAGTAAAGTTTCTTACAAACAGATGATGCTGTCTATACTTTTAGTTCCGTTTTTATTTAAATCTTTCGATTTTTCTTCGTTCTCTGATGAAGATGAAATGAGGGGAGGTGGGGTGGGAGGGCAAAATAAACAAGACAGACGAAGAGAAGAGAGAGAGGAGGAATCAGACATCATGGAAGACAGAAAACAGATCTTTTCCAGACAGGCGAAAGAGCATAAATTACTGAGAAGACGTTTTCTTTTGTATAGCGTATGTGGTACAGAGGAGAAGCACTTAGGCTGCTCCATCTACACCACATAGCCTGCAGTTCGAGACCATTACAAATAAACACAAAAAACAATCTACTCTTTATGAGGTCAGCTACGTGGATGAGTGCTCCAAGTTCCATTATGTTCCGAACCCACAACAATAGCAGGCTTGCTCTTTCAGTCGACCCCTGCTCAAGTAATCAAATTTGTCGCTCTTTCTAATATCAATCTTTGTTATTCTTCGCAAACGTAGGTGTAATGTGTGTCTACTATGACTCGAGGGTTAAATTTAACAGACCTGATTCGGTTCCCGGCAGGAAGGTAAAAATTTATCCCTCCTGCGTGACTCTTATATTGTTTGTTATGTCTTAACCGCTGACCTTGTACCCTACCGACTATATGTCAGTAAGTAGTGTTAAGTTCCATTTTGGTTCATAATTTTCAGTCAAAAGAAGTAGAGACATGTAGATATACAGACGGATGGATGAATGGAGAGGTAGGTGATTGGACTGGTATATAGATAGTTTACATGGGTAAATAGAAGGATATATACATGAATAGATGGATTGATGGTCACGGATGAGGTAGTTATAGTTCGAGCATTCAATTAATACCCACCCGGTGTCAAAGACGACGCTTTCCTTTGAAGAGATAAGATAATTTATTGATTAGCCTTTTCAGATGCCGCTCCAGTCATAAGGAGCGGCAACACACGTCTCCCAATGATGCGTTAGTATTTGTAATTGACGTTCTCATATCTAGTTCACGTGGAGTAAAAAAAAAGTCATATCTCGAGTTGATTGATAACAACATAAAAGTCATCTTATATCTTATAATTTATTCTGATAGAAATCAATGTATCGATGTTGGTATAAAAATAATTGTAACTAGGGATATTTACAACGAAAACGTGGCAACACCGCTTAATATTATAAGTAGACTTCGTGGAATTGCCACGAGAATCGTAAAGTTTACTACGCACGCGGTATAGACTGTATGAGAACGGAACGTGCAACGAATGGAGTATGCATCTGATGTAAACACTGAGCAGTATACTGCGGTTACAATAAAACCTGTATCCTGCATTCAAGAAATATAATGAATGATCATTGAAGTAGGAAACGTCTAAACATGTAAATGCACAATTATTTTGTAGTGCGATATATTAACTCTTAAAATTTAATGTAAAATACTCATATCATCCTTGAATATGTGCAGTGAAGAGTTACGTACATTTTGAGCGACTGCCAAAGTGAACCTCCTCCGATGGTCACTCAAACAGTTTTTATATTGGGAAATGTACGTTCAACATCACACGATGTAGTAGGTGCATATTTGAAGAACGGAAAGTCGCTACTTTTTAGTACACCACCTTCAGACGTCTTGTCGTGACCTGATAGTACATCATTTATAATACGAAGTTGTGAATAGGCAGAATTTTTAGCAATAACGTTCCTGAACTTACATTTCACTTTTTCTGAAATTAGTGAATTGCTATTTTGGATAACGCTTTGTGATACTTTATACACTATATTAAGGGCTTCTGAGAGTTGTAGTTTAGACGATTCTAACAGGGTGATGCTTTTGGACACGATTTTAAAATTAGAATCAATGAACAGAATATCTTCCAATAGCTGTTCAGAAGGCAATGATTTTACAGCTGCAACAGCGGAACTGTCTGTGCTATCCAATGCATCAATTACCTCCATTATTTTGCCGTAATATTCTGCATAATAATTAACAGCATCCAACCCCGTTTTCCAACGGGTCAAGACTGGCTGCGGGGGTAAGGGTATTCCAGGGGCAATTGTTTGGAACAGCAACACACTCATTGTAGTATGTTTGATTGAATTCTTGTCTGCACTGAACAAATGTTAAGCTTTGACTATTCCAACCACAGTAATGCAAAAACAAGTGCTTACATAGGTATACATTAGCTGTAGCTGCTCTATCTATTTGGACCGGTCACAACTCTTAACATGAACTGCTTATACTATGAGACCGGGCGGTCGCTCACCTCCTCTATACTACCGTACATCGGCAACCTGATTGCATGCTGCGTGTGGCAATTCAACGAAGTCTAATTATAAGTATTGATGCGTACGAAAAAGATATGTTCAACACAAAGCCTGCCGCTGGGATATTCAATGATGTTATTTTATGTAGGTAGTTAGGGTATGGATAAATGGATAGGTAGGTAGATGGATGAATGGATGGTTGAATATAAGGGTGGATGAATAGATGGATAGATACATGGATGAAATAGGTACTTAGGTGGATTGTTTGATAGATGGATAGATACATGAATAACTTACACGGATGGATAAATACAATGATGAGGTAAATAGGTAGGTGGATGAACGGATGGATGGATCGTTATATGATTAGTTTACGTGGAAGGATAGTGGATAGATACGATTAGGTAAGTAGGTGGATGGATAGATATATGGATACTTTACAATGTTTACATAGATGGAATAATATAATAATAATAATAATAATAATTATTATTATTATTATTTTAATTAATTAATTTATTTATTTATTTAATCTGGTAGAGCTAAGGCCAGTAGACCTTCTCTTCCGCCCAGCCAGACTCTAATTCTATAGGGATAGTTCACACGGATAGATGCAGTGATGTACGTAGATAGATTAATTTATGTTATATGGATAGTTTACGTGGATGGATGGGTGGATGGATGGATGGATGGATGGATGGATGGTTGGTTTACATGGATGGATAGATGCATATACGGATAGATATGCGGATGAATGGATGGATGGATGGATGGATGGATGCATGTATAGATATAATGAGAGGTAGATGGGTGGATGGATATGTGGATAGTTTACATGGATGGATAGATGGATAGGTACAATGATGAAATACGTTTGTGGATAGACGAATGGATGGATAGATACAATGTATGAATAGTTCACACGGATGATGCATGAATACAATGATAAGGTTGGCAGGTGAATGAATGGATGGATGGATAGATAATATACATGAGTGGATATAGCCTATGAGTAGCTACAATGATGAGGTAGGTAGGTGCATGAATGGATATATATATATATATATATATATATATATATATATATATGGAGAGTTTACATGGATGGATACATGTATAGATAAAATGAGTTAGATGGGTGAATGGATGGATGGACGAGCGGGCGGACGGACGGACGGATAAGATGATACATGATTCGATGAGATACTTATATATCGTATGAAATGTTAGAATACGATGTAGGTTGTATGATGTGGTTTGCCGTATGGTATACGGTATTATATGAGGTAAACTATGTACTGTAGATATAAATAGGTCTGCCGTACGTGGTATGATATGATTAATATATAGATGAGTGGATTGTTGAGTATATATATATATATATATATATATATATATATATAGGCCTGTACATTTTATTTTATTTTTGCGTTTTAAAATATCCTTATTTGCATTAATTCCAAAATACATCAGCGGACGTCTGGAGAATCGAAATTTTACTCCGAAAACCCGGATTCAAATTCCGTATAATCCGAATTTAATGCATAGTAAGACAGAAAAAAAAAATATATATATATATATATATATATATATATAGCCTATATGTGTGTGTACGGATATGTTGCATTGTTGGTATTTCTGTGTAAAAATATCTTTAGATGTAAGATGAATCGTCCTGCGAATAGCTACAGCTTCAGCTTCTCGCTATAAGGGATCGGCTCCATATCTCGGTTTGGAATCCCAATTTGTTATAGATTAAGAACTTTGGGCCATTTTTAAGGTACTGCATTTGTGCCGCAATTTAATATTTATATTATCTTCCATATCCACCATCCTCCTGATCATTTCTTCTCCTCTTTCTGCTGCTAGAACATTTGCTCCTTTGAAGATCGAAATTCAGAGATCGTTTTAATCATTTGACCGCTATTATTTTTTTAATTTTTTTTTCTCTCAATATTTCAAATTCTGCGACACTGTGTAAACTCATTTTACTCCCTCTGGACTTGAAAAGAAAGACAAGTTCGGCTAAATCTTATCCTCCTAGTTTGTCCTTGGTAATGTATATAACACGGAGTTGTTAAGAACATGGAATTCGAAAAACAAAGGATATAATAATATGAATTTAAGAACGTCTTGTAAACTGAGCTGAAAACTTGTAATTATTTTCAGCTATAAAATTAGACATTTTTCGCATTTCAGAAATGTAATTAAATCTCTGATTTATATTTCATTGTATTTGAAATTCCCACTCTTAATTTATTGTGAAGGTAGGAACTAGCGTTGGGTTTCTTAGTGCCATGAAACTATTTAAAATACTAAATATTCCACGGTGAGTGGATCCACACAACTATGGAAATGTCACTTTGAAACAAGATTTTAAGATCTTATGTGACGTAAATACTTGCACACTTTTGTAAATGCACTGCCATGTCAGTAAAGTACTCGTACATAGTGATAGTAGATTCTGAGTTCTGGACGATATTAAAGTGTTGGCAGGAAAACAATTGCAATATCCACTTGAATGCTTCGGATACTTGTGTTCCTCTTCAGGTGCATTCAGGAGTTACGTCATCTTGTAACTTCAGAATGCAATAAAACTAGTGATAAATTTCCATCTTCTCCCAAAACAAGCATGAATCGGGATCTATGGAATGCATTTAGAAACTGGCTTTGTGGAATTTCTTCTTAGTCTTCATAAGTAACAGATCCACTAATTTTTAAGCTTTGTGTTCGTGATAGCCTGACTCTTTGGATAGTCTTACACCTACGAGTAGATTAGCAATGAAAACGAAATATTTTCTCGAAATTTATTTAGAATGTGAAGCTATATTATAATTTTCAGGTTCTAGTAATTTTTTATACAGAAATATATTGCAAATGGCAGGCAAGTTTCGAAAGACCGCGTAAAAGATTCAACAACTAGTACTTATGTTTAAAAGAATTCAAATAAAATAAATAAATATGTTTTATTTAACGACGCTCGCAACTGCAGAGGTTATATCAGCGTCACCTGTGTGCCCGGATTTTGTCCCGCAGGAGTTCTTTTACATGCCACTAAATCTAGCGACATGAGCCATCGACCTGGGCCGGGATCGAACCCGCAATCTCGAGCACAGAAGGCCAGGACTATACCGACTACGCTACCCAGGGCGACCAAAGAATTCAAGAAATGGTGATAATAATAATGATGATAACAGAAAAGATGGCGGAGAGAGAGATTTTTTAAATTAGGGTACACCGTTTCTTAATCAAATTTCCAATAAATATAAACGAAAATACAATAGTCTACGTCATTGCTAGAAAAGTTGACACTAACCAAAATTAATCAACACTTTTTCAGCTCAATTGCATTAAATATTCACATTTTGTTAAATCTTGTACATTTTATGTACAGTGTACAATAATAATAATAATAATAATAATAATAATAATAATAATAATAATAATAATATCAATATCCACCGCTGTGGAATAACGATTAGTATGTCTGATCGTGAACCGAGCGAGCTCGGGTTCAAATTCTGGGTGGGACAAGTTACCTAGTTGAGGTTTTTTCCAGAGTTTTCCCTCAACCAATTAAGAACAAATGCTGGGTAACTTTTGGCGTTGGACCATGGACTCGTTTCGCTAGTATTATCACCTTCATCTCATTTAGACGCTAGATAACCATAGTAATTGATAAAGCGTCGTAAAATAAACAATAATAATAATAATAATAATAATAATAATCGGAATGATTACACTGAGTGTTTAAATCTTTACAGTCAACATCAGTTTTTAAACTTTCACCTGATTATGTTCAGAAGTAGATTTTCGCGTATTCCACCGTGTGCTGTAACTTAACATTTCTAACTTTCCTGAACTACATACAGGTTCCATCTTCAGGGAGAATTGGTAAATTGGTACGACCTGAAGGTCACCTAATTTATTGAGTCTGCTTTGCCTTCCAAACAACTTAATACTTATAGAAATACTTAAAAATGTACTTCTGAGACATTTCGACAATTAATAACACTTCAGTGATAATTTAAAATGCGCTGTTTGCATAGTATTGTGGACACGTAGAGAGTATTTATTACTGTGTATCTTTGCATATTAATTACTTTTGGGTTCGTTCCCCTTTTGCATAGAAAAATAATGTAAATTTTTCTTCAACTCTGGAGTCTTTAATTTTTAATTGTGTCCACTGCCATAGCGCTCTGGAGCGTAGGTATCGATTCTAAATATGCATTATACAGCATTCTTCATTAGTCGATCCAACTGATTTCGTTTAGGAGTTTATGTAAAAACACAGCATGCATTATTGTAAGCCTATATGAAGGGTTCAAAGCCATTGCGGGCCAAGCGCCATTTATTAAAAACGGAGAAAGCAAGGGTTAAAGTTAAGTAATACCATAGTTTAATGAAGATTGACATATCATTTAGTTTTAATGTGTATACTGTATATTATTTGCTATATGTTTCCATTGAATTATGGTAATAACTTCATTTTAACCCTTGTTTTCTGCGGTTTTAGTAAATGGCGCTTGGCCCACTATGGTTCTGAACCTTTCATATATTCTTTCATAACTCTTTCGCAAAAAAGCGCAATATTCGCCTAATAGCCTAGGGAATTAAACGAAAATTTTCAGACTTAGTCTCATAAATGCCTTTCATTTACTTATGATTCTTTAAACAGATAATGTAATCAAGTCTGCATTTCAAGATTTTGAAAGTCGGGCAGTCCAAACAAAATAAAGTAGAGTACGCAATTGGCATTAAATTGTTTTAACGCTGTGTTAAAGCTGCGATCACGAACTCGAATCTTATTTGCAACATATACTTACCTGTTGTCAGTGTAATTATCTGTGTTGTCTCAGGTGAGTGATCCATGTGCCTCTTTTACCTCCCGAGAATCCCAGATTGCATCCATCCAATGTCGAATTGGAAAGTTCAAGCATAGGGTTGGAGTAATGGAAACAATAATACAAATATAACTTACATAGTTACCTATTGCATATGTAGGTGATGTCATTTGACAATGTGAATACTGTAATATTTAGGGCAGGAGCTAGGCGTCATGTCGACCTCACTCCACGAATATCTCACCGTGTACTCGACTAAATATCTAATCCTCGTCGTAGAATTGAGGAAGAAGGTTTATAGATGAGTGGAAGCATATGGCATAAAATTCTCCCAGCTGAGGATTCACAGTGCTGTGGAAGGTATCAATCCCTGTTCCGAAATTCTGGAAAACATTAACACTTCCTGCGATCAAGAAGAAACGGCAATGTGATGTCACTTTTACTGCATCATAAACACTAGGGTTGAAATCCAACTTGGATCTCTACGAAACGGAAATCCTGTTTTAATGAAAATTAAAAACTGTCTCAATAAATTGTAGGGAACTCCGTGTTGTTCACGTGACGATTTGAGTATTCATTGTTTATGCAAAGGAAACTTAGATTTACGATATAGGCTATTTAGTTAGTAACCAGGTGTTTGCAAAGCCATGGTTTGAATCTTGAATTCGGGCATAGTGAAAAAATCTTGCTTTTTTTTCTTCTTCTGAGTCGTCGACTGCCTTTTCAGTTAAATTATGGAATCTTTTAATTCTTATATTTTGTTTTCCATGAATATCAAATGCCTTCTATTAGCATTCTTCAACTCTTTATTCACAAGTTGCTGGACATCCAGCATAACACAAAACTGCCTCTTGATACAGCACTGGGTAAACATACAAGAAACATTCAGCGAGATCTATAAAAGCGCGATAAATTCCACTTCCCTGCCGATACTTTAAACTGGTCCTGGTGGACTTGTAATCGAAATCGAAAATCACTTGGGTCAGAGATGAGAACAAATCCTTCATAACACAATTATTTCTTATGTGCATGAATTTTCTTTTATTGTCACGTTTTGCAGATATCTTTTTATTATCTGAATTTATAATCTTTATCCGGAAAGATATTCCCACGAAAGAAGTAAAAATATAAAATGGGACTCCATGAATCATTAATCCTACAAAATTATAGTAGTAGTAATATCCGAAATACAAATCACTAAAACATCTAAACTTGGCAGCGTCTTCAATTGTCTTATATACATATATAGAACTGACTTTATGAATGTAATTCATACTGTAATTTATACTTAATATATTTTTACATTTTCATTCGTAATTTTTAAAATTTGTATCTATTTTTGGTTTTGTTATCTTCATTTTGTCTTCTGCTATAAGTCATTTCTACAAAATTTATTACGGTATACTGTAAAATAAATAATTCCCCTTTAGTAATTTTCAATCATGGGTTTCAAGACTATGAGAATAAAGAAAATCTAGAGAACTAAATGGAAATATTTGTGTCCAGAATAACTTCTGAAAAAATACCTTGCCAAATGCTAAGTTATCATCCACGAGGAAAAAGATCTTTCAACAGTCTTCTAAAACAATGGAATGAGACCCGTAACTGGCCATACATGAGAAAAAGTAGGTGATAATAGTTTTGTTTAATCATAGTCACTTAATGTACTCGTTTAAAAAGATATCTTTTCATTGAGAAACAATTTTTTTTTTCCTTCTTGTGAGTTTTCATCCATGTGTTCGAGACTTAGCACCTATCTACTTGTAGGGTCATTAACAAGGTAACATTATTCGAAACTTGAGGAATAACCTGTTCCATTTGTCTGAACAACTGAAGTGCCATAACGGGGCCGAACAGAGTAAACGATTATTCTCGTTTTGGGCAATGGTATCCTCATTTTGAAACCTTAAGTAATTAAATGTTGAATCTCAACGTGGATGAAAACGGAAAATTCTTCCTTTCAACACAGTCACCGAAGAAGCCAGTGCCTTCCCATGTTATCTTTAAACACCAATCAGAGAAGAGGGTGCGAACCACAGAGCTCACACTTGGGAAAGTTGTGAATGGATGTGATCTTTGACCGTTACTGATATCGCAGAATCTGGATTCTCGGTCACGGCAGACTGACGTCACGTGTGAATGGAGACGTCATCGCGGACTCGTGATTGATGTCCTGCGGGCAGATTGACATGACGAGCTCACTGCAGGGGACGCCTTTATTATGTGGGCGAGGTTTTATTTTTGCCAGAAACCAGGATATTGTGTGACTTATGGTTACAGGAAGCAAGCTGTTTTGTGATAGCACTATTGTCGTTCTTTCGGTTTCATTGCCCTCGATATTCACCCTTGTTACTCAAGTGTGGTGAAATTCTTGTATTATACTCCTATAATGGTATTTCATCCTTTATATCTCCTACTTTCCGCTTGTTTTTTTTCTCTTTCTTCCTGTCTCGTTTCTCTTTCGTTTCTGCTTTCATCCTTCGAATCTCTAATTATTCTTCTATCCTTTTTTTTCTTTTCATCTAATCTAATCTTTGTTCTTAACTTCTATGATAAAATGTCTAGCTTTCATTAATCAGGTATTCTTGTCGTACTTTAATTTTTATTGTAATTGTAATTGTAAATTTAATATTAATTGTAATCTTATTGTTCATGTTATAGTTGTAATCCCCTGGTAGAGGGGCAGAGAAGGCCTGACGGCCTTATCTCTACCAGGTTAAATAAATAAATCTAATCTAAATCTAATCTAATCTTTTCCTCATTTTCTACAATTTTTGTTGTGCTCATCCTTCTTTCTTCAACTTAGGCCTATTTGATTATGTTTTAGTTATTTTTCTCCCTTTGTCTTTTTTCCTCGGTATTTCTTCCCTTTCCTCTTCCTGTTTTCACTTTCCCTTTTCCCCCTCTCTTCTCTTTCGTCTTCATCTCTTCACTTTCCCCGTTATCTCTTAATTCTCTTCCTGTCATCACTTTCCTTTTTCCTCTTCACTTTCCTCGTCATCTCTTACCTTTTCTCTTCTCCTTCCTCTTCATCTCTTCGCTTTCTTTACCTTTTCTCTTTTCTTTTCCTTCCTTAGCTTTCATCTTCCTCTCTTTTTCCTTTTTCTCTCCTTTTCACTACTTCTCTCTTCTCTGTTATCTTCACGTCTTCACGTTCTTCTTCATATCTTCACTTTCCTCTTCATCTCTTATCTTTCCTCTTCCTCTCTTCACTTTAATTTTCATCTCTTCTCTTCTCTTCTCTTCTCTTCTCTTCTCTTCTCTTCTCTTCTCTTCTCTTCTCTTCTCTTCTCTTCTGTAATATTCTCGCTGTCTTCTTTGCCTCTTCTGTTTTTTTTCCTCTTTACGGCTATACCCATATTTTCTTCATCTCTTCACTTTCCTCTTCGTGTGTTATCTTTCCCCTTCACGTCGTTATTTTCTTCATCTCTCACTTTCATCTTCAGCTCTTCATTTCTCTTCACATCTTAATTTTCTTCATATCTTCACTTTATTCGTAATTTCTTCACTCTCTTTCTTCTCTTCCCTCTTCCTCTCTACCCATTTCTCTTCTTTTCTTCCATTTTCTGTTTTATTCACTTTCTCTTCCTCTTCACTTCCTCTACATCTTCCTTTTCCTCTCTTCTCATAATAATCGTATCCTAGTTTATAACGGGATACTTGTTCATAATATTAAAACAAGTTTCCCAGAAGATAAGTTATTTGTTGTTTCTTCATCTGTGGGAAATACATGAGTTACATGACATTCGTATACGCTAGAAACATTCTTAAATTCGTTGTTGCTCCTGAAAGTAACTATAAATACCGTTCAAGACAGTTATGTGAGTCTGTGTCCTGAGATGCTTCGAATTAATCTCCTTATAAATACTAGAATCAGTATATCAGCGTATTGATGATTATTTGCTAAAAAAAGAAAGGGAAGGAATTCAACGCTATTAAAACATTCTGTAGGTTTCCTAACTCAAGTGGCCAATCTAAGACACAGATGTGTTATATCTCACTGTTCCACTTAGGGAGTGTTTTGGTATAACTGAAGGCGAGATTCGAAAATTTGTTTCAAGCAGGCATTCAGTGATATCACACATCTTAATGCCCACGAAACGAATAAATTAGACCTGAAAGAAACCAAGAAACAGAAGAGAGATACATTCAGACATGTAATATAGTAACACAAATGAAATTTTTGTAATGCAATAAAAAAGGGGGAAGACCGAAATGAATAGCGAGAAATGAGGAAGGAGAGGAGGAGTAAGAGGGGGGCACTATGATAGCATTTATAACAGAAACATTTTCATGCAACAGACACATCCACTGTTCACTCACTCTAGAGTATTAATAAAGAAGATAAATAATATGTGGAATTAAAGAAGCGTTGGTGTTTCCCGATGTTGTGCTCAGTGTATCTCTTTGTGACACATCTCACACAAATCTCTTATTTTTCTGTGAATCCTTAACTGAGTTTTATAAATGAGCATGTCCATTAACTATTTTCTCCCATCTTAAGAGACTGTATTCATCTGTTTCTGTTCTTGCATTTGAGTTATGAGACAGCTATAAATCTGGACATGGCTCCAAACACAGAGCACTTATGGAAGTCAAGGCTCGCTTCTTAATTTATAGACTAATTGGTCTCTGGTTATAATGAATATTTTTAATTGAAGACTTAGTGTACTGACTTGTTGGCAAAGTTCTGTGGTTATTATTTCAGATCTCATTGTCAATATCACCATTACTACCATAATAGTAAACCAAAAATCAGTATTGTCTTTTCAATTTATACATAACTTAATTGTTTCTGCTCTAGCTTGAAGCTTGTTGCTTGTCCTTACTTCAGAATTTTTTTGTCCTGAACCGGAGTAGGTGTCCTATCTCTTGCTTGTTTGACCAATACTCTCATTTGCTGATAAACAATACGTTTAAAAATACAATATTTCCTCTTAATATTTTCCTACGATAATTTGATAACATCAAGTGGCAATGGAAATTTCCTTGTTTTAACGAACCTTTTGAACACCAGGCGGTCTATGCAGAGACGTTGAGATCATGATACGGCTATTATGCAGCATTAGTTGAATGACTAGGAAGGCCGAAATACTCCGACGATATCTGTCCCACCGCAAATGTGTCTTGTTCTGTTCGGAATCGAACTCTCTTACTTTTCAAGATTATTCCTAAACATTTAAGCGCTTTCTGAATGAGATCAAATTTTATTCCAATGACATTTTTGTAGTAATTTAGGTGTAGTGGAAGTAGACAATTGCATTAAAATGTTCTTGGATAGGTAGAGTAATTTTTCTTCTTAGTAAGGTTTGTATAGTTTTCATATTGTTTTATGTAACGCTTATATTCAGGGTAAATATATTTTAAAATAAACCATAGAATTATTTAAGGCTGGTCCACAATAAACAGGGAACGGAAACAACGAGAACGAGAACGGAAATAATGTTAAAATAAATGTTTTTAAATGTGAGCATTCACAACAGTTAATTGTGAATGCTCACATTTAAATACATTTATTTTAACAATATTTTCGTTCTCGTTCACGTTGTCGTTTCCGTTCCTGGTTTATTGTGAACCAGCCTTTACTGGTGTACGCTGGCCCCTACAGGTGTTAAATCTGTGAATAGATATAAATCGCAGAGTGTTGTTGAACATGTAATTTACGAAATAAAGGCTACTATTGCTGTGTTATTGTGCAAGTACATCCATTTGACATATAGTTGTATTATTCTAATTTCATGTATATGAAAACGTAGCGATGCAAATGGGGAAAATACTAAGTTCACAAATAACTGTGTTATGTGGGTTTTGTACATTCGCTTCCCGTAATAACAAAGCTCAAGTCATTTTATAGTAGTCCTTGCGCATTCTAGTACAAGGGTCCCCTGTAATTGAGTGCCCTGCTTTCTATTACGTACGTTCCCCCGTTACTGCTTTGTTAATACATGGAAATGGTGGGGCTGTGTTATGCAGAGTACTTTTCGGTAAATTTCAGAACAAAAAAATATAGGTTACAATAGAATGCTACTTCAATCTGACGCCGATTTCAGATCTCCTTTTTACCTGTCTAGTGTAAGTGTTAACTTCGGTCTTTGAAGTACGGTACCTTAATTTGTTTTGCACTGTCCATCGTGAGGAAAAAGATACAACTTTATAGGCCTACAAGACGAATTTATGTTCAAAACTCTGAGTAGTCCGTTGTGTTGGCTCTGTGGATAGCGTATTGACTTAACGAATTCAAGCGGTACGTGGTTCAATTCCCGGCGTGGGCAATGAGAGAGATTTTTCTCTGTTCGTGAAGTGGGGGGGTGACCCTGTGTCGTGCTGACCACACGACCAGAGATGCCCGCAGTGCGTGCCTGTTTAGTGTTGGTCCAAAGATATACACTTCTTCTACTCTGTATTGGATTGTATATCGTTATCAAAAGGAGGTCAAGTACGATAATAGAAGGTTTATAGTTAATTCTAGTGATAGTAAGAGTGCGAACTTGGCCACAATTTGGTACTTTCCGAAAAGACATATGAAAGCGTTTTTATTTTACTTCTCGATTTTTTTTTAATTTGCCATTATTTTTAAACATAGGCTTTTCAGACTAATGCGTACCTTTCAAGGTTATAGCCTACATTACCTTCATCAGATGGTAGTGGTGTGAATAATGAGGACGGAGAGAAGTGGGGGAGGAGTAGGATAAGAGAAGAATAATAAAAATGATGAAGATGGGAAAAAGAATTTGGGTCCCATGACTACTGTATAACGGCATTGTCTGGTCAATCGAATCTCCCAGGTGCGTTTTCCGATAAATATTTGCCATGTCAAAACGAATTTAATTGTTTTCGTTCTACAGAATCTATTAGAGCTAACACTCGTATGTTGTGGAAACTAGAACAATTTCTTCTGTAAAAAAAATCATATCGGTATACAGTAAAAGCCTAATATGTGGAGGACCGATATACCGCAGATTCGGATGCCTAACGCTGTGGAAAGTAATAATAATGATTTATTTTAGCTGGCAGAGTTAAGGCCGTAAGGCAGTAGTGTCAGAGTTGTAAGCTCCGAAACCGGTTGCGGAGCTAGAGACGTCCAGTCGGAGCGTGAACTTGCTTATGTCTGTGGAAGCACCGGAGCACGCAACGAGTTATAGTGGAGCGCTCCGCTCCGTTTAGGCTGTCTGACAACGCTGCCATAAGGCCTTCTCTTCCACTCAACCAGCAAAAAGTACACATACATATGTATCACCTCACAAAGAATTCAACAATTTGATTTAGATAAGAGCTACATGTATACAAGAGTTATTTACGAATTAAACAACAAAATACTATGAACTATTAATTAAACACTGAAATACAAACTATGTAGCAGAATTAAGCTAAAATACATAGAATGTTAATATATTTCAAATAATGTTAGATAATAGAAAGAGATTATTATGAGGCAATTTTGAAAATACAGCACTATCAGGATGCATGTCTAAAGGAAGGAGTAACAATGTAGACAGTGATAGTTTAAGTCAGTATGATTGGAGTGAAAGTACGCCTCTCCCAGAAAAAAAAAGATCATTCGTTTTGTGGAAATGTAAAGAAATAATTTCGGAGAAAATAGCTGGAAAATAATGACTAAGAGCAGGTAGGTTTGAGAATAGGGAATAAAATAAACAAATAATATAAATTATTATGGAAGGGAATATGCAATATTTAATAGGAAAGCGAGAAATGGAAGGGAGACAATCTAGGTATGAGAGAATAGAATAGAATAGAATAGGATAGATAGGAAAGAATAGATAGCAATTCATTTAAAACAGAAGAATAGGAAGTAATCAGGAAATACTTGGCAAATTAATATATTAATAGAAAAGGGTGGAAAAGCAGAAATGTGATGATCCACCATAACTCTGACAAATATATCATATCATATCATATCATATCATATCATATCATATCATATCATATCATATCATATCATATCATATCATATCATATCATATCATATCATACCATATCATATCAGTTTTGTAAAATTCTTTCGCTTCCGCTGTAAGAATTCTTTTCTCGCAGTGTGGTGTACACTATGTAAGTTAGATCAATAATTTATTCTTGTATGCAACCCCATTTGAGACTCTCACAGATTTAAGAGTAAATTTATCCTAATCCTACAGTAGATTGAGCCATTAAAACAGTGTTCAGCTATTGCATTTCATTTTTCATAGGAATAAAGGTGTTATAACTATTTTATATAGTTACGTAGGTCTATAGCAATTCATTATATTTCAGTCTCTTTTACATTCTCCAGTCCCGTTATTGATTACTCTACAACTAACTTCCTGTATACCGCGGATAAGCTATGACACGGAGGTGAAGTTTGTCCATCGACAGCCGCGTTATATAGGGCTTTTACTGTATGTGTAGTCAGCAGGAACTTCTTACGTGGGACATTGCATAAATTCATCATCCCCACTTTCGTTTTCTCTCATATTTTTCTTTTTTCAATTTTCTGATCGACATTTTGCTTTTCTAACTTCTTTTTCACATGGTTTTATATCATAACGTATCATGCAATTATAATTTTTTTTTTGTAATATTATGTACATTTTATGAAGTTTCTTTTAATTTTAACCGCTGGGAATAAAATTGATATTTTAAGGGTTCAGATCCATAGTGGGCCAAGCGCCAATTATTAAAAACGGAGAAAGCAATGATAAAAGTTAAGTGAGTACCATAGTTTAATGAAAATTGACATCGTTTGCGATGAAAGAGTAATGGAACGGAGAAAAATTCTCTCCGGCGCCGGGATTTCAACCCGGGTTTTCAGCTCTACGTGCTGATGCTTTATCCACTAAGCCACATCGGATACCCACCCCGGCGTCGGACAGAAGCGTCTCAGTTCTAAGTTCCAACTCTTGGGTTCCCTCTAGTGGCCGCCCTCTGCACTACGTCATAGATGTCTATGAACGTAGGACTGAAGTCCACACATGTGCTGAGGCGCCGGAGAGAATTTTTCTCCGTTCCATTACTCTTTCATCGTATGATGACGCAGAATATCTGCATGGAAATATCATGTGTACTTCGGTACATTAAATAATATGTATGATATGCGTAAATCACTTCGTGATTTAAGACGGCGCTTATTCCGTCGGATCCCGGCCAACTAGTCATTCATAACGAGTGCACCGCAGCACATGTGTGCACTATAGTCCTACGTTCATAGACATCTATGATGTAGTGCAGAGGGCGGCCACTAGAGGGAACCCAAGAGTTGGAACTTAAAACTGAGACGATTCTGTCCGACGTCGGGGTGGGTATCCGGTGTGGCTTAGTGGATAAAGCATCAGCACGTAGAGCTGAAAACCCGGGTTCAAATCCCGGCGCCGGAGAGAATTTTTCTCCGTTCCATTACTCTTTCATCGTATGATGACGCTGAATATCTGCATGGAAATATCATGTATACTTCGGTACATTAAATAATATAAATAATATATATGACATCATTTAGCTTTAATATGCATACTTTATATTTCTTGCTTTATGTTTTATTTAATTATGGTAGTCACATAATTTTAACCCATGTTTTTTTCCGTTTTTAATATATGGCGCTTGGCCCACTATGGTTCTGAACACTTCATTTGTAGTGTCACTTGACATTCGATTAAACTGTTTTTATATATTGGCAGAACAGCTTTAATGGAAGGAATTTGTAATTCATCGGAGTTTTAAAATCTCTATGAGCGTGTTATTTATCCATGGACGTTATCTTGCATGTTCCTTGTAAATAATATAGCCGTGGAGGCACTTGACTGCTCCGGTCCAGCAGCTCTGCACTCTAGAGGGGCCATTTCCTCGCACCATATGTTGTTGCTTATTTTAGTACTATGTTGCCTGAATTACGGTGTACTAAATGGAAGGAAGTGAACATCTTACGTCGGTATGTCTGGTTCGAGATATTGATCCGCGTGCTGAGAACAACGGTCTGGTCCAGACGAGGTCTTCTCTTGAGATATTGCAACTTTATTTCTCATAGTACGAAGTATAGAGAAAATTTTTTAATGCTGCAATAAAGTAGATTTAGAGTGTATTCCGGAAATGCATCGAAGTAGCTGCTTTTGGCATGCCGTCCATCTACCCGGCTGTCTGTATACAGATTTTTCATTGAAACTGCTGGGGGAAATTTTATTTATTCAAGATTTGCGAGGCAAGTTATACTGTAAGTTTGCACAGTTTATAATAAATTTGCTTCAAAACCATTAAAAAAATGTAGGCCTACTGTAGTTAAATTTGCAAGTTCTGAAGACAACTTACAAACCAATGGCTAGGGTCCGTATTTTTTTTTGTGTAATAAAATAGACGATTTTTAGAGAACGACAATATCATTATAAACACCTTGAACATCCAAGTTTATTAAAATACAACAAAATAAAAAAAATGAAAAAAAAAAATAAAAGAAGGTACTTTTTTGTAATATTTTAAAATTCTAAGGCCATTGTGGCACCTCAAGATAGCATACGATTTTCATGAAATTTTCAGGTTATGTTAGGTAAAAAATGCAACAACTTTTGCACACCCAAGCATTTTCGATTTCTAAAAAAAGTGAAAAATCATACATTTTCACTCTACCCTACTGTCCCCTTTAGATGCAGAGAACCACACTGCCTGCAAACAATTCACACCAAATTTATTGTGGTCCTCTACTAATCCTTCAAAAACCTCTTCGCATCGAAATATAGCCCCCGGTGCATAACATACTGCAGCAATTGATGTTTTTCTATAGCACAGACATGCTCTTAACAATATTTAATAAAATTTTGGTGCATAATTTGTAGTTTTTCGAAAGATGGAGGGGGTTTATTTCGTGGCTATTGAAATATTTCGCACTGTGATCCAAATTTCGCGTTATTTCGCGAGTTGTTTTGCATAAATATGGTATTTTAGATATATGGAATGGTAAATGTGACAAAAAAAGTAATTGTAGAAAATTTCGTTCGTGTCGCTATTACAAAAAACCCGTCCCTAATCATGGCTCATAAATTAATTGAAATTATCATTCTATAATTCACAGCAAAGAAGTGTTATAAATTGGCAGAGGTTCACTACGACTACATGCCGCCTATTTTATCACAGTTCTTTACAGCGCTTTTAGATTTCCGTTAAGCTGTTCTATATTCTGAAAATTACACAGTTACCGGTATTTCTTTTTCACCCCTTTCATGTTCAGATTGATTTAACGGAAGTTCAGCCTCTACCGATGTTCCCAGGGTGGATTCTTAGCTTTTTTACTACCTTTTCCTCCGAGAAGGAAGGGTTTTGCAACCGCACGATTGAGTTGCTATAAGAAGATGTTGTGTATCATGTTACGTTGATAAATCGAGCGTATATGGAAATAGAAAGGATATCTTTATTGTATCCTTTATTTCCCCCAAAATATCCGTGGAAGATATTTTCCCAAGCAGAAAAAATCGGAACGTTTGGTGTACATTTTGAAGGTAAAAAAATGATAAAAGACTGCTTGGATTAGTAAGTTGTAGGTCTTACTATTTTACCCGACGTAATAGTGGGTTCGGTTACGTTGTAGGGGTAGATGAGAGGGATGTAAAAGAGTTAATATGTGGCAACCCCTTATTTACCTATTCTTTAGCTACCCTTCTTTTGAAAGGGTGATTCATTGACTCATTTAGTATTGTGAATCAAGCTACCATGAAAAGAGGAGGGTCACAAACCTTTTTTTCTCCTTTTTTCCAGTTTTTTTAGCAATACCTGTTATATCATTTTTTCAAGATTTGGGAAATGATCAGCAGATAAGTTGTAGCTGGTGTTCCTTTGTTGTAATACTTTTGTTTGTGGGGTGTAATAAGAATGACGAATGGGAGGGGGAATAGAAATCGACGTTTTGTTCGATTATATATAAAAAATCTTTCCCCTTTTCTTGCCTCGGAAAAAAGTATGATTCTGCGGAAATTTGAGATGGTTATCATGGAAATACGATATCAATTGTGTGTGAAAGGACAGAGCAGGTATCATGCCTTGAATTATTTGAAGAAAGGAGGAGGGGCCAAAGGTGACCTTTGGTGTTATTGTTCGTGAAAGGTGGGCCACGAGGAGGGTACGGATGTCATCGGCTTTAAGGGAATTCCACAGTGGGGTCCATTCCTGTTAAGAACATTATATGGTGCATGAAAGTATCGTATTTTATTTCGTAATTTTGGAAACTGGTCAAGCCGGTGACAATTCTTATACCTAACGGAGTAGAATTTCTTCTGGAGTATGTATTACAATCCTTTAACACGTTGAAGAAATTCGATATTTCTATATCTGCGGTAGGGATATGTAGTTTAGCATAACTTATGAAGATGTTGTGAGATAAAATCAGACTCTAGGCGTACTATTTTCAGTTGATGTCTAGGTAGAAATTTTATAACTTACTTATTAAATTGAACTGAAATGGTTAACTTCTCCCCCTCACACACATGTGGGAAAAATATATTATAAATGAAAGAGGAAGTTAAATTGGCGGGAAACGGATTCCACTATGCAATTCTTTGGTGATAAGCAGGCGACTTCTTTTTTTCTTTACTTCATGGTATAGTCATAAATTGCCTGCTTCGGGTTCAATCCGTTCATCTCTTCCTTGGTCGTCTCTGGTTTCATCCTCCTTCAGGTTTATATTCTATCCATTTCCATTCTATGTATATGTGATATCCAGCTATTTCTATGTTTTATTTTTGTATTGATGGAATTTATATGTAACTCATTTCCGATAGGCCTATCTTCATTACTTAATCTGTCGAGTTTTGTACATCCCTCCACAGTGCAAATAAAACGCATTTCTGCAAACTCTGTTTTATTTGTTTGCACCCAATTTTCGAGACCACAGAGAGAGAGCTTTAGTTTCATATAATTTTATTTTAGTATCCCTCCTCATCTTATATCTAACAGTTCTATTTCTTGTACCGCCAGCGTATAGGAAATTATAAGTATGGACATTGTGCGTCGGTAGCAGTGACCTTCAAACCAGCTGTGCCGCATCGCCGTGAGGTTCTACCTTTTTCTCTAGAGTTGGCGCTGATATCGCATCAGGAATCGATAGCATAAATAGCCTACTTATTAGCAGACTTTCCAGCGAATAGGGATTGCTGTTCCACTGTTTGCGGGTTCTCGATTATACTGACCTCTAGCGCTTGAAAGTGGATTCAAATGCTAACCTAGCGCATGCGTACAAAAAACAGAGCGGGGAATTTCACTCACAATCATTGTCCATTCTTATTAATCGCTATTCGCGGATACCACACATAGCCTGGAATGAATGCACTTGACTATTTGTATCATTACCACATTTATAACTTAGCCTATATCGCATCTTAAATGCGAGTATTTATGTTGACTCACCTGTCCTAAACTTATAACACATCTTAAATATTTAAAATGGGTCACAGCATGGGTCACCTGTCCTATATTATGATCATCTATCGCAATCCTGGACTTCGTTATTTACAGCATATTATTATTATTATTATTATTATTATTATTATTATTATTATTATTATTATTATTATTGATTCACCGCTGTGAAGTAACGGTTAGCATGCCTGACCGTGAAACGAGTGGGCCCGGGTTCAAATTCTGATTGGGACAAGTTATCTGTTTGAGGTTTTCCAGGGGGTTTTCCCTCAACCCATTATGAGCAAATGCAACTTTGGGCGATGGATCCTGGATTCATTTCGCTGGCATTATCACCTTAATTTCATTCAGATGCTAGATAACCATATCAGTTGATAAAGCGTCGTAAAATAAACTAATTTTATTATTATTATTATTATTATTATTATTATTATTATTATTATTGAGTAAGGTTTGTTCAGATATAGAGTACAAATACCGTATGTTTTATAGACCGATCAAAGAAAGAATTACCGGAATAACTCCTAATTCGAGTATGAATACATTCAATAGAACCAGCTAATGAACAGATGAATGATGATAATGACGATGACGAAATAATAATTATTTTAAAGAAATGGAAGAGTTTTCGGATTGTGAGGAACCAAATTCATTCAAAAGGTCTTATGAGTCTGATTAAGTACATTTAATACAGTATAAATTTCTGTCGTATAAAGGGGTATGGTTTTTGTTTTTCTTAAATTAAAAAAAAATAATAATAAAAATCTCACATTCGAACATTTGTCATGGTTCAGACCCCTTTATTCGTGAAATGTCAACACACGTGTCACCTTGACCCGAGAGCTTAAGAGATAAGATATTCGGATGTCAGGATATATATTGTAATGGACCTATTTTATGCATTTTAGGATTTTGTCAACTCATGGTCTAGTTGTACGAGGTTAAGTAGGGTTTCACATTGTAGAATTTTGTCACACATGGTCTTTCTAGCTTCCCTTTCTTTCGTACTTCACAAGGTATAGAAATAGAAAGTTTTTATTCAGACTTGGAAGAGGATATAGTAAGAGGGAGAGAGAGAAAAGAAAGAGAGAGAGAGAGAGGTAACCCATCCTCAGTTCTTTTCTGAGCCCTCTCTTTAAGAACGCTCCATAGAATTGCCACAAAAAGAGTATGACCCCATCGAGCATTCCCTTTCGCTTATTCTTCTTTTGACCTCTGTTCGTTTTTTTTTCTCCTATCCCCTTTTGGTATCTTCTTATAGAATATAAAAAATATGAGGGCCGAAGGGTATGAAGTTAATCGTGTGGCTGCTTTTATGCCGTCATGCGCCACTCCGTGTGCTTCTGCCTCCCTCTCCTTTCCAAAACCCACAGACATGCAGGATACTAGACTTGAATTTAGCGTCCACTTTCTTAACGTTTGGCCTCATCTCATTTCACACCTAACGTCAAATTTTTCTAACCCAATTTTGTTACAAGGATAGTTGTATTGTAGGTCACTCAGCGAATGTCTTAAGAGAATAATTGTGACTAATTTTACCCGGTCCGAGATATCTACTCCTTTTTTAATTAGCTGAGGACTGTTAAGCACAACATACGATGTGATACGTTGCAGTCATATTGTTACTACCAACTGCATATTTATACTTTAACATGACTATTACACTTTTACTTCGTCATACTACAATAAAACGGTACGAAAGAACGTGTTTAAACCAATCATGGCTGTTTATCGCAATAATTTTATCACTTCCCTACCACTTGTTTGTTTTTAACATTTCCCTAGCATTTTTTTTTTTTTGTAAAAATTTCAAAATGCAAATTCTTTACGGTACTATAAAACATGCTTTGCGATCATCATTTTTTTTCCCGCATAGATAGTCAAATGAAAATGGTGGCTCCGTTCAAATGTTTTGGTGAAGCTAACATTAGTAAAATGGAATTTTAGTAAGTCAATTAATACCTATTTAATTTCATTAGAGTATCTTATTTCTTCTAATCTTTATATACTTATTTTCTTCTGTTTTTATCACCTCTCTTTATTTGTTTCTTTGTTTGCCAACATTTCAAAATGCAAATTCTTTACGGTACTATAAAACATTCTTTGCGACCATCATTTTTTTCCCCGCATAGATAGTCAACTGAAAATGGTGGCTCCGTTCAAATGTTTTTGTGAAGCTAACATTAGTAAAATGGAATTTTAGTAAATCAATTAACACCTATTTAATTGCATTAGAGTACTTTATTTCTTCTAATCTTTATATATTTTCTTCTGTTTTTATCACCTTTCTCCATTTGTTTCTTTGTTTGCCAACATTTCAAACTGCAAATTCTTAAGGCACTAGAAAACATACTTTTGCGATCGTCATTTGTTTACCGCATAGATAGTCAACTGAAAATGGCGGCACCGTTCAAACGTTTTTGTGAAGCTAACATTAGTGAAATATATAGACAAGTATGGAAGATTCTAACAAGTAGTAGAAAAATGTGAAGATTTTCACAAATAGAGCAGAAAAACTTGGATGTTGTGCAAAAATAAAACGTAGATCTTGAAGACTGCTACAATTAGAACAGAATTCTTAAAGATGTCCACAAGTAGAACAAAACAGAAGTGTAGAAAATCTTCACAAGTAAAACAAGTGTGGAAAAAAAAAAGTTCAAAAGAATTCACTAATGAAATAGATACACCGTTTCTTTCTCAAGAATATTGAAGATTAACATAAAATAAACATACATATTTGTTATTTCTTCAAGTAAAACAGAATTAAACGTGCAAGTGTATTCTATAACATGTCAGAACACTTCTTTCCTAAGTGATGGAAACACCTGGCATCATCAGCATTAAATTAATGATCATATAACCATTGCAGCAGATTACTAAATTACAGAACAACCTTGAGTCGAATGTATTTGTTAGAACCTTTCACTAAATGTAAATTAATACGAATAACATTTTTTTCCAACGTCTTCCGTCCGTTGTTTTGTTTTAGCTCGAGGCCGCTCGGACGTTAGTATATTATTACTAGTTTATTACCCGCTTTGCTACAGATTTTGTTTCCTCGTATCGAATCCGAGGAAATCTGCTTCAATTGATAGTCCTTATATTTCCACTTCTTTTTTGAACAAGGTAATTTTTTGTGTGACGGACGAGGTTGCAGAGAACACGAATAGAAGATGCAATCGCATTACATATCAAAACGCACAATTGCATCACGACCAAATACTTTTTACCGAGAGGTATAATATTATGTCTTCATTTAACTTCTCTTTATACATTTCAAACGTGCAGACCAAAACCATATTTAGGCCTACGCCAAGTAGTTACTGGCCTAGGGTAGCAGGTTAAGAAGAGCAAAAATAATTGGAAGTGAACCATCAATTTATACCGATTATATTCTTTTATTTATTTTTAAAGTTCATAATATGTCCACATTTAATTTCTTGTTGCAAACAATATCTTCAATTATAACACAAAGCTATAAAAGAGAGAAAAGTCTAGACAGACAGATAGGTAGGGCCTAGATGGCTGCATAATGGATCGACGGAGAACATACGGGGCAAAGGACTGGAGAAATGAGTGGGTGAGAGGTTATTCAGCATCGAAATTCTGCGTTGTCGAGAAATGGACTGAACATTTTATCTGGAGCCCTCTATCAGGGACAGGAATTTCTTAGGTGCAGTAAATGTTTAATACTGTGCCACAGCTATACATCTTTCCTTGTGAGACCATAGTAAGGATTCTATCTTTCCGGGATTGAACCCACGAACCTCGGATTCATGGCTAGCATTGTAATCAGTAGACCTCAGATGAGGACGGGATTTGTAGACAAATGGATGGGTAGATTGGTGGGTAGTAGCCTAGATCATATATGTAACAGATAACTCCTCGCTACGTTAAAATCGGCAGCACTTTGAAGAGAACAACCGCCAGGATCGCCACCCGTCCGCCGTAAACGAACACGCTAATGCAATTCAAATGGGTATTATGACGTGACTCCTTATGTAATAACTAGATGGCAGCATAGTAAACCTGACAAAAGTTGTTAACCTCAAAGCCTATAACTCCGACATATCTGTTACATATATGATCTAGGGTAGTAGCTAAATGGATAAACGAGTCGGTAGGTTGATCAATAAATGTTTTATAATAAAGTAGAGCAAAGTTTTACCTTAGGATAAAGTAGAAAAGAACATTTTCTATAGGCGAACACTTAAGTAGGCCTAATTTCTGTAAATTGTATATACTAGGTGACCATTTTGTATGTGGAACGTGAACAGAGGCGCAGCGATGTTACGTTTTTAATCTGTGCGAGAGAGAAAGACATTGTTTATGACTAAAGTAAGAGAGCGATCTTACTGCACAGGCGACGTAACAGCGCAGCGGTGCGGATGTAGTATAAGCGACTGTCGTTCCACAAACAGAATGGTTGGATAATATTTGGGGTAGGGTATATGAAAATAAGTCTACACGTATGTGCGCTGTAGAAAGGATGCACCTGAGTCATAAATTGGTGATTTTGAGTAATGACTTCAATGCGAATACAAAAAAAAAAAAATAGTTCTTCGGATGGTAGAGGACATAGTAGGTCTATTCTCTTCCTTAATTATATAAAGTGCCAGATTTCCAGCCCATCATGATGATATCGGTTCTCATTTCAAACTTTGCTTTCGCTCTACTGAAAACTTACAATTTATTTATTGCTTATACCCTTTTCACCGCGTACCATAGAAATATACCTATACACTGATATTGAAGAAAAGCTAGTAGAAAAAAAAACGTTAAATTCTCGGAATGAATATTATTATTATTATTATTATTATTATTATTATTATTATTATTATTATTATTATTATTATAGATATTTTTGTAAGCAGGAATAGCAAATACCAATAAATGCTCCTTTGCCCACCATAATGATATCGGTCCTCATTCCAAACTTTGCTTTTGCTCTACTGAAAACTTGCAATTTATTATAGACCTCACTTATATTCATGTATGTACATAGGTAGAAATAGGTTGCACTTTATTACTTATGCCCTTTTTACCGCGTACTATAGAAATATACCTATACACTGATATTGTAGAAAAGCTAGAAGAGGAAACGTTAAATTCTCGAAATAAATATTATTATTATTATTATTATTATTATTATTATTATTATTATTATTATTATGTTAAATATTTTTATAAGTAGGAATAGCAAATGTCAATAGCTACTGTAAATGCTCCTTTGCATTTAATCAAATCTTTAAATCCAGAATTTTACTCAGAACAACTAAAGTAAGATGCTATAAAACCGTTATCGAACCTGTATTATGTTATGGTTCCAATTCATAAACTCTCTCAAAGCGGTCACTGAAGGAGTTATACACATTTGAAAAGGAATGCTTAGAAATATTTTTGGCCCAGTGGGAAAATGAACAATAGAGAATTCACAAACACAGAGAAATTAGGAGCATGTATCAAGAACCGGATATCACAGTTGTCATCAAAAGCAGATTGAGTTGGCAGCAACTCCCCTCGAATTAGAACCATGTGACAGATATCCCCTTGGAAGACCTAAGAACCAAACCCTGCGAGATATAGCAACCACAAGAAGATCTGTTGAGTCAGCCGCAGATAGAAATACACGAAGACGAATTGTGTGTAAGGCTGAAAACCTAAAGTTTATAGAACTACATAAAGTAGGATACATTGAAAGTGTAGAACATTGGAACAGCCCAAAACGTATCGATAGATTTTTTTTGTTGTTAATTAGGCCTATAGAGCATAGCATCACTTGGACGAACTACTTCTGTGTAGGCTGAGGTCGTTATCTTTTCTCTCTGATTTGCAAAATAATAGTGTGATAAAACAATGTCTACAATCTGATTAAATATGGCTCGTATTACATACCAAAATGAAGTCGTAAGGATTTCAAAGCTAAGATACATAATATATCGGGATGAAAAAAGGTTAGGAGAGAGGGGAGATAGTGTAGATTGAACTGGGAAGTTCAGGTCAGTGTCCTTTCTCCTCTCTTCCTCTCCCTCTCCCACTCCCTTCCATTCTCTCTGTCCATTCATTCATCTCCCAGGTTCTACTACAAGCCATAACACCTCAGCATAATGTTTTGATGTAAGAATGGCGTAAGTCTATGTATATGCTCTTCATTAAATTGTGGAGGACGACGATACCATTGTGTAACTCAGGTACTGTTATATGTCGTAGCTTATCGAGTTAATGTTCACTGACGCACGTTTACATAGGGTGTTAATTCTGTTTGTTGTTACAATACGGGTGTGATAAAGTTCTTGTGTGTCAGTGAAAGTACAGTACATGCATGCAAGATGAACCTAAATTAGATAGCTTATTATATTAAAAGAGACGCGAGGTCACTTTATACAACATGCTCATTTTTACGTTGATACTAACACACGGAACTAATATTATTTGCAATGGGGTAGGCCTATATATTCACAGTGGACTTCAACCATTTTTTCCTGAAACGTTATCCGATTCATACATCGCCACTACTGTTGCTGCTACTATCGCCTTTACTCTGCTGATCCTGTTTCGTACCGATACTACTGTTAATATTACTAGGCCTATTACTTACTGTATGTTGTTACTGTTGATTTATAAGAATAGTGTTTGAAATAAATACGTCCATTTTAAAAACATATGCCCATTTATGTATTAATGCAATATTAGTTAGATCATATGACGTATTCTATTAATTCAAATACACTAATACCACAGTCTAGTATATACAGTCACGAAGCTTGAGTTGTTGGTATACTAGGAACAATAGACTGTGCCGGTACTATTTCACATTGTCTGTGATGAGGCGATAGTAGCGATCCTAGTGGTTAGCAACTACCTTTGGATGCATATTCCCTACGTATTGAGCTTCGTGACTGTATATACTAGACTGTTCTAATACCTACAGCGTTTGACAGAGTGAATTGGAATAAACAGATGGGGGTCCTAAATAGAATTACTGTGCATTGGAAAGAGAGAAGGCTGTTCACTAATCTTTATATGAGACAACGAGTCAAAGTCAGGATAGGAGAAGAAATGCCAGAAGGAAGCGAAATATGGAGAGGAGTACGTCAAGGATGCCCTTTATCACCTACCCTGTTCAACACCTACTTGGGACATTTAGTGAAGAACTGTTTTCAGAACATCGAAGGAGTGATAGTAGGAGAAATAAGAATAAAGTGAATAAGATTTGCTGATTATATGGCGTTCTTAGCAGAAGAGAAGATGATACTAAGGGATATGCTACTGGAGCTAAATGACAGCTATGAGCAGTATGGAATGAAGATAAATGCAAACAAGACGATGATCATGGTCATAGCAAGAAAAGTATATAAGGTAAACTTAAGAATTCTAAATAAGACAGTAGAGCAAGTGGACAGTTTCAGATACTTGGGATGTAGTAAGTCTACTATAAGCAATAACATGAGCTGGTGCCAGGAAGTCAAAAGGACAATGGCAATGGCAAAGGAAGATTTTAATATAAAAATGAGCATCTTCTGCGGACCTCTGGAGAAAGAACTGAGGAAGAGATTATTGAAGTGCTTTTGTGTGAAGTGTAGCATTGGGGGCAGAAACAAGGATATTATGGTGAAGTGAAGAGAAGCGACTAGAAGCATTTGAAATGTGAGTAAGGAAGGAGAATGGAACGTTGAAGTGAACAGACAGATTAAGAAACGAAGCTGTGTTGGAAAGAGTGGGTGAAGAAAGAATGATGCTGAAACTGATCAGGAAGAGAAAAAGGAAATGGCTGGGTCACTGACTGAGAATAAACTGTCTACTGAAGGATGCACTGGAAGGAATGGTGAACGGGAGAAGAGTTCGGGACAGAACAAGATATCAAATAATAAACATAAAGATATATGGATCATATGCGGAGACTAAGAGGAAGGTAGTAAATAGGAAACACTGTAGAATGCTGGGTTTGCAGTGAAAGACTTGTCCTTTGGCAGAACACTGTGAATGAAATGAATTCCTACAGGAAAAAAAAACGGTGTCATGGAGATAAGTAGATCGTCCGCAAGGAAATAGTTTTCGCCCAGGTAAATTCCGCCGTTCTTTTATTGTTGCAAATCGAATGACGTGATTGTCTAGGAAATAGTGTGTATGTTTCTCTGTGTGTTGCATAGTGGGAACTGATAACACCGGGTGAGAGGGTTGCAGTTTTGAACTTCATTAGTATAATATATATAATGTTATTGCTTTTATTCGGTTTTACCCCTTCTCTGTCCTTATTTCTTCACCTTGCATTACATATTTTTCTCTCATCTCCATTCTTACAGTTTTTCTCCGCTTTTCTTCAAGTTTCTCTTTCTTTTTCCCCATTTCCTTATATCCCCTTTATATTTCTCATCTCTTTCCCTTCTTTCCTATTTTATTTCTTATTTCTGCCCTTCCTCTATTCTTCACCTTTCACTACACCTACCCTCCCCCCTACACCTGGACTCATTTCACTGACCCTGTCACCTTCATCCCACTCATGCGCTAGATAACCATAGTAGTTGATAAAGCATCGTAAAATAACCAGTTAAAAAGATTCGAATTGAATATTTTCTGCCAGAGGAGGTCATTAAAATTTTAATTGTCGATAAAAAATACTGCCAATAATAATTCGCAATGTTGGCTGACTGGTATTGTTGTCGCGTTCAACTTATACTAAAAAGAAAAAAGAATCATTGTGTTACCTTAATAACATATAAAATACGGAAACTGTACATTAGATACCTAAAGGGGATAAATGTTGCTTCTGGCAGGGACAAATAATTAAAAAATTTTTCAGCAGGGGACATCAGATTCTCAAGGGGGCACGATCCCTGGTATCTCCCCCCCCCCTTCAGTTCGCATTCTGCCTACCTCTTTCGTCATGTGACTTTTCGGTCAATTTATTTCATTATTAGAATCAACAGCTATGTAAAAATGTCATGTGTGATATATACACTTTTTGTCCCGAGCACAGTGTTCTCATGCACGCGAGTTAGTCCTGGAAACATATACTTTTTATAATTATAAGTGTTTTTCGGTTTCTCCAGTCTTTCTGTGTATGCATAATTAATTACGCTTGTAACTGTAAAAATAATTGTTAAAGATAGAGATATTTGTGGTGACAGCTTATATAAGGAAATTACTTTCTAGTCTGTGAATATGCATGTATAATTTAGCTATAAATAGATCTCAAGTATTTCATAAAATAAAAGTGAGCGCAAAACGGATAGAATTACATGGTGATAAGAGCCAGTATTTTTCCTTACTTTGTCCAATGTTTTGTCGATTCTAAATACAGGTCAGTGTGGAGGAAGATGTTAAAAATCAATTTATACTGATTATTAAGTTTTAAAATGTACAAAACAGGCCAGAAATAGCATTTTCACTTTTTTCTGTTAATGCCAATAGAAAATTGATTATATATAACAAGTACATTAACATTTATTTAATGGGGGGTATGAGAACAAAATGGAAGAGGAAACAAATTAGAGACATTAGTTAATTGGTTTAATTGTTGAAATGTTCGAAATATGTTTATTGACTGTTAAATCAACAAGAATATAGAATACAAGCTATACGCATATATTAGAATCAGTGAAATGATGAAGTGCCCCCTTTCAAACTTATATGCATACACAAATATCATCAAAGTCCGTGCTTTCATTTTATAGTGGAGACTGGATATTACAAAAAGTGATAAGCAACGCTTAGAAACAGTCCAGATGGGATTTGTAAGACACTCTTTCGGCTTCATAAGAGAATGAAGGTATAAAGAAGAAAGTGAATATACGCAACATCGTAGAGGGGACTGATATTTAGCAGAAAAACTGGAAATAAGACAACGAAAGAATGCAGCATAACAGGTTACCAAAATTAGCTCTGAATTACAAATATATTGGAAAACGAAGCCGGAGTCGTGATGAACTAGGGAAGGTACAATTCTTGGAAGAGAGTTGATGGTGCAAGCATTATGAGCATGAAACCAGTAGTTTAAAAAATGTGTTGATCTTGCAATATTGTATAACTTGCAACGTTGTATAAAGCTTATTTTCTTTCTGGCTGAGTGGAAGAGGTGGCCTGATGACTTTAACCCCAGAATAAATAAATAATGATATTTAATAATAATAATAATAGTATTATTATTATTATTATTATTATTATTATTATTATTATTGATCGAACAAGAAAGAAGAAAAGATAAATATGAAGGGGAAAATTCATTCATTCATTCAGTGTTCTGCCCAAGGGCAAGTCTTTCACTGCAAACCCAGCTTTCTCCAATGGGAAAAATAAGAACGAACAAAGCATTAAAGAAAATAAGAAAAATTGAAATACGCGAAGAAGTAGGTGAAGAAATGAAGGAAAATAAAAAATCGGTGAAGTAGAAGAAAATAAAAAAACATAAATCAGTGAAGGAGGTGAAAAAAAGTAAGAAATAGATACCGGTGAAGTAGATGAATAATATGAAGAAAAATATTAGTGAAGTGGAAGAAAAATACTGGTGAAGTAGCAAAAAAGTAAGGAAGAAATAGCTTGCGTAGACATCAGTGAAGTATATGACGAAAATAAAGATAAATATGTTGGTGAAGAATAAAAAATGAAGAAGTGTAGGAATAGAACTCGGTGAAGAAAGTAAGAAGATGGGTAAAATTACAAGAAATTTAAGAAAAATATCGGTGAAGAAAATAAAGATTGGTGAATTAGAAGAAAATGAATCAACAGAAATAACTGAAAATGGTTAAAAAATATATCAAATGCACTGGTGAAGTAGAAGAAATAGAAATTGGTAAAGAAGTAGTCGAAGAAAATAAATTAGTCATATATTCTCCTGAGTTCTGAGAGTATAGTATACTATACCATACTTCATACTTGATTATGATATAAGATGTAGGCTTATGTGCAGAGATCCGAAGTATAATATAATATACCCGCATTTGTGGCCTAACTGTAACCTGCAAATTTTTTTCAGCATATTTTCTCATCTTAGTGATTTTTTTTGAAGTGTAGAATTATATTGAACTTTAAAAATAAAGCAACAAATGTCTCAGGACTCGAGGATATAGGTGAAGTAGAATAAAATATAGAAATTGAAATCGAGGAAGTTGGTAAGAAAATGAAATAGTCATAGATGAAGTTGAAGACAATAAAGGAAAGAAGAAATATCAGTCTGTGAAGTGAATGAAGAAAACTATGGGAAAGATATCGGTGAAGTAGAAGAAAATAAAGTAAAAGCAGAAATAAAAATTGGTGAAGAAGGTAGGGAAGATAAAGAAACAAATATATATGAGTGAAGTAGTGAACATTGAAGAAAAAATTATAAATCGGTGAAAGAATATGTGAAGAAAATTAAAGAAAGGATATGAACGAAGTAGAAGCGAGTGAAATAAAGAAAAAATAGAAATCTGTGAAGAAATGGTAAAGGAAATGAAGAAAAAGCTACTGATGAAGGGGAAGAAATTGAAATCGGTTAAGTAAATTAAAAAAATGAAGTAAAATATAAAAGACAATGAAGGAAAAAAATAGAAAATGGTGAAATAGATAAAGGAAATGAAGAAATATTGATTGATGATGTAGAAAATGGACACGGACGGTAGGATGTTAGAAGAGGGAACATGTAGGAGAAGAAAATGAGAGCGAAATGCCATGTAGGGGACAACATAGAGTGACAAGTCTTGTAGAATAAAGAAGAATTTGTGAAGGGAAGTGTATACAGATAAAATATTAAGTTTAAAGTCATTCTGTTGCGGATTAAGGAGAATTTTGTACACATTACTGCAGTG
Organism: Periplaneta americana; assembly: GCF_040183065.1. Lineage (NCBI taxonomy): Eukaryota > Metazoa > Arthropoda > Insecta > Blattodea > Blattidae > Periplaneta > Periplaneta americana. The sequence goes on along the minus strand of NC_091131.1, from coordinate 94,880,260 downwards.
AAACTGATTTGCAACTAATTATTCGTGACAGGGGCAATTCCATATTTTAGTGCAACAACCAGCTCCTTCGTTTTGGCTAAGAAATGACAACAAAATGGTGCAATTAAAGTCGTTTAATTAGGCAATACATTGCAAGCCAGAATATGCAACAACAAGCCAGTTCCGCTCTGCGCTCAGCCTGGGTGTTTCACGAAAATATCTCAAGGACTTTTAATGTATGAAAGGAGTTCGTAACGAGGCACCAAATGATTTGAACTATTATCCACCCACTGTTACAGCTTTACGGTAAATCCTTATTCGTGTTATTTTCTTTGACATTTCATCGCAAATATGTAATTTATCAATGTACCATAATGCGAATGAAATATTGGCCTAATTTGTGTAATGAGAGTACCGTATCCTTTGTTACTTGTTTACATTCATTGGACTCGGCTTAAATTTGTGATAATTTGGGTCCTATTTCCCATTCCTAAGAGAGAGTATAACTCTCTAGTCACGTGTTCGTTCTGAGCGATGACATTCCGTCGTTCGGATATTCCAACGTATGCAGTGACTTAACATTTAATTTTTCCCCAACAAATCGGTTTGTTTAAATTTCAGCTTACTTTATCGGTGAAAGATTGTGAATTTTTCACATGATGCATTGAATTTCCCACATGAATTTTGAGGATATCCAATAGGAACTTCGCTAAACAGATACTGGGGTACTATAAAATTTATGTTGGGTACAGTATGTTCCGAAATAAACATTACTGAAATTATCGCTTGTCTACTGCGCATGTTTGCATAGCAACCAAGTATTTATGCCTGTTTATTTGTGAGAAAACTTAGGCACATTTTAGATTCATTGCTTGGCTTAGTGCTGCAATTATGGTTTTCACTACAGAGGAAAACGTCTTTATTGTTGAGTATTATTTCTGTTCATACAAACTTGAATGTGATAATGAGCCCAAGTTTGGAACATGGTTTAGATGGCTTTCGTGAAATGTTTCACAAGCCGCCACTGAATAACATAGTTAAAAGTTGTTGATATTTTGAGGAACGCATAATTTCCTGTGGAATACATTTTTCTTATCTATCGCATTCGTACACAATCCGATGTCTAGGTATGGGGTATGTTAAAGGAGTGCATCTTTATAGAGTGGATAAAACAAAAGTGGAATTACGGAAAAATATAGTGGATTTCTTTCATCAACTACAGCAACCTCTACTTGCAAAAATGTTTGAGAATTTATTTGAACATTGCGAATGTTGTATAGAAAATAATGGAAAGCATTTTAAACATACGTTATATAAAGATAAGACGTCAGTTAACATAGATTTTTTTTTGCAAAGATATGTTTATGTTCCAGTTTCTTAAAGTGCTTTATCTAACTGCAGTTTATATTATTACTAATTATATAAAAGCGCATTTTCCATTTTCAGTGATATTTGTTTTTGCGCATATTGTATTAGTGGTATATCTCGTTTGTAGATTTTTGACAGTCGATACTGTCCGTGGGTCAATCTTATTACGGTTTTAATTGTATTCCTTTGCTTGGACTCCTTAATAAGTAGGATAGTTCTCATTTCTGCTTTCTTAGTAGAATATTTTTCATAGCTCTGCAAGTGGCGTCCGCTAAAGTTTCGATATTTCATCAGTCGAAGAATTGGTATTAAGAATAGTAGTACCGTTACCTTTATTATGTCGGTAGGATTGTCATATCATTATTCTGTCTTATAGCTAGGAAGTCGGGCTACTTAGGATTGGATAATTTATTTTCGGTTTTCTTCTTCTTCTTCTTCTTCTTCTTCTTCTTCTTCTTCTTCTTATTTAATAGTAAGCAACGTTAGCGCGTCTGGCCGCGAAACCAGGTGGCCCGGATTCGATTCCCGGTCGGGGCAAGTTACCTGGTTGAGGGTTTTTCCGGGGTTTTTCCTCAACTTAATATGAGGAAATGCTGTGTAACTTTCGGTGTTGGACCCCGGACTCATTTCACCTGCATTATCACCTTCATCTCATTCAGACGCTAAATAACCTAAGATGTTGATAAAGCGTCGTAAAATAACCTACTAAAAAAACAGTAAACAGCGCTTCTTATAAATGTCTACTGTTGATTTATACTGCTCTCAAGAGCGAGAAAAGAACGGTATTATTATTATTATTATTATTATTATTATTATTATTATTATTATTATTATTATTATTATTATTATTGTTAATGCTCATGCTTCATCACTATTGCACTAAAAATAGCGAACACAAACCTTTGTTATTTTTTCAACGAAATTTGATGTTATATACAGTAGTTTTCAAATTACTTTTCTTTTGAATATACAAGAAAATACTGTTGACATATTCAGATTAGGTGGTTTCGTAGCCATGTACACTTTTGATAGCTTTAGCCATCACGAGTAAGTGTCGAACTGTTTTTAAATTGTAAGTCTCCCTATTAAATTTTTATGGGATACATTTTTGAATACAGAACCGGGTCTTAATTAGGTTATAATTAATGTGTTCGTCGTTTTAAAGTATGAGGATTCATAAAAAATTAAAAGAAGCGGCTTGTATTTTACGACTCGGTTTCTGCTACATTGTAATATTTCCTAAGGTTAAAGCATCCTGTTCTATGTAATTGAAATGAATGTCACGTGTGTCTGAAGAATTCTCGTGTAATAAATTTTGCTTAGTTTTTTCTAAAAATAAGATTTGTGAGAAGTGGTTAAAATAGTTATTCTGTATGGAAATATTGAAATATGATTGATAGAAAAAAGTCGATTTCCAGATCTCAGTAGTAACTTCGATACAGCGATTGCACTAAATATTTGTCTAATAGAAGGATGAGGTGCGCCATTAAACTCATTGAAGTCATTCTTGAATGGTTTCGGTAATTTCACTTCCGTTGCTTCGTAATGTACGGGTTAATAGAAAGTCAAGGAAAATTGTTTTAGCCTCGTTACCTGAGTCGATAGCGTGACGCTCTTGCTTTTGTATCATGGAGGTATTAAGAAACATGAAAATACAGCAGAATTTGATGCCAGTGACGAGATTTGGTATAAAAACTACTTGTACTTATATAGGACAGAGTTCCTTTGACTGTCTCGCTCTCTTGAGCGTTTTGGACCATCACTAGGATTCACAAAAAAGCGGAACTGCTTGCCCATGTGTTACGGATGACGTAAAGTTGTCTTTTCTCGTATCTTTTTCAGTGTCCTGTGTATCTTGTTCCTCTTACCTTTTTATTTTCCATTTCTCATTTCTCTTTTTTCATTCTCTTCTCAACTTTCTTTTCGCTTCTCCTTTGCCTTATGTGTTTTTGTGTATCTTTTTCTACTTTCTCCTCATCTCCTATGCCCTTTTCCATTTTTCTTAATCCTCTGTTCTGATTTGTCTTTCTTTTCGTTTCTCCTTTCTTTTATGTATGTTTTTATCTTTTTCTGCTTTCTCTTCATATCCTATCCTCTTCTCACCTTTTTTCTTCTTTCTCTTCTTTTCGTTGCTTCTTTCTATTTCTTATGTACTTATGTTTTGTATATCTTTCTGCTGTCTCTTCATCCCCTATCCTATTCTTACTTCTTTCTCTTTTCGTTTCTCCTTTTAATGCATTTTTTGTACATCTTTCTCTGCTTCTCTTCGTCTTTTTCTTTTCGTTTTTCCTTCTGTTTGCTTGCGTATGGTTTTGTATATGTTTTCTACTTTCTCACCTATTCCCATTTATCGATTATATTACTATTTTTCATTCCCAGTATTCTTTCTCTTTTTTATAATTATTTTCTATTTTTTTATATTTCCCCGTTTTATTTTTACATTTCCCCTTGTCTTGTTAAAAGTTTTCTTCTTACCTTATTTTTTGTTACTATTTTATTTTTCTTTTCCCTGTTTCATAATTTTTCTTCCCTTTCCACAATTCCTTTTCCTGTTTATTTCCCACCTTTTCTTTTAGTATCCTTAATTTCTTTCTTCTAATGCCACTTCTCTCTTTTCTTCTTGTTATATTCCGTTTTCTTCTCTTCTCTTCTCTTCTCTTCTCTTCTCTTCTCTTCTCTTCTCTTCTCTTCTCTTCTCTTCTCTTCTCTTCTCTTCTCTTCTCTTCTCTTCTCTTCTCTTCTCTTCTCTTCTATTGTAAAGAGAAATGTCTTAAAATGAAAAGAAAATAATACAAAGACCTCTTATTTATGACAAGTAAAATAATATCTTGAAAAGTCATTTCAAAGACTCCATATCTGTAAAATTAAATTTTTTCATAATTTTAGGACTTTCTAAAATAAATATTTAAAGTCATACGAAGTCAGAATCAAGTAGATACAGAGAAATTATATCTTCTGTGTATAATTCTTGAGGCTATTGTAACGGATATGCCTTGTAAAATTAGACTTCTATACGTTCAGTTCTTTTTCTCCGCTCTCCTCCCCAAACGAGACCTACCTACGGTATAACTCTTCAGGACAAGCTCCTGCAGAAAAATTGTTTTTTAAGCTGAGCGGACCACCCAGCCTGCACCAAGTCATGTATCTTCCCGTTTCAGTTAGTAGTTGCTAATTAAAGAAATGTTGTGTAGGTAAGAATAGATTTTTCTTCAAGATCATTATCATTCTGCTGTTTCTATATAGCCTTCGTAGTTAAATTATGTGACGAAAAACCTCGAAAACAAGGGGCAAAGGAATAAGAGAACAAGTGATATATGAGCATTTAAATTCGGACTAGCAGTGAGGAACATCTTATACTCTTCTTCTCTTTCTGTTTTCAGCAGTCAGTTTGCTGTAAAACAGTGTTTGTTACTCTTTAATCAATCTCAACTTGTGACTCCGACGTTACCCTCTTCTGTCCCACTTATTGATTGCTGCTGCTCCTGTAGAGGGGATGCTGACTTGCTGCGCTGATTGTGGGCTGACACAGTTTTGAAGAAATAATCACCTCGTATTGTAAATGTCTCACCAGCGTGACTTAATCAACTGAAGGCTCTTTAATACACGGATTTGGCACCGATTCACGGCAGATTCTATGGGATTCTCTTATGGGAAAAGTGACTCTTTGGCAGGTTTTCTGAGAAATCAGTTTTCTTCCTTAATAATAGCTCTATTAAAAGCCATCTCATCTCATTGCCGCTTGTAAAGATCGGTCAGATTTTTGGCAGATCCTGCGTTAAAATAGATGGAGTAGGTTTTGTCAGAATACACGTCGCTTCTGCTGTCCATCTTCATCAAATCGGTCCTTCACTATCGTCATATCATCACATCACGGTTGTGCTCCTGTACTGTAGATACTCTTGAGTTTTATGGTAGAGAAAAGCAACTTTTGGACAGATTTCCTTCCACTGTTCAGTTTCTCCTACCCTTTCCATTCCAACATACAATTGGACGGAGTTACGCAATAATAGACGAAGCGCCAGAAACCTGTTTCGAGATATTGGCCATTGAAATAAATGTTTTTTTTCTATAAAACATTTTATTCAACAAGTATTATAACATTCATAATATTACAAAAAAATAGCACAAATTATACCAAAAAAAAAAAAACAAACAAACCGATTTTTAATACGAAACCAGCAGTTGAATTAATATTTCAAAGCAAAATAAATAAATGAATTTTTATGCAATAAACGACTTTTTGCTTATAAATAGCAGCAAAATTCAGATATCGCATTCTTGATTTTTTTTTCCGAGTTAAATTCGCTATCAATAGATTTATGCAAATCTCTCTCTCTCTTTTTTTTTTTTTCAAATTGTCGGTTGGTCTATTGCGAAACTCTTTCCAATTAATACAATGTTATCATCTTACAATCTCTAAAGAAAGGCATTAAATATTATTTCTCTGACATTCTATAGTAACAAAGCTCTAAGACATCGTACACTCGTGAAACCAAATGGGCTATATTCCATATGAAATCGATCAGTAAAAAACCTCGCATTTTTTATACTCTAATTTTTTTCCCTATTTATACAAGGTGCTGAGGAGAGTGCATTTTCAAAAATATACTATCGAAAATCAAACGGTTTTCGTATTGTTGAGCGACAAATTTAGCGTAATTTGTTAAAACAAGCCTCTTTCAGCGCTCAGAACTCTGGAATCATTTACTGCAGAAAATTGAACGGGAGCTCATTTTGAAGCTGACATTTGGTAGGTTATGTTAAGAAGTAATCCTTATTTTTATTGTACACAGAGAGACAGATAATCTGATTTTACTTACTTTTAGGCTTTTTGACAATTTGTAAAAATGTAAAAAAAAAAAAAATATTGAGAAAAAACCTTGCATTATTAAGAGGGATTCGGCATTGTTTGCTTAGTAGTATGGCAATAAGTTTCGAAGGTATTAAATAGATTATTTTCACACGCCTGGACTTGAACGGCGCAGTACCGCACGCACTGGCCGAGAGCTGAAGATAAGCGAGCGTTGGGCGTCATTTTACTCCTGTGTTTATGGAAACTTGTGATAAAGCTAGCCCAGCTATGCGCTACTAGACGAAACATCACGTGTTTGTCTCCTGGCCTTGCTTGTCTCGGCTAGCTCCCGTCTCACAGTCAGCTGGTTAGTTCACGCGCGTACTATTTATTTTCTTTATTTGATATTTTCAATACTTTTTATCAACATACCATCAGTAAAAAATATGTGTTTATTTGTACTTTCGATGCGGAATCTAACTAGGCTATATATTTTTAAAATATTTTTTTCCTAGGCAAAGCCGTCTTAATGAGGAAAAATCTAAATTTCTCCATTTCCATAAAAAGTAAGAAAATCTGTTCATATGTCAATATAAACTTTAATTTCTCAGCATAAAAATAAACCATGATTTTGATCATTGGGTGGAAGGGTTTCGGAGCTACAACAGTTTAAAGTTGCTAATTTTATGAAAATACGATAAATTTAAATATTTTTTAATTTAAACACTACGAAGTTCTGATGCCTCAAACTTTGCACAAAGCATTGTATCACAGTTCTCTACGTACAAAAAAGTTTCATTGTATTCAGAAATTGTAAGGTCAATTTTGTCTATATTTCGGTCGATTTGAGATGGAATAGCTCAAATGCATTCATACGTCGTAGCTCATAGTAAGAACTATAGTGTCGTGCATTACAGGCGCTATGTTCGGTTCAAGTTTGCCGAGTATTCGTCGATGTTCGCTCTGCAAAAGAAGACGTATCATGTTTGTTCCATCTTGTTAAAAATATATTCGCTCTCCTCCACTCCCATCCGTTCATGTTTTATCCTCTTAATGATTTTAGCATAGATCTTGCGATTAGTTTTTCATATGAAATAAGACGAAGTTTTTAATGCCTTGGTTGCCTCTGTCATGTTCGAACGTAGTAGGTTAGTAGTAAGAACCTCAATCTGCTAGCTAGTTGTAAGTGGAAGCGTAGCGAGGGAAGGAAGCTTCCCAGTCCACTTTCTTCTTTCCCTCACGCGCAAGTTGGCTTCACCGAGATAACGAATTACTTTTATTAGTGACGTGGGGACAGAGTAAGATTGATAACATCTCCAGTTAAGCCCAACATGGTTGTACTGTACAGTATCCGTAAACACAATTGATTATCCATTAGTCCGCATGAAAACTGTATTAGTTTTATACACGCATTACATTTGACGAGCAGGTCGGTGTCGATAGACTGACAAAGTGTTCCTTTCACATTGCATATTAAATATACTATTTCCTATTTTAGAATAAAATTAAGCCGTGCCAACTTGCACTTGAAAATTAAGCCTAGTTTTTTTCAGTGATAATTAAATTGTGAATATTTATGCATTACAACGCTGGAAAATATGCATGTATTTATGCACTTGAAATATGCACTGAAAACTAAAAAAAAAACGCAGTAAAAATATTAACAATATTATAACATTTATCACTTAATATCATTATATTAAAGTTATCTTTTTAATGTTATTTAGGAAACGGGAATCAATTGTTGAGTAGATTCAGTAGTAACAGTATTAGTAGTAGTAATAATTGTAGTGGTAGTGGCAGTAAAAGTAAAAAAAAAAACCACACTCACTACTGTTCTACGAAGTACAATAATACAATACCCTCACATAAGTCATAAACTGAAACTAAAGGAGAGAGAACAGGGTGATAGTAGTTGTGGCAGCATACAATTGTCTTTTCGAGTGTTTCTATTGTGAAGTTCCTCCGTTTGCATTGGAAACTAATTTATAATGCTGAGAAGACTTTCTTAACATCGCAGGAAGTGATTGGGGCATTTTTATATAAACCGACAATAGCTGTAGTTACCAAATGCTACGAATCGAAGTCACTTTCCTTCTTTGTTGTTCAAGTGTTGATAGTGAAGGAAATAAAAGTAAAATAGTTTTCATGAGAGTTTTGGGAAGAAAAAAAAATGGATAGAATGACAAAAATGTCCAATATATATGTTCTTAATATGCAAAACATGTATTAAAATATGCATTTATGGCAATATATGCCAGATCTACATGACTTTATTTATTGTAACCTGTAAGACATGATCAGCAAAGATATAAAAAGTTTTTTTTTAGATGTATACTACTCCAATAAGAAAATAAACAATTGCATGTACTTTCGCAGTCTAGTGGTAACAATTTTTTTCGGAAATCGTTCGTAAAGGAACAAAATTGTATTTTACTGTTTTGTTCGTCATACTTCTAAGAACCACATCTGAAAAAGAATGTAATACGTTCTCTTTCATCCTGCATATGGAAATGTTGGAATGTTTATAAATATTTATTTTTTTTAAATTGATATAGGCCTAACTGTTCCTTATTTATATCCTTTATTTAGGTCAAGAAACCTTTTCTGCGGGAGGGAAATCTCTCTCTCTCTCTCGCCCTCCCTCCCACCCCTCCCTTCCTCTCCCTCTCTTCCTCACCTGGACCTGAGTTCTTTTAGGTCATTATATATCTTACCAACATTATCGATATTTTTTGTACCAGTGCAGCAATTAGGGACATTTGAACAAATAATTGCATTGAACGTGTAGTAAAACGACAGTAATGTATATTGTTAGCGAGTAGGAAAAGTAATCCATCCACCTATCTGACTACCACTTTCTACTCCGAGACGTTAATATAGTACGAAATGTTCGAGAATAATTATTATTGTGCCCGTTTCTCAAAATCAGTGGCGTGCCGTACATGGAAGGCAAGGGAAGCAAGCTTCCTCTGTTCATAAAGCAAAAAAGAAGAAATTTATTGTATAAATTGTATTTTAATCGTGAGAACTATGAATTCTCTAATCTTAAAATGTCACAAAATAATTTCTCTGAGCGCCTCTCCTGGTCGAGGCGGATTCGTTAGATTAGATTAGATTGTGTTCTGGAAACCATTTGCAGTAATGAGGACTCTATGCCCAGGTCATGGATGATTTTGCTGCTAAAGAGAGGAGATTATTTCTTTGGACTTGAAATATATTTAGGTGAGTTGGCTGCTGTCAAATTTGTACTATAGGCCTACATATTAAAAAATTTATATTGTTGCTTCCCTCACATAAAATTGCACCGCACGCCACTGCCCTAAATTAAAAACAATAAAGAAACAAACGGGACTGCAATCCAGTAGCCTGGAGTGGAGTTACGCATGTCCCACGTTTTGTATGATAAATTACATGATCGGTTGTGTTCGTAACTCAACTTGATGGCCAGATCAAGCAGTTAGAACAGGATTGGGGACTTTATTAATATTCTCTTCGAAATGAACAATTCTCCATAAAAGGAGCTGTTTTCTGCCCTCGCTTCTCAAGGAATACTTTCGAATCAATTTTAAATAAGACTGTAACCTCGTCACCTTGTAGTAACAACATGTAGCCTATGGTTTGAATTTATGTGAAGTTGAAATAACAAAACAATAGGAGACTATCACGCGAAAGAAACAATGATATCTGCCTAAAGCTGCATAACTATCAGTGAATTTGTGGTACTAACAGATATACCTAGAGTTAGAGAACAAAAGAAATTCGAAACTTTGTGTAGTTGCTGCAGCAGCAGGTGTACGTCTCAGAAACATGGTTTAAAATGAAAAATGCTAGAAGTATAAAAGAAACGGATATGATCATAAATAAAAACAGTTGACTGTCAGAAGACAATTTGTGCAAAATCCGTTCAATAGCTGGGGACAATTAATAACAGTACAGAGTCATACTTAGATATAATAAGTAGCCTAATTTCAGAAACAGATATTATATTGATCGAAGACATGGACTGAAATAAAATTAAGTTGACTTTTGGGCAAGAAGCCTATGTACAGAACTCATCCGGTAGTTACAGAGAAATCGCAGTGCACTGATACAGACGGTCAGGAGCCATGCCAAGAACAAATCGTTTGGTTTTAGAGAAATTTGAAACGTTTATTTCGGTAAAGATCTCGAAACAGAATATTTTGTGTGACTTTTGCATTTCGTTTAAGTAAAGTAAAATATATAACGTTTGAAACATGTTTCTTGTTAGAAAGATATACAAGAACATCATTTTATTTTTACTAACATTTCTAATATTAACCTGGCTATACCTTTGGATCAACGATTAAGAACAGAAAACACCGTTTGCTACCCCTTTCCACGACTGGAGTTCGATCATACTGGCGTAATATACAAACAAATCACTTCACTAGGTATAGGAGGGAAGAAAAGTAATTCATCCATTTACGTAAACTAGGAAATATCGCGATTTTGAGTTTGATAATTTTCATTAGGTTTTTGTTTAATCAAAATACAGTACAGTATTAACAATGAGTGTTTTTACTCACGAACTGAGCTTTCCATGCGAACGTATTCATTATGCAGTGTATATTATACTATCTACAGCACATTAGCGTACACTATAGAGAATGAAGTTAAATTGAAAAATAATCATAATATGGATATTTAAACACATTTTTGAAAATGGTGGCCGTTCATTTCGATACAGACTTCAGTTCTAATGTGCATATTTTCGCACTATAGACTATTGTACATAATTCCAATTACCAGGTTCGTCCTTCGTATCAGTAACTCATGTTGAAATAATTCTGTACCTACACTATAAAAGAGACCTTACGTACTGTAAATTCAAACTTCACTTCTGCCCGATTCGAAAACATAAAATTACTCTGACATGCTATCTACTGTCCGTCCAGGTGGTTATGTCGCAGCGTCGTAGAAAGGGAGGAAATCACGTGACAGTTAATTACTTAACGAGGTCCTTTTATTTAAGTTATTTTAAACAATTGTGTGGGTATAATATTACGTAGACGTCCAATTCCTAACAAATTAATGTTCTCAGAAAAGAGCTAAGACAGCCCAGCCACTAGCATTTACAGAGAGGCGAATAGAAGCAGGTGGGGGAAACCGGGATGCGACGTAGGCAAATGGAAGATGTTGCAATATTAAAAGCTCTTTCGTTACTGGAAAACGCGAACATATTTTTGGAACGTACTGTTTACTATGACCGTAAGGCTACTATGACTGTATATGCGGTCTTGGATCTGTATGGAGGACGGTTGAACTTCATTAGTAGAAGGGGTGGGAGTGAAGTACATTAAAAAACTCAGGTACAATAAAAATTGAAGTAAAAATAAAATGATGTCCCTGTACAAATATAGCCCATATCTAAACAAAATAAAAACGAATGAAACTTTCAAAATCTATTGATAAGGGAAAGACTTTGAAGAAAAACTTAACTCTTAAATTCGCAAAGTATCCTATAGGATACAACAGGTTAATAGGCTATATGCTATAATTTTAATAGAACTATAGAAAAAAAATGGTAGCAAAGTTAAAATTTCACAATACTATAATATTGTACAACAATATATGTTATAATAAACAAGTGTGAGAAATGAAGTTTTTTCAATTTAAGGGTTAATCACTGTAGAGTAATTAGGCTTCCTAGATGGGAAATAAGGAACACCTTTCATCCACATTCAGTTTCTTAGAAAAAACATTGAGTGTATAAGACGAGAATTCATTCATTCATAGTTTTCTGCCCTAATTCAGGTATTTCACTGCAAACCCAGCATTCTCCAATTTGTCCTATTTTCTGTCTTCCTCTTAGTCTCCGCATACGATCCATATGTCTTAATTTCGTCTATCATCTGATATCTTCTTCTGCCACGAACTTTTATTCCTTTCACCATTCTTTCCAGTGGATCCTTCAGTAGGCAGTTTATTCTCAGTCAATGACCTAACCAATGTATTAAATATTAATTAATACAATTAATCTTATTATGATTTAAGCATTATATATTCTAATTATTTATTACGTCATATAAGTTATACAGTATAAGTTCTAGGACAAGTGGGCTGCTTCAAATGCTTGGGGTGTACTCTACTAAAAGTAGTAACCTCTGAAAAAAGAATCATTCGAGATCGATGAAATCTTAAGGATGATGAACAGTCCTTAGCATTGCGTTCTTCAGAAGGACGGTACAGATATAGTTTTGCGTGTCGTACATTTTGCCAGCACGTAAAATATCCAACCACAGAATAAGAGGCTATATGAAAAATGTATCGGCCTTTTTCGCCCCAAATCAAAATTTAACTTTGCTAGTCATCCTTGTTCGTGAGCCTTCCATTCGAAACAAATAATTTTGTTTCACGGTACTCTCGCCCTAGAAATTGAATTCATTACTTCCGGACTAGCAGAGTTAACCAATCATAAAACATGGGACAAAACTGAATTTTTAGCATGGCAATGATCAAGGCAAAGTAATAAAATGTTCAGCTCAGAGTTGGATAAAAACAAATTTGAGTAGTGCTTAAATAAGAAAACTATTTGAAAATGCAAATATACTTACAAATTTATTCAGGATGATTGTGAGATGAGTTCACAATCATTTATTGCTGAGAGAAAAGAAACTTTGTGCCTGAACAGGTTGAAATGTATCTAATACGTGACAGAAAGAATATGATGATCATGATGATAGAGAAGAAGAAAAAGAAGATTACGTTGTGGTCGTGGTAATGAAGATGTGTTAAACCTGCATGGATTGTGGGTAAATTGTTTCTACAAAACTCCAGGTGGCGCAGCTGTCTCAGAAAGCGTATAAATTCATCCAGCTGGTCCAATTAACCCTTCAGTACTCGCGTGGATTACAATAGTAATCCACTGATATTTAATCCTCTATTACGTCACTGCCTGCAGCACTGCGTAGTTGAGCGTCAATGCAATTTCTCGTCACAGTCTAAGTGAGGCATTACTGGTGTTTAGACGTATTTGTCGCAACCCTTTGGAAAGTTATACGAAGTTTTATAAAGTGATGCACAATTTTTCCGAGTGGATTACCATTGTAATCCACGCGAGTACTGACGTCAGTTTTTTGTTCAGGTAAGTGAAATAGTTTTTAATATGGTTATAAGTGATGCAATGCAGTAAGTTTATGAAAAAATATGTGGCATCGTTCCATCCTCTTCGCAGTTTGCTCCAATGGGTACGGAAACTACAAACAACATTTGCAAATGGCTGGATGAAGATATGGATGATGGCATTGAAAATGAAAGTGATGTTGAAAGCAACAGGGGAGATCTTTAGAATGAAGTTCACGATTCTAATTCAGAACAAGACAATGATGATGATGATGACGGTGGTGGTGGTGATGATGAAAGACTAATGTCTATAAATGATGGAAACTGCTATACGGATAGAAAAAAGACTACAATTTGGCAGGAAGAACCAGTAGCTCAACGAGGGAGAAGACGAGCACAAAATATAGTGATTCATTTATCGAGCCCTAAAAGGGCTGCAAGAATTGCGCGGACCCACACAGAGAGTTTTGACTGCTTTATTGATCAGACAATAATCAATGTAATTGTAAGGGTACTAATATTTGTATTGAAAAAGTGAAGCGTAATTACGGACGTGACAGAGATTGCAAATTAACAAATGACGTTGAAATTGAGGCACTCTTGGGTATTTTGTATTTTGCTGGCGCCTTGAAATCGGGAAGACTGAACGTAAGAGAACTATGGGATAAAAATGGCACAGGAATAGAGTCAATTTACCTGACAATGACCTACAATAGATTCTAATTTTTGTTACGATGTCTACTCTTTGATAACATTTATGACAAAAGGAAAGGAAAGAAATTTATGAATTGGCTGCTATACGTGAAGTATTAGAGTTATTTGTTCACAACTCACAAAAGTGCTGTAGTCCAAGCGAATATGTAACTATAGACGAGCAGTTGGTTGCATTCAGAGGACGATGTCCCATGAAGAGTACATACCTACTAAACCAACAAAATGTTGGATCAAAATTTTTGCTAAGGTGGATGTGAAAACATATTACACTCATAACTTCGAAATTTATGCTGGTATTCAACCAGACTGTCCATTTCACCGAAGTAACAGTGCACATGCAGTGGTGAAGAGGCTGGTTCATCCCATCAAAGGAACAGGAAGAAATGTGACCACCGATAACTGTTTCATGAGCATACCTCTGTGTTTAGATCTTCTAGAAAATGACAAAATTACACTTGTAGGAACATAGAAAGAAAACAAAAGAGAAATCCCTCCTCATTTCACAACTACTAAGACAGGCAAGTTAACAGTACATTGTTTGGATTCAATGAACGCTGCACAATTATTTCGTATGTACCAAAGAAAAAAAACACTGTTAGCATTATCAACCATGCATTATGATAAGGCAATGGATGAGGAAACGGGAGGCAGCTAGAAACATGAAATAATATCATTTTATAATATAACTAAATGTGCTGTGAATGTCCTGGAACAGTTATGCTCAGCCTATGATGTAAGCAGAAATTCACGACGCTGGCCTCTATTTTCTTTGACTTACTAAACATGTAATTAGTTTGAACTGTATGGAAGAAATGCGTAGGCCTACTTAGATAATTGAATCAGATGTAGATTAGGCTATCATGTGCGTTAAATCTGAACTGCAAAAACATCTGTAAAATATTATATGTGAAGTGTGAATGATTGTTACATCCCTGAATTTTTTCATTGCTACACCCCTGAGTGAGGTATTTAGTTATCAAATATGACGTAACAAAGGTCAGCAGTAGTGAACTTGCGTTTCCTGTGGGAGAGTTTACATTAAGATATCAGGTGACCTTCAAACAGCGAATGAGCAACAATTCTAGATAACCTACATAATTATGATGATAGTGAACTAACTCATAACTATGGTGCAACAATAAATTATGACTCATAGACACGTCCAGTGTGGAAACATTATGTAAACATGTCACTTGAATGCAATTTGTGTACTATAATACGTTTCATTATTAATATTTATATTTACGTTCCGTTATGCGTAACATATTCATTCTCATTACTGTAATAACTGAAAACAATATATTTCTTAACATTTAAATCTAATTGCAATGTTTAAACCATGTCTGCAAACAAAAACAAATGTGGATTACCATTGTAATCCAGGTGAGTACTGGCGTTACGAAATTTAACGCGAGTAACGAAGGGTTAATCTACCGCCCACGCACCCAATTTGAGAGCGCTGTATTCTTCGGATGAAGCTGGCCTGCAGAATACTTTTCTGCTTACCAGGCGACCATATAGGAGGAAGTCTTACAACTGTCAGAGATTATCTGAACACACTCTCCATCTGGTTACCTATTGCGCACGCGCAATTCTCTTTTAAACGGATGTTGTTATTGTTTGAGAGATAACCGTTGTATTTAGTATATTTGCATGTTATCCAAACAACCCATTGTCAGCATCTAGCTATGTAACCATATACTCCCGACTGACACGATACGGCTCTTAACAGGCCTGGAAATGTATACTTCGTGTTGCAGTTTCCAAATGCAGCCTTTGTTTTGTGTGGAAAATATGTTTCTTTATATATATGTCGTTTCTGCTAATTCTTCCGTCTTTACGAGCATTCACTTCTTTGTTAGTTTACTCGTATCTTTCTTAACTTCTTTGTTTCTTCTTTCCTTATTCCTTTTATTAATTTCATAGTTTCTTTTCACATTTTTCCTTCGTTTTCTTCTCTTCTATCTTCTAACGCTCTGTCTTTGTCTAGCATTTTATGAAAAGTATGTAACTTAAAATAATACAGAGTGTTTCGTAACATGTGGGACCCACTTCATCGGTGGACAGGAGAGACATAATGATTGCAGAAAATTCTTCTAAGCATTTGCCCTATTTGATCTTGATTCCGAGTTATATTCATGTTTGTATATTAGTAGTGAGGAACTGTATATCGTGTTCAGTATGACCACTTTTAGCCTGAATGCAAGCCCGCAGTCGTGTCGTAGACTGCTATATTCCTTAAAAAATACCAGCTGTCTGTTGGATAAGTTGACAGCCGTCTTGGATACGCTGACGAAGAATTTCAATAATGGGAATGGATTGTCAATAAACAAATGTTTTGAAGTATCACGAGTAAAAGTCAAATGGATTTAAGTCTGGAGAACGTGCAGGCCATACAATAGGTCTTGCGCGACCAATCTATTTGTTTAATTGACTTTAACTTAGTATCAATGACACATGGAATAAATGTGTATAATTATGAACTTTGTTCAACGTGTTTGTGTCCTGTACACCGATGAAATGCATTCCAGGTGTTACGAAATATCTGTATATTATATTTCGTGCTTACATATATATATATATATATATATATATATATATATATACACACACACACACACACACATGTACATACATCAACGATATTTACGATAAAGATAAGGCTGTTTTGAACAAATACCGGTCAGAACTGACTTACTGTCTTATTCAACTCAAGTTGCTGCTATGGACAGCTGTGAACCCCTTCAAATTCAGAGTGATGGTACTTTACGAACGTGTTTATTGTCTTTCTAAAATATATATATATATATATATATATATATATATATATATATATATATATATATATCCTTCTTACTGTATATAATATTTATTTCTGGGTATCGCCCTTTCTAGAGACTTGTTGTTAGCGTTTTCACAATGGTAAATACACCAAAATCGCTCGATTGCAGATGAATGACAGGAACAGTATGAGAAATGACCACCACTCGCAGTATAGTTATTTTACTACAAAACAATATGTGTGATGCAATGCAAAATACAATACCAACACAACATCTTCCAAGACTGAATTCGAGAATACACAAATTTTGTATGAAGATTTTTTGTTATGACTTGTGAATAATATTATGAAGTGATTTTATTACACTGTATTGGAATGTTGTGGTTTTACCTGAATTGTAACAATATTGTCTTCTTTCATTTCAGGTAAAATTCTGGAGACGTTATCTCCTAAGCATCATCCATCTTCACACCATCCTCTTAGTCTAACTGTTCGACCTCCTCCGAGCCCGCCATCTCAACCCCCCACCCCGCCGCGAACTCCCTTATCACCACCTCAACATAAATCCAGCAACAGTCCTCTCCCATCCCACCAAGCTCAACAGATGTCAGCGCAGTCGTCTAGATCATCGCCACATAACCAACAGATGACACCGCTGTCTCATAACCAACATGGCGAGCACCAAGCTGCTGCTGTTTATGAGAGTTTTCGTCACAAAATGGCAGATAGTATGGCGAAACTTGCTGGCTTACCATCGGGTTCAATAATGGGGAATCCCAGGGTAAGCTGAAACGATTAAATATTCACTGTCGTTAGTTATACTTTACCTGGAACGTATAATATACATACAGTCAACAAAGTGATGTAAATGTCAAAAAGACATTTCAGATTGTATGGTTTCATGAAAGCTATGCTTTTTAGCTTCACATAATGTATAGGTAAGTTAATCTATGTAGTTAATTTCTTTTATGTGTGCTATGGTTGAAACGATATCGTTTCCAACTACAAACTCGCCAGATTTATTCGACTCCCAATAAGGAAAGATCTCAATTAAATTGTTTCGCCTGTTTCAAGCCGTTAAAAGCTGCGTGCAAACTTTGGAGGTCTATTCCTTTCCATAAATAAAGATCGCTTCTTTGTGAATAAGAGATCTTTGCGGTTTTACGAGATATACTGAACAAAAGGGTTGGTTATCGACAATCTCAATCGAGACGTTCCACAGAGACATCTTTCCGCAAAGCATAGAACTCAATAGTTCGAGAAACAGTGAGTCTATTGATGTACCTAAGTGAGGGTTATCTTAATGGAATAAATTTACGATAGGGAACTTCGGTTTTTTTTTCTTTAGGCTACAGTGTATATTATGAATTTCTTCTTTTTCCTTAGGCTACATGGCATATACTGGAAGCTTGTTATGTCTCCAGTATAACGAGTATTTTTTTTATCCGTCCACATCTTTCGTAATCGAGTTATGTTTCTTTACCACTTCATATTTCGACAGGGAGGTAGCTGTATGGTCCATTTCTGGTGTATCCTGTGTTATCTAAGTTTCGTCTTGCGCTAATCTGATCACGTGCCTATGACGTACAGTGCTTGTTCGACATCGTACGAAGTACAGTGATATTATTTTCAACATTTAGCTGAAAGAAAGTCGTTTCGCACGTGTTCGAAGTAGGCCTACGCACATATGCTATTTCAAACGATAATGGAAGAATAATAACACGTAAACGGGAAGCAATAAACAGGATTATAAGAGCCTTATTTAGTTTATAAGTTCTTAAACATGCCTCTTTCATCGGTCGGCATTTTTAAACACATTTATTTTCATTTTACAACTCAAAATAGAAGTTTGTTTTTCGAGTGAAGCTATTTTGTTCAACGATAGGGGTAAATTTACCTCAGAAATTTAAAACATAAAATAAATAAACATTATTAAATTAGATTAATTAGAGCTTTTTGCTTTGCACTTCGGGAATTTAAATATGATGACATTTACCTAAGTATAGGTCTACTCGATATATTAACTTTGGATTCAGTTATAAAAGATTAAAGCAAGCCTAAACAAACATTTAGAGCTAAATATTAAAACTTTAAATTGTCCAGTTTAAACTTTACTGTCCCAAACTCTCTCTTCAATCATTAACATTTCGCGTCGAACGTATGAAAAACAATGGCTTGTGGAAAGCGTCGAATTAGATATTGACTTGTTTTAGCTTCTGTTCACAGCAGGAAAAATGTATTCAGGAAGTGAAACTGTGAAGGAAATTGAACAAATTTAGATACTATTTTTTCAAATTTGGATATCAAGCAACATGCCTTCCTTACTTGCTCAAAAATTCTCTTAAAGCTGTGTACGAAATGGACGAAACAATCATATTCTTGAAGTAGGTAGTGGTGGCGGCGATATTGAGTAAATTTGATGTTCCTGATAGTGATGTAAAATACACTTACTTTGCTGGTATTTAGTTAATTGCTTTCTAGGAAACACTCTGTGTACAAGCAATTTAAAATAGTCATTAAGATTATTGTTTTGCCTTTTTAAATTAGGGATGCGGGTGTTTTAACTTTCCCTCGGCAGTAATATCTTCCGGCTTTAAATGGAGAGATCGCCGGACAATTTGCGTTTTGTCGTATGAACGAAATATTTAAGAGAGAGAAAGTAATTTTCTACGATCTGTCACCTATTCCCATACTTACTCTTCGCTTGAACACATTTCTTATTTACGCGTCATTATTTGTTCGTCTGTAAGACGCTCTTAGAATTTAAACCATGTTCTAGAAGACACGTCCGGATGTCATAGTGAAATCCACTGGAGTGTTGAGCATTTATTTACAGTCAACTCGAGAAAATAAAATAAAATAAATACGAGGCAAAACAACGATAAGATTCGAACCGCTAATTACACGTCTCTCCTATTGAATGACGTAGTCGTAAGCTGAACCCTAGGATTGCATCTATATTCTTTTTCGACTAAAACTCAGTGAGAAACTTGGGTTAAGTCCATGCAGAAGTTAATGGTCTGTAGCCTAATGTCAGTACGACATTGAGTTTCCCTGTTTATTACCATACTCGCGGTCTCTGCCAGTTGAACACTTCAGACATAGTCTAGGTGGGTTTTTCAACTAAATACAATACTTCGTTCCATAATGTCTGACAGGAGATGTAAACATTACCGGCGGGGGAGGAGAGAAGTGTAATTGTTATTCAACCAATGGCAGAGGTCTCATTGCACGCTTGTCTTGAAGTTGGGCGGTCTGAACGTTCTACCCCCACCAACTTCAAAATTAGCATGGAGACATCTGCCATTGGTTGAATAGCAATTACACTTCTCTCTCCCTATGCCAGCGATGTTTACTTCTCCTGTCAGACATTATGAAACTAAGTATAGAATGACACATGATGGAACTCCCATGCAGAGAATTCTTCTCGGCATTTCTCTCTTTTCGTAGAGCCATAGACAACATATAAGGTGAAACTGTCAACAAAAATACTTATCATAGCCTGAATTCGAGGCCACAACTGTGACTAACAATGTGTTCAATGACTTTCATTAATATTGGAACATTTCTTACGTTGTAAGTACTAGAGGAACAAAAAATACGACTCGAATCCAGGTCTACAAATTATTTAGGCGGATGGGTGGATTTATTAGTAAATGGATAGATGGATGAATGAATGGATGGATGGATCGACAGATAGGTAATGGTTCGCATTTCATGCACATTAAGTTGTATACGGAGAAATATAAAAATACGAAAATCAGTAACAAGTTCAATAATATTGGCTGTAGATAAAATATTAATATCTGTATTTGCAAATGATCGAATTTTGGTTGCAAAAATAAATCATGAATGGCAGAGTGCAACATACATACCGGTACTGCATTGAATTACCTTGAGATACAATGGAGTCTATTAAATATGTAGAAAAACATACAAAATATATTGAATTAAATTGACAAACAAATCGTCGGCTTACAAGCAAAACGTTTTAAGTACAAAATATAACCTCTGAGAAAAAGGCGTTTTGAAAGCTCTTAGCCACTGGCGTGGCTCAGTCGGTTAAGGCGCTTGTCTGTCGGTCTGAAGTTGCGTTCGGGCGCGGATTCGATCTCCGCTTGGGCTGATTACCTGGTTACGTTTTCCCCAACCGTAATGTGAATGCAAGGTAATCTATGGCGAGTCCTCGGCCTCATCTCGCTATCACCAATCTCATCGACGCTAAATAACCTAGTAGTTGATACAGCTTCGTTAAATAACCAACTAAAATAAAAAAATTGGAAGCTTTTGACAAAACTGAATCCTCAAAATATTATTTTTAGTAAATTCTTTCTCTTTATGTATATTTAATTTTTCAGTTCTAAGTTTATACAAATTATGTAGATTATATATAAATCATATGCGGAGACTAAGAGGAAGGCAGAAAATAGGAAAGATTGGGGAATGCTGGATTTGCAGTGAAAGACCTGCCCTGGGGCTAAATACTAAATGTAATGTAATTTAATATAATGTATGTATGTATGTACATTATATGTCTTTTTCTCAAAGTAATATTTATGACTTAATGCGTTTTGCTTGTAAACCGACGAAATAATGGAACAATAGCCTACTTCTTCGGAATATCGCTGTGAAACTTTAAACGTGTAATCAAATACACGGAATTATGAAACTAAATTTTGGATAGATGCTGATGAACATAAATATTAATTCTCCATAATATTTCATCAAAACAACATTGCAATACGAAAGGGAAATTTGGATTTTAAATAAACAAAATTATCGATAGCTGGAAGCAGCTGAAATACTCTCCTGCCACCTTTTAAAATAAATTCAAAACTATCTATAGGAAAATAGTTATGCCGTAGGCGATGTTCGAACCCGTGACCTTTGGTTTCAGAGGCATCGTCAAAGCTAAACCTCGCCTGTTACTTATAATGTTATAGGAAACTAACATAATATAAATCATGTATGTATAAATGAACTTAAAGTTAACACATTACTCTGATCATGTCATTATATACAACTGCTAAGTTATGGCTTAACTTTGGGAACTCTACCTTCTTAGTAAGTATTTGGAAACGAACCGAACGTGTTCCTTTCTTTAGCGAATTTCGCCATATTAGGAGAGACTGTATTACAGCGTAACTAGTTTATGGTTTCTGCTGTAAATGATTGTATACCTCGTGCATACACAGCTTGGTGTATAATAGGTATTGTGATGTAATATCTCTTTGAAGAATCGCAAGGTATTCCTATTTTTCCACGTAATATAAAACATGCAAAACAAAGGGAAAACGATGTAACAAGTAACGATATTTAAAATGTAATTTGAACACATACAATACATTTCCCTCCCCCACCTACTCCCCGCTGTTGCCTTTTTATTGTATATTCTTTTCACACGCAAAAATGTATAATTTACAAATGCTGCATACGTTGTTTTTAGGAGAATGGGTTCAGAGAAAAAGAGATGGCAATTTGCACACAAAACCCAGCGTGCATTGGAAGTTTCTTTTTCCCCCTCTCTACACAGTTTTGTCTCGGAATATTCTTCTCAATTTTTCTCACATTATGATCTCCCCCTTTCCCTCCTACGTCTCAGTTTTTATGTACAAATTATGGCTTTTGTTTATTATTTTTCCAGGTTCATAGACTTTAAAATGAGGTTAGTCATTTTGTTAAATTATTCTTTTCAGAGAAACAGAACATCCACTTTTTTTTCAGAGCTCCCCAACACAGTATAAGTAGTTAAAGCCGTGATTTTTTCGCTAACATGAATTTATTAAAGTTCCTTCGTTCTTCAGTAAAAATAATTGCCTCGGTACATCTCATAATACCAACGAAAATTATTTAACTTTGACATGAGAGCTAACCGATCTGACTAACGTTACCATTATATTTGCTTTATATCACTGCTACGATTGGTCATCACAAAAAAAAATCTCTCTCTTATAATCATAGATATCACAAAGGATTTTTTAATAGAGTCACCTCAGAGCCAAATGTCAATCTCCTAAATTGAGACAACTGCCTGTGGTTTTCAGTGGAAGGCGCTAAGACAAATGTTGGGATGAGCCCTAAAAGAAGTGAGCCACGGACCTACGTCTTCCTATTCATACAGGTTTTGGCACTTTTTCCAAATTAAAACCTTCGAAATTGATGTCTTGGCTTTCCCATACTGCCTTCGGTATTTTGGGCGAGTTTACTGGAATGTCACTTCAGTGAAACGGTGAAATTCGGAGTGAGACAAGTGCCAACAAACAGGCTTGGAGCTCACATATTCATTTTTTTCAGCCCAGAATTCCTTTACAAGAACCTGTTTCCGCGTACCTTTTAAATATTTCTCTTCCCATTTCTGTCATTTCATTAGAAGCTGGAAACGCTCTACCATGAATTAAAAATAGTAAATTTGCATTATTTTTCTTAATTCTCAGCCAATCTACTTTTTTCTTGAAAAAAAAATATATATTAAGGTGTATATAAAATTCCATGTTCATGCGTTTCAGAAAAAGTAACTCGTAAATATTAAATATGAAGAAAATTCTGTTTCATTGTTTTGTAGTAAAAACTACATAAACAGACGGACTGAAATGTCAAAAATCACTTTCACAATCAGGGATTCCAAAAGTAATATTCTCATGAAAATTCTGAACTCTGCTCTTGCAACATAACAATACACATCGTGTCTATATGATGTAGTAATAAAATTTTGGGCACTCTTTTGTTCATTGTTGTGGTCAGTTACTTTGTTAAAACGAGATCCTATCCCACTTTTTTTTTTCCAATCTGCACCTGTACATCATTTCATTTCTAAGCAGATGTGTACAATCGTGTTTTAGCGTGGAATGAAATTTTCGATATTGCCTCCAGCGTTTGAATTATGGAAATCCATAGGATGTTGAGAGCCAATTTAACATGCACTTTTTACGTTGTTATGGTTCTGAATATTGAATTCCGCTAATAGCATCATGCAAGTCTAGCCCCGAAGTAACAATCTGTTGCTTTGTGGAAGGTAGCCGCAATATTGTCTATCGCTTCTACGTTTACTGTTCGGGTTGTCGACGCATGTTCACCTCTCGTCACACAACCACGCGAAATAGGAGGGGACGCCATTGAATGAATTACACGAGAAGTACTTTTAACTACATTTAATTGGGAGGTCACTCAGACTACGTACTTAAGCCTATACATTTATTTTACAGTCAGAATTGTTTTTTTATTATTTTTCCTTGTTGGTTCATGAAACATTAATTTAACTTCGGAATATGTATTATATGTCTTTTCCGTGTTACATTTTTGTACCTGGTTAACATGTTTCGGCCTGTTATTGGCCTTTTTCAGAACTGGTTATTGCTGGTCTTGGCGCCTTTTGTTTTGTTTCTTGTGGAGGTGTGTTTGTGTAGTGTAATGTGAAGTAAAAGAGTGTGTGTATTCTGAAATTGAGTTGTATGTTGAGAATTTCATTTGGATGTGTTTTTGTGTGTCTACACTAGAACAATACGAAATATACAGACACACAAAAACACATCCAAATGAAATTTTCAATACAACTCAATTTCAGAACACACACACTCTTTGACTCCACGTTACACTACACAAACACATCCCCACAGGAAACAAAACAAAAGGCGCCAAGACCAGCAACAACCATTTCTGAAGAAGGCCAATAACAGGCCGAAACATATCAACCAGGTACAGTAAAATTTAACACGGAAAATACATATAATACATATTCCGAAGTGATATAGTGTTAAAAGTTGTGTAATCAAGATGTATTAGGCCTATATAGAATTCAAAAAAAGAATTTTGTGTCTGGCCTCATAGCCTACTGGCCGCTTTCACATGTGTAAATTATGATCGAGAATTACTATTTCTTTTCTAATGTTTAGATTAATCTTTTCGAGAAATCTTTTCAATGGTGTATATTTACGGTTTGATTAATCATTTTTTATATTTTGAAATTATCTTATTTTACCGCCACGGTGGCTCATATCTAGCTCGCTGGCCTTATAAGCCAGGGGATTCGGGTTTAAATCCTGAATTTACGTAAAACTTATGTTGGTAAAGATAACACAGAGGTTTTCACTCCGGTTTCGCTGGGACATCCCAACAATTCTTCACTATCATTATTCATTACTAATGTAAGTGCTATAATATCGATCCACCGACTGTGATACATACTGGATAATCTGTGACGAAGTGATATACGCTTCTCGACACTAGCGACATCTTTGAGCATGCTCATAGAGTCGGGACGAAAAAAGACAATCTACACTATCGACAGTCAGACATCAGAACTCGAGAGACTGACTTTCACGCTCGAAACTCGAGTTCATACTTTGGCATTTCTAATGTAATTTGCAAACTCAGGTAATGTTAATTCTATTTTGGTTTTCTCTCTTTTTCTTCGACAATTCTACCATTTCTCCACTGGTAAAAAATAAACTATAAATTACTCCAAGTATTGGCTGTCGGATGGAACAACTGGCTACGGACTGAAAGGTCCTGGGTTCAATCCCGTGTTATGACGGGATGTTTTCCTTTGGCAAAACTACCAGAAAGATCCCGACGTTAACTCACGTTGTTATCAAATAAAATTAGATACCAATACCGTGTCTTTCTAGGGGGAAAAAAGACAGTCGGACATGCTTCCAAGCGTCCTCTGGCATATAAAGGAGATATCATTACCTTTGCTTTGCTCTAAATATTATTCCAAGGACATCAACTCCATTATATTATAGTGATATTTCCACGGGAAGTAACTGGAAATTACTATAGATTGTGCGAACGCTTAATTCTTCACATAAGTCAATGATAAGAACACAATCACACATACATACATACATACATACATACATACATACATACATACATACATACACACACACAAATACACACTCAAAGGAACTACTTTCTCTAAACCGAATTTTTGCCATTGCAATGCATTGCAGAGTGATTTTCGAATATCACGTTCTGTGTAAGCGATCCTGATTTAGAGGAAATGAAATGCAGAAAACAGAAGGTTCGCTTCCTTAGTTACAACGAAATGTGGATGCATTGAACTTGGCGTCGATTCAGTTGTCCGAGTGATGAACGGCAGGCAGCTCGATTTGGGTGTTCAGATCTCACTTCTTCACTGCGCCCGGAACGTCAGAGTTTCAGGGTCCTCCCGTAATGCTCTGTATCAGGGTTGACCAAGTTGTTGCCACTATCCTGGTGTGTACAAGAGAGAAAGCGTTTGTTTGTCATGAACTAGTGTTACATTCATATCGCTTGAGTTTACAAAACACAGAATGGAAAGGATAGGTTCTCTTTACAGTACGGTGTTGATAGATCATTAAGATTTTACTCAAATATGTTGAAAAACGATGTATGTCTGAAAACCGTTTTCTTTTAAACGTGTCTCTTCTTCATAAACTATAAAATTTAGTGTTATTATTGCTATGTAATAAATATTTGATAGATCCTACATCACAGAGTTAGAAGAAGAATCGAATAACCTTTTCACATTCTCTTTTACTTTTGGGCCATACGTTTTAAATCGAGCCGTTCATTATTCACCAATAAGTAAAGAAATAACGACGGACGAAATCGTATGAACGATTAAACATGCAAATAAAAATAAATAAATCAGTCAAATCGTTAAAAAGTTTATTGAACCGATTTTGATTAAATTGCAATTCTTTGTATTTTTTAATTCAGGAATAGACTCTGTACGCATATTGCATACCGAAACGAAATCTTTGGGATCAGGAATTCTAGAATGTTTATTTCTGTAATGCTCTGAGAATCGATTTGCTTGGAGCACAACCATAATTTCAGTTTATACTTCGTCTAAGTGAGAAAGAAGGAAAAAGAAAAGATCGAATTAGAGTGATAAAGAAGAAAGAAACGTCAAAATAAAATGAAGCTTGTGTAGAAAAGGAGGAGAGAGATATTTAAAGGAGTGAAAGAGAGAGGGAATGGCATGGAAAAGGACAGGATTGAGAGAATGAAGAAAGAAAGTGAAATGGAAACAAGAAGAAAAGAATTACAAGTAAGGGAATGAAGAATAAAAAGAAAACGATTGAAGAATTGTGAGAAATACAGAAAAGGGTGAAAGAAAAAGAAAAATCAATAAACGATAATCTTAGCGATGAAGTTTTTAAGGACGACGAAGATTCCTCGTATCACTTCCTTCGTAGATTAATTTAAGACGAATGTTCTGCAATTATTAGATATCTTTGTTGACTCTAAGTTGACATGAAAAAATCATGTTAATTACACTCGTATATTGCAGGTAAACCTTTATTTCTGAAAAACAAAATCATGACTATAATAAATTTATACAATTCTAGAGCTAATCCTATATGTTAAAGAGGACTTTTCAACTTCAATATTAACACAACCGTGAGTTTCCATAATACTAGACAAAAACATTATTTTAACAGACTTACTAAACTTTCAACAAGTAGGCCTATCTCTAAAAATTGCGAATAAATTTCCATAGCACATTTTAAATTTAAATAGCGCTGCTCTCAAATCATTTCTGGTTGGTTAATTTCAATGCCGTTCTATAAGATTGTTGAATTTTTAAATTGCACAATTCCTTTGTAATTGTGTTCTCTGTTTTGACTTTGTCTATACACTTATTATTCTTAGATATATATAAATAGCATATAAACTATTAAACTAACCTGTTAGCCACCGGCGTAGCTCAGTCGACTAAGGCGCTTGTCTGCCGATCCGGAGTTGTGCTATGGCGCGGGTTCGATTTCCACTTGGGCTGATTACCAGGTTGGGTAATCCGAGGTTTTTCTCAACCGTAAGGTCTATGTCAGGTAATCTACAGCGAATCCTCAGTCTCATCTCGCCAACTCTAAATAACGTAGTAGTTGGTACAGCGTCGTTAAATAACCAATTTAAGAAAAAGCTATCCTGTTGGTCAATCTGTTACTTTTCTCTCACGTCAGGATTTAATTCAACAGATAGCACAGTGATTCCGTTTAGTGGCTTGAAAATGCATTTGATTTAGTCCAAGCCACCTCTACCTATCTGTGTAAGATAGAGAAGGGAATAAAGAAGAATAAATATTTCAAAGAAAAAATGAGTGGCGGAGAGAAAAGGAAAAAAGAAAAAAATATAAGGAATTGGAGAAAAAACATAAAATCCGTGTAATTGCGATCATGTATCGTGCCATATTATGGTCACCCTTTTCATTTCCAGCCTCATATTTTCTGTAATGAAGTAAACAAGTTTATGTGATCTCTTTTATCAGGTTCCCCTAGATGGTATCTGAACTTTAAATTACCTGGAACTTAGTATTGCGGAGTACAGTTGTAATCTTGTGAATGAAGAGAAGTACAGTTATGATACACTTGTAATATTCAGCGTATGACAAAATGCAGAGCTTTGGCACACTTTCCACATTCCGTCCCTGCGTGTGCCTTACCGTGCAGTATAATTATCAAGAATTATCTAACACCGAAGAGGAGGTGATGGCGGTCTCTATCACACAGCCGATCTTATATTATGATAATTCTGTTTTGAATAAATTTAATGCTATATTGCATGTATGTGTGTGAATTTCAGACTTGAGAACTATAACCGCTTATTCAACATTCCTGTGGTTTTGTTATGCCAGAAATGATATTTCTGTACAAAACACCAGACTAAAATTACTGTAGCTATACAGTGTTTCATATAGTACATCGTAACAGTTCTCAAAGTAAAATTCGTCTTGAATGGATTATATTGAAGTCAAGGGTTTGTATCTGGGAAGGCTTTCTTTTTTGTCTTCTTCTTTTTAATTTATTGAGTATGCCCCAACGAGTATAACAAGAATACATACATAAGTTATACAATGTAATTTAAAAAGTTATGAAACTACAGTCTGTGGAAGAAAACAATATCTCAAGAATTTGTTAAAGAAAGAAAGCAAGCAAAATAAGAACAAATAGTAAGATAACATAAAATTTTGGGCAGAAATAAGAAACATTTTGAAACCATGGAATAAATGAACTGAGAATTAAAATAAATAATCTTCTCAAAAACGTATTTTTAAACAATTCTTAAAACATCGGCAATTTGGTAAAATTCTATAATCTAAAGGAAGTTGGTTAAAAGTTGTTATTAAAAAATGCTTCATTACTTTCGTTCCATAAGTTACTGAGCTATGCTGAGAAAAAGAAATATTTTTGTCTTGTTAAATGAGTTTGTGATTCTTTATTAAACTGAAATATAATATTACTATATATTAAATTGTTAGTAACTTTGTACGTGAAAATAAAAGCACCGTTTCGGGTGCTGAACTTTCCACTTGCGGATTAAATCTAATTTTACTCTCTTGTACTAGGTATAAATAAGTACTGTTGCATGTTGTTTGCCATTTTGTTATTAAATTTATTTTGTTTGGCTGCTATTATATTTATCTTAGGCCTATATATTCTATGATATATTTATTATTATTATTATTATTATATTATTATTATTATTATTATTATTATTATTATTATTATTATTATGTTGAGTCTTATTTGATACTTCAGAGTTTAATTTCTTTACAATATACATAGTATAATGTCCCGCGCCGTGGCGTCGTGGTCTAAGGTATCCTGCCTGGGACTCGCGTTACGGAATGCGCGCTGGTTCGAGTCCTCGTGGGGGAAGAAATTTTATCATGAAATTTCGACCAGTGTATGAGACTGGTGCTTACCCAGCATCGTAATGCACTTGGGGAGCTACGATAGGTAGCGAAATCCGGTTACGCAAACCAGCTATAACGGCTGGGGGGTTCATCGTGCTAACCACACGATACCTCCATTGTGGTTGGATGATCGTCCACCTCTGCTTCGGCATGGCCGTGAGGCCAGCAGCCGGCTGGTCGGTCTTGGTCCCTCGTGGGCTGTAGTGCCACGGATTATTATTTTATACATAGTATAATATTGAATTTTATATTTAAATGTACTCTAGAAGATACGTGTCTGTATGTAGTAAATTCATGTTGTTTATTATATCCATAATAAAATATGACAAGTAATGATAACAATAATAGTAATAAAATGATAAAGTTTCGATTAGTTCTACTTGCTCTGAAACACTCTAGAACTGACAATGAGTTAGTGTACGTCACTACTTGTCCAATAAGTCTTTTCCGCATCTCGAAGCTTGTGCGATGTACGGTATAAATCTTTGGAACATGTTATACTGAACACAATTGTTTATTCATTCCCATGAGAATATCAGTTTACCAGGACACGCCGTATAACGGAATTGATCGATTTACATAATATTTTTTACACATTGTATGTAAATTAGGGCGGGCTTGTATTCCGTCTCCCAACATTTTCCTATCATTTTGTCTTCTCCTTCACAGAATGTATGCTTATTTCTGTAATGTAAGTATTTTTTTTTGTCATATTGAACTAGAATGTAGTACAAAAGAAGTTGTGTGAACTTATAAAACATTGGACACAGGAAATATTTAAAAACAGTGAGAGGGGGCGGATACTGTGTAGGACTGAAGGGCAAATGCAGTATAATTTGCCTGAAACTGAAGTGTAGCAAGGAAGTAAAAGAGAATAGGTTGTCATTGAATTAGGAACTTGTTTAAAGACATGCCACGAATCATTCTTTCCATGAGTGTATATTCTGTGGTGTTCGGGAAAAGGGGGATAAGTCATTTTTTGTGCAGATGGAATTTTGTTCCCCAGATGAACACGCAAGTTAAAAAATTATACAAGTGGGTGTGCAAAAATCAACAGAATACTAGCATTTGATGTGTGTTATTTATGTAGAAAATTCATGACTTACCTTCCTTTACCCAAACGACACAGTATTGTGTACTTTTGTGATTATAAGCAAACTGACGTTCTTGATAATATTGTTTGCAAGCGAATGAAAAATTTACGTCCTTGTTTTTCAGTTGTACCTCTATAAATACGTATGATACCTCGTATCTGTAAATTTGCAGATGAATAAAAAAAAAGTTTTAAAAATTAATTTGTCTCAAATTAGACGAGCTTTTTGTACCATATATATATATATATATATATATATATATATCTGTTTTGCAAGATCTTCTACTCGAGGACAAAATATTAGTTCACTGTTCAATTTTGGGAACGTAATAATTATTATAATTGGACGTAGTTACGCAATAATAGACCAACCGACAATTTGAAAAAAAAAAAAAAAGATATATTTGCCCAACTCTGTTGATGACGGGCTATTTGAAGGGTTAGAACCATAGTGGGCCAAGCGCCATTAACTAATACCGTAGAAAACAAGGGTTAAAATGAAGTTATTACCATAATTAAATGGAAACATATAGCAAGTAATATAAAGTATACACATTAAAACTATGGTATTCACTTAACTTTAACCTTGCTTTCTCCGTTTTTAATAAATGACGCTTGGCCCACTATGGCTCTGAACCCTTCAATTTAACTTGAAAAAAATCAAGTATGCGATATCTGAATTTTGCTGCTATTTATAAGCAAAAATTCGTTTATTGCATAAAATTCATTTATGTTGCTTTGAAATATTAATTCAACTCCTGGTCTCTTATTAAAAATCGGTTAGTCTTTTATGGTATTTTGTATTTGTGCTATTTTTTTGTAATAGTATGAATGTTATAATACTTCTTGCATAAAATGTTTTATAAAAAGGAAACAGATTTATTTCAATGGCCAATATCTCGAAGCAGGTTTTTGGCGCTTGGCCTCTTATTGCGGAACTCCGTCCAATTAATCTAAATAATATAGTTAAACTGAATGACCATTTTTGTAGTAAAGGTATCACTTTTTAGCCGTCGATATGTTCAATTTTGATCTTCAACCGGAGCAGCTTTAATTCTTATACTTTTTCGTTATAAAGATTCGTTAACTTTCCTTCTTTCTTACTCTGCTTAACCACCCCTTTTATCCGACTTACACGTCCTGCGAATAGGGAAGGGAGATTCATTTGATCGCACACTATACAGTTCACAGATGCGAGCCTCCGTGGTCATGGGATCGACATAACGCATACATTTTTATACATCTTAGGAAAGTTAGCGGAGTTCTCCAGTTCAACCAAGAGGAAAAATAGTACAGTCTAATTGACTACTAAAGAAAAAGGAATAAGTTGAGAGTAGCTAGGAACGTTGTTTCCAGTTCGACCATGTCTGAAATGTTACGCACACATAAACACATGAATAAAATAATTACTATGTCGCATAGCAACGTGATAGAATGAACTCCAGCCTACAGAGTACGTTTTGACACAATTCTCATATAATTGTAGTATTTATTTAAAGTTCAATTTTGATATTACTCCCACAAAATCATTTACGGGATGTTCTTTTCTATTGAACAATGTAATTTTCAATCGTTTATTCTCATTTTTATGCAATTTCTATTTTTTTTTATAAGCAGATTTGAATTTTTATATGTGTCAATCCGAATTTTCAATAACACGTCCACAAATTCAAAAATATTTGAGTGAAAGCTATAAAATCTGCAATTAAAATTACTGAATGCGTCTCGAGCCTTTGTAGTGCTTGACGTGCTAGTAAGCTAGTCCACAGAGAAGAGGGTCTCGCTTATGTAATACTACAGTCTAGTATATACAGTCACGAAGCTTGAGTTGTGAGGGTGCTAGAAACAATAGACTGTGGCGGTACTATTTCGCATTGTCTGTAATGAGACTATATTAGCGATCCTAGCGGTTAGCAACTATCTATGGATGCATATTTACTACGTATTGAGCTTCGTTACTGTATATACTAGACAGTGGTAATACCATAATGAAGACAGTTTCTTCCCTTTCTCTCTTAACTTTGACTGGATGGCAGGCATGACAGAGAGCAAATGGAACATTGATGCGGTCGAATTGGAATCGAATCTTCTGTTAGTAACCCCTATCTGTTTTAATCCGATCTCAACAACAATTCCGATTTCCTGGTCGAACTAACACATGCCCAAAGGTTAGAGTTGCAGGAAGATTTACAGAAAAGCGAATAACAGTGGATTTTTTTCAGATTCGATAGAAATATCCTGATCATGTAAAGAACGCGACTGAGTTATTACAGTCATAAGAGGTGACCGTACCAACAGTGTGTGTGTGAAATCTTTTATCTACAAATATTTGGTTTTGATTTTTTCTTTCATATTTTGGAATCTGTATGCTGTCTGTCCGTCCATTTGTCTGCCTGTCATATATACTATATATAAACATATACTACTACTACTACTACTACTACTACTACTACTACTACTACTACTAATTGTAATTATTGTATTGTAATTGTAATTATTGTATATTATATATCACTGCCAGCGGGTTTATACCCAATTGTAGTGTTAATAAATACATACATACATATATCTACCGTCCGTCTATCTGCTTCTCTCTCTGACTATCGATATCTGTCCATAGGCCTATCTATAGACAGTAGAGCGTCTCGTTTAGGCACAGTGAAAACGTAAACAAAGTGCAGGTAACGTGTGGAGGGAGGACGAGCCGTACGATAAACAAGAGGGATGCACAAGGTTTTAGTTACAACATTTGTGGCGGAGAATTAATTGAAATTATATTTTCCAAAAACACACAACACAAAAGAACACAAATTGCATAACGTTATCATATACACATTTTAACAAACAAGAAATTGTAACGTTGAAATAATTTAATATAACAAATCAAATTTTGCAACTTTGGCCTATATGATGTCACAGTATAGGCCTATTGGTCTGAAGTGATAACACTATTTCCTAAACATAATTACAGTGCAGTAGTTTTGTTAATTTGGCCACAGAAGACGGTGATATTATGCTAGTCATACAGAGAATGAAATTCATGACCGTAAAAAATGCTGTTTGAAAGCAACATCATGTAAGTAGCAAAATTTTATTTGTTATATTGACTTATTTCAACGTTACAATTTCTTGTTTGTTAAAATGTGTATATGACAACGTTATGGAATTTGTGTTCTTTTGTTTTCTCTGTTTTTGGAAAATATAATTTCAATTAATGCTCCGTCATAAATGTTGTAACTAAAACCTTGTGCATCCCTCGTATTTATCGTACGGCTCGTCCTCCCTCCATACGTTACCCGCACTTTGTTTACGTTTTCACTGTGCCTAAACGAGACGCTGTACTGTATCTGTCTGTTTCTGTCTGTATCTCCGTCTATCCGTCTGTTTCTGTCTGCCTCTCGATCTGTCAGCCTACCCGTCTGCCTGTCTATCTATCTCTGTCCGGCCGTTCGTTTGTCTAATAACCTACCTACCTATCTTATCTTCTATCTACCTGTCTTATCTCAGCTAATCTAATGAATCTATCTAATCTATACAGTATCCGTCCCTCTCTCTGTTTTGTCTATCTCTCTGCTTTGTATGTCTTGTCTGAGACAGTCTGCCCGGCTACTTTATCTGTCTGTCCGTCCGTCCATCCATCCATCCATCCATCCATCCATCCATCCATCCATCCATCCATCCATCTGCATTTATTTGTCGTTCCCTTTTCGTTTTCGTGATGATTCTTTCTCTTTTGACTTGTATTTCTTCCTCACGTCTTGGCTTCTTTCTTTACTTACATTCTTATCCACGATTGACTCCTACGTTATTTCTTTCTTTTTTTTTTATATTTTTACTGTACTTTTTTCTCTTTGTTCTTTCAGTAATTTCTTTCTTTCCTTCTTTTACTCGTTTTATTTTCTATCTAATCGTGAACATTTTTGGGTGACGGACAGATGACCGATGTTCATTAGCCAATTCAGCTTCGTTAAGGTGCCGACCACCACAGGTTATGCTAATTTAGTTGTGATAATTAGATAGATGCACTGTCAGACCTCCGCGCCGTATGACGAGTCTTTATAACTTGCAAAATATAGGTTTGAACCTCGTTCTATTAATTTCAATTATGTCCGTTTACCAAGCCTGTAATTGTTCATGCTAAAGGAGGTACTTTATGTAGCCCTACTCTCAGTTGTGAATTTTTAATAAATTGCACACAAGTCAGTAATATCCAAAATAGCAGGGGCATTAATAATATATACGTTGTAGTGAAAGCAAGCTAATATCTGAGTACTATAGGAAACAAATTAAAGCCTGTATTTGAAGTTTTAAGTGTTGAGAAATTAAAATTCCTGTGTTTGTTTTTGTGCTAGTTTTTATTTTAAAATATTGTCATTTCATAATTTGTTTTTCTGTCTTATTGAAATCGTACACGTATTTGTAAGTTACATTGTGTTGTAATGGCTGTCATTGTTACAACTAACCTTTTTAACAGTTGTGAGCTTACGAATGGGGACATTTGAAGGATTCAGAGTCATAGTGGGCCAAGCGCCAATTATTAAAAACGGAGAAAACAAGAGTTAAAATTAAGTGAATACCGTAATTCAATAAAACATATAGCAAGTAATATAAAGTAAGCACATTAAAACTAAATGATATGTCAGTCTTCATTAAAGTATGGTATTCGCTTAACTTTAACCCTTGCTTTCTCCGTTTTTAATAAATGGCGCTTGGCCCACTATGGTTCTGAACCCTTCAGTCTAATTGGTTTTAGAACACAAGTTTGTCTTGTACTGTACACGTTCATCTTAACATGAAAGAACTATCGCTATATGTCAATTCATATTTGTTTCACCAAAATATTTTGTAGAGAAGAAATGGTGTGTAAAATAAAAATAATGATAGTAATAAAATACCAATTTTCAGAAATCCGTATAAGAGCGAATAGTTCTTACGCGACCAAATAAAAAGCGCACAATCAATTACCTATTAAGATTTAACGAGGAATTGGAAGTTTTTAATATAACCATTAATCTAGTTTTAGTTGATTGTGGACTGCTAATTGATCATAGTAGTAATTATTCGTTTATTGACTGTTGTTACTTTTCATTCCTAGCAGGAATGGCTTTATTGCCAACTGTACCAAATAATCATCCTTATTTATGAGTACTTAGCCCAAAACATTGCCTGTATTTATAGCTTCCACTCAACACAATTCGGTGTAATGGGTCTTTGTAATGATTAATCTTCATCGTAATTATGAGAAGGCTACTTTGGTAGAGAAAACCTTTTTCTTTGCCC
Organism: Periplaneta americana; assembly: GCF_040183065.1. Lineage (NCBI taxonomy): Eukaryota > Metazoa > Arthropoda > Insecta > Blattodea > Blattidae > Periplaneta > Periplaneta americana. The sequence goes on along the minus strand of NC_091131.1, from coordinate 94,844,481 downwards.
CGCCTCTCCCCTATGCCCTCATTGCCGATTTTTATGACCGAGGCCGACTTTATTCCAATGCTCAAGTACGACCTGGAGATCCTGCCCATTTGACTTAGCAGTACAGACATTCAGTGGTTATTACACCGAGTACAAAGGACTTTTATATGGCATTACTAGTAAATTAAAAGTTATCCTAAAGGAATAAACTAAAAAACCATCAAAATGTCGTTGTTATTTTAAACTTTCGAAGTGTGTTTATCATAAATTATTGCGCGAATGACGTAAGTAACTTCATAAACAATTAATTTATTTCTAGGTCCATAAAAATTTCAAAGATTTACAACTGAACAATGCAGTCCTTTCTGCCACACCCCATAATGAAAGACGAAGTAAAAAGATAGAGTGATATATATCTTCCTGAATCCATTTTATGTTCAAGTCAGCATCACCTCCATTGGCATCATTATCAACATCATGACACAGTCAGGAATTTGACTTCATAGTCAGATCCTCACACTACATCCAGAAGTTTCTTCAGTGATGTTCTCTACTTCGTCCTCCTGTCGTTTGATATTTCGTTGCCTTGTAATATTCTGTTCATTTCTCATATTTGGTTAAACTATTTGCATTCCGTTGTTTTGTTTTTATCTGTATGCAATTTAAGTACGTGAGTCTACAGAGTGGAAACGAAACTTTTATATTGTACATAATTTAAGGGATTTTTGTATATTGACAGTTAAGTACTTTCCATTTTTCCTTCAATTCATGTTATGTTTAAAACATATTTCTAAATTATTGTTCCTCATTGTATGGCAAATAAATATTCCTTCAATTTTTACTATTTAAATAGCTGTTTGTAGTCTCCACAAAGTAGGCTAGTCGTAATAACTATGTGTACTTTATGTATGATTTACGTCATTACATCGTGTTACGAGATTTTTGTATCATGTCATAAATGCAAGCGTTTTAAAGCTGTATCACAGTCTACTATATACAGTCACGAAGCTTGAGTTTTGAGGGTGCTAGAAACAATAGACTGTGACGGTACTATTTCGCATTGCCTGTAATGAGCCGATATTAGCGATCCTATTGGTGAACAACTATCTAATGTTTGCATATTTACTACGTATTGAGCTTCGCGACTGTATATACTAGACTGTGGCTGTATGTTAGAGAATACTTGGAGGATTTAGTGAAGAACTGTTTTCAGAACATGGGAGGAGTGATAGTAGGAGAAAAAAGAATGAAGTGCATAAGATTAGCTGATTTCTTTTTAGTAGGTTACCGGTACTTATTTTACGACGCTGTATCAACATCTCAGGTTATTTAGCGTCTGAATGAAGTGAAGGTGATAATGCCGGTGAAATGAGTCTGGGGTCCAACACCGATAGTTACCCAGCATTTGCTCATATTGGGTTGAGGGAAAACCCCGGAAAATACCTCAACCAGATAACTTTCCCCGACCGCAATTCGAACCCGGGCCACCTGGTTTTGCGGCCAGATGCGCTAACCGTTACTCCACAGATGTGAACGATTTGCTGAGGTTATGGCGTTGTTAACAGAAGAGGAAACGATATTAAGGGATATGCTATTGGAACTAAATTACAGCTGTGATCAGTATGAGATGAAGATAAATGCAAATAAGACGAAGAGCATGGTCATAGGAAGAAAAATAAAGAAGGTAAACTTGCGAATTCTAAATGAGGCAGTAGAGCAAGTGAACAGCTTTAAATACTTGGGGTGTACTAATATAAGCAGTAACATGAGCTGCTACCAGCAAGTCAAAAGGAAGATAGCAATGGTCAAGGAAGCTTGTAATAGAGAAAGGAGCATCATCTGCGGACCTTTGGAAAAAGGACTAAGAAAGAGACTAGTGAAGTGCTTTGTGTGGAGTGTGGCATTGTATGAGGACAGAAAGATGGACATTACGACGAAGTGAAGACAGGCGATTTGAAGCATTTGAAATGCGGATATGAAGAAGAATGGAACGTTTGAAGTGGACAGACGGAAAGAAATGAAGTTGCGTTGGAAAGAGTGGGTGAAGGAAAAATGATGCTGAAACTGATCTGGAAGAGAAAAAGTAAATGGTTGAAAAGAAACTGCCTACTGAAGAATGCACTGGAAGGAGTGGTGAACGGAAGAAGAGTTCGGGACAGAAGATGATATCAAATGATAGACGATATTAAGATAATTATATTGATCATATGTGGAGACAAAGAGGAAGGGAGAAAATAGGAATAATTTAAATGTAGCGTGACGATCCTTTTAACTAATTTATATATAATATAGAAACACTGAAAAGTATGAAAACAAAATGTTTATTTGTTTATGTATGAGAGCCATATACAGTAAATTAATACTGTCTTAAATTAATAATAATAATAATAATAATAATAATAATAATAATAATGTAATTTATTGCAACTTTTGAGTGTTATGGTCTTTTCTGTCCTCTTGTGTGAACTTATAGAAGTAATTGAACTGATTTGCTGAATGGTTAACATAGTGAGAGTCTACGTTTTAAGAATTGATATAGGTAGATTTGATACAAAAATCACTCGAGAGAGATAGTTAGGAATGAAATGAGAGCAAATATTGTTGTTTAGCCCTGTTTAATAGTAGTAGTAATAATAATAATAATAATAATAATAATAATAATATAAAATAATAATAATAATAATAATAATGTAATTTATTGCAACTATTGGATGTTGTGGCTTTTTCTATCCTCTTGTGAGAACTTTTAGAAGTAATGAGGCTGATTTGCTGCATGGTTAACATGATGAGAGTGTACTTTTAATAATTAGTATAGATTTGATACAAAAATCACTCGAGAGAGAGAGGAATGAAATAATGAGAGCAAATATTTTTGTGTAGCCCTGTTTGTAGCCCAGATCTGTTCGCAGTCGATTTCATTTGATATCTGAGAAGTTGGCGTTGGGAACAGAACTTGTCCATGTTGAGTAGATTTACTGGAGTAGATGGAGTACGAAGGAGAGAGATATTGCCGACGTCTGTACCTGCTCATTTGGCCGTAGTTTATTATTTGCTGCTGCTGCTGCTATAAAGGACAGCAGGTGTGGATGGCCGAGTGAGTTACATGTGGACCGGGTCCAGCAGCTGTATTTGCCACGTCCACTTCTTGTTCCTCAAATTTGTATGTTTAGTTACAAAAGAAATTACCAAAATATTATTAAAAATGTTAATGTACCACTTAACTTAATTGCATAATTTAGGGCTAAGTTATGCCAGATCAAAGTAAGGAATACTTTTTGTGCCATATTTTTGTTTTCCTATCATGAAAAAAAAAAATTGCTCTTAGGATTTGACCACTTCGTCCTTTAAGAATATTTCTACTAAATAAACACACGCATTCCTCACGATATGGACAATACGATGCCAGGTGCTCAACTTTGACTACATAGAATACTAACTATGCCCGAGATATGAAAGCTATAACATAACTGTGGCTTACTTTGTTTCAGTATCATATCGGTGTAGTTCATTTTATAGAATTCGAACTTCAGAATAGACTTTGAACTCCTAAGGACTGTTACGTACTTCAGCCATGCCTAAGTTTATAGTGTGTGTATGTGTATATGTGTGTGCGCGCAGTAGTAGTAGCAGTAGTCCTAAATTCTATTTAAGGGACATTAAGACTGAGTTTTTACAAAAAAGAAATGGTTAAAAAATCAATCTTCAGTTTTTGTTTGAAAATATTCCTTGGGCACATAGGAAATTGATAGTAAGATGTTATTTTACCTATACGTCTTCTTTGAGGTAGAGGAACGATTTTTACATAGGCCTGCTCCATATGTCAGTTACTATAATACAGACGTGGACAAATTATTAGACTAAATTAATTATATGTGCAACGAAGCAACATTTATCGGTAGAAATAATGAACAAAATGTATTTTGCACAGATATAATGAACAGAAAATTGAGTCTTGAGGTTACTAATGTTTTATAAACATTCCCTTATTCTTTATTAACACGTTGATTTTGTCAGGGATGCTGGAAACCAAAGTTTGACACTTTCTTTGAATATAAGAATCATTTAGCCAGATATCAGACAGTGCTTAAATGAGTCCATGTTTTGTTGTAAGCCTCTTTTTGTTCACTTTCTTCTTCAGTATAGATCACAGATTTTCAATTTCGTTCATGTCCGGTCTTCTTGCAGGCCATGGGAGAAAACCTTCTGCAGTATATAATTAAAACACCAGTAGTACCAACATAGCCAGAAAAAATATACTTAACCATTGGAAAAATATGCCAGAAAATGTAAACAATCATATTTACAACAATAGAGACTCTGTGAATTGTACTGATAGTTGATATGACGAATTATATTATGTTTCCAAGAAAACGTTTTAATCTAATAATTTGTCCACGTCTGTATATATTTTCACAAATTTGTCTTTTTCTCTAAACTACATTTTTTATGTTCAAAATGCTCCATGCACATGCATTTTTAATCAGGTTTAATGCAAATATTCGTATGCATGTCCATGCATATACTGGGTGTTCAGTTCAAAATGTGTCATGGCTCGCTGTATGTCGTCATGTGGCTATCCGATGAGCCTAGAGAATTCAATCTTCCTACACTTCCGCAGAGGCGTATTACCTAAATGCGAGAGAAGTTGCCTAGCAAGTACGGCGTTCATTCTGAAGATTACTTACCGATACGTACGGTAACGCCAATAGTGGCAAGAATGTGAACTGTTTGAAAACACGTACTGAAGTGAGTTTTTTTTTTCTTACTGTCGGGATATGGGGAGAGGGTTAAGACGATTACTTACGTATTTGTTAACATTAACTTCGACGGTCAACATGGCACGGAGCATTTGATTTGTGTTGTGGAATGTTGCCGTACGCAATCGATGATAACAAATACCCTGCGTACGACTTGTCCGCGCAAAACACAGTTCGAAAGAGGTTATGGTAGCACACAGACTTTACAGACCGCCATCTGTTGCTACGACATTCAAGTTATACCGTACACGTTCTCAAGTTCAGATTGAACGCCTTGATTAATAGGCAACTTCTCTGACATAAAAGCTGAAACTCGCTTCAAATCGCTGACTCACAACAGTGACGTCATGACACACTTTGAAATGAACACCCAGTATTATTCGAGATCTAACGTTGAGAAATGTTAAGTAGGCCTACACAGCGGATAACCATTTTTACAGCTCTGTATTGGCTGCTATTCCAGTACGCCAACGCGGCAAAAACTGTACTGTGTTCTAGATGAGAAACTAAAACTAGGCCTATCCCAACACTGTTCACGTAAGCTCTATAGCTTCCTTTTTAACTCTTAACACATTACGATTTGATCCGATATTGCCTTTTATAATGAAATCTCCTAGTATTCAGCACTAAATATTACACACAGTTCTTTTATTAGTCTATATCCCTGCTGGTGAGTGACCAGTAAATTTCAAATGGCTTATCTTAGTCGTGGGCGTCAGAGCATTGAAAAGCATTTCTCTCCTCTCTCTCTCTCTCTCTCTCTCTCTCGCTCTCCTCCCCCTTCCTCCTACCGCATACCTGACGTTGCACAGAAACATAAATATAATACAAGATTGAACATACATACATACATACATACATACATTCCAGGCGACCCGGGTTCGATCCCGGCCAGGTCGTGACGGAATTAATCTATTACAATAGTAAAAATGGGCTGACGTGAAGTCTTGGAGGTAGTAAGGATTTCAGTGCTGATAGAGGAAGGCCTTGGGGCTCCGGGCCACTTGGGCTTGTCGTGTGTTATTGGAACGTGGCTCTATCATGGTCTGAGGCAGGATGGTGTACCTGTCAGCGTCGGCTGATGAAGAGCTTGGAGCTCTAAGCCCTCTGGGGCTTATCAGGTACTCGTCCACGAAATGGGACATGGCTAGGGGCTGAGGCAAAATAGCCCACCTGTCAGCGTCGGATTCACGATTGCCACCCAGGCCACCTATCAGAGTTTGACAGTCCTCATATGGGCAAACATGCATAAGTGTATAGACCCGTGCCGTGTCTAGCCCTCGTAAAAGCCAAGCTACAACAAAAAACATTCATGTTGAGATTGTGGGAGCTTAGGGAACCCTAGTTAAATGGAGAAATTAATTGAGACCCGGAATCCAAGAGGGGCCCAAGTCCATTACATTAAACTTTTGGGAAATTGAAAAGAATGTCTGCTGTTGCTACAAAATGCCTCTGACTAATTATTTTTTGTTTCGTAAGTACATCTCCATTACATCTTTTCATATAACCATGGCAACAAGCTTCTACTAATTATTATTTTTTTTTTTTTGCATGAGAAATAAATTTTTAAAGTGATTAAGTATTGGGCCCCTCTTGAATTCCAAGTCTCAATTTCATTTTGATGTACGTGGTAGAACAGTGATTTTCAGAGCCGTACTTTTCAAGTTTATCGCCGACATTTTGTCAATTTATTATAATTTATTATAATTATTTGGGTATGAAATACATATTTACACAATTTAAATTATGTAGTGCAGCTTTTATCTTGTAATTAGAGTTCCATTAACCGCGATGTGGTTTACTTGATGCGAAAGTTTTCTCTTCTGATAGAAACTGTTGAAGCTAATATCGCTATAAATCACAATATCAAGATCCAGCTGCCTCTTCCGGTGTCGATGTACGTACACAGTGTTGATTGAGAGTTTACTTCCTGTAACACAATTGGGCGTGACAAATATATTTTACTTCTTATCTAAAAGTCAGGAGGAGTTGAAATACTTTTGGACTGTGTCCAGGAGCGCCTTCCGTAAAACAGGACAATAAATTGATTATACTTGACATTTCAGCTATTGTGTTTCCCGTCTTTAAACAAGACAGGAAAGCAGACCGGGCTCTCTGTACTGTTAAGTCTGATCTTTTATCCTAACTGAATCTTAAACAATGGTCTCAATTAAATCCCTTTGTGCCGATCGTCAGTTGTTGCGAATTGATGGTTATTACTTATTAGACCGAAACGCAGAACAAAGATTCAGTTTCTTTATGTCAGCTGTAATGTAAAATATCGAGCGATAGAAGAATTATTTTTGCCTTAATTTTTGAGGAGGTAGAAGGAAAAAAAAAATCTATTGACAAAACTTTCATCATTAGTACTTACCTCCCCCTCCCCCGACAAACGCATTTCCATTAGTATCAAAGTATAGGAAGTGAAAATATCGCATCTTTAGACTTGTCGATTAGATCGGTGCTTAATGTCAGAGATGTGGGTTGGAATTCTAGTAAGACCAACTGAAATTTATGCGGCATGCGAACGACAGCCGGTTTTCTTAAGTTAATTCCTGTTGCCTTTCAGTTGCCTCCCAGGAATCGTGTTAAATCTCCATTATGAGACAGTGGCAGTAGGCCTAAGTAATATATCATTTAATGACGGTTTCAACTGCATAAGTATATTCATTGTTGAACTTCAATATGGGCGAGAAATGTCCGAAAAATTTTGTCTATAGCCCTCTGTGAGGAACAGATTTGTTTCATGTGCCGTAAATCGACATAGAATCCATAGGTTTACTTATTTCCCGGAAATATAATTTTAAAATCTATCGTCGTCGTACGGGTTTTAACCCGGGAACCTCTGATGGAGAAATTATTTATTAGACAGTAAATCCATGGGAAATGTATGAGAACCCTGAAAAGACCCGCCTAATAACAAGATAGGGACGTCATGAACTAAAGGAGAAAGAGAGGAAGATAAAAATATAAAATATGTACTTCTATAGGCTACGAAGGAAAAGGAAAAAAGAAGAAAATGTGGTAGGGTCCTTGTTTTAATGTTTTGTATTTTATTGTTTTTTTTATCGTTAGAAATGTGTTTTTTTTATTATTCAATATTATTTTTGGCTATTGATATGATTAGTTGATTTTATAAACCGGTTATTCACTTACAAATAGATTACACAACACTCGACAGATGGCAGTAAGTTGTTGCGCTTTGTGATGTGCAACATCTAGCGGAGATTTGTTCAAGATCGTGTTACGCTAGAATGTGACATATTCTCATTCATTGTACCTCGAACAAAGATGTATTCACGTCAAAGGAAAGGGAAATCGCGGGAACGATTCGAAAATAATGGGAGTAGGAGATAGGCAATAGAAAAGAATGGGTAAATAAGATGCAGATGGAAAATAAAAGAAAAGAGGTGAAAGAGGAGTGGAATAGGGGATAAAACTAGAAGAGATGAACAGATAAAGAATTATTTTAGGACTAGAATGAGTAAGGAGAGAGTGAAGGTTCAGCATGTAAGGAGCAGGGAAATATAGAATAGAAAGAATTATTGGAATGATAGAAGACAAAGAAAGAAAATACGGTCAAAGTAAACGACAAAGAAAGGGAAGTTAAAGAAAGAGGTTGAAAAGAGGAGAAAAACAGTGGAATATATAAGAGGAACGATAAGAGGGGGTCCACACCTGTGGAGTAACGGTTAGCGCGTCTGGCCGCGAAACCAGTGGTCCGGGTTCTATTCCCGGTCGGGGCAAGTTACCTGGTTGAGGTTTTTCCGGGGTTTTCCCTCAACCCAATATGAGCAAATGCTGGGTAACTTTCGGTGCTGGACCCCGGATTCATTTCACCGGTATTATCACCTTTATCTCATTCAGACGCTAAATAACCTAAGATGTTGATAAAGCGTCGTAAACTAACCTACTTTTTAAATAAATAATAAGAGGGGAAGAGAGAAAAGTAGCTACAATTAGAAGGGTAGAACAAGGTAAAGAGAAAGGAAATCAGGAAGGATGAAAGAAGAGAAAGAGAGAGAAGTAAAAGAGGTAGGATAAGGAAAAGAAAAGAATGGGAGAGAAATAGATGAATAATGAAATGAGACGAAAGGATGTTGAATAGAGAGAAGATTGAGAAGTTCAAAGAGAAAGTATGACAAGAAAATGGGAAAGAGGGTTTGAAGATGTTTAGGTTTGAGGTCTCTCGGATAGACTCAACCCGATGTCATTGTTTTATGTCCGGTACGTTTGTCTAGAAAAGTTATGTTTAAATTTCTGGGAACTACGAAGAATATAATCACGGAATACGCCATACCATTCTGTTTTGAGGTGAAAGCTTTGGAGTGCTGTTATATCAGAGGTAGCACAGTGATTCATGTATTGTTACCAAGGGAATATAAAACTGATAAAAGGCTGAAACCCACACTTTGAACGGTTTTTGTGTTCACTACCCGTATTGCATCGCTGCAAGTCCATAATGTCACTCTCTCGCCATAGACATTAATGTCACTTCCTTTGTTGTGGTTATCATATGTATGTATTGACAGATCGCACAAAAACAAGACTCCCCGGGAAGAAATTACGATCTAGCTTTCTTCCAACTGCTCTCATAAGCAGCTAAAAACCATTTGGCTTTGCAATTCATTTCAAGGCAACTCTCGCGGAATATTAAGTTTTTGTAATTTACTTAAAATAATTTGTTTGGACTGCTACGTATCACGAGGTACTGCTATAGGTATGGATGCCACTGGTTATTACAGTACTTCTGTGAAAAGGTGCGTTGTAAAATAATATTTGTAAGTAAATGTGTAATTTACTTTATTATTTTATTTACGTAAATTCTGGAACCAGTTGGCGTCATTTTGTGTAATGTATGTATGTATGTATGTATGTATGTATGTATGTATGTATGTATGTATGTATTCACACTGCAAACGGGTACATACCCGGTGGCAGTGGTAACTAATTACACTCAATAATGACAAATTAACAATAAACACAATAAAAATATAATTAATAATAAATTAATACTACTACTACTACTACTACTACTAATAATAATAATAATAATAATAATAATAATAATAATAATAATAATAATAATAGGGAGCATCCTAAATTAAATGAAGCACGATCACTTAAAATAACATTTAAAGTACCTTAGCCTACCAATGGTAGATCGTTCGGATGGGGCTAGTCGATTTGGTTGGGTTGGGTATTGTTGAACTCTGTTTCTCTTGCTGAGTGATTGATTGATTGATTGATTGATTGATTGATCGAGTGAGTGAGTGAGTGAGTGAGTGAGTGAGTGAGTGAGTGAGTGAGTGAGTGATTGTAGAATTGGGAAAAGATGTTTTCTTTTCTGGAACTGTTTCACCAGTTCTGCCTCACCTGACATAGCCTATGGCATTCCGAAATAGCCTAACAGTGTGGCACTTGAACTCTGAACTGGAAGTTTGATTTTAATATTATCCTCCTGAATCCTGAATATAGTATACTATACCATACTTCATAAATGATTATGATATAAGATGAAGGCCTATGTGCAGAGACCCAAAGTATAGTATAATATACCTGTATTTGTGCCTAACTGTAACCTGCATAATTTTTTTCAGCATTTTTCCTCATGTCAGTAACTTTTTTTTGAAGTGTAGAATTATATTGAACATCAAAAATAAAACAACAAATGTCTCAGGACCCAGGAGGATAAGTCGTTCTTGCGGAGGTTCTACAAGGCTGTGTGACGTGATAAAGTGCTGAAATGGAATGTATACAAAACTCGATAGCAAAACTAGTGGTTGTACATTATAATTTGGAAATAGCTTTACTGTATATTTTTTAACTAGGTTATTTTACGACGCTCTATCAACATCTTAGGTTATTTAGCGTCTGAATGAGATGAAAGTGATAATGCCGGTGAAATGAGTCCGGGGTCCAGCACCGAAAGTTGAGGGAAAACCCCGGGGAAAACCTCAACCAGGTAACTTGCCCCGACCGGGATTCAAACCCGGGTCACCTGGTTTCGCGGCCAGACGCGCTAACCGGTACTCCACAGGTATGGACTACTGTATATTATTTTTAACAAATATCTGTATGAAAATTTAGTAAATATACAGTATATGCATTCATGATATGAAGGAGAGGCCTACTTTAAATGAGACAAAGTTCTATTATTGTACTGCGCACTTCTTTATGATACTGTCTCTGTGTACTCCTAACAGATGAAACCAGTGGTCAGCAGATAAATTCATAACCGAACGCGATATATTTATGTCGAGACATATTAGTTATCACTGTTACTTATTACTCCTAAGACGAAATAATCTGTTTTTAGTGTAGCAGCAGTGCCAGCTTGAAGACTCTGGCAAGAAGCGTACAGTTCAGTGCGAAAAAACTAGTTTGTTCTATGAAACCCTGTGGAAAAGAATGGAACTGTGTTATTAGTGGTCTCGGAACTGTTTCGAAAGAGCTGTTCAGTCATTTCTCACCTTTTTTTATCCAATAGAATAAGTTTTTCCCCCGCACTGAGTCCGTTCCAGAGTCCGTAGTGAATAAAAAAATGGCAATTTAAAATGCTTGCTATAACAACACTATGAGCTACAGTCGAATGCTAATTTTATTAGTAGTTAGGTTATGAATCATTGTAACTTGTGTGATCACGCCCAATAACGCCACCTCCCCCTCATTACGGGCATGAGGGCGCCGAAGTTGCGTATCAAATTAGCTGTGTCCCGCGGCCTCTCTCAGTAATGTCTCGTCATCGAGAGTAGCTACAGACTTGTGTGATCACTCATTTGATTTGTAATCACGAGTTCTGCAATATTAAAGTGATAATAGACATGTACGATACATGTTGAGTGAACCATAATGTAAAATTTGTTGTGAAGTCAAAGTGATTTCGAAATGTCGCTTCACATGAAGAGAAAATCTGTAGTTCCACTCCAGAAACTGATTGACGTATTGTGCGTGCCTATGTATCCTTGATACATCACAGAATTGTTTCCCTCGTTTGGTTTGGTTGGACGGACAGAATGACTGAGTTTGGTTGATTGCGTAATCGATTGGTTGGTTGATCTGCTAGGTTGTTAGGTATATACAACTTAAGTTGATTTCTTAGTTGCGCTGGGCTGGCACGTTGGTAGATAGGTTGGTTGTATGGATGGATGTGGATAGTATTTCGGTACGTCCGAGTTCCGTAAGGACACTGAAAGATCTTGATTTATTGGAAGTCCCGGATACAGTTAGTCGTTTTGTTAGTTATAAGTAATTTCTATTAAAGTGCAAACAAAGATAGAGGACAGACATTGAAAAGTTTTCTTATCTCAATCGTACTATCAGGGACTGGAATGCTTTACCTACAGACTTACCAAAGGCTTTACCAATAACCAAAAATGTATTTAAAAATAGGCTTAAGGACTTCACTAATAGATAGTAGTATATTATACACACTATTTAAAGGGTGTAATTGATATTTTGTTATTTGAAGTGTTGTATCAGTAAAGTGTGTTGTGTAAGTGAAGTGTGTTTGTCAGTGAAGTTTTATAGTTTATAGTGGCAGTGCAAAGTATTTGAACAGTCAAATGTTTTTGAAGTGTTGGTGAAATCAGGATAGAATCAGTGAAATTTGTCGTAGTTGCAGTGCAGTGAGTGAGTTGACATCGAAATAAGTGTAGTTCTGAAAAGTACTTGTGCAGGTATGAACATATCATACTCATGGGTTTTAGTTCGAACTTAGGGTTAAGATATAAATTAGATTTACTTTGAATGTTATTTTAAGTGGCCGTGCTTCATTTAATTTAGAATGCTCCTGGTTTTATTATTATTATTATTATTATTATTATTATTATTATTATTGTTTATTATTGTATTTTTTATTAGTTGTGTTTATTATTAATTGTTATTATTGAGTGTAATTAGTTACCACTGCCAAATTTACAGTGTGAATACATGCATGCATGCATACGTACGTACATACATACATACATACATACATACATACATACATACAGACATACACTTTATATTTAGTTCCATTAAAATAATTTAAAATAATTTTGCGTGTTACAAAAATATGTATTTTTTTTTTTCTTATTTTGTGTAAGAAATTACTGTGTGTGTTAAAAAGGCTAGAGAAGCGAAAAGAGCACTCAAATTTCATGTAACACCTAAAATTTGAACAATACTATAATGTTTTTTTTTATTCCATGTAATGCAATCAAGAGTATTAATATTGACATGGTAAAGAAGCAATTTACTCGTATATAGTAAAATAAAAAGGATAATATAGTTACGATGACCTCATGAACAGTATTTCTGCCCCCTCCCACTCTGCGTAATGTGGCCTTTAATGGAGAAACAGAATTTTGTTCTACCCAAGATTATTATTGAGAAAGTAATTTGTATTCCTACACGCGCAGCTATAATCTTTTATGATAAGGAAATGCTATAGAACTCTATATATAGTGGATAAATTCGAGTTTTCAGGATAAGAAATCTGTTATTCGTGATGTCAATGTAATGTAAGAACCAATTCGAAAAGTTGATGCAGTCCTAATTACAGATACAGACATGAATCACTTTTGTTCCCACATGTTTTATTCATTATACTTTCGCGGATACAATTTTTTGTTCGTTTTAGTGAGAGCATGCATGTACTATTTAAATTTAAGCATAATACGAAGACTGTATTCCCATTTTTGGAAGATTGGTCGGCCGTTGGTATGGAGAGAAGGAAAAAAAGTAAGAAAGGATAGCGTAAAAAGGAAAAAATCAAGGAAAAGGGGAGAAAAAAAAGCAATATGTAATTTCTGTTAGTTCGGAGGAAAACTTATAGCACACATGCAAGCTGGTCATTAGGAAGGCTTACTTCGTTGCTACGTGTTTTTATTCACACAAGTATGAGCTTAATTTTCATTTTAAAACTGCCATAGGGACTTCTCGAATAGTACACTCCGTTGCCATTAGCCATGGGCACGAACGTCCAGCTTTCTTCTCTCTCTCTCTGATTGTGAACTTATTAAATCATTTTCTCTCCATCTCGTGGTTCCAGCGAGTGACCATTCTGTTTATTATCATGCCTCATTATGCTTTTTGAAGATGGCGCACCACAGATTAAGCGTGAATCGACGTAAAAACCCCTTCACAACTTGTACAGAAAAAAATAACCATTTTAATAATATTATTAATAATTATAATAATAGTTTCATTATTACTGTTTTCTTTGATGTGACCCAAGGGTAGGGGATCTTGTTTACATTTTCGGAAGATGAGAGAATTATGTTTGACCTGCATCATAGAACTGGGTAATCAAGACTTTCGCTCCTTGTAGATGTATAATATTCCTTAATAGTCCTCACGAATCAATGACCAAATGTCCGAGGTTATTATTATTATTATTATTATTATTATTATTATTATTATCATTATCGGCCGGGTAGTTCAGTTGGTAGAGCAACTCGCTACGGACTGGAAGGTCCTAGGTTCAATCCGGTAGCGGGATTTTTCTCTTTGTCAAACTGGGAGAATGTGCCAGAAGTCCACTCAGCCTCCTGTGAAATTGAGTACCGGCCTTTCCCGGGGGTAAAAGGCGGTCGAAACGTGATGCTGATCTCATCACCTCATTCTAGTTCCACGGTCGTGATTTATGTCTCATCATGTCCTCTATGTGCCTTCATTTAGTATTTATTATTTAACCTAGTAGAGATAAGGCCATCAGACTTTTTTCCCTTCTTCTGCTAGGGGATTACAGCTACAAAATCAAGAATACAATTTAAATTTAAATACTTTATATTAAGTTACAATTTCAATCTTGGCTCCTAAAAGAAAAGCCTTTACCATTAGGCCTGTCATTATTATTATTATTATTATTATTATTATTATTATTATTATCATTATCATCATCATCATCATCGTCATCATCATCATCTTCATCTTCATTTGTTAAGATTTATACACGCGTTAATATCATTCTGTGGTCATATGGCGTGTGTAGAATTTTTTGGTTTATCAGTAGGCCGTTTTATTATTATTATTATTATTATTATTATTATTATTATTATTAATATATTACAGGCTTGCAGAACTGGACGACAATTATGGCGTTACGTCATTCATTGGAATACGTCACTTACCCCTTCCTTCCACCCCCCGCGTCATTGACTTGGTAAGGGAGGGAATTTATATTCAGTGTCTGTGTTATGTGATTGCATACGGGCCACAGATACGTCATTCAACGCCGGTGGACTGTGGATGGGTAACCAACGCTTTCCTCATGCTTTTCACCCCTCTCTCGCCAGTTCTGTATCCCTGGTCTAAACAGTACACAACGCTATTATAAATTACATATCGATATCAACGTGAACTTTTTTTAGAGAAACAGAGTACACTGGTTGAATTTCTTTCCTGAATTCTTCCAATGTAACTCTATTTTTACCTATAAGTTGTTTCCTTATAAAATGTTCTTTCTTAAATTAGTCTTAACTTTTACGCATATTGCAAATTTCTTTATTTTTTTATGAGAACCATAAGATATGTTATAACCTATACTAAATAACTATTTTGAATTATGACCATATTTTTTTCTCTTTCAAAAATGTTTATAATAGAGCAGTTCAGACGACATGACTCCTTTACTGTCATGTAAGGACAGAGTGTAAGTTCAGTTCCATATATATATATCTGGAATTGTGGGAGATGCAGAAACTTTGTACAATGTGTTGAAGGAAATCCGGGAAGGATAGGGCGGTGATGCTTAGAGAACCGTTGTGATACAGCAAAACCCCTTCGCAAGAGGATTTCATAAATCACCTTAGGAAGACAGTTGCGGTCCGGTTTTGGAAATAATAGAATGTTACTGATGACATGAGCTCAAAGATACCAAAACTTCCGACATTGGGGTGAAAAGGGGCGTGCTTCAAGCTGTGATTTATGTATATTTGCAGAGAAAGGAAACCAAAGTGAAGAGATGTCATTTGTGAAGCTACATGGGTCAGAGACATCTAGGAATATTAAACCTTTAGAGTAGGAAAGTCTCAAAATGCCTACAGAACAAGAATAGGTCTTGTCTTATGATACGAGGTGTTGGCCCTAGAGAAGTCATTTTGATGCTACGAA
This sequence comes from Periplaneta americana, assembly GCF_040183065.1. Taxonomy (NCBI): domain Eukaryota; kingdom Metazoa; phylum Arthropoda; class Insecta; order Blattodea; family Blattidae; genus Periplaneta; species Periplaneta americana. Next base: position 94,828,648 of record NC_091131.1, on the reverse strand, counting down.
AATATTTAATTTGAAATTTTTGCGAAATTGTTTCCCATCATTTACAATACTAACTTACAAGTTTCAATATCTCAGTCTGTCTGTCTGCCTGTCTGTCTGTCTGTCTGTCTGTGTATACATATATTCTTATTTTCTTTTTCTTTCTTGTTCTTTTTTTTCTCAAGTTATATTCATACTCAGTACGTGCTTCTCGTACTTATATCGGAAAATGTGTATATGAGAGAAAACGTTTATTTGAAAGATACCGGTACCGGTTATATATTTTCGAATTCCGTATAAGCTATTAGAATTAAATAAATTGACTCTTCACTAATTATATTAATGAAAATTAACTTCTTTTTGTGCCGTTCTTTCTTCACAAATAAACTGAATGAAACGGTTCATACGATGCGTTTTCAAATATTTGCTTTGGAATATACGTTACCTATTTTAATTAAACATTTCTTCAGACTGAATTATGGATTTAAAAAATGTATATACAGGGTGGAAGTGAAATAATCCTGCAGATATTTAGTGCAAATAGCTTATGTTGTATGTAACAAAAAACTATAATACCATATTGGTGGAAAGTTCATAGTTTTCTCAGGAAAAAATGTTTTTTTTTTTTTTTTTTTCCCAAATGTTTAACACCCTCTTATTCGGTAACTGTTGCGAATTGGATCGTGTTTTTTTGTCCATATCGATAGAAAATCTACTAAAGAATCATTTATCTGTCTGTAGTATTTCAATAACTTGGGCGGTTTTCGTGTAAATTTAATTTAAAAACCACTAATTTCAAACCACTGCAATTCACATCGCAACATTGTAGGGAGGCAGTAAATGTACGCTGAGTTCGTTGACCTCTTTCATCTATATCGCGATACGAAAGGAGACTTTTTGCGGCGAGGTTGCAAACGTAATTTTCTAAATAACCGCCCATTTAATCGCAAAACGTAACATTTGTTTTCTATTCATTTAAGCGTACCCTATCGTCTCTTTCAATCTGCAAGGTTGTTTTACTTCCACCTTGGCATTCGTTCTGAAATCTGGCAAAGAGAAACGTATCATGTCTTCGCTAGAAATCGAAAAGACGCCTTTTATATTACGAAGCTACTGACACCCAATGTAATAAAAATAGTATATTAAAGACAATTATAAGTCGAAATGGAATAACAATTGAAAATAAGGAAACTATCGCAAATGAATTTAACGATCATTTTACTAATGTAAGTCATGACATCGTATCTAATATAAAAAAGAAAGTATTTGGTACTCATCACTATAAGCTTTATAATACAAGTATATCATCCATGTTTATGTTTCCTGTAAACGAATGTGAAATCATTAATATTGTAAACAGTTTAAAAAATAATGTGGCTCCTGGTATTGATGGTATTACAACAAATACCCTGAAACTTATTATCGAAGCTATTTCTAAACCACTTGCCTTTATATTTAATTTGTGCATATCTCAAGGTGTATTTCCCTCAGCCCTAAAACATGCTGTGGTGATGCCAATTCACAAGTCTGGTGACAAAAATAATCTTAATAATTACAGACCTATTTCACTATTACCCAGTCTCTCTAAGGTATTTGAAAAATGTATAAAAACACGGTTAATAACATTTTTAGAAAAAAATAAACTACTAAATGATAATCAATTTGGTTTCAGAAAAAATTTGTGCACTGATGATGCTATTATGGCAGTTACCTCAAAAATAATTCAACAATTAGATGTAGGAAATAAATGTCTAGGAATTTTTCTAGACTTACAAAAAGCTTTCGATACGGTCAATCACAGTATACTTTTGAATAAAATGGATAGATTAGGAATTAATGGAATTGCTTTAAAATTATTTAAATCTTACTTAAGTAACAGAACTCAAGCAACTAAAATAAATGATCACCTTAGTAAATCACGTAACATTGATATAGGTGTACCTCAGGGTCCTGTTTTGTTTTAATATATATCAACGATTTACTTAAAATTGACATTGAGAAATATTCTGGTACTCTGTATTCTTATGCTGATGATACTGTGGTTATATTTAGTGGTTCGAGCTGGAATGAAACTTATCAAAATTCTAACAGTGGTATTAATATTATTAAAGAATGGCTGGATGCTCACTTACTTTCTCTGAACGTTTCTAAAACAAAATTAATACCATTTTCATTAACATCACATGGCCTTGAGCAACTAGAAATAAATAATAATATAAGTATAACTGTACATGATTGTAACCTATCTACTTGCTCATGTAACGCTTTGAGTATATCCTCACAAGTTAAATATTTAGGCATTATTATTGACCAACATTTAAAATGGGACAAGCATATCTCCTTTCTGTGTAACAGATTGCGTAAAACAATCCACAAATTTTCCATTCTACGCTCTTATTTACCTGTTTATGTTCTGCGTACTGTGTACTTAGCTCTGTTTCAATCAATAATTCAGTATGGTATTTTAGGTTGGGGAGGAATGGCAAAATCGACTCTCCGTCCTTTAAATCTGCTCCAAAAAAGAATGATCAAAATTTGTCTATATAAACCTTTTGATTACCCAACAAAATTAATTTTTCAGGAATTTGGCGTATCAAATCTAGAACAAATTTATAAACAAACATTGCTGATTTACTTCCATAAAACCCACAATAAATTTAAATTTGATCCTCATGAATACCAGACGAGACAAAACTACAGTTTCTTTCTAAATACTCCCAAATGCCACACAACTGCTGGATTAAAACACAGCAGAAATTTTGGACCCAAAATATATAATACATTCATTAGAGCTTACCCTGAGCTAAGTACACTTAACACACATAGATTTAAGAAACAAATCAGATTAATTATTTAATTGTTTAAGCTAATTGAGTTAAAAATTGATACATGTACTTTTGGATTTTCTATTTGTATATAGACCCTGTTATTACATGCTGTATGTATTTTACCATTTATTAATGTGATTGTGATCAATGAACTCTCTTAATTTTGTGATATATTTTGTATAACTGATCTGAACTACGCCCGAGCACGAGCTTCTGCTCTTTCGGGCTGCAATGCCTAATGTAGCTCAAGTGTATAGTATTAAATAAATATTATTATATTATATATTTCGTAGCCCAGAAGTCGGCAAATATAATACATTTAGTACAAGTAGAACGCAACTTCTCAACCCCCAAGCTCTAGTTCATCTGTACCGGCAGGGTTGGTTGACGTTTATCATATGAGGTGAATGAACTAGGTAGGTTTGCAGCAATCACTGTAGAACAGCTGAAGGTATAAAATGCCGACCACTCGTAGCCTGTTGTCCAAACTTCACGAAGAGTAAATATAGGCCTACAAGTGTATTTAGTTTTTACTTTGCCGAAAGTTTTATGTATTTTCCAAAGAAACTTTGCTATTCCCTTCCCACGACTTGAATATCAGAATCGCATTTCAAATTTCAGTGTAACTTTAAGTAAACACTCTTCCAATTACAGAAGTCATTGATATGAGAGGTGGCAGAAAGAAGAGGGTTATAATGAGAAGTGCTGACAACTCTTTGGCATTGATATACTTCTCATCTTCCCATACCTAAAGACTCTGGCCTCTGGCCACTGTTTTTTTTTTTTTCATGTAAAATTCATTACACGAATCTTATAAAATTTATGCAGTGTAAAATGATGTGGTGCAATATTTCCATTTGCTTTTAGAAATGGAATTATGACAGAGCTAACGGGTGTATCCAGAAATACTTCTCCGTTGCAATTTTTCTCCACTACAAATTCTAATTGGACTCGCTGGGATTTAAACTATGGTCTCCATCGTGCATATTCGATACTCTAATCATTCCACTATTGACTGATTTTTATGTTTTATAAGATATCTAAAGGGGGAGGGGGAGAAATTTGCCACCATACCGCATTATCTCCTGGCCTAGTTGCCTCATAGCTGGCACATTCTTGTTCACTTGGGAGGTTCAGACCTGTCTTCGGACAGTTGACTAAATAACAAACGATATCTAAACATTTAATGTTCCATTGGTAGTTGACCCCGATATGATCGTACTTGTATAATAATAATAATAATAATAATAATAATCTGTCGGCAAGAAGACGGTGGTAAAGAAATAAGACATAATTGGTCTACGAGTAGTTGTAACAGCACTCTCGTTGTTATTGGTTGTTACGTGCAGAAACATCGTGAACCAATTGAGCAATAAATAAAACAATTTCTTTTTTGTGTGTGTGATTAACTGATTTATGTATCGCTGAAGCAAAGAATTTACAAAGTAATTAATGAAATAACATTTTTAAATTATACGTAGTTTATATTTACATATTCTCCGTAATCTATAAGACCATGTCTTCATGTTTTTTTTTTTTATTTTAAAGTTTCTGCCACAGGTAACTGGTTATTTCAGATTTTACATGAAATCTTTAACATGCGGTAAAAATCCCCTGAAAGCTACATTTTTCTGTGTTCCGTTTATTTAAAATTCTTCATTAACGTTCTGAATAAAAAATTGAATGTCTTAAAGAACTGTGCAGCGGAATTAGAAATTGCGATGACTGCTTAGTATGGTAACCGACTATTATTAATTCCAATGTTTAGCGTGAAAAAGTGAGGTTAAGATTGTTCTTGTAGTCATTAAGATACTCTCAGTCCTGTGTCCTGTCTCTCTCTCTCTTAAAACACTGTAACATTTCACCTTGAAGGCATTTATTAAATATCCTGTTGTTGAACTTTTAGTCTATCTAGAAGTTGTCGTGGCAGAAGTAGTTTTGTGTGCTTGTGTTTCGTAATAGGAAATAACGCTATTGACTAGAATGTAGCATGATGGGAGTCACGTCATCATTTCCCGACTATGTGTCACGTGCAATTAGTCCCGCGACAATTGGTCCCAAAACAGAATATCGTCCCAACGACAGTTCGTACTACAAACAAATATGTCCCACGACAACTTGTTCCGGACAATCGGTCCCAAAAAGAAATTTATGAATAATTAAAACAATATTTTAACATTTTCATAAATTCAACAATACAACCATTACCACAAAAACAGTGATTTGTTTGACTTGTTGCAAAATATTTCAAGAATTTAGAACTTCATTACACATTCCTTACGGACCGTTCTCGTCTCTGAGGCAATCTGAAATTAATATGGAAAGGTTTCCTATACAACGGACATCGTTCTACTAAGGAGAAGACAGAATGACGTTGTGAGAAAAGAGGGGATTTTAGTGCCAGGTTACACTTACAAAGATGTACATCAACAATTTTTCGAGAAACGGAAATACCCATCCGCCGAACTGGGGTTAAGTATGAAGCGACAAAAGTCATAGCTTACCGGTATCAATGAAGATGCGCAAACTTCTAATGAAGCAACAACATCAATTCTTAACCGCCATATAAACACCACGACCAGTGAAACATACTTAACATTCCAAAAAAGGAAAGTGTGCTACGTAATATCCAAAGGATACGTGCTAGACATTTGCTGGGAGTCTATAATGATTATTAGAGACCGGAAGTTTAGGCATTATGAATTATTAAAATAGGTAGGCAAAAAGGCATCATAAATAGCTAAAATAAGCAGGCAAAAAGGCGTTATAAATAGCTAAAATACACAATAAAAGGCAATTACAAAAACCTTGCACTAGACCCACAACCTTGCACTTTCCACAAAGGGATTTCGGCAGCAAGAAAAGCTTTACATAAGTCGAATGCAAATTGAGATTTTCGACTCGATGTTGCAATTACTGTTGAAAGTAAAGAAATCTTCTTTCCAGTAACCTTGGAAAGTGCATTTTTGTGTTTGGTTGTACTGATATGTTGCGATATGAAATATTTAGCTAGCTACAACAACGTTGCAATGAAAACTGAAATAAATATAACCGCACTCATTTTTGCCTTGTCAAATAAACACAAGCGATAATTAAAACTCTTACTGTTATACATTTTTGCACGGCAGCACTCATTGTTGCAAAGAGAATATGAACTGACTGAAAGACAATAATATACATTCGGTGAGGTCACTTTCATTGTAGCGGTTATAGAAATAAATTAAAATGTACCTGTAGGCAATTTTTAATAATACATTAATAAATAATAGAGAAATAATCAAATAAAGGCAAAAAAAGCATTTATTTTGTAAATTAGGCATTTATGTGAAAAAAAGTCAGAAAAGTGCAACATAAAACTGTGACGTTTCAATCACAAAGGTATAATTCGTACAGATTTATTTTAAAATGATGATAGATTTAACACATTTAAAAAGGCATTCTGCCAAAGTTCCGGTCTCTGATGATTATTATTACAATTTCAATAAATTCAACGTCTTTCTAAATAAATAGTAACACAACTCTAGCAGCATTCTTCATTATCACTTTGTACCGTTAATGGCACAACTAAAACGTTGGTACCAATTTAGTTTGGTACGAAATGTCACAGGGTACAAATAGACTGGGACAAATTTCTACCTGGACGAATAGGATGGGACGAATTGTCACACAATCTACGTCATCGAGGTGAAATGACAAAAAAGCACGCCAGTTTTCTTTGCAATAAATACAGAAGCTACTCCAAAAATTTTGAGATTTACCCCATTTTATAAAATTAATGTTCACGAAAATGTAAATACATCGTAATTGACCATGATTATCATACAACCTCGTTCAAATGTATAGAGATAAATGACGATATTTAAGTTTAGTGAACTCATTATGGGACCAATGTGAAATCTCGAGCATAGTACTCGTATGTAAGAAATCATTGTAAGATTTGATCTTATACTATTGTCGCTAAATTCGTTCAGTGACTCTGTGCTCATTGACACTTGTTTTACGTCCCTTTTTTGCTATCAGGGAACTCCGAAAGTTCTTTGTTTTGGAGGAAGATATTTGAATGTAGCAAATTTCTCTTTACCATAATTATGGAACTTTTTAGTAGTTGGCTGTTCTGCTTAAGTCGATTATCGATTGCTGTTTGTGTGTATTGGCGCCAAATGTACGTAAGCAATATGTCGTGTTGTTTTTGTGTAATAAATAAATTGTTCTCGCTATTCTTTACAGTTTTTACTTTTCTATACAAACAGCAATTCTTAACAGTGATTAAAATGTCTCATTTTGGAGGTGGCAGACGTAAATTTGTTGGTAGTCGGTATACAAATTGAGTTTGTGCATATCCCAACCTATCAATCAATACATCTGGTGAAAAATTGAAACATGCAAGTAGTAAGTACTGAATGCAGTATAAATATTAAATAGTGATACAAACAACTTGCTACATTTAGTTATATTGAGTCAATTATGGGAAAAAAAGAAGTGTGAAGTGCAAGTTGTGTAACAGTGATGACTCAATATATTTGAAGATGTAAATATTAGAAAGGGGCTTGCACTAGAATTATTGTGTGTAGTGTATGTGGTAGTGAATATTCAAGTTATGCCTTAAGTGTAAATAGTAAGAGAGTGCACAAAGTAAATATTATAGGTTATGGCGTCAGGTATATTGGTAAATGAAGGGTTCCACAAACTTCCTCGCAATAATGAATCTACCTCCACTACCCAGATCTGTAAGCTACTGTGATATAGACCTATTACTTACAATTAGTATTTTCACATATGTGGCCAATAAAACTAAGAAATATTAAGTCTAGCTTTAAACTCATTTCCTCAGAAGTTACAATTTTATTAAGGTATCTTAAAAAAAATAATTCTAGAAGTACGTCAGCTAGAGATATGTAACTTCGCATGTTCCTTTCTAGTATATTAGGACAAGGTAGAGTATTGACCGGCCACTGAAGGAATACTGCACACTTTTATTACTGCCAATGTGGTGCTATAAACCAATTTTCAACACTTTTATCACACTCACAACACATTTCAATTCGTATTGTAACATATATATATATATAATTATTACTACATTAACACATTGAAATGTAATTATGACGAAAGTCGCCGTATTTTCTTCCTGGCATTACGATGAAATACGATCCACTTCCAATGGATGGCCCACGACACGAGTAGCAGGGTTGGTAATACATGCAAACGAAATGATGCTAAACGTGATTAATGTTACGACAGGTGTGTAGTATTAGGTGACAGGTTAGGTTAGGTTAGATTATGTGTGTAGCATTATGAGAGATTAGGTTAGGTTTGATTAGGTGTTTAATATTATTACTATGTTGGCGACACTGAAACCCACTGTCACATTAAGGAAATATGGCCGTATTCTTAATTCACGCACGACGATTTTTGTATATAAGTAATGTACGTATTTAGGGCGGGTTGTGTGGGCTTATAGCTCTCCCAGTGATCACATCAATTTCTAATAATGAATACTATAAATCCAAGGCATTTTCAAGGTATTTTAGCAAGTTCCTATAGTGGTGGGAACATAAGTAACCTCCTTCTCATATTGTTACAAGCAGAGTATACCATGGTTTTGTACTGTTAAAAAAAAAAAATTCAAATAAAATTTAGAGTCTCTCAACGTCAATTTGTATAATAAATTGCAGGTCTTTCTACAATAAAATGAACTAATCATGCTTATTATGGACTGCAGTTTAAACTATTATGTTCTGTGCATGCTGTAAAAATTTTAAAACTCAACAATGACTATCGAGAGAAGATGTAGACTACATTGATCAATGCATGCTTTACACTTTCATTTTGTGGTGACGTATGGAAACCTGGCAGAAATGATAACTTTAAGGTACTGGTAATCCTTATCGGTTTAACTATTAATAACAGGAAAGATTATTTTTGTGTTTGTAGCTCTTCACGTATAAATTTCTTTTTGGTGATTACATATGGTCTCTCTGTAGTGATTTGAAAGCATTTTTAAGTCTTCTAAAGAACTAATTACATCAGCAATAAGAAATTAAAACGATAGGACGTAAATTTTACTTCGATAATGGCGTGAGTATACTTTCCTACGATCTGTAAGCTTTCTATAGTAATTTAGTTGTGTCGGATGGTACTTCGTTTGGATAATTAGCTACACTTTTAAAAGTAAAGTTTAAGCAATTCTCTATTAAATACAGAAGATATTTTACTGCTAATGTATCCTATAATCACCTTCCCTAATCATCGAATTGGTTTCTTTACATTACAATTCGATAAAAATAAAGTTCTGAACTCGTTTTTTTATTCCATAATGCGAATCTTCCTGCGTTGCTACAAGGGAAAGTTTTTCTATTATTCACAATGCTAGTAGGAGACCTATAATTTTTTCCCGGGGAAATAAACGATCATTTGTTGCCGTGGAGTCGACCTTTAACCGTGTGAAGAAGTGTAATGCATGTATAAAAGGAAAATCATGGCGTACTGTAAATCATCCGCCTTCAACTGAAAGACGTTTAGTTTTTAAAAGTATGGCGTTTTATCGAGAGAATTAAACCTTAAAAATTTACAAGCTAGAAATTATAACACTTTAAATAAATGTACGTACATACAGTATTTATGTGTAGGTTATAGGCTATCACATTCCTTGATATTATACAGTATACAGCAGTGCATGAAATAGAATGCACTTACAGTATATGCCAATATATGTGTACGAGGTCTTTTTTATTCATACATTGCTCAGAATTCATTCGTTAAAAGAACTGTCATTGAACACTTTTCATCCTCTATAGTAATCGAATTGAACGCATACAAACTAACATAAGAAGTTAAAGGAAATAAATTGGAGAAATCGTGTGAAACGAAAAAAAAACTATACATGATTCCCGAAAATGATGCACGGATTCCAACCAGCGTAGAAAAACTCTGGAAGACCAAAAAGCGTTGGACTTCAGCTGATTAACCCCTTCAGGCCTGATGTACATTATAGTGTACATTGTTTGTTTGTTTGTTTTTTTTTTTTTTTGGAATATCCAATACTTTTAAATATTTTGAAAAATTCAATGTGATGGAAATGAATATTATTTTTGAAACATTTCTATACCTGAATTAAAAATAAAATTTAAAATTTTGGGGCCCCAGGGGTCAAAATTGTCCTCAAATTTTTATTTTCTGTGAAGACTTTATTTGGGAATTTTGGATCCCCAGAATGATTGTGAGACAAGGCTTTTTTTTTTTCAATTAAAAAAAAATATATATATATATATATATATATATTTTCAGGACTGAAGGGGTTAAAATTAAATCGGAAGTAAATTCTTGGAAGCTGCTGTTTATTCTGACTATGATTAATAAAGAGAATGTTAGGGGAAACGGGAATATCCTGAGACAACTTTCCCACTTAAGATTTTACTTGAACCCTCTAGAATTTGAAAGCGTATGTCCTGCACTATGAGAAGCCGACGCTCTAGCCGTGAGGGTAACTGTATCTCTACTGATTGGCTGTATTAAACTTTTCGTACTCTTTGAATGATTGCCGCTTGCTGAATATGCTGTTCTTTTAGCTCTATTTGATATGTATTACCGTCCCTTCGGCAGTGTCTTAACCGGCACCTGCTGTAACCTTCGGAGCAGGTAATAAATTTCCAATTAGTGTGTTTGTCAAGGAAGCAATTAATTATTTGGCCCCGCAATACCATGCCAAGAGTTGAATTAGGCTGTCGTACTTTTGTAATTTTTGGTATACAGTTATGACGTCCTCTTCAACTGCTCTGAATTAGGCCTACGTGTAAAAGTATATTTGGAGACGTCGAGCTTTCAATTCGTTTCAAGTTGGAAGGATCCAGCATTCGTTTCGTTAAACTTAATTCTCTGATTTTTTTTTTTTTTTTTTTTTTTGCTAATTTCGTACAGTTTTTCTGAAGTTACAAAATTTAGTAATATAAAAAAAACTACCAGTATTCTCTCTTGACGTATATGTACGTATAATAGTCATATAACACAAGAAACCAGTAAACTCTTTACTGAGAATAGCCAGCATAATAATTGTAAGCGTTTTCTTTTGCTTCCTGCAGGTGATGCTACCTCAGAACATGGCTACCATCTTGACATTGGCCGCGTTACAAGACCAACAGTCGAAGGCTGGAGGCTCTACCCCAACGCACCATGGAACTTCACCCCATACTGGAGGTTCTACTTCCCCTGCATCAGGGTTAGTCATCATGGATCCCACCAAAGGCGGTGAGTACGATTAATATAAATTTTAAGTATGTTTTTTTCTTCATTATTCTTCCGTCGCGGCAGTCTTCTTACTTGCGTTATTACAGTGAAAAACTCCGTATCTGATAGCTTTGGCACGATGCATGGTTGTTAGTGCGATTTTTATTTTAGATAGAGATACATAGAAGATAAAATGATTGAAGCCAAAGCTTCAAGAAGCCAGAATTAAAATTCTTTCCAAGGATTTTTAAGCTTGTCAATCATTGACAGACGTATTTCCGAATACTTGGAAATTTCTGAGATCCAGCTGGACACAGTGCTCCAAAAATAGTTTATCAGCTTACCTTATTAGCTCTTCTTCTTGGTGACATGTTTTTCCAATGTCGTGTCGCAGTTTACAAAAGTTTAAGTGCTGTGGATAACGCGGGATTTTGAACATGAGAGTTCCAACGAAGGGATAGTAATTGATGTATTGGTAGAGCTGCGATAACGTGAATTTTTATTTTGCCATTTTTCGCGCCATTTATTTATAGGGCCTACTTTTTGCCATAACCCCCCCCCCCCCAAAAAAAAACGCACATTTTAATCGCGAAGTAACGAGAATTCGTATTCATTCACTTATTCAGTGATAGTTTTTGCCCGAGAGCAGGTCCTTTGCTGCAAACCCAGCATTCTCCGATCTTCCTTCTTTTCTATCTTCATCTTACAATAGCCTCCGCATAAGATCCATATATCTTAATGTTGTCTATCATCTGATATTTTCTTCTGACTCGAACTATTCTCCCATTCACTATTCCTTGCAGTGCATACTTCAATAGGAAGTTTCTTCTTAGCCTGTGACCCAGGCAATTTGTTTTCTTTTTCAGTAACTAATATATATATATATATATATATATATATATAATTGAAAATTTTAATCGTATTTCAGCAATACTTGTTTTCGCGAAATCTTTACAACAATGTATCTTTAGGCTTAAATAATATTTTTTTATAATTTTAGTCTTTTTATGTTACATTTTGTTCCGCCATTTTGTCAACAAATGAATGCAGCCGTGTATATAAATTGTGAAAACTGAAAATTGATGCTGAATATGTTTAATACTCCATAACTGCATTGCCAAACCGCTTTGATAGCTCATTTGATAGAGCCCTGGCTTATGATGTTTGTGGTGGATAAAACCAAGTTTTCTGAGTGAGAGAGGGTTCTCTCGTTTCCCTCCTTTCCATCGTCACTCTCCATTTGAATATTTGTCATCATTTGAATAATGTCTATCCAAAATGGTTCAGTTGAATATAGTATTGTGACTTGCGTACAGATGACATCAGTCTCAGGAGGCGTAGTATGCTCTCAGGTAGCCTAATAGGGCCCTCTAGTGGAACTTCGCCGGACCTTGCGCGTACAGGCTGAACCGACAGATGGCACCACATAGATGAACTGCTATATTTACAACCATTCTCACATAAAGGAGTGTTTGAGCTGGTCAGGCAATGGGACCATCCCTTCCAATTCATCTACCTGGAAAATGGTGACTAACCATTGGCGTACTGGAAGTCTGAAATGTGCTGGAGCACCGTCTAGTTGATACCATAGTTGCCTGGCCAGCCCGGTCCCCAGGCCTAACACCATTGGACTTCTTTCTCTGGGGCTGCATGAAGGAAAAAGTGTACCAAACGGAGATAGCAAGCAGAGAAGAGCTCGTTGCAAAGATTAACACGGCTGCAATGGAGATACACCAGCACGGATTGAATAATGTGTAGCGAGAGGTCAGACGGCGTGCTGAAGCGCGTGTTCGTGCGAGAGGGGGACATTTTGAGCATCTGCTCAAGACAACTGACAATTAGCCTACCTTCTCTCACCATTAGATGTGGAATCAAATGGGGAAGATACGGTAGTGATATTCGTGTAACTCGAAAACGGGGATGAATATTGAAAAAAGTGTATTAGGATTTTTTGTTGCAAATAAGGTCCTCAATCATTTCCTTAAGGATTGACCTGACCTTTTGATACATTCTGTATAATCAACTGTCCGAAGACGGATCTGAACCTCACAAGTGATCAACAAGGCACAACTTATGATGCAACTAAGCCAGGAGATACTGAGGTAGGGTAACTAGTGTCTTTTCCTTTAGCAGAGTCATGGGATCAGATTTAAGAGAACAGCTGGTATATTTTATGTCACGGAATATTTGACGTAATTTTATTGTAACTAGAAATATAATCTACTTGAAGCAAAATACATAAATAGAAAAAAGTTGATAGAGCATCACACTTGATTATATCTATAAATCGCGGACTTCCGGCAGAAAAGTAAAAGGAAAACTAGGATAACATCTTCAAGTCTGACAGAGGACATTAATTTGTTAGCCGACGGAGTGTTATTTTTTTTCCCTTTAATTTCACACTAACATCCAGTCAAGATTCAAAGTCTATTCAACCTTCTCGTCTTCTCAGGAGTACAAAGCGGTCGTAGCGTGATGCTGACCACACCATCTGCTTTTAATGTTGAGAATTCATGGGAGCCCAACGTCTTGCTTTCCTGTCCTCAATGACGTGTGGACAAACATTACCTTCAATTTCTCCCACCTGTGTCATTGCTCTTTTATCGCGATGTATAATTATTGCTCTTGTCGCTCCTGAATAGTCTCTTTAGATTAAAACATGATCACATTAATCCTTTGGAGAACATTCTAAAGTAATGTGCTAGTTGACATCCCCAGTTTTGTCGTATTGTATACCAGTTTAACCAAGATAGATCCAGTAGACGTGCGTTTAAAATATAGGGTTGTTCAAAAGTCATGAAGGATTTTAAAGTGACGTAAATTTGTTAAAAAGTACAGTAAGTTTGTATAAAAATAATACAGTTTTTATCATAAAAAATTGGGGTTTATTCAGGTACAAACGAATTTCAAACAGTTCAGAAAATATCACCATTTTGCTGCTCTGTTATTAGTAGCCTTTCTTCTAGGGAATAAACAGTATTCAGAAGGAAATATTGAGACGTGTCTTCAATTTTACTACAAGCTTTCACAATGACAAGAAATCGCAGAGTCCATACTGTACCTCAATCCATATAGAGTTCTGAATCTTCCCAGAGCGCTGTAAGAATCTCTTTTGTGCGAGATCGTGCGTATTTTCTTGTTTTCCGCACAGAACCAATACGCGGTAAGTGTGAAATACCACATTCAGTATTCCCAACGTAACACACATAACAATTTCCCTCTTCTTACCGCTTAAGCGCGACATTCATTTTACTGCTTTAGGCTTTTAACATATTATTTTTAGAGACGTTTAACATAGTAATAATTATAAAGTGGAAACTTACCACTGTAATTTCACCTAAATTGCAATGTTAATTATTGTTTTTAAATATTTGCAAAAATTAAGTAAAGTCTACTACTCCACGAAACTTATTGCATTCCTGATGCAAGTAACATTAAGGAAGCCGTGAAAAAATCAACAAGATTCCAGATGCCGATGTTATTACTGCAATATGTTATATAAATAATATTGTTAAAATATTAAAATGAAAAATAAATCATTACATAACCTTACCGTTTGTTTTAAGTTCGCATTTATAGACTGGGGGAAAAAAAGACAGACGTATATCACAGCCTGCTGGAGTATAGTAAACACAGAAAACATTTTATAGCAACAATGTTGAAGAAAGATATTTTGGTTTTCCGAAGTTGCGGTCATTAAACAGAAACCAAGATGGAGATTTCATTGCAACTAATTATAAATTCGTCTTTCAGGTATGTAATAAACGATCTTCGCACAAAATAATATACAATACACGAGCGGTATGTTTGTTTTCATGTTCTCGGAAATTAAAAAAGCTCAACTACGTTTCGCTTTTTCAATCTTTTCCTCGACCATGAAAACGTCAACATACCGCTCTTGTAACGTATATTACTATTACAGTCATTGTTATACTGAATAACATGAATTCATTACTATCTCCGTGGTCTGTTGGTCCAGATCTGGAAGTCCCGGGTTCGATTACCGGGCTTGGCTCTCGGTGAATTTTTCTTGAAGAAGAAAAATTATCTGGGTGTCTAGAATCTGGAAATTTGTATGAATGTGAGTGTAATTGTGAGTGTGCCGGGTTAATATTCATTAGCCAATCATCAAAAATATAAAATACATCAGGACTGTCGCTGGGCAGTAACCTGAACACACGTTTCAGCGTCACATTGTTGACAAGTAACTCCATCTGTTAGCACAACCATAAAGCATTAATGGATGCTATAGAGTTACAGGAAAAAAAGTTGAATTCACAGTCGATATGAATTTTAAAAACGAACACAAAGTAACTCAGGAATAGCTTGAATTTTGCTGTTTATTTCATTTGCCATTAGTAATAATAATCCGTGGCACTACAGCCCGTGAAGGGCCTAGACCGACCAGCCGGCTGCTGGCCTCACGCCCACATGCCGAAGCAGAGGTGGACGATCATCCAACCAGAATGGAGGTATCGTGTGGTTAGCACGATGATCCCCCCAGCCGTTATAGCTGGTATTCGCAACCGGATTTCGCTACCTATCGTAGCTCCCCAAGTGCATCACGATGGTGGGTGGGCACCGGTCCCGTACACTGGCCGAAATTTCATGAGAAAATTTCTTCCCCCATGAGGACTCGAACCAGCGCGCATTACGTAACGCGAGTCCTAGGCCTTAGACCGCGACGCCACGGCGCGGGACATAGTAACAATAGTGAAACAATTTATTTAAGCAGAAGTTTCTATGAAAAAAATGTAATCTTTCTTTACTTTTGAATAACCCTGTATTTTGAAGTAGGCCTATCCAGAGCTATATTTCGATGTCGGCTATGTACAGAAGAGTTAAGATTAACACGCAGTTTTAAATGTGCGTTAGATGGTATAAAAATTGTCATTCTGGTGGTACAAATGAGATCCTTTGCGATAGAGCTGTTATTCTGGATGTTTTAAGACATCCGAAGTCTCAAGAACATGTTCTATTACTGCCATAACGATTCTTCATGGTGTTCTTGTGACTTGTATGCCCGTCTTGAATCGCCGGACACATCGCAAGAGTCGAAACACGCTGTGTTTATAACCATGAGAAACAAACTGGATAGCTAATCTTGTAAAATTTTAAATTGCCCCTCCTCCCGTCTCTCTCTGTCTCCTTATTTTCCAATCTGTGACATGGGACTGTATGTGTGTATGTACTATATGCTAATGCTCTCTAAATACCCTCCCTATTTCTCCCTTCCCTCAGTCTCTTCTCCCACATCTGAACCGCTGATGGCTTCCCCGTCTTGAAAAACATGGCGGGGTTTGTTCTCTCAAGTATATGTCTTAGCTGTCATTTATATCAATCAGCTCTGTTTTATTCCACATTAGAAGCCATTGAAACGAGAGGAACATACAGTGAGGGTCGACGGGCAAGATGGACACAATGTAAAACGGACGTCCACACAGACACACACACACACAGATACACATTCCGCTCGTTTGAAATTAAACTTTATTAGAGCCATCAATCTGAACAGATTAATCGAGTTGTAATGCCGATAATCTTGGACTCAGACTATATTGAAATCTGTTGCAGCTATCATCCATAATCATTAAAATGCAAATTTTATTGTTATTTTTAAAGGAAATGATACCGATCTAAATGTGGAGTGTGAAGACTCCAGTCAGATGTCTGACAAATTAAAAATATTTTCAGCTCTGAACTAGAAAGTAATTTTTGAATGATTTTTATGTATACGTTTTCATTCAGAAGGGTTACATATAGTGTAAACGATCTTGATCAAGGTACAGCAGTGCACATAATTCATATTTCATGGAGAGATAGACAGGTATGCTGAGAGAAGAGAAATTCAAAAGCAGTTTCCTTTAATTTTGTTTAATTTTTAATTCATTATAATGTTTTTATGAAAGCGAAGATGTTCAGATTAATTTAACGAAGTAATGTTTTAAAACCGAAATCACGTGAAAAGAAATACCGGTACTAGACTAAGAATCAGCAATTCACAGATAATTCCTACATTGACAACTGGAAGCAACATTTTATTAAATGGAACTCAATGAAAACGGACGAGCCTCAGTGGAATGCTTTTTTTTCCGAAAAGCAGCAAGCTATATCTTGGACCGTAAAAATTATGAAGTCTAGGGAAAACTTCAGGTCGCTAAACTTTTACATATAGTTCACAAACAACATCAATTGGTTACAGTATATTTCAGGAATAAATGTTGCAAGACTCTTCCTTAAAAGTTGACAATAGATCCCTAAACTAAACGGCGAAAATAAGTGTAACTTAAGCACATCTGTGTAAAACTGTGAAGAGTAATAGACGAAATTAATTTTCAGAAGCATTGTATAAGTAGATCTAACCTCTGATCATCATCAGCTCCACCACCACCACCGCCGCCGCCGCCACCGCCACCACCACCACCACCACCACCACCACCACCACCACCACCACCACCACCACCACCACCACCACCGCCACCGCCACCACTGCCACTACCACCACCGTCTCTGTTACAATAACTCGGTAGTCTTTGAGGGTGAATCTTTTCAAATCAATACGTCTTCAAGAAATGCTACAGTTCTTCCCATTTCATAACAGAGCTTCTTCCTGTAGTTCTTAATTTTTAAATTAATTATCTAATATACATATTTATACATTTTACACATTTTTCTACCGGAGGCAATCTTTACTTAGACTTTTAATATAGCTCATCATTCCGTGAAAATTAAATAAAAAAAAAATTCATATCGCAAGCTTATAACATTAAATATATTTTGTGTTATTACTGTTGATTATTTGAAAACTTTTGCACTCTCTCTGTTCAAGTAGACACATTTAATTAGCTTTCCTTTAATTCCAAATCATTTTAAAAGCTTAGTCTAATTCTGTTTTACTAGTCGTAATTTTTTTATCCAGTTGTATTTAATTATTAAGTAAAATTTATCATAGCTTTTTATCTAGTCTGCTGTCAAAAAATCTGAAAATTAGAATTTATAAAACAGTTACTGTTCTCCAACCAGGAGATCAACCGTGAAAGGAATGTGCTTACTATTGCGTCGTCTATTGGAACGAAGTAGATAAATAATATTACCGTTATAATGTCAGTTTAAAAACCATGCGCTCTCCTGCATATGTTATTGCCTGTATGAAGAGATTAAAAGACCAGGAGATTAACTGTGATCTAATTTTGTAACTAGGGTAGTATCAATATGACTGTATCAATGTTATGGTTTGTGCTGTGAGAGCTAGCCAATAGAGATAAGAGTACCCACGTATGTGACCTTATGACATCTTATGACATCAACATTCATTCAGAGCATCATTCCCCTTCCCTTCATTCCCTGGAGACTTTCTCATGGTTGGAGCACAGTATATTACCGGTTGTTCTGTATGGCTGTGAAACTTGGACTCTCACTTTGAGAAACAGAGATTAAGGGTGTTTGAGAATAAGGTTCTTAGGAAATATTTGGGGCTAAAAGGGATGAAGTTACAGAAGAATGGGGAAAATTACACAACGCAGAACATAATTAGGAACATTAAATCCAGACGTTTGAGATGGGCAGGGCATTAGCACGTATGAGCGAATCCAGAAATGCATATAGAGTGTTAGTTGGGAGATCGGAGGGAAAAAGACCTTTGGGGAGGCCGAGACGTAGATGGGAGTATAATATTAAAATGAATTTGAGGGAGGTGGGATATGTTGATAGAGAGTGGATTAATTTGCACAGGATAGGGACCGATGGCGGACTTATGTGAGGGTGGCAGTTAACCTGCGGGTTCCTTAAAAGCCATTTGTAAGTAAGTAGTCATAACTCTACACTGTACCAATGAAGTGATAAAAATAAACATAAATTCCTTCATATTATACCTCAAGTGAACTTTGCAATTGAATAGAGAAGTGATTCACAAGCTGTAAAATTATTTAGGGTTTAATTTACACTGACACCGAATTCTGCCCCAAATCCCAGTGTACTTGTCAGTAACCGAACACCCCACTTGATGCAACAGATTTATTTCTCTTGTATCTGATTAAAACTATTTAGCTAGACGATTGCTAGAGTTAATTAAACTAATATTTGGTTAAATAAAAAGTTATCATTTGAAACTATCATGGTGCCACTCTTGGGGACTTAAGACTCATAGTCTGTTTACGCATTCTGTGGGTTATTTGCTAGGTAGAAAGTTTGCTATGAATTTCAAGGAATTGGTTTTGTGATAATGTGATAATACTGATGTAGTTCTCAGATGAATTCTACACTGGTGGTATGGATGATTTGGAATTATTGAAAGTCGTTATTGCAGTATTTAATTAAGTATTTTATAGATAAAATAATTTAATGTTACGCTAGTCCTAATTAGGAAAAAAAAATTACAAGTTCAACTATAATCGAATCACTATAAATTATAAATTATATCCTATTGACAAAAGCTTGTGTTCGATTTCGATTCAATTAGTAGTAGGCCTATTTTAATTGTTGTTTTTTTATTAGACTGCAATACAAAATATCGAAGGAAAGAATGTAGGCCTACCAAAAATAAGTGCATGGTTTAAATATTTAGTAACATTAAATTTAAATATTATTTATATGTTTTATTTATGTTTACATATATATTCCAAGGCTTCATAGAAATACGAATTAAAAAGATAAACCTTAAAAGTGTTAAAATTTAAAATAGGTTATGTACCTTAGACAGACGGCCCGTTTCGACGCCGGTGCTGCGTCATCTTCAGTGTCCTACGAACTACTACATTTTAAGTTTTTGAACAAAGTGTTAAAGTGAACTAGAATCAATGAGATAAACCTTGTTCATAGTCGTCATTATTCTTTTCAAGGAAATTTTTCAAACAACAGTAAGTATTATTATTATTATTATTATTATTATTATTATTATTATTATTATTATTATTATTATTATTACTTCGCCACTTTACGAAGGATACAGAAAGTATTCCCTTTACAAATTGTTGATATTGAGATTTTCGCGAGCATGTGCATTCTTAATATTTCTGCAGTCTAATGGTGGTTTTTGACTTAGGATCGTTTATCTGTCCGCACGACACCTGTTGTGCGTTTTTTGTACTAAACCATTTGAGAAATTTTATTTAATCGTTTCTTAATAAATTCCTGTAGACAGTAATGAAAATTACAGGTTGATGGTTTGGAATTATTCAGAAATAACTGAGTTTACTAAGGATTTCCTTTTTATAGCGTGATAAATTGAAAATCGCCCGCTTGTCTACATGCTGTAAATTGTTGTGGAAGTGTAAGAAGACATCACAATTAGGGGAGCTTGTAACAGGGTTTTCTACCTGTGTTCAACTCCAGCTGTTGTGTGACACAGGAAATGTCGCCTGAGAACCAGCAGAGGCAGCAGCAGTATAATCGCAATTGTGTTCACGACAGTTTTCTGCGAGATACTCGTAAAAGTGCACGAGGTTTTTTTTTTTTCCTACTTGAAACCATGAGACTGCGAGAGCTTATTGGGAACGATAAAATACGATGCAGTGTTTTTGGTGGGTCATAAACACTATTCCGCCGCATCTAGACTCGAAGAAAAATAGCATAACAGTCAATCTCGTCCTCAATTTCTGGCTAGAAAGTTATAGACGCTATTACGACGTCGGTTGTAATAGTATAATAGGTGATATGTGTCACTTATCCTCTAAAAGGAATTGATGCAGAGAAAGACAGACCGAGAGACGAATAAAACTGAAGGGGGCCTTAAATTGCCAATTTTCCACTTTAAGTGGAGAAAGGAGATTTTTTTATTACCAACTGTATCATCTTTCCCTCCACCTCCCTCTCTCTCTCTTTCTCTCTCTCTTCTCTTCCCATCTTCTCAAGTTGGTGTCCCTTCCCCTCATTTCCAAAGCCCTCTGGAACTCTTGTTCTAAATTTAAAGTAATGGGGCCTCCCCCCCCCCAACCTCTCTCTGCTCCTATCTGCTACAAAGTCTTTTCAACAGCAATTGGTCCCAATAAAGCACAGTTGTCGGGAAGTTTTTTTATTGTCTGTTTTTGTAATTTTATTACTATTATTTTTATTATTTGAGAAATGTTCTTGACGAGGAAGCAGGGACAGCGTTTAGACACTTGTGTTCAAGGGGAGTTGGGGGGGGGGGAATCGACTGAGAGGGGAGGAGAAGCGCAGTTGGTTAATTTCGTGGGAAAGTGGACGTTCGTAGTTGTTAGCTTCGTAAAGAGTTCTGTGATACCGTATGCTAATCACGGATGATACACTGGCTGGACCATTGGTCCTTTGCTGCTGTCATACGACACCGAGCTTCCCCTCATTAGCTTGTGTCACCCGGGGGGAATGGCACCCAAAAACACCCGCAGCAAATCTCTTCGGGTTCCAACATAGCCTGAGTGTCACCATGTGTTTTAGTTTCGAACCAAATCAAATATTGTAGCTTTTTCGATTAAATTTTAGAATTGGTAAAAGAATGTTAGTCGTTCGGATATAAAGTACGTAACTGATAGATTTTCCATTTCCGAGAGCCGCAGAGCGCTGTACACACGATGCTATACGTTGTTGCGCAGCGCATTGAGTATTTGAGCGGATGTTTAAAATTGCAAGTACAATAAAAGTATTGAGAAACTAATTTATTAACACAAAAATGGCATAATTCTGATTTCACTCCAATTTCTGACATTTCTAATATCTATCTATGCAGTGTAATTCGATTAAAATTTCTTGTAACAATGTCATCACAATGTGAACTACTCTTGCTATGCTCAGCTGTATTTACCGTCCACACTAAAAATTTTGCGAGTGAATACATTGTAAAGAAACATGAAATATTAGAACGAGTAAATCATTTCTGCTGTAGGCCCTGTACATATGGATGTTAAGACTAAACTTGCAAGGTCCCAACCAGTGGTATGCCGGTTCTTCATCTTAATCTGGACATTTGAAAGAGTTACATCTAAATAGTTTAAATAAAATTACTGAACAATATTGAGAAGGAACTGCCTATTGGAGGATGCACTGGGAGAAATGGTGAACGGGAGAAGGGTTCTGGGCAGAAGAAGATATTAGATAGACATTAAGATGTGTATGGATCATATTATGCGGAGACTAAGAGAAAGGCAGAAAATATGAATTATTGGAGAATGCTGTGTTTGCAGTGAAAGACTTGTATTTGTGCAGAAAACTATGAGTGAATGAATAGTATAAACTGAAAGGTACATAGAACACTATGCATATCTGTTGAACTTTCTTGCACCATGTCATAGCAGAACACTCTTTATTTTGCGTTCAACATGAACAATAAAACATAGGTAAGAGTAGTATGACCCAAAACAGTAAGTAGGCCTACAGCAATTCATCTCAGTAGCTTGAATTATCTTGACTACCTATTTTACAGATGAAAGAAAATGTGACAAAATTAACAATTGTCAAAAATATACAACATTTAAGAGATATTAAAAATGAAAACCAAAGTAAACTAAATTTAACTTTCATAAAACAGTTGCACTCCCAATAGCAGACATTACCGCTAAATGAAAGCGACGAAAGAAAATTACAAACAAAAAAATTCAAATTTTTAAGGTAAGTGTGAGGAGGATCTCTTGAATATCAGCAACATAATTGAAAATATTAGAAACAGTCTCCAAGTGACATATATAAATCTTTGATTATAAATATAAATGGCTGTATTATGTAATTAAAGTGGAAAAGCTCTATCTATCCTAAGCTGGTGCAGCATTGTGAACGAAAGAAAAAAATATTTAATATTGGAAAGTTAAGATTAGGATGAAACAGCAATCCTAATAGGAAAGGAAAGGGCCAAGTGGCTTGATACAGTGGTAATTTTAATAAAGCTGATGATGATGATGATGATGATGATGATGATGATGTACGACATAACACTACATATAATCAGTGTGGCTTGGAAAACACGGAACAAACAAGAGACAAACACTGTAGTGAAAATTGATTGTTCTATTTTTTTCTCATGACACTTTTTCTTAAGAAGTTTATTTTTATCTCTGTTAATAAAAAGGAATTGGTTTTACCAATCTCCGATTTTTAGGTTTCCTTCTCGTGACCAGCTGTAAATATAGCTTTCTTTGTCGTCTCAACCATTTGTTTACGTGTCCTTATTTAATTTTTAACGAGTGTTTTTATAAGAATAGGTATATTTTGTTTCATTTCTATTTCATATTATCTCATTTTTCACTCTATAATAATTTATTACTGATTTTTTCGTGGCACTGTGATCCAAATAAAGCGGAGATGTACTTCATTGTAATATAAATCTTGAGAAAAGAGCTATGATGACTACTTTCTAGTAGTCTAATATATAGTAGAGAGTCCACACCTGTGGAATAACTGTCAGTGCGTCTGGCCGCGAAACTAGCTGGCCCCGGTTCGAATCCCGGTTGGAGCAAGTTACCTGGTTGAGGTTTTTTCCAGGGTTTTCTCTCAACTCAATACGAGCAAATGCTGGGTAACTTTCGGTGCTGGACCCCGGACTCATTTCACCGGCATTATCACCTTCTTTTCATTCAGACGCTAAATAACCTGATGTTGATACAGCGTCGTAAAATAACCCAATAAAAATATATATAGTAGAGATCTCTCAATAATTCAAGTATGGTACCATAGAGAATAGTGACGTAATTTTTTGACTAATTACTATTGATGTTTGTTTTTTTTTTTTAAAGAAGGCCTATACTAGGCCTATATATTTCAACTTTTTTCGTAGCTCATCAAAAGTACGTTTATTTATTTTATGTACGGTAATTTATTTCTGTCTCGTATTCTTAGCAGTCGGTGGTCAGTTTTTGCTGCACACAAAATTATATTTTTTACCGTTCCAGCTTTCTTTGTTTTTTAGATTTTCATTGTATGGAGAGTTAATTTTGTGCCCACATCTTCCTGACTCACAGTTTGTGAAACCTGTTCATCATTAACACCTAAGAAGTGGATATAATTATTAAAAAAATTATATACATCGATAAAAAATTTGACAGACGATATATCAAATGATCTCACTTGTAAACATAACAATAATATTTCATAGCCCTCAATTTACATATTGATGAAATGGGGAATTATAACTGGTCCAAAATAGGTGAAAGGGCAATAAACATCACTTCGATCAGGAAGGAGTCTCTTGGTGTCTTGAATGTCTGAAGTTCCTGATTAGGTTTTCAAAACACTTCCTTGTTCATGCTGGTTTAGCATTCTGCCGTTTAGAATTCTGAATTTGCTAATGCAGCTTTAACGACATACAATGGATTCCCGTTCATACTGTTTGAAAGGGAAACTGTAGAAATAACTCTACAGTCGAACCTGAATACAAATATTTTGATATTGTAGCGGATATTATTGTAACATCAGCGGTTGTATTCAGACTCAGTAGTCTGCGGCAGTTGTAGGTACTCGCTTTGTGATTGTCAGCATTGTACTATATTATCAAAGTATTGTAAATATTCTTGAACTGTACAGTACCATACATTTATTTAGGATGAACTTGTATTTATTTGTTTATTTTTCAATGACTGGTATTAACATAGTTACAGTACCGACTATTGTATAATTTAGCTACGCATGCATCTACTACCGTCCGTTGTAAATTGACCGGTGCTGATTCCACGAACTAGCAGAGTGCGTCCTCTCCAGGAATGCTGTGATCCTGTAAATGCCGTACGCTTCGTAATCGCTAACGATGTCTTGTATGCAACGACAGTGGCGACACCAGAACTCAACGGACACGTAATATTGTACGTGTAATACGTATTTATATTTATGTAGGCCTATTTGGAGGGTCCTGAGACAAATTTGGTTACGCTAGAGAGACAGTGAATTCTAAGAGGTAGCCAATCTTTAGCTATTAGAGTACTGATGAGAGAACATGCAATTAATTTTTAACGTGAAACGTTTATGCTTGAGGGTCAATTCGAAAATATGTTACGGAAGTTTCAACACTTGACGTCACTCGCTTAGCAACGGCAACGTAATGCTATTGTTTAGCAACGACAATGAGTTAAGTTACACTATTCTGACGTCACTTGCTTAGAAACGATAATGAGTTATGTAGAGTAATTATAAACAGATAAAGAACAAATGATTTATAGCTTAGAAACTACATAATTTAAAATGTTTATTCATTTTAATCAACGTTATTCGCTTGAATGAAGCTTGGGGAATATCATAGAAGCTTAAAAATAATTCGGTGCTGTAAAAAGAAAACACAGTTTATCATTATGTTATTTTGTCGTTAAATTGCTGACAGTTCTAGCTGCTCTGTTATGACTTCGTTTCCTTTTAAATCCTTGTCGATAGCTTCTTTGTACATGTATCGAATCATTCTGTAATGGAAGAGAATAATTTCTGGTTATTGTGGAGCTATTCGACTTCTCGGAATATGAGGGATATGGCGAAATGTCAACAGTGTTTTCCTGCGATTTTAACATAGACACGTAAATCAAGAATTCATAATGTGTATGAAAGATAAATTTGATTTGGATCTAATTATTAATCCAAAAATAGAAACAAGATCAGATTCTTGCATTGATATAGTGTTTGCTAGAAAGATAGACTTACTTTCTTGCATGAATTACATTTATTTCTCTTATCATACTACCATACTAACGACTGTCCAAGAAACCAATCCAGATGAAACACATCAATTCCACAATATTTGTACTGATATGTGGTATTATATTCAATAAATAAGATAATCATTAATAATACAATACATAAATATTGCTCTCTGTCATAAATGAGGATTAATTCCTTAAAAATCTTAAATTATATTAACACCCAACCGAGAGCATAAACGTTCTATGCAATAAAATGGATCCTTTGAACCCCATGTTAGATTTTTGATTCAGTTATTTAACAACATTATCAAATACGATGTTATTTAGTGAACGTAAAATTGATTATAGTGAGACTGTATTTTGGCGAGACGAGACAGGATTCGTTGTGAGATTATCTGACATTCACCTTACAGTTGGTAAGAAACCTCGGGCGGAGCAGGGAGGGGGAATCCCAGCCAGATAATTTAGTCTGGATTCGAACCAACGCCGGAGCAAAACTTCGGATCAGCAAGTAACAGGGAACGGTGAATTAGAGAAGGCTGATAATCTTAAATTATTCTTCACAGACTAATCACCATGCACGTACATAATCTCTAAGAAGTTCTTGAGTGACATTTTGGTACTGTACTTTTTGGGATGAAAACTTCTTGACATTGAAGCTGTGTAAATCTTTGCAAGCGATGTTCCTACAAACTCAGTCTGCAGCTGAAAGTAACGCACTAGTGGTGCATTAATTGTGTTTATTTACTTGGAGATAATTTTAATATATAAAGGATGTCAAAATTGGTGAGATGGTAAGGAACCGTAATAACGGGACAATGATAAAATGACATTATTTGGTTACAGTTTTTCACTTTAGATTTGTCTACCACAGATATTACAAACAATAAAGGATGGATTTAATTTTTCAATCATAATTCATATTTTATACGAGAATTATTGTACAGTTTAAAGAATATTTACAGTTACTGCAATTTCACACTGTACATATTAATAATCCATATAACATGCAAGTGCTGAGAACATGCCATTGGAAAACGTACACATATGGTTTCACTATATTTGAATGTTGAAGCGTCCTATATTTTAAATCAATGTATGATAATAACTACCAACTTTTGAGTCATCACATGTGACGGGAGATATGCCTTTGAAGAGCGAAACAATGATTATACCACCCTTCGCGATCACCACTGCACCCCCTTTCCCCACTGCAATAAATACGGGAATGGTAGGGTACAGCTTTTTCTTTGTGTGTTACAAAGGTGACATCTGGGAGTATAAGTCAAAATTACGCCGGATTATATATTTCTAATTTCGACTATATTGCTAATTAGATATATGATCACGAATTTCAATAATTCTTCTCTTACATTACACTCTTGCCATTAATTTTCATTTAGTTTATAGATTTCACATTGATTCAAAATATGATTACTTTCCTATGCAATGAATGAAAGACTAGAACTGTTAGTTGATTGGTTAGACACCTTCGTACTCATAAATGGAATCTGGAAGGCAGAATTCGTTGCTTCCGATGTTAGGTTGGTATACAAAGATGTTGACTAGCAAAGTTGTTGATAACGTGGTTGATAACGTAAGCCTAAAATTAAAAATAAAGTAGAAATTAATTACCTTAAAAAATAAATGGCCCAGAAATGTTGCTTAGGGCCCTCCCATTCAGAGCTAGGATTATTATAGCTTATTCTAACAGGCTGAAGATCTTTATGTCGATCTGCAAAGCGTTGGCGTGAAAATTTTATGTAAGCAGGTAACAGGCCTTACAATCTAATACTTGTAAGGAAATTGATGAATGAAATCTACGTTACAGAGTCTGTGAAGTAAGCTTGCTGAGAATTATCTCACGTTGAATTCAGTCGCCCACCTAGAACTAGGACTAAAATGTGTTGAAGAAAAGTCTTGTAATTGTTTCTTCAACGACGGTTACTTTGATTCCTGGCCATTGACCACGAGACCTCGACTAGGAGCAACGCACCCAAACTGTAGACGAATTTAATGTCCTCGGCGTTAACGTTGGTGCACTATTGAAGAAGGATATATAGTGTGGATTATGTAAGAGCATTTCCTAAAAGACTAATTTGGCCGTCTCTTCAGTGTTGCCAACTGATACCAGATATCACCAAAATAGGGTAAAATCACAATGCCATGTACTATAATAATAATAATAATAATAATAATAATAATAATAATAATAATAATGTACTAACAATAACGATGTCTTGCTTATTTATCACATTTCATCTTTATGTTGGGGAGATGTTTTCTAAATGGTTCAGTAATTTGTGAAAGAATATTTTCCTTCTGGACCTCTCGCACATTATGTTAGTAGATTAGTGTATGACCTAATATTAAAATGTGTTTTGTCTGACAACATGAAATTCATTGCTTTGATTGAACAGTTTACGATTCACGAGACCTAACCTAAAAATGTATTTTGTTTGATCACGTGAACTGATTGGTACGAATTCCGGAAACGAATGCCACTTTGAAATGTATGCTTAAGAATACTTACTGCATTATTGTAATAAAAGTCTAAACACAAATATAATATGTTATATTTATTTACACTTAGCCTACTTGACTATAATCTTGAATTGTAAACCACAACACAAAGCAACACATAAAATAACTATCATGTATTAATATTAATACTGATATTAATTTATTATTAGCATGTTCAAATTTCAATAGCTTCCAGTAATCGGCTCAGAAATCTAGAACAATTTGAATTTTCAGAATTTAAACTATCGACAACCTGTGTCACTGCTGCCAACATAAGAGTTATAAAATCACTACCAGTTGTTGTATTTCTCAGTACCGAAATTCGAAACGAAGTTGGCAAAAGAAAATTCAACCTGCAAACTAGAAAATCACCATAATCTACTAGCTTATGTAGTAATGGGGTATTAAGTAAGCTATCCCGGACTATAGCCACGTTCCATCAGTATTGCTATCGCGTGCGTCTTGCTGACTCACTTCACGGTTGTCTCTCTATGTGTCCTATTGCATTCATTCATTCATTGTGTTCCGCCCAAGAGCAGGTATTTCACTGCAAACCCAGCATTCTCCAGTATTTTCTGCCTTCCTCTTAGTCTCCGCATATAACTTACTGTAATTCATATACTATATCTTAATGTCGTCTATTATTTGATACCAACTTCTGCCTCTAACTCTTCTCCCGTTCACCATTCTTTCCAGTGCGTCCTTCAGTAGGCAGTTACAGAGTGAATTAATTTCCAGATGTAATGTTGGACCATGAGTGTTTGGAAGGTACACAACCAAGAGAGAAAAGCGATTTTCTTCATGTCAGTAATTAGGAACTTCCAGGATACTAATTTTATGACTAATTCGTGGTTTCATTTATGGTATGACCTGTAGGTTAAATTCTGGTATATGGGTGTTGAGGAAGCCAAGAGTAGTGCATAAAACGGATTAAATAAAATGAAATATTGCTTATTCTTCCTATATAACCATTATTGCTTCTTGACGTCTAAATCAATTTCAAGTAGAAACAAAACAGGATATTTAAGTACTGGTTTGGCGGGTAAAGTAAGTGATGTCAGGCCAGGTTTGACTCCAGTAACAAGAGAGCACCGGTCATTATTGTTGGTGCAGGAACATTGGTAAGCTTACTTGTGGGCGTTCTAGTGCTTCTTTATTGTCATCTGCTTTCCATCTTTTTCCTACTCCCATATAAGAGGGAGTCAGTGCCAAAACCTTCTGCTGTTGCTGCTGCAGCGATAACAACGACCTGTCGGCGGTTATTGAGAATTGTCCTAACCTATACTGTAGCATGTTGTATCTTCTCTCTTTAAAAGAAACACCATTTTGTCGGCCGAGCAAAGGCAATGACCCGTAGTGACCTGCGCAGTAGATGAACGAACGATTTCAAGTACTAGACAGGGACACACATTTATATAATGCTCTTTTTTTTTTAAGTGCTTTCCGATCGTGAATGGGAAGGATATGTTTATAGATTTGCTTCACTTGTCCATCTTGTGTGATGAATGAATAAATATAACTTCGCCTCCATTTTGTTAGTGAAAATGGACGACATTTTGTGTAACAATAGTACCACAATTGCGTTCTCTCAGGTAGTCATTTTGACTATATTGTTACGGTGATGTTACGTACAACAGGTCTACACATCAGTACAGTATGAGATTTGTGGTAATCTTACTTGGAGAGTTTAGTGTATGCATGAAATCTAGAGTTGAAAAATAGTAGAATATTTCCAAAATTACCTAACGTATTTTTATGCATTTTAAAAATTATTTGAGAATATCGCGATAACAAATATATTTTACTTAAGTTAAAACTTTCCCATATTGTAAGTAATAATCCTTTTTATAATCTAATGGTTGTTTTACATGAATCAATTATGTTTTCCATGGCTGTCCACCTCTAGAATGATTCAGTTTACTGTTTGTGTGTCTTCTGAAATAATTTATCACATTTTATATGTGTATATATATATATATATATATATATATATATAATACAAATTATCCACTATTGCAGCTTTGCATTTGTAATGTTGAAAGCACAAACAAAATTAAACTAAGCTTAAGACCTTACTTCAAAGCCGTGAAATACAGCTGACGATCTTAACAATGTACGGAGTGTTCTGGGGGGGGGGGGGAAGTTCCAATATTTAGAAAGGAGGTAGTATGCATCAAAACAAGAAATAAAGGTCCTACAAACATGGGTCCTAAAATTAATATCTTTTGAGAAATGAACAAATGTTTACCCTTGTGAGAGCAATATACGAGTATCTTCCACTTTGAGCTCTTTGGCAAGAAACAATTGAGGTAACAGAATGCAGACGTTCGTCACTGTGTATTACACAGCCAACGAGTTAGTATTGTAACTCGTTGTACACAGCATACCTTTGTTTATGTAATACCCAGCGATAAATGGCTGCATTGTTTCCTCATTTGTTTCTTGCCAAAGAGCTCAAAGTGGAAGATATGCTGCTCTTACAGTGATGGTAAATATTTAATTTACTCATTTGTAACAAGATATTAATTTTAGGACCCATGTTTGTAGGACTTTTATTTTTTTATGCATATTACCTCATCTCTAAATATTCGAACATTTTTTCAGAACTCCTGTATAAATGACTCTGTCACTCCCGTTATATCATATATAATATATTGTATTAAGGTATTTGATATTAGAAGACAGCACAGTGGCTCTGTTCATGATAGAGCGATTGTAAGACTACCATCTGTCTCACAAGCAAACTTTATGCAACGGACGACGAGCGACGAAAGTTATGAGATTTTTTAGATATTAATTAGCCTATATGTTTTAGGAGTGAAGAAAAGTAAAAAAGTAAGAGAAAAATAATTGTAATTATACTTACGCGCAGGGAGAAATCCACTGTAAACGGCTGACATTTGTGTGGAATACAGCTGAAATATGATTTAATTTTGTTAATTGTATTTGATTACATTTTAACAGTAGAGATCATTCTGTCGATATCTCGTAGATGGTAGAATAGTTTCACTGATTTATTATGTAATAATTATAAACTCTTGTATAGGCCTGCTTATGTTTTAGAAAAGCGCAATGAATTAAGCCTGTTACCCGCATGTCGTGGCTACAGCGATGTTCGAGATATTATGCATTAAATATTCCGTGATTAGGCAGCTTAGTGTATACCACGTAGCCTGCCATTTATTGGATTCATGAGTGGAATGGAAAATATTAAGTAATTTAACAAAAGTTTTATTACACAAATCAGTAATTCCACATCTTTTACATTTTTTGTACAGAGCACTTAGCCATACCTGACGTTTGAAAAAGTGAAGGCTGTAACGAATATTAGCTCACCTTAACGGTATAACATTAAGAACTTACTTGTGCCTGATCGCGCAATTTTTGGCACTTCATATCTCGAATACCATTACAGCGGCGATATGAATGTTTTGTTTATTGTATTCCTATTGACTATATCTGCAATGTATGAGAGTTTTTCATATTACTTCAATTACTTCATACGTTATTTATAAATTTGAGTTTATATCACTGAAGCAATTAGAATATCCCATACTATGAAAACCTTAAGAATAACTGGCCTTCAGAAATCGAACTCCTGACCTTCAGAATACTAAGTCGGCACATTACTACTCTTCCGGTTCGTTCAGTCGTTCAGAGATTAGGCATAAACAGTTCAAGAACCCCTGCGCTACATCTTTCGAACATATGTGAAAATAATACAAGTTAGACCAGTAATATTCGTATATATTTATGGAAAAATCGTAAATACCTTCTGCTACTAATGGGAACAACTCTGATATTTTAAGTGTATTCTGAAAGAAAGTTCATTGAACGATTTATTTTTCTTGCGCTATCTCATTTAAATGTTTACGGCGTGGTAGAATGGTAATAGGTCACTGCAGATTGTATTAAACAAGGATGAGTTTTGTAAAGAAAGATAATTTTTTTCTGGAAATATATAACAGCATTGAGACATATCTCTGTTATAAGTTAAGTCACTGCAAGTAAGTCATTCTTGGCATCATATTATTGTTTCCAATCCCGAATCCACTTCGAAGGTCGTAAACTGAATAGAAAAATGTTACATTTATTGGGAAATGAAGACTTTTTAAGAGATCAGCACGTATTCGCCATCTGATCATAGTTTCACAAGTGATACATTGGGTTAGTCCAGGTCGTTACGCTTTAACCGGGCTCCCACGATTTTGGTTCGAATCCGGTTTCTGACATGACGTTCTTCTCAGCGGTCGCAACTTCTTTTGGTTCTTTGCTATATTTCTGTTTGCTGCAACCTTCTTATATCAGCAATATAAGAATCCGGTAATTCTTTATATAGGTTTCATTCTTTCCTTGCTATAGGTAGAAAACCTTTGATCTACTCATTTTAAAAATATTTTATAATTTTGTACATAACGCATGTCAGTGGCGTACATAGGACTTTTTTCTGGGTGTTTTCAATATGATCTTTGTGGTTGATAGCATACCCTATAGGTTCTCGATGCATGCATTTGAATATCAATAAAGACAAACTTTTTAATATGGCATTTTTTCCCTACTAGGTTTCATTTTTATGTTATTTTATTAATAGGGTTAAGAAAGGAGAATTTATTGGTTAAAGTGTTAATAGAAACTAACATGCTTTCGTGATTATTTTTATGCATTTGTTTCGAACACATTATACAAAATAGGCCTAGTACTAAAGTGTATTGAAATATGCCAAATTAAAGCAAATTACGATATTAGGGCAATGATTGAATATTAGGTTAAACTAATAGGCTGCATCACGTTCCAACATATTAAAACTACTGGCTATGTTAGGCCTTTCCCTATTGATATATAGTATATGAGAACAAATTTTTGTTAATCAAAGAGCAGTAACTAAATATGGCTGGAAGAATACCACGAGTATCAGATTGAAGTAATCATTAAGTTTTTAAAGGTAGTTTTTTTTTTTGTTATGAAGATAACTGAACTGAATGTCATTTTCTTATTTTCTTTAATTCGCTTGTTAACTTTTTGGTCTTTTGAAGAGTTTAACCCTAAAACATTCCCATTGGTACACCACTGGTACATACGTTTTTATTATGATGAATGTGGTTTTCTCTCTCTTTTGAAAGTTAAGGGAAAGTCAATAAGAACATCTCATCAGAAAAACTGGCTCAGATGTAAATTTCCCTACTGGAATGTTATGTCTCTTTACTCCAATCAGCATTCTTCGGTTTACACAAACATCAAGAGTAACAATTCAGCATGCATCTTATCGTTAGTTTTGTTTTTGTTTTATTTCTCTTTCCTTTGTTCGTATATTTTATTTTCCCTTATTTTATTCTTTTCGCTTTGTAATATTCTTTCTTATTTTCTTTTTGCTAAATTTCTTTGTCTTTTAAAATTTATTTATTTTTACCTCGTTTCTCATATCCTATTTCAAATTTTCACTTTTCGTTTTTTTTATTTACATTCCCTTCAACCTTTATTATCTTTTCTCCATTTTCTTTCTGCTCCTCCTTTTTTATCCTCTTTATTTTTTATCTTTAGGCCCTATACGTTTTTATTTATTTTTGAATCGCTATGTTTTGTAATTAGCATTTGTAATAACTTTGTAATAAATAAAAACCTAATAAGCAACTTTGTAGAGCAATTTGTCTATAGATATTGAAAACAGTTAAACACTATGATCGTATGCCAGACCTCCCTATTGTGAAGATACTATACCACCGCAAAATCGCTCATCAAGGAAACATTTCTACAGTACCGTAGTGCGATCTGTAACATAATATCGTAAATTAAAACATCGTAATCTGTACCTAATTTGGTTCAAATATCTACTGATACCCGCACCCATAAACTTCAGCACTGAATTGGTCATTATTATTATTATTATTATTATTTTTTTTTTTTTTTGCTAAACTTTGTTTTGAATTGTGTTGTAATGATAGTGGAATTGACATTTTAAAATAGTTAAAATTTAGTTATATTTAATGTAGTTATTATTGAATCTCAACTTAATTGAAGTTGTAGTTAGCAAGTTAATCTTGCTTTATGTTTCATCTTTGTCTACTTCCGTATGCTTGCCAGCTTCTTTCGGCCTAACAGTGTTCGCATATGATTGCCCTTGTCTCCAAGTTGAACACTTCGGCCATCTATAGCTGAATACCTTTCACGGCGTAGGGCATCTTCAAGCTTACATAACGCGAATAACCTTTGACTACATCTTTGAATTGTCTGCAATTAAGTGTTGATTGTATACAAACTAGAATTCATCCTTATAAATATTTAGTTGAAAATGTTACATAGGCTTGCATTTTTATTTCGCTATTTCCATTGCTATATGAGGTTGAATATTATTGTTTCTGCGTATTATTTTACTAGTTTGTGATAAATAACTTTAATTGTTTTCGAAAGAAAGTAATTTAAAAATACAGAACAGTATTTTTTCTCGAAAGCTCACTATTCAATAATAAAAGCTATGTTTAAATTCCTGAAATGCATTATTACGATAGAAATGTTATCTTATGTTACAGGAAATACTCGTACTAAAATAAGTTGTTACCTAACCCTTAAAAATTGTAAGAACTCTGTCTTTGTACATTGTATATTTTAATAAAGATAGAACTCCCTCATGAGGGTCGATATACGGTATTCTCTACTATTCATTACAGTAAGCCAATTGACTTATTAGAATGACAACTCATTCTGCCCATGGTTTTTGCGTGGTTTACCCCGGGCGCTGTGAAAAACGTCGGGATGAGATCTAAAAGAAATAGGCCACAGACATTATTCTGTCCCTCTAATTTTTCCTACTTTTTTTTTACTTAGCTAAATTTTATAAATTTTCAAGTCCACGTCTTCATTGAAGTCGTCTTCTTTGCTTTGGCTTCGCCTTCCACACTGATGTCGATCAAGCGGCCTCATCTTTCCGGGCTTTTGCGTTGCTCACATTATTTATTATTGTATTTGGCAAATGAGAACACAACACTCTTGTACATTTTGAAAAGGAACTGCTCTGCCCATGCTCAACTTAAAATGCCCTAAACTTAAACTATTGAAATTTCTTTTATAGAATACTTAAATTTTGAATAGGAAAAGTAAATAAACTGCTAGTTCACAGGGCTAACGGCTTCAAAGCTTGATATCTGGTTCTAATGAGTGGCACTGTTAATATAATTAACATGGAGGCATGAGACAATTACCCTGCCTGCCATTATAATTCACTCTGGCTCCATCTTAATCGGATTGATAGAGTGATTGGTTGATTGATTCTGTAATTTTGCGTAAATTTCTATTTTACTACCAATTTATTTTTCGTCATTTTATTAAAATAATAGCATAATTTAAAATGTTGTATCCTTCGTCAATTTAAGTGTTTAAAAAATTCTTCCGGTTTTAAGTGAAAGTCCACTTTTAGCTCAGATATAAACTTGTTATTTTTAGAGATTTCTTTTTATGTGTAAGGTCTCTCACATCTCAGTTACGGCCTCCGTGTTCCCGGTTCCCTTGATTGGTGAGGATTGCAATGCTCATCTCTCGCTCCGTTCTGGCTAACTTCTTATGCGGTTTTGCCTACTTATATTAAACCATCTTTCGATGATGTTCTGTGATATCTCTCCCTTTTGTGGTGTCTATTAGGTTGCGTTCTTTTCCGACTTTCAAATTCAATCTAGTGCAAGGATGTATCGCTGCTGTTATTGTGACATTTTATGTTACGTTAAGTGGAGGTGTGATACTTCATGTTACGTTGAGGACTATGGTTGAAATTTTACCATATGTTCGTATGGTGTCAAGTGGAGAAAGAAATGACCGTAAGGCCAAGGTTCTTTAAGAATAATTGAAAGCGCTGCTGGGTAGTGGTGAAGGTTGTAGATAATTAGATTTATTGAAGTTATTACTACCTGAAACCTGAATAAGCGTATTTTAAAATTGTGCCTAATTATTTTTTCCGAAAAATATATCCGTCCTTACTAACTCATTTGACACCCGCATGACTGTTAAGCACACCTTCTAGTCGTGTATTAATATCCTTGTCTGGTGTTTTCACATGCTATTAATATTCTAATTAATATTTACGAGTAGTTAATTATGAAAATTTATGAGTGATATTCAAGTTTTGTTCACATCGCCGAAAGGAAAAAAGTAACTAGCATTCCAAGTGATGAGCTAAATAACGTAACAAGGGAGGTAGATAGAAATATGTAATATATTACATTAATAGGCTATACAGTATAGTGTGCAAATTAAATATTTTCAAAATGGTAGTCCTGGCTCTCTCATTATGTAATAGGCAGGGGCAGGTATTTATGGAGATTAATTTAATCATTTGTGTTTTTTTAATATTGGTGTCGGCGGAGATTGTTGGAGATTGATTTGTAGTCTTGGTGGAAATTAATGGAAATTTTGGAAAATACAATTATTTTGAAATTGGAGTATTAACTCAGTATGAATATTACTTTCCAAATAATCAACATTAAAGGTTCGTTGGATTCTGGTAAAGGTGCGGTATGGCCAATAGACAATATTTGCTGGATTGAGATTGTATTTAACACACAATCATTAAAAAAAACTTGCAGCCTTCAAATTAAGGCCTAACACTTTCAAATTATTAGTGAAATGTTGAATTCTCCGTCTTTTGAGCTCACTAATGTAATCAGAACACCTGGAATACCATGTAATGTAGCCTACTTGGATATATAACAAATTCAAGTGAAAAAAAATCCGAAAAACTCAGAATATGAAATTCGCTATATAACGACGCAATAATAATAATTCGCGAATGTGTTCATATTCCGCTATTAGAACTCTTATTTCGCGATTTGTCGTGATTGTTTTATCCGCATATTATTATTCGTAAAGATTGGTAAAAATCTATTGTATATCTATTATGTCATGATTTTCGCGATGCTCATAAATACCTGGCCCTGTAATAATTGAAACAGTGTATGACGTCATTTTTTGTAAGAAGTTAGGGCACTACACGTATAGGTCTATGTTTAGTTTTAGTCGTATGCATACGAAAGAAGCTATGCAAACTTTGGTTGGTTTATTTGTTATAGGGAAAGTCAATACAATATGTCGAAGACTGCTTCATTTTGTAAAATATTCAAACCGTAACATAGAATGAAACATTACGGGCAGTATTAGATGGCTGTATTTTGCTGTCTTTTGTTTATAAAAAACATTTATTTATTTATTATATATTAATTTACCGTTTTTTTTTGTATTTCTTTTCTTCACTTGCAATCTTTTTCCACAATATCATACCATTCTTCTTTTTCTGTTGCTACCCCTTTAATTCTTCCTTTTACTGCTCTCTTCTGCTAATCCTTTCTCTCTTCTGTCATTCTTCTGCTTTCCCCGTCACTTCCTAACTCTCTTGCTCTTGCTACTCTTCCTTTTTTATCTTCCTCCTGCTACTTTTTCCATCCTATCACCCTCCTAATCCTTTTCCTATCACCATTCAGATACCTTTTCCATCCTCTGAAGCTCCTGATATTTTCTCCATCGTACTGGCTGTCTGCTACTTTTCTCCCCTATCGCCCTCTTGATACTATTTTCCATCCTTTTATCCTCCTGATACTTCATCCTCAAATCCTAATACTTCCTTATACTTATTTCGTACTTTTATTTATGCTACTCTTTCCTCCCTTCCTTCTACCTGCCTTGCTTTCTTTCTTTCATTTCGATTTACATAACGATGGCTAAGAGATGATATCTCATATTTACAAAAATGATCATTTAGTTTAATTACATTATTATTATTATTATTATTATTATTTATGTTCACAAAATTGGAAAGTTAATTAATATTTTGTTCTCGAATTAAAGAAAAGTCTAATTTGAGAAAAATAATTTTTAAATAGTTTTTTTTTTATTCACCTGCAGATGTACAGATATGAGATCACTTCTTAGCCATCGATAAGTTCAGGTCTTGTATTTGGTTGTGTATATGTATTTACTTTTACATAACACGTAAAATACTTCCATTGAATATTAATATAATTTTACTGGTCATAGAAAGACTGGTTTCCAGTTTGTTCGTGTACCGTTCTAAGCAGGTTTGGTTGTACTTTTAAGATTATATTTAACATGTCACGGGAAAATACTAAAACAGTGATAATATGTTTATATACTGTCGACTTACGTCACAGCTGTACAGTTATTCTGATCATAAACAAACTTCAATATCCACATCTCATTAAAATGCATACTTATTCTTTACTTGACAAATATATGTTGACCATGCATCCGAGATCACTGTTTTAATAAGAAAATCACACCTAATTAACAGCATTTCTTCAGGTCGAAGCTGTCTTCCTGTGACTTCTTTTGTATAACCGTAAGCGATGCCAAAACATATGATGGATGAGGTCCCAATTTCTTAACTAGAAATACCAGTTGAAAGTTAGTTCACTGTGTCTCTTGACTACAACAGAACTATACACGCGGAAAGCCAGATTGTCGACCTTTACTTCGACTAAATATTCAGATAGAATTGGCTTGGAGGTGCTGAGAAATTCTTGAAACATGCTCAACTGGACTTTATTTCCAATGAAATATATACTAGCAGGAATGTAAAGTTAGAATAGTTTCACGAAATAAAGCAATAATTATGTCTCTAAATTTATATCTCCGTACGAAGTTGAGGAAAGTTTCACTCTATTAAATTAAAGAATTGCCGAACATAACGTCCGAATAAAAATTAAAGGTTAAAAACTTGTTACATTCTTTCTTCCAATGAATCTTCCTAATGAAATTTATCTGTCTCTTTTTAAGAACATTCTGTGCAACTTAAAATAGAATGACAAATAATTGAAGTGAGCCGTGTTTACTTTGTCGGTAAAGTTATAGACCGAGGAGCTAGGTTTCGATTCCTAGCGAGGAGAAAGACGTCCTTCCTTTTCTTTCTTTTCCTTTCTGCTGCAATTTTAAAATCTATGTTATTTTTTAATTTGTCAATTCTTTTATACTTATTAGTGAATGCTTCGTTATTAGTTCACTCGTTAATTTTGTTGGCGTTTAATGTGAAACATGAATAATATGTTGCGGAAATTTCAACATCTCAGTGAGTTACGTCAAACTATTATGACATCAGTTCCTTAGCAACGGGAATGAGTTAAATCACGCTATTCTGACGTCACTTGCTTAGCAACAGTTGACTCAAATGGAACACAGTAATTCCATTGTAAAGATATGTGGTATACCTATATTCAACAAAAAAAATGAAGGAAAGTAACACAATACATAAACTATATTAAATTTATTTCACTCATTCATATTCACAAATCTTATAAGTAAGAACCACATCGCCCACGGCCTCTCTGTGTCCAACCATGGCCACACGGGTTCGATTCCCGTCTCGGTCATGAAGGGATTTGTGGTGGACAGAACGGGCGTGAGGGGTTTTTCTCGTGGTTCTGCAGTATCCCCTCACCATTATCGTCATTCCATCAATGCTC
Source organism: Periplaneta americana (assembly GCF_040183065.1). Taxonomy (NCBI): domain Eukaryota; kingdom Metazoa; phylum Arthropoda; class Insecta; order Blattodea; family Blattidae; genus Periplaneta; species Periplaneta americana. The sequence continues at coordinate 94,789,081 of NC_091131.1, read as the reverse complement.
CACAATATCCCTCACTCTGCGAGGTCCCGAGCCAGGCTTCTAGGAAAAATAAAATATGGCTGAAAGTTGTACATATGTTAATAAATATTATTATTATTATTATTATTATTATTATTATTATTATTATTATTATTATTATTATTATTATTATTATTATTAAAACCATGCCTTAAAAATCGAAATATCACAACACTCAACCAAGAGCATAATCTTTTCATGCGGTTACAGGAATTCTGTTACTGTAATTCCCTGTCACTTTTTTTATTTTGTTTGTGATGGTTAGGTTTTACCTGGTGATGAAGCTTAAAATCGTTAGAACTATTTACAATAAAAGAAATTGTTTATGTTTAATAATTAATCATTTATTCTTAGTTTTCTGGCCAAAGGTAGGTCTTTCACTGCAAACTCAGCATTCTTCAATCTTTCCTATTTTCTCCATTCCTCTTTGTCTCCGCATATGATCCATATATCTTAATGTTGTCAATCATCTGATATCTTCTCCTGCCCCGAACTCTTCTCCCATTCACCGTTCCTTCCAGTGTATCCTTCAGTAGGCAGTTTCTCATCCAGCGACTCAACCAATTCCTTTTTCTGTTCCTGATCAATCTTTCTTCACCCACTCTTGTCAGCACAACTTCATTCTCTATTCTGTCTGTCCACTTCATACGCTCCATTTTTCTCCATATCCACATTTCGAATGCTTCTAGTCACTTCTCTTCACTTCGTCGTAATGCCCATGTTTCTGCCCCCCATACAGACCCATACTCCACACAAAGCACTTAGGCTGACTAGTCTCTTCCGATTCCTTATTCTTGTTTTCCGTTTTCTTCCCCTGTATTGTCGTCCCTTTTTATCCCTCCAGTTTATTTATGATTCCATTTCTTTTTTTTTTCGTTATATTTGCTCTTCCATTATCTGTATTTTTCTTTTCTCTTTTCATCTTCGTTTTCTTAATTTCCTTACATAAACGTAATTACATAATCTCGTGCAGGAAAATATAAATCAGACTGAACACACACACATACAGTACGATTATTTAGTCCTGACAGTCGCCGACAATGTGCGCCTGGGTCAGGCGAGTCCATTAAATTACGCCGAGGGATGTTCAGGTTAGTCTGTCGCCTGCAGTCAGAGCGATCGGATGTCACGTATGCGGTATAGCGTTGTGTTTCCAGTATAGTTAAGCTGTACTGCATTCCTTTACCGACCGCTCGCCCTTATCTTTACTCCGGAACTCTCTCCATCACTCCTATTACTTCCCCTCTTTTGCGTCGCTGAGCTGTCAGGACTAAATAATCCGTCTGTACATACATACATACATACATACATACATACATACATACGCCTACATGCACACACACATACCAGAATCTGAATAAGAAAAATAAAAAAAGTATCCGAAATTTGACTTAGATATACTTTTAAATCATTTAAATACTTCAAGAGGTTTGAAATGATTAAAGTAATTTTAAGATAATAAGTTGACGCCAAAATATTTAAATAAATGTAATGTTTAAAATAATAATAATAATAATAATAATAATAATAGGCCTAATAATAATAGATTACTGTATGTTTGATAGGTAGATTTTTAAATTTAAGTCAGCGTTTAATATTTGTAAAGTTTGTTGCGTCAAATAAAAATTAAAATAGACTAGACATACTAACGCAGTATAAGGGTGGGGGCGTTGAAGCATGCAGTTCTAAACAACGGACGAGTCACAAAAGAAAGAACAAAAAGATCTGCAACCATTATACCTAAGCAGCTGAATACAAAATGTATTTATTTATTCGACGATTCTGTATTCAAAACTCTCGTATTCGCGTCTGACTGCCATTAGGAATGTTCCACATAATCATGCATTAATCTGCGTGACGTTACCAGTGCTCCGTGATTGAAACGCGGTAACAGTGTTTTCTACTGCAGAAGCTGCTTTTGGAATAAGCGTTGTCGTCTTCTTGTCCCTCTTAAAAATGTATGCATGGTGTGATTTGTTTCATTCTCAAGATATCAAGTTCCTCTTCAGTTATGTTTATAAGATTATCCCCTTGTCACGTTACGACTGATAACACGTATTGTATTTTGCGATAGGGCAGCTACCTTCGTGCCTCTACACTTGTTGCAGCCTTGTTAATGTTATAATGTGTAGATGTATTGCCTCCTTTGCGGTTGCTGTGCCGTTGTCTGTTTTATTTGTTTTTAAAGAAATTTTCCCAGAGTCAGATGTAGGCCTACTTCTTTTGAACATAAAGCTTATCCCGGAAGACTGAAATTGCGCAGACCAAGGCAAGCGAATGAAAGTTTTGTTGTACGTCTAGTAATTGCCGAGCAAAGAAGTTCTAGTTGTTTGCGCCTAGAGCCACTTCCTTGTGAGAGTAGTGGATTTTCTGGGTAATATTACACGTTACAAAATTACTGTTGTGAACAGTAATTTGTAACTACTTAAAAGGTAACATTCCTATGTGGTAGAACTTTCAAGTGTGCTGATTGCCATAGTGTAGGCTACATACTCGTCATAAGTATGTGCATTTTTTCCTCTTAATTGTGTCTTTAAAGTTATCGTATTTTCACTTTCTGTTTAATCGAAATATGTTCTCGTATTCTAAGTAATATTCCATGATCATATTATGAAGGCGTTAATTTAATAATGGTATACCTCTATGGGCGAATCCAGAAATGCAAATAGACGGGGAAGCACGTTTGGCGTAATTTTCTAGAAATGTAATCTTTTTGCGTCAAAAAGGCAACCCGTTTGCAGCATGGTTCTGCTAGTTTCAAGGGCATGTTTGCGACAAGACTCGGCAGCACGTGGTGACTGACTTAGGGGTGTGTAAATTCTTGTTGTAACACATAGCCACATTTTCTTTCCCAATTTTCATACGCTTAGGACTGTCCAGGGCTTGGTTAAAAATATGGATATACTTCAGTAACAATAATGCCACCTCGTTTGATGTTCATGAAAATCTACAACTTCGTTGCTTGAAATTTCATCCCTAACACTTTAATGTACTGCACGAGTCCAAAATTCCATTCTGATATTCCTCCCATAGAGACACGATGAAATTAATTTTGTCGGTCGTACTTTTTTTCCTCGTGTTATATTGTCCGTAATTTACAGAGATTATCTTGGTGTGAGCAGTTTGTTATTTTTTTCGATATCAGTGGTGCCAACTTTAATTTGTAAGCTTAGTTCAGAAATATCAACATTCTTTTATTAATCGATAGTTTAAGTGTTATTTTTTGCGTTGAGCGAGCATTACGATATCAGTGGTGCCAACTTTAATTTGTAAGCTTAGTTCAGAAATATCAACATTCTTTTTTTTAATTAATAGTTTAAGTGTTATTTTTTTGCGTCAATTGAACATTACGATATCGATGGTGCTGTTACTTTTTGGACACCCTTTCAGCTTATCAGGCTTAAAAGATTTTTCGATATACTGTAATCGGGTCCTCCAAAACCAACTGAAACTGGCTGTGATTTAATTCTCCTGATTAGCCGTCCTGCCGCAAACATGCTGTCCCCAAATAGAGTGTTAGTTGGGAGGCCGGAGGGAATAAGTCCTTGAATTGGGGGTGAACTGGTATCACATGGGCATAAAATTTAAAATAAACCTGTCTTTGTCTGTTTTAAAAAAATAGGAGACCTTACTTTCGGAATCGCCCTCGTAAACCATATTTTTTTTCGACGCTAAATAACCTCGTAGTTGATATGGCGTCGTTAAATAACCAAGTAAAAAAATTGAAAGTTGAGACAAACTAATGATGAAACAGAAGTTGGAATAAAATAGTAATTAACGAAGACGAGAGGTTGAAAGAAATTTAATTAATAAGTCAGTATATAAAAAAGAAGATTAAGATAATGTAACTACTAGAAATATAAATATAGGAAGAGACTCGTTACACAATATATTTGTCACACCCTGCTCGCAGATAAATAAAAAAAGCTGGCTCGTTATGCATGTAAAGTTGTTTTATGACGTTGAACAACTCCAATTCCAAATCTCAAGACGCGTCATGGCGTAATCAACTATTTTTAATGACCACAATAAAACTCTTAGCAGACCCTTGGCACTGTTGAACAGACGTTTGTTCGGTACTTTTTTTGTCTGAATTCCGCAATTGCAATTTTGGAACGAGTTGCACCTTTGTGTCGGACGAGGAGGAAGAGGAAGCTTGGTGGGGGGGGGGGGGGAACGCGGCAGTGCAATTTGCAATGCAGCCGCGGCTAATAACAAAGAAGTTACGGCGAGGCACCTTAAATGCAAGCAACTTTAATTTCCGTTAAGCCGCAATCCCGCATTTCACGGTTTCCTTCGTAATGAAGGGAAATGCTTACGTCCAGTCTTCTTTCTGATGAGCAGTTCATTGCGATACACGTTAATTCGATCTTTTAAATTGTGTCTTGTAAGACGTACATGTCTCGTGCATCCTTAATACCCATTGTTATGATAATTCGAAGCTCTTGTTTTGCATTTATAGAGCTGCATTCCACATGGGCACAGAAAACAACAGATATAAAAGTAAAATAAGCAGCAGAAATAGCGATTTCTGAGAGAACTAAAAAGTAATATAAGAAGAAGCAAGATTCAGTAATGAAGACATTAACCAATTATGAACAAAACTGAGACAAAAATAGAAAAATATCTTACCCTTTTCAGGCATCGTTTTTCAACCTTTTTCGATATGTGGCACACTAAAGGAGTAATTTAAAATCACGCGGCACTCTCATATAATCTGAAACTATGGTTTTTCACCAGGGGGAAATTTTAAGAGCTTTAGGAGGGAATGAGGACTATAAAATACAAATAAACCAGATAAATGTGTATGCGGTTATATGTAAAATAAAATATTTTTTAATTTTATGTGCATTTTTCAGTCAACATGAGGATGGTAGTATGAGTTATCAAGAGTTTTATATTTGTTAAAGAAATTAACGACTTGAGTTGCTCAAAATTGTTTAAGATGTGCCTAATTTTCTTTCTTTCAGTCGATAATCCGATATGCCCTAATTTTCTGGGGAAAAGAAATCAAAATTGGAAGCGTCTTGATTTTACAAAAGAAAGCCATTCGAATTTTATGTAAATCAAACTATCTGGAACATTGTCGGCCACTTTTCTGACAATCACGGCTTTTAACAATAATAAATTTATATATATCTGATCTAGTACTTTACACTCGACAAAATATCGACAATTACTCATTAGTGGCCAATATACAGTACATGATCATGAAATTAGAAATAGTGAACAAGCTAATATTCCATATTGTAGATTACACAAGAGCAACACAAACTCTTTAATTATGGGGATGAAATTATATAATAAGGTCCCCAGTCAATATTATAAATTACCAATCAATAGCTTCAAAATTAGATTTTACAATTGGTTATTAAATAATCCTTTTTATTCTGTTGCTGAGTTTTTCAACACAAATTTGTATGAAATTGTATTTTAATAAATAAGTTTAATTGCAATTTAGTTAGTTTCCTTTAATTTAAAAGTTTCAAATTATTTCATGTTTTCATTGTATTATTTAAATTTTACTGTTTCTTTTATTAGTGTTTTATAAAATGTATTTATATGTTTTTCATTAATTCTGACGAAGCCTAAAACTGTATGTCTAATGGCCAAATAAATTGAATTGAATTGATGAATAGTGAAAGGGCGCATGAGGCAAAAAATGCTGAGAAAATTAATACAAAACTCGTTATTCACAAATAGAATTAACACACCTTTTTGTATTTTCATTTGAAGTTTATGATAGAAATGTAAAATTTAATTATAGAAAATTATTACAATGTAGGTAATATTGGTGTGATAATTATGGTATTATGCATGTTTTCTTAATTTTTTATTTTAGAAAATATGGAAACATATTATATGTAATGTTTTGCCAAGGTATTTAAAGTACGATTTTTTTTTCATAAAAACAAGTGAATTAGATATCATTTTAAGGTTCATACGACATTCTAACTTCACTGATCTGACAATCCTGGCTGCGCGTTAGTCATTCTCTTCTCTGCCGCTCGCATACCTACACTGTATTTATTGAAAGTTGGCTATTGTGGACTCACTTTTTCACTAGATACCCTTTTCATTTTTATGTTCACAATTTTTGCTACGACAACCTTTGCTATCTTCATTTTCTCGCAGCACACCGGTTGAAAATGGCTGCTTTAGGGCTTATGTTAGTGGTCTCTTACGTTTTTCAACATTATCAGTTCATCGTCCTGCCGTACCCTGTATCCCTATCGTCTGTAATTGAAGAGCGTTTTAGCAAGTTCTAATACTGACATAACTCTGTGGGCATTACAGAAGCCTCTGAATCTTGAAACTGAGGCAAATATGTTAATATAAGAAAATTAAAATTATTGCAGTTTTTGACCCTGTCAATTATCAACTCCTTTTCATTGAGAACCGCATAGCATTGAGATTAAATTAACATGATTTGAAGTCTTAGTGTGAAAATAAACAGGGGAATTCGGTTCTCAGGTTACCGTTGAATAACTTTAGGTAGTTCGTTTAATATTTCTATGTTTTAAATTGTATTAAATATTACAGCAACATTTACATTTAAGCTAATATGAGCTGCCATATATGAAGGGTTCAGAACCATAGTGGACCAAGCGCCATTTACTAAAACCGTAGAAAACAAGGGTTAAAATGAAGTTATTACCATAATTTAATGGAAACATATAGCAAGTAAAATATAGTGTATACATTATAAAAATAAATGATATGTCAATCTTCATTAAACTATGGTATCCACTTAACTTTAACCCTTGCTTTTTTCCGTTTTTAATAAATGGCGCTTGGCCCACTATGGCTCTGAACCCTTCATGTACGTACTATACCTCATTTACAATACATTTATTCAACAACTTCACCGAGTTTGATATTTTGAGTTATATTAAGTATAAATGTAAGGTAACTGAAATAAAGTTCACATAAGAAAACTTTTCTACGTATATTTCTGTAAATACCATGTCTATGCATGAATCTAATCTGATATTTCCACATGTAGGGATTTGAGATTAAGTTCACACCGAAGATATCTTTCTTTAATAAAGGTATCAAATTCTGTCTTCTTCTTAGTTGATTTAGGCCTATATGATTATAGATACGTTAATAAAATAATGCATAAGTGTAAGCTCTTTATTTATTATTTAATTTTTCATAAGTCTGTATTGTCTACGTGGTACAGGTACTGAGTTATTGGAATTTAGTGATGTTACGCGCCAGTGTGACCTACATTTTGTGTGCAGGGGAGGCTCGTACATAAACTTTATTCAGTATTAAAAATATTGTAGCACAAATATATTACTTTATTGCGGTTATATCTGCGAAGCTTAGAGTCTTGCAGGTTCAGGTTAAAGCTAAATTTAATAACGCCTTATTTATTCACGGCTATGCGCATAAAATGAACTTTGTTTTCTTTTTAATCTGTAGGTCAACTGCTAAAGAGGAAACATATTTTTGATGGCTTTATGGCTAGCTTAATTTTTTTTGTAAAGTTATCTAGTCATCTAAACGTACTTATGAACTTGATTTTAAAATGCAGGAGATTTGGTGAGTCTCTTCAGGACTTATATTTCATGTTTCCACTGCATAAATCTATAGAAACTGCTGACGAAAATTACCTGAAGAGATAGTTGAATTAAGAATAAATTCAAGGGGAAAAATAATAAATAAGCGAGAACTTTGCTATACATACGAACATTAAGTCATTCTATTTGTAATTAATTATGTTGCTCTTATAGTAGTAGAACATATTGTTTTAAATGTTAATATTTTTCAAAATATGTTTGTACTCGTCCCGATGTAGGAGTAAGCAATGTCAAGTTTTGACGGAATCCTTCAACACTCGTATGATGGATGCTGTTAGCTCAGCCCAGTGCCCGCAGACATCTTGTTGAGTAATATACTGATCTAAGAATTCCATCAAGACTCCATACTTACAGTTATCCTCTTCGTTTTCTTTTTTAGTCTTGCGATCTATTTAAAATGACCTTTTCCACACCATTGTGGATAACGCTGTGCCAAAACTCTGCTGTCATTTTGCAAGGGGGCCGACATAGCTTTCATTCTTTTAGGCGCAGAGTGGATCGTAATACACGTACTCTGTAGGTTCAAATTCTGGATCGTGCATAGGCTTCTCCCTGTTATTTTAACTTTCTACGTGGCGTATCCTTAACTTCTAATGGCTTACTCTAGGCTCATCAGTACTTTTGAGGCTGTCTCCTTTAAATGAACTTGATTTCTACCGAACGCGCCAGTGTAAATGTCATAGATGTGAACCGTGGTATTTTTCGCCACTTTATTGCAGAGAAGTGATTTTTAGCAGAACAGTTTCGAGCTATTTGAAACTTGATGTATCAACTGACTGTTTGAAATTATACAGAATTCATAGACATTCCCTTTTATTTCACCTCTCCAGATACTATTACTGCTATTGCTACTACAACTACTACTACTACTACTACTACTACTACTACTACTACTACTACTACTACTACTACTACTACTACTGCTGCTGCTACTGCCACTATTACTATAAAAATAATGCTATTTAAATACCTGCACTTTGAAAATAAAATGTATAAAGAAATTAAATATAGGCTAACGGTCTTACTAATAAAAACTGTTATACAGACATTTTACTGTCTTATATTTACACAATGAATAACTCGTTTATAAGTCATGTGTAAATTCCTTATTAATAATCACTACATACGTTGTGTATGACAGCACAACTGTTACACAGTTACTTCATAGTTTCGTCATTTCTTCATTACGAAATGTAATAGAATGACTGAAGTTCTCTATTGCAGTATTTCCCAATTGGTGGTTCGGGGTCCATGGCATTATTTACATCTCATAATTTATAAAACCCAGCATTTTATGAACTCTTTGATAGTACAGGCTATAGAATTCCATGACGTTAGCCATCTGTGGGTAAAAATAGAAACAAACTGCAGCTGGAAGTCTGCATTATCGCCAAGTACGCCACTTGTTGGTCTAATAATGTAACTAATTTTAGAAATTATTTTTTCTGTCCTGAACTGTTCTTAACTCTCTTGGTGAATTCTTTAAAAAGATAAAATGATCCGCAGAAGCAAACAGAAGATTCTGAGTTGGCGTCTGTGGAAAGAATTGTCCGAAACAAAAAGAGATTTGATTTTTCCCATGATACCTAGATTCAGGTATACACTGTATGTTCAATTTAAATGTTGTTAATATTACTACCTACCTCTCAACTACTACTTATACGCAGATACCAAAATTTAAAGGTGTGGGGTCCGTAGCTTGACTTAAAAATAAAAAGGGGGGGTCCGTATCTCTGAAGTAATTGGGAACCACTGCTCTATTGCTTCCGATAATGCGCGCTAGTGTGCCGCACTAAGTATCAATAGTACAACTAGACCTGATCGATTACCACGCTATATTTTGGCCAGAGAGTACAGCTTCAGCACTATTATTCTAATTATTCTGTGCTCTTTGGTTTGTTCTTTGTGGTTACAAGGCAACTATCATCATAAAATGACAATCGATCAGAACAGCTGTTAGAGGGGCGGCCATTTTTTTTCTATATAGGCCTACAACGCTTAAACAAGGGGTTTCGTGCACATAACTACGGCAAAGCAATTCCTATGTATAGTTACAGGCTGTTTATACATTCATCGCTTAGGCATGGTTTATTAGTAACGTTTTCTGTCCAAACTCTGCACAAGTCTCATATAAAAACTATACACGGTTTGTTAGTAAAATTGTAATGCTAACCAGTAGATGATATTTTGGACTTAAAAAGCAATTTGGTTCAGACAAATACTAAAATATAGGCCTACAAAACTCTTCTGAGACATGTTGCCACCTACGGCTGTGAAAGCTGGGTTCTGACAAAAATGCAAGAAAATAATTGAAAATATTTGAAAAGAAAACATTAAGGAAACTTTTTGGCCCAATATATGTAAATGGTAACTGGCGAAGTATATAATGATCTATATGAGTTTATGGTAACACTGATATAATTAGAATAATTAAAACATCAAGAATTAGGTGGCTGGGACAGCTGAATAGGTACAGAAAAGGAGATGGACCCTTTCCAATGCAAGTAAAGTTAAGTGAAAATAAAAGAAGCCCGCAATAAACGAGGTTTCGTTATTTCCAAGAATGACATCTTCTGTGTACTTAATAAGATTGGTAAAGCTCGAATGGAATTAATTTGTATCATCTCGTGGGGTGCAGCGACTTGTGACAGGGGGTGGATTTGCTTGCTTTTTCCACTCTGGAATTAATCCCATCCGAGCTTTGCCAGTCTTATTAGGTAACACAAGATGCCTTTCTTGGAAATAACGAAACCACGTTTTTTGCAGGCTCCTTTGATTTTCACGTAACTGTACTTGGCATCGGAAAAGGTTATTATCTATCACTCCCAAAAAGGCTCGATTTTCTTGGGCATTGCTACTGTGATACACCGTGCACTCTGATTATGAAATCACTCACTACTGGTCTGTCACCTCTCGCCGCAATTCAGCTATCGGTGTGACTTCTGACGCACATGATGTTATTCAAATTCGTTATCAGAGATCGGTAACAACCCTGTATTTTACGGAAATTTGTCTATTTCAATATCATTGCATTGTATTAATGTATTGGACTGTAGTGCAAAACAAAGAATGAGAGGATCAAGGGTCCATGGGTTAGTTTTTCTGTAATTTGGCCCTGATTTCTCGCAACGTTACGGCACGGTTTTAAGCTACTTACCTGTATTCTAGAGTTGTTTCCTTAGTTCCCTTGTAATCCACTAATTCTTTAAGTAAAAAAATAAAAGCAGAATCATACAATTCTACAGTGATGTGTCAACCGATTTGGTTATCTGTAAGAGAGAGAAAAATTACCCCTTCGTGAGGGATAAACAAATATGCATACCTTTCTTTTGAGGCCTGTTGTGTCACGACATGAACCGTACAAATAAACCAAAGACTATCGACTATCTCTTTTAAAACATCTTGATTTCAACGGAATACGTCAATGTTCATGTCTTGAACTTTTAGTGTGGTATTTTCCTAACTTTACTGTAGAGAAATAGTTGTTTAAAGAGTCGTTTCGAAGACCGTATTCATTTAGAACTTGGTGTTTTAAGTGACGGTTGTAAAACGGTGTAGAATCCACCATCTGAGCAGACTTCAGTTTAGCTATGTAGTAATTGCACGTGAACACAAGTTAATTCTATATTTACGACAAAGTGTTGCGAAAGTACATCGGTGCGTAAATCATTACGATGGAACTACTGGAGTATAAACAGGAGAGATGTGTTTGAATGTGTAATAAAAGCTAGGCGATTAAATACATCGGTATACAACTTTGAAAATTTATGACTATGAAAATAAGAGGAAAAGGGATATGAAAATAGGGTCATTATAGAAACTGTCTTCCTATTTACCAACTGCTTCCAGTACACTTTCTGCTGCCATCGTTTAGAAAGTTTTCTAAAGTTGGGAAATGTTGTATTTTACATAGAACTCTTCAATTTTGGTTGTAATAATTGTAAAATGAGTTCTTATTAAATACATTTTCGTCGCTCCTTTGCGTTTCTGTTTATTTTCTTTCTTTGTTACTCCCTTTCATTCTCGTTAAAGTACGAAATTTTAATACTAATATTTTAATCTCAACGTTAATTTGTTTCATTGTAATATCAACTGTGGTATAGGGTAAAGGTTGGTAATATTGTGATAGAGTAATATTGTGATAGTTCTTTTTGAGAATTTATTACAATTTACTGAATGAGAGAAGGATCGGTGTTGTGCAGCAACTTGTCCACGAACATTCCCTTAATACGTTGACGCAAAAAAACGATCTTCCTCTTGCTCAGTAAAATTGTAATAAATTCTCAAAAAGAATTATCACAATATTACTCTATCACAGTTATTATCAACGTCTACCTTGTATCACAGTTGATATTACAATGAAACAAATTAACTTCGAGATTAAAATATTAGTATTAAAATTTCGTACATTAATGAACATGAAAGCGAGTAACAAAGTATGTTGTCTCTATTGTTAAAACATACATACGGTACGTTAATATATGTTACTAATAACGTGGCGTTAATATATCATTTAAATATTAATGCATAATTATTACCTTATGTTTCTTGAATTAATGAGTCATATCGACAAAAATAGACGTAGATAGGAATTTTCTATTGTTGTAAATGAGAAAAGAAGTTACAACGTTTCGAAGATTCTCTTTTTTCGCCTTCAGATAAACAAAAATAAAGTGAGAAGGATTCCTACTCGTTGGGGCCTCTAAAAGCAGCTAAATCTGCTTGTTTGACCAAAATTACAGCGAGCAGAGTGTGGGGTTATGAAAACAAAGAAACGAAGATTGCATCAGGGTTTCACGTCAGAAATTTGTCAATGAAATAGATTAAGAAGGAAATTAAAGAGTGAACAGATATGGAATGTGGAATAAACGACATTGTATATCACCAGTGAAAATATGTCAGATAGAGTAAATCACTTAAAAGTTATGTGTAACACGAGTATTAAGACTAGTGTTATCATCTAGATGTGGAAGAGGAAAGTAAGACACATCGAAGACTGGTGGCAGATTATACTATTTTCTGCTTTGCTTGCAGTTTATAATATGGATAATAGCCTTACATGTGGAAGATTTGGACTGAGTTGGCTGATGGATAATCTCAACAATTAATATGTGCGACTCCTTTAGTTTTCTTTCAAACTGTGAAATTTCGATTTGCAGGATAGAGGTATCTTGCCAGTTTGTAACGATATTAAAAAGTAGGAATCAATTCTCATCTCATTTGTTTATCTGAAGAATAACATAGTCAGTTTTATAAAGGTGATTTTTTGTACATTACCACCAATGAAAAACGTCCTATCTTCACCGTATTCACCTTTTCGAAAGAAGTTACCATTGCTGTGTCTCTCATTTAGTTCAGTTATTTTAACATAATTAACGTGCGTTATTTTAACATGTGCTCTTCATGTTTGCTTCTTTTAATATACTAGTACAGCAGTCATAGCATTGTTATATGGCATATTAGTATATGGTATTTGATGCGGTTAATTCAAGCTATGTTATTTGAAATACTGAATGAACAGATAGTACGAAAACCGCAAGACGGCAACCCAGATCTTGGCCTAGCCGCTCACAGATTCCGCTTACGCAGAGAGCTTGCTATCGACCATAACGTCGTATAATGTAATTCGATATACCGTACCACAAACTATTAACGTAAAATATTACGAAACATAAGAAATTAAAACATAATTTATTCATCTAATTTAAGAACTTAAAAGCTAACAGTATCAACCTCCTTGTTCCAAGCATTTATCGCACCTACTTAAGATATAACGCATCGCTCGCTGCAGCTTCCGTTGAGAAATGATGCTATTTTTCAGTTTTTCCAGGGTATGTTGATTATTTGTACAGATTGTCTTTTAGATTTCCCAAGAGACTTACAGTCCTTGAGTTAAATCGGTGAATTGAATTTCCCCAAGAGATTTATAGTCCTTGAGTTAAATCGGTGAACGGAGTTTCCCCAAAAGATTTACAGTTCTTAAGTTAAATCGGTGAACTGAGTTTCACCAAAAGATTTACAGTCCTTGAGTTAAATCGGTGAACTGAGTTTCCCCAAAATATTTACAGTTGAGTTAAATCGGTGAACTGAGTTTCCCCAAGAGATTTACAATCCTTGAGTTAAATCGGTAAACTGAGTCTACCCAAGAGATTTACAATCCTTGAGTTAAATCGGTGAACTGAGTTTACCCAAAAGATTTACAGTCCTGGAGTTAAATCTGTGAACTGAGTTTACCCAAGAGATTTACAGTCCTTGAGTTAAATCGGTGAACTGAGTTTACCCAAAAGATTTACAGTCCTTGAGTTAAATCGGTGAACTGAGTGGGCCATCCATTCCCACTTATAATTCTGTCCTCGAGTAGTATATCAAGTTCATCCATAGAATAGTCGGCGTAGCTCAGTCGGCGGAGGCGGTTGTCTTCTGATCCAGCGCTGCGCTCGGGCGTGGGGTTCGATTATCGCTTGGGCTGATTACCTGATTAGATTTTTTCCAAGGATTTCCCCTATCGTAAGGCGAATGTCAGGTAATCTATGGTGAATCCTCGGCCTTATCTCGCTACCACCAATTCCACAGACGCTAAATAACCCAGTAGTTGATACAGCATCGTTAAGTAACCAACTAAAAAAAATAGTCTATTGCATGTGCTGTCACATAATCCTATTGGAAAGAGGCAGAAGCAAATTTTCTCTCCAGTAGGTTTCTACGACAACAACGTTTATTTATTTATTTATTTATTTTAACATCTGCATTGTTTTACAATGTAGCGTATCTTATATTCAGATATTACTCATAGTGTTTATTTTTTGTTTAGATATGGGCATTAACGCTAATGTACGTGATTTTTTAATATTTGACGTTCTTACAAATAATTTTGAATATGAACGCTAATATTCTTTATTTACTATCCATGTCCTCCCTTCGATCATTGACAAGACTAGCAACTTTAATATTATCTTCTTTTGACGAGGAGGTAAAATTGCAACCTACGGCCTTAAACTGTCGCATTTTTACGATTTTGTCGTTTGGTGTTGCTTCTTCCCTCTTTTTCTCCCCCTTCCCATCGCTCTGTCGCGCCAGTAACGTAACTTCAAGGCTCTTGCAACTCGGAAATGTCACGTTTTATGAGGTACTTTAAAAATAGGCTTTTGGCTTTAGAGAGCGGCAGCAGCCAGCTCTAGTGTGAGTTGCAATAGGGACATGCAGGCGTTGTGACGCCGCGCCGCGACGGCCACGCCGAGGTGCGAGGTGCATTCGGCCGTCACGACCCCCCGCGTGCCCTCAACAGTGGCACAACTCCTCCCGGCCACGCCCCTTCCTGCTGTGCGTCTCGTGAGGGGTTGAGAGGTGGTCTGCACTAACGTACACTCGTCGGACCATTGTAACACATACAGTACATTTAACAGGAAAAATCTGATTATGTAATTTGGGTACCTACACCGTGTTGAAGGAACCGTGTTAGCTCTGTCGATAGAGCGATGAGCTGCGGACTTGAAGACGAGATTTTTCATCTTATTATACTTGTAACATCCAGAACTATTCCAAAGTCCAGCCAGCATCTTACAAGTTGGAAAATCTGGTCTTCCCCGGCGTTCTAAGTAGGAGTCCACACCTGTGGAGTAACGGTTAGCGCGTCTGGCCGCGAAACCTGGTGGCTCGGGTTCAAGTTATCTTGAGTTTTTTTCCGGGGTTTTCCCTCAACCCAATATGAGCAAATACTGATGCTGGACCCTTGACTCATTTCACTGGCATTATCACCTTCATCTCATTGAGACGCTAAATAACCTAAGATGTTGATAAAGCGTCGTAAAATAACCTAATCAAATAAAAAGAATTCTAAGTAGGACTGTTGAGTCGGTACAAGAAACTTTCGACACTTCCTACAACTTCGTTTCCGAGACCCTCGAAATGTGCTGCTGTTGTTTAGTCAAGTGTCAGAGGACAGATCTGAACCTCACAAGTGATACCAAGAAGGCACCACTTATGAGGCAACTAGGCCAGAAGATATTGGGGTAGGGTGGCCAGTTCCTTTCTCCTCCATTGCATACATCACCGATTAGGTACATTTTACATTAATCAGACGTCATATGCATACAAACAATTTTATTTTTCCTCTGACACATATTGTCAAGTGAGATGTACTGCCTGATAACAGATGTAGGTACTTATCGGCATATTAGGGTATACTAAAATTTAGAATTTTTATGAGTTATTTGAGAAATTTCGTCACTACAATTTCAATAATTAAGCTTACAATAACGCATATTTAAGAATAAGTGAAGAATAGTCTATATGGTCATTTAGGCTACGGCGAAGATGGTTCTTTAAAGCGCCGAGTGGAAGAAGTCGTTGAACCTCAGTAAGTTTGAAACTGCTGATGATTTACACTACAGACGTGGACAAATTATTAGAATTAATTAATTATATGTGCAACGAAGCTGTATTTATCGGTAGAAATAAAGAACAGAAATGTATTTTGCATAGATACAGAGTCTTGAGGTTATTAATTTTTATTTGTGAACATTCACGTTGATTTTGTCAGGGATGCTGGAAACCAAAGTTTGACACTTTTTTTAATGTCAGTATCATTTAGCCAGATATCAGGCAGCGCTTAAATGAGTCCATGTTTTGTTGTAAGCCTCTTTTTGTTCTTCTTCAGTATAGATCACAGATTTTCTATTTAATTCATGTCCTGTCTTCTTGCAGGCCATGGGAGAATATCTTCTGCGGTATATAATTAAAACACCAGTAGTACCAACATAGTCAGCAAATATTATACTTAACCATTGGAAAAATATACCAGAAGATGTAAACAATCATATTTACAACAATAGAGACTCTGTGAATTATACTGATAGTTGATATGACGAATTATATTATGTTTCAAAGAAAAACATTTTACTCTAATAATTTGTCCACGTCAGTATAATGAAATTTTTAAAATAGTAGAATTTCCTTCAAAGATTTTATAACGAGGATGGAATTGGTACGTTTTACCTATTCTGACTTGAAGTTGCTTCCGACTTCAACTACGACTCTACCCAAAATTGTTTCCGACATCGGCTACGACTCCATCCAAAATTGGTTTCGACACAGACTAGACTCCGCCAAAAATTGCTTCGCACTCTACTTTAATTTATAACTTCTGACGAATTCGTTCATTGCTCATTCTGCGAGTACTTTACTCAGTTGTCTTTGGAAAAGTAATATTTTCATGCATAAGGCAAAACTTTGTGGTTATCTTACCTCTTACTGTATTGTTTACTTACCCTTGAAAACAACCTCTAGAAATTTCCGAAGTTTTCAGTTCACCTTTCTTTAATTATCATTTTGTAAAATCTAAGGCCGACTTTTTTTATTCAATATCTGTACTACCACGTTCTTACGAGATTTTATACTGACTTTCGATTACGTAACATTCTTTTACTCATAATTGCTGACTTCACTAAAAGTTTCTGTACTGACTATAGGGGTACATGCAGCATCTCAGAGCAGTCACATTTTATGATCTACGATCTTACATAATTACATAATAAATGAGCTACGTGGTCGGTAATGGTGCACAGAAAGGTCTCAAATCAGCTTTGTGGATTATAATCCCGCATAGATTGTGACATTTTTTCTTGTAATTGTTATATCCCATATAGTCTAGGCGATGACCCCACGTCGCAAGATTTACATTGTGTCTCCAAAATACGAGCAACTTCTAGTGCTATGAAATACTCTCGATAGGTGGATAGATAAGTAGATGGATGAATGGATTGATAAATTAATTAATCGAATGGAAGAGAAAAGGAGAGTTGACAGAAAGGCGCTGTGAAGAACCAAATTCTTTGCACACTTTGTCGTGAGATCTTTTTAAGCAAAATTTGCTGAAAGGACGGTTTTGAGTTTTTGACGCAGACTGTACCGTCATTCAGACACATTGGAGTTTAGGAAGGATGTTGGAGGGTTGTGTCCTCACCTATTGTGTAATGTAGGACTAACGAAATAAAAGGAACAAGAGTCACAAACTGCATTTCTGAAAGTGCGTCCAAAGAGTGCCAGCTCATGCAACGGCTGCAGTAAATGCCAACTCTAAAAGTCGTCTAGGTCAAATTCTGTGTTGTACGTTTACAAACCATATATTTTAAGTCTTTTTTTTTATTTCGCAAACTTGAAAGTGCGGAGTAAAAGAGCAACAATACCTATCTAACTCTTAAAGCGTACTGTTGCAGTTTCGGAAAGGGTCAATAAACGCATGTTGAACTTAATTTTAACGTGGTTTAGGTTATTTTGGCGACATTACAACTGTAGTCTTATTTTAATTTATATTACAACAGAAAGAGTTAGCGAATAATGGCTTGTTTAAAATTTCAAGCGTGTTTGAAATGAGGTCAATTGCTTTTTCTTATGTAGAGCAAATGTGACTTACATGATCGTTCAAATGTTACGAAAGACCTAAACGTTGTTAACAGGAAACCACTTTAGCATATCTGCCCCATAATAATGCATATAGTTTGGATCACTAAACGGACCTTAAAAATTTGTCATAATTGTAATATATGTATATAACCCTTATTATTCTTTCATCTCCATTTACATTATCCTTATTAGGTAGACGATTTTCTTTCATCTCCATTTCATTACTTTTATTAGGTAGATGGTTTCCTTTCTTCTCCATTTACACTATCATTATCAGGTAGATGGTTTTCTTTCATCTCCATTTCATTACTCTTATTAGATAGATGATTTTCTTCATCTCCATTTCATTACTCTTATTAGGTAGATGATTTTCTTCATCTCCATTTCATTACTCTTATTAGGGAGATGATTTTCTTCGTCTCCATTTCATTACTTTTATTAGGTAGATGATTTTCTTCCTTTCCATTTTATTACTCTTATTAGGGAGATGATTTTCTTCATCTTCATTTCATTACTCTTATTAGGTAGATTTTCTTTATCTCCATTTCATTACTGTTATTAGGTAAATGATTTTCTTCATCTCCATTTGATTACTCTTATTAGGTAGATGATTTCTTCATCTCCATTTCATTACTCTTATTAGGTAGATGATTTTCTTCATCTCCATTTCATTACCCTTATTAGGTAGATGATTTTCTTTATCTCCATTTCATTACCCTTATTAGGTAGATGATTTTCTTTATCTCCACTTCATTACTCTTATTAGGTAGATGATTTTCTTTATCTCCATTTCATTACCCTTATTAGGTAGATGATTTTCTTGATCTCCATTTCATTACCCTTATTAGGTAGATGATTTTCTTATCTCCACTTCATTACTCTTATTAGGAGATGATTTTCTTTATCTCCATTTCATTGCCCTTATTAGGTAGATGATTCTATTCATCTCAATTACATTAGGCTTACTCATTAGGCAATGATTTTCTGTATCTCTATTGCATTACAATTAAAGGCAGTTTAAGCAGATGGTTTTTCTTTCATCTCTATTTCATTACTCTTTGAGTATCTTCTCTTTCCATTTCTTTACACCTTTAGGTAGTTACCTTTTATCCGTTGTGTAGCCTGGAAGCATACAAGGTGCTTCTTTTCCACTTCATGAGTTTTATTTCTTTTTCACTCTCAATAAGCACCAAATTAATTAATTTGTTGTTTCCTATCTTTTTTCATAAAGCTGCTGACCTATAACAGTCTATTTCTATTACACTACACCAGTTTTTACGAAATGTTAAGATGAACATGTAATAAATTATAACCAAGCTTTCGAAATAAAATTTAAGACTGTTTAGAAGGTCTTTCTACTTTCACACCTGCAGGGCATTTTGTCCAAAAATGCAAATACAAAGTATTTATTCAAGTTCTGGTTAATCGTACATTACTTCTCGTTTAATGTGTCACTGCATTAACAATGGACAGACATCCATATCTTACTCGGGGTTCGAGTCCATAATCTTTACTTTTAAGCATCGTCAAAACTGTACTTTAACCTGTTATGTTAGGAGTACGTTGACCTTTTACTGGAATTTTTTTTTAGAATCTGTGCAATAATTTTGCTATAGAACGCTCGGAATCTGGAATCTGCTTACCAAGAGTGACCTTGGACACGTTTGGAGATGCAAGCTTTCACGGGTCTATAAAGAAGTGCATTATAGTGTCTAACCTTTTTGGCCTCACAATAATTTGTGTATATACGTGACTCCTGTTTTCGTAGCCAGAATTCATGTTCTTGCCGGAGACCCACATTTTGCAAGCCGCGATCCGCGAGGGGCTCCATGGGTGGAACCTACATTTCTGTTCTTAATTCTTGTAATAAAGATATTGTTAACAAATTCAATGGAAGAACAACACGTTTCCTTCGGCCATGTGTGGGTATAACTGTTGCTTCTGCATGCACTAAACTTTAAATTCAGATGCCGTTTCTTCTCTTTCTTGACTTCTGAAAGGATAAAACACAGTTATTTTGGTGTAGTTTTAGATTCTTTCTCATTTTTCTTGTGAAGAGTAAAAATGCCAAGAATTCAGAGTCTCTGTATATGCGGGCAAGCGTTTATATGTGGAATTCAGGTGACTTCTTAAGACCTCGAGTCGCGCAAACAAATTCTTGGCTTGCTTGTTCTTAATGGAAAACGAATTCCAATTCCTTCAATATGAGTTGAGGTCAATGCAAGAGTGACTCATGTCCCTTGATTCGTGTCTGTGGGGGGTAAGGAAGAATGATGGCGGCTAGCATCCTACCCTACCGTTACAAGGAACTTACAGCTCTTTAATGAATGAGATGAGCTGGCTTAGACCTTCGCGTGAATGTTCCGCTATTTGAAAGCTGTTTTACTGTAAAATATTCACATATGACTACAAATCATCTGCTCTATTCCCGGAAGAATGTGAAGTATAAATAAAAATGAACAGTACATTGAAAAGTCCTTAGTTCTATTCACTGAGCTTCTATTTCTTCAAACGTAGAGTTCGTTCCCTTATTTTCTCTGCATATTTGAAATTTAGGCTTACGGAATCTAGATGCGGATAGTTTTTACACACTGAAGAACTTGTTACTAATTATCGCCTGTAATAGCTCACCATTAGTATCATTCGAACTGCCCTTGCAAATGCAGGTAGCATTGACCTTAAGGAACACTAGGACTGAATTTTGAAATGTTTACAATTTTAATTCGATGTATTTAGTTTTTTTTAACTGTTTTTTAGATGAATTAAGATTAAGATGTATGCAAATTTTGAGCTTAGTCGGACTTCTAGTTTCGAAGTTAATTTTATTTTAATTATACAATTTTTCCCCCTCCATTGCATACATCGCCGACTAGCTATTTATTACACTAGTCAGACTTAAGTGTCCCTTAAAAATTTTCGAAATTACTGTATCTCAAATTGAATATTGTTCACACATCAACTTGCACATCACACACTGAGGCCCCACGAATATTTGTTGTTTTCATTATACTACAAAAATAAATCTACAACATAAAATAACTGCGTAATAATCACGCCGGCGTGATTGTGCACAATATACAAAATGAAAATGGGTGTCAAACCGAGAAAAAGTGAGAAGATCCGTTGATATAGTTGTCAGGTGCTGGGTATTAGAAGCTAACCAGCCAATATATACAGAAAAAATGTACTAATACATAACTTTACTATGCTGCATATCTTTATTTAGAACTATCGAAAGATGGATAGCTTTACTGTGCTACATATGAGCCGTTCAGAGCAGAAGTGGTGTAAGTCAAAATTGGGTAATGAGGTTTAAAGTAAAAATTCTGTAATTTACAGCGCAAAGTAGCAATTAATATGTCCTTCGTGCTATGCACTGACTACTAACAGTTTAAATAAATTGAATATTAATTGCTACTTTGCGCTGTATTTTACAGAATGTTTACTTTAACCCTCATTACCCATTTTTGACTTACACCACTTCTGCTCTGAACGGCTCATATATTTACGTATACAGCTTACGGAATATATCACCAATCAGAGGAGTACAAGAACAATGAGAACAAGGGGAAGACAAGGAGAACAAGGGAAAGAGAGGGAGAAGAAGGGGAAGACAAGGAGAACGAGGGGGAGACAAGGAGAACAAGGGGAAGACTAGGAGGATAAGGAAGGAGAATAAGGGGAAGACAAGGAAAACAAGCGGAAGACAAGGAGAACAAGGATAAGAAAAGGAGCATAAGGGGAATACAAGGAGAACATAAGTGTTGCATTTCATGCGACGGTCAATGGCGCACCCAGGAATTTCTTTTAGGGGTGGTCCAGTAAAAGGATATTAAGTCCAGTCTTCTTGGTTCTTTCTTCAGTTCGTTAGCAACATTTTGTGGAGAAACTGTGACATCACGTTGGATGTCAAATAAAAAGTGTTATGTACATGTACGTGAATCATTTACAGTAGGTGAAATTATAGATAACAGAATTCTATACTATCAGTGCTTAAAAATTCAGTAAAACTGTTGAGGGGGGTCCGGACCCGATGGACCCCCCCCCCCGTCGGTGCGCCCTTGGCGACGGTCAATACCCAAGATCCTCCTCCCCCCACATATTGAGGAGAAAGCCGTAGTCCTACGTCAAAAGGAAATGAATTTTAAATCGTTAAATCGTAACTTTGAAGCTCACGGAAGATACGACTATGTTAATGTAATGTTTTTGTCTCGTTTGAAGGTCGTGGTAAGGTTCAGTGTCATGCTGACTCCCATAAAACGGGATCATTCCATATGCCTGTCTAAATATGTCAGAACTTGAAATAATCATAGGCTGAAGTCTCTAAAATGTTGTAAATGTTACAGGCAGGAAATGGAGTAAGGGTTGTTTACAGAAAGATGTAGGTACGCTTTGCGAGCATTCTAATTAAATAAAATAAAAAACCTCATTGTTTGTAATTCCGATTTTTATGTAGCAATTTTCTGCCTGTCTGGTTCGTTCGAGATTATAATCTGAAACGAGAGAAACTCAACGTGTGACATCTACAATCATGGAAGCTACCGACTCAAAAAGGAAGGAACTCAAAAATAAAAATATCTCGTAAATGAGCCACCTGCCTGGCGCACAATTGACACACTAATAATTATAACATGGATTCTCGTCTGATTTCCTAAGTGGACTGCTCACGCTAATTACGTAGTTCCCTGATCCAAAAAGGACATGGTATGGGAGGGTCTGTAGTTAATTGAGCAATGTTTCCAATGAAAATGTGCATAACGTGTTAGAAAATAATTTTTCTGCTGTCATAAAATAAACATTAGAACGTTATTATACGCTGACTTTAATCGCAGTAATTCATAAACATTATTTGGGAGATATTTATGAAGAAATTTGAAATTATCAGCTTGATTTTGTCATTATTTAAGTAGAAGCTGGTAATAACACTAGACTTGCAAAATGACATAACATTTAGCTTTCAAAAGAACGTAAGTGTGTAACGATTTTTATTGGCACTTTGAGAACATTGGTACAGATATGAAACTTGAAATATAATAAAATCGCGAAATATACCGGAAAAACTCAATTGTGGCTCACAGACTCCTAACACTGCATTCCCTCTATATCAGTCACTAAAGAAATCATGAGTATTCTCTCATAATATAGCGTTGTTATTCCTGCAAAAACTCCTATGTGCAAAATATAATTTTTTTTCAGTAGGAAGAAAAAACACATTTATTCATCCTATAGCAGCCGTACATAGGAGATTGTGAATTCTTACATTTTCGAAAGAAAGAAATATAATTACCAGGGAAAGGATTTATATGTAAATACATATTTACTTATAAAGCTAATATAATTTATATTTTGCATTATCTTTATGTTTCACAATGTGTAGGGTTGAAAAATCCTACTTTTATTTTCCATATTTTTCCATATTTTAGAGTTTAGTACATATTTTCGTTAATTTCCATATATTTTCCATATTTCATATAAAACAGTCCATATTATATTAGGTTTAACAATAAAACAAAACAAAATTCCATTAACTTTTAAAAATACATTTCAACAATAGAGATTTAAACACATGTTCAGTAATCCCTTTAACATCAGAGTTATTTGAAAATTAGCAGTCCTATCAACAATGGGAAAGTAAGTTACAAAACTGTATTAATTTAATTTAAAATTTTTAACAGACTTCAGTTGTGCAGCTCAACAGTTAAATGCCAGTCAGAGTACACATAGGTTCAGTTTTGTAAATCATACTATAAAGACGGTAAATATGCCAAAAGTACGTCATTCAGTCAATTTAAAATCAAAACTAACAAGTTACATTTCAGAATTTAAAGAAGATGGTTTATCAACTGACAATAAAATATTATTTTGTAATTTGTGTCAGTGTGCAGTATCATCTACACAAAAGTTCCTGGTGCAACAACACATTACAACTAGTAAACATCAGGCCAACAAACAACTAAATTCCAAGCAGAGACAATTGTTTTTAACACAACCAACAACATCGAATGTAAGATCTGAGTTTAACATCGACGTGTGCCGTTCTCTCATCTCTGCTGATATTCCTCTCTACAAACTAAAGAATAAGGTCTTCAGGGAATTCCTTGAAAAATATACTCAACATACAATCCCGGATGAGTCAACACTTAGGAAGACGTATGCTCCATCCATCTACGATGAGACAATACAGAAGATAAGAGATGAAATTAAAGATAGTTCAATTTGGGTTTCCATTGATGAGACTCCCGACAAAGAAGGTAGACTTGTTGGTAATGTAGTTATCGGTTTGTTAAGTGAACAATATTCTGAACGAATTCTTTTACATTGTGATGTTCTAGAAAAGTGCAATAACAAAACTATAGTTAAACTGTTCAACGAAGCTATGGGTATCCTGTGGCCAAAGGGTATTATGTACGATAATGTGTTATTCTTTATTAGCGATGCTGCCCCTTATATGGTCAAAGGTGGACAAGCATTATCTGTTGTATATCCTAAATTGACTCATTTTACTTGTGTGGCGCATGCATTTCATCGTGTGGCAGAAGTGGTCAGAGACAATTTCCCTAAAGTAGATTTGTTGATTTCATCAGTGAAAAAAGTATTTCTCAAAGCTCCCAGTAGAGTTAACGTGTTGAAAGAAATGTACCCTGAAATTCCATTGCCACCAAAGCCAATTTTAACTAGATGGGGTACATGGCTAGAAGCAGTTGAATATTATGCCGAACATATAAGCTTAGACTCTATTAACAATGTTCTCCTTGCATTGGACTCTGAAGATGCAGTCTCAATTGATACTGCGAAAACAGTTACCTGTGACATAAGTGTGAAGAATGACTTAGCTCACATTCAGCATACATTTTCATGCATCATAAAAACGCTCAAAAGTCTCCAAAATAGGCACCTTTCACTATCTGAAAGTTTTGAAATTATAAATAGTACTGTGGAACAACTGAATCGTGGTAGAGGTAAAGTTGCAGATGCAGTAAGAGCTAAGGTGGACACTGTACTTTCAAAAAACCCTGGATATGAAGAACTACAAAAGGTTGTTGCTGTGATGAGTGGTGAATCAACAGTGAAGATTAACTTGGACTTATCCCCAGCAGACATTGTGAAATTGAATTATGTACCAGTTACTTCTTGTGACGTCGAACGCTCTTTTAGTCAGTATAAATCTATCCTCAGAGACAATAGAAGAAGATTCACTTTTCAGCACTTGAAAGAAATGTTTGTAACCTATTGTTATGGTAACAGACAATAAAAATTGTGTTTTGTTGAAACTACATTGGAAGATAAGGTACGTCCATTATATTTTTTGTTTAGTTTGATTAAAATGTACCAATATTTAACGTACATAGTCATTTTTTTATAATTTTAAGTCCATATTTAATTCCATATTTTGGTAAAAATCCATATTTAATTCCATATTTTGGTAAAAATAACTACATATATATTTACATATTTCATATATTTTTAGTCCATATAAATCCGTTCCCTGATAATTACATATAGGAGATTTTATTATTTGTTGTATCACTATTTAAGTTGTTTAATAGAGCAAAAATCTGAAAATAGATGAATAAGTCACATAGGAGCTATTGCAGGAACAACGGCGATATGTACTGTAGATTACTACGAATTTTCGAAATTGTATTACGACATAAGCGGTTATTGGTTGTATAATTCTTGATACAGCAGTAAGATCTAACATTTCTCACCAAGAAGTTCTAACTTTTCTCTCACAATTATTTTATAACTCTTCAACTTTGGATATAGGTATTTTCGGTTTAACGGTTATCGAATTACCAAAGAAATACGTTCCTGAAATGTTTAACTTTAAATCCGGAACACATAGGCCCTAATACTTATTCATTTATTCATTGACACACTCACACTCCATTCATTCATTCATTCATTCATTCATTCATTCATTCATTCATTCATGTTCCTCATGGCAGCTTTTTCAATGCAAACCCAGCATTATCCAAACTTCCCTCCTTTCCTCCTTCCTCATAGTCTCCGCACAAGATCCATATATCTTAATGTTGTCCATCATCTGATATCTTCTCTCCGAACTTTTCACCTGTTCACCATTCCTTTCAGTACATCCTTCAGTAGGCAATCTCTTCTTAGCTAGTGACCGAACCGACTTTTTTTCTAATCCTGAACAGTTTCAGCATTATTCCTTTTTCACTCATTCTTTCTAGCGCAGCTCATTTCTTACTTTGCCCACTTCACATGCTCCATTCTTCTCCATATCCACATTTCAAATGCTTACAGTCGTTTCTATTCACTTCGTCGTAATGTCCATGTTTCTACTCATATAAAGCCACACTTCACTTAAAGCAATTCACTAGTCTCTTCCTTAGTTATTTTTCCGAAGGTCCGCAGAAAATTATTCTTTTTCTGTTAAAAAGCTTCCTTTGCCATTGCTGTGCTCCTTTTGACTTCTTGGTAGCATCTCATGTTACTTATAGTATATCTCAAGTATTTGAAGTCGTCCACTTGATCTACTGACTCATTTCGATTCACATGTTTACCTTCTTTATTTTTCTTCCGATAACCATGGTATTCGTCTTGTTTGCATTAATTTTCATCCCATACTGGCCACAGCTGTCGTTGAGCTCCAGTAGAATATCCGTTAGTATCTTCTCTGTTAACAACGCCATATCATCAGCAAATCTTACATAGTTTATTCTTCTACCTTCTCCTATCACCTCTCCCATATTTTGAAAACAGTTCTTCACTAAATTCTTCAAGTATATGTTGAACAGTCGCTCTCGGTAGCGTAGTTGGTATAATTCTGGCCTTCTATGCTCGAGGTTGCGGGTTCGATCCGGGCTGAGGTTGATGGAATTTGAGTGTGTTTAAGTGGGACAGGTTCATGTCAGTAGATTTACTGGCACGTAAAAGAACTCCTGCGGAATGAAATTCCGGCACACCGGCGACGCTGATATAACCTCTGCAGTTGCGAGCGTCGTTAAATAAACCATAATTTTTTATGTTGAACAGAGTAGTTAATGAAAGCATCCTTGTCGTATCCTCTCCCCATTCCACGGCCCTCTGACATTTATTTCTTTTCCTCTCTTTTTCTTGACAATTTTCTTCTGGATCTCCATAAGTTTATTCCACCTCACTCTGTCAAAAGCCTTTTCCAGGATAGTGCTTAATATTGCGTGATATAATGCTATTAGTTTTTCAAGATAAAAGGCCATATCTTCGACTTGCTATTGAACTTTCATGGTGCTATTTCATTCAGTTGAAATTGCGAAGTCTTCAGCTATGACAACACAGGACATCACATAAAACAGCTTTTCAATACATTTTTTAAGCGGGATTCTAAACCAGGACTACAAAGTAACGTACCCATCTTCCTTATGTTTGTGTTGGTAACAACGTTGACTGTACTACATCGCTATCTTAACAGAGAATCTGAAGATAAGAATCAGAGGAAAAAATCCGGTCAATGAGGACGCTCGTAAAGGATACCTGTTCCATGTATGGCGAGATGTCAAATCGTTTCTTTCTTACATTGATTTGTTTAGTCCAGAAACATGGCAGGTGACGACGTGACCCACATGCTTGAATGGGATCGGTTTTGCAGTAATTTGCACCGCGGTCCTCGAGTAAAGGTCGTGCGTGTAGCGATGGGCGGTAGAACCAGATGCATTTACATCACTCCGAAACAGCGGCAAACTTGTTCTACTCACCCTCCAAAAACCTCATTTGAATTTTTACTGGTTTATTTAACAGCGCCGTATTCCTCTTCCTCTTCTGCTGCTCAAAGGATAGTTTAATTTGAATGTTCTGGTACTCATCTTCAGTGATTTAGTTAGTGATATTTACGGGAACTCGCCTTTTCAATTTAACAATCATCAAATGGACTCGTTCTGGGTGTCAATATTTCCGACATATATAATTTTTACTTTCCAGATCAGCGTTCCTGTCCAATAAACCACTGCCCTTCTTCTTTTTAGTGGTCTTCCGTCTCTTGCAATTTCCTTGTGTTTCTAAGGGAAATTGTATGCCTCTCTTGTTAAAATATGTTGTCCACATGCATTTATGTATGGTATTATAGGTTAGGGTGGAACTTATAAATCCAACCTTTATCCGTTAATTTTACTACAGAAAAAAGTATTAAAAATTTGTTTAAAAAAGCAGAAAGATTACTCAACTGAATTGTTGTTTAAACATTTCAAAGTTTTCAACATTAAACAAATTTATAATTTTATTTTATTAAAATATTTTCACAAAAATCTGAATGACTTTGAAAGGTATATACATAAATATAGAACTAAAAATATGAATTCTCTGCGTTAGCCTGAACCAAAATGTAAAACCAGTGCAGCTTTTTATCATAGCATGAGTCAAGGACCCAAGTTATAAACAAATTTTATTGTAATATAATTTTAACCACGAATCGTCTCCAAATCAATAATAATAAAAAAATAAAAATTGTATTGGATTTATAGTTTGGTTTTAAACATATTAAACACGTTTTAATCTGTATTCACTTATAATTTTATTTTTGTCTATTGGAATCCCCTCCTGAGCACGAGTCTTACTCATTCAGGAGTGGACTAGTTTATCTTACATTGTATTAACTTATATTCATTTCAGACTTACCAGCAATAAAATAAATACATTTATTTATTAGCTAACCTTTTTCCTATGAAATTCTGGATTATTTTGGGAAGTCGTTAAGAGTAGCCGGAAGTGATGTACGTCGCGTTGGTAGCTCAACAGATAGCATACTTACGACCTCCGTGGAACAGAGTTCAAATCTCTGCGATAGCGGAATTGATTGTATTTGGTGGACATAACCAAGGTTGTAGGGATTTTCTCGAGGTTCTTTACTGTCTACATTCCAACTACATTCTTTATAATTCCATATCTCATCATCGCCGTCTCGGAAAATATGGTATCTCCTATGTTTGATTGACGTCGAGTCGGCCGTTCGCTCTCAGTTTGTCCTAAGGTTGTATATGACAGTGGTAATGGATTGTAGACAAATCATAGATGTGCATTAGCGGAACCGAATAACCCCTAATAGGAATATTGTTGACTCGTATAGATTTGAGAATTACGACAGACCTATACCAGAAGAATGGTATGGATTTGATAGCTGGAGAGGAATGTATCGTGTGATGGATGGTGGGCTGTGCAACACAGTCGGCACACTTATTCCATCATGGGTGCACAAAAAAAAAAGTTTTGGGCTGATATGCTTACAGATGTTTATTTCTCGCCAGTAAACACCTTCATATCTCTGTAATCAAGTCTCGGACATGAATCTTTGTTGCCAAACTGAAACTGTGCTGTCCTCCATTTCAGGAGATTATCTTCTGTGTCTAGGTATAATTGCTGTAATTCGTTAACCTAAAAGTATAAAAATATTGGGGGTAAGATGTTTAAGAAAGAAACAAAAATATAAGTAATTGAACTTCACTAGGACAGGCCTATCTGAAGGAATTGACCAGAACTGTATGAACATTCCATTCATTGAACGTTAATATCTGCTACTCAAATTCCTCTTGGAGTTCATTCCAGCCCTTGGGTCGTTGTTGCAAGTGCAGCTACTGCAGAGAAAGAGGACGCATACTGTACTTCTTTTCAAAAATACAAATAGACCCTCAGCCTTCTTATTTGCATGAAGCCAATGATTGATGATGTAGACTGCCATTCTTCCAAGTTGAAGGAAATCTAGTTTTATTTGTTTTTGTATACATGTTCGTGTTCTTTAAAAAACTGTATTAAAACTTCTTCCAGTCTTTTAAGACGAAGCTGGTAGGAGTAGTGAATTGTGTCTTTCCTCAATAACTTTTACGAAGGAGGAACACTCCAACGTCATTACCGCCAAGATTTTAATTGAGTTACATTTAAATTCAGCTTTTATCGAGAGGAAAAATATTATCGATTGCTTATTATTTTATTTAAGTACACTTTCATTTCCATTGAATTTTTAAAACTGAAAGGAACGGGTAGTAAATTTTGCATGGTTTCACGATACGGAACTTTCTTCATCTTTACAGCCCTTTCGAATAAAGTTTTTCTAAGGATTTTATCACTTAACGCCGAGATAG
Organism: Periplaneta americana; assembly: GCF_040183065.1. Lineage (NCBI taxonomy): Eukaryota > Metazoa > Arthropoda > Insecta > Blattodea > Blattidae > Periplaneta > Periplaneta americana. The sequence continues at coordinate 94,758,999 of NC_091131.1, read as the reverse complement.
ATCTTGATCGTATCTGATGACAAGCATTAAATCGGCCACTCGACGACTTAAGAGGGCGCTAAACCAGACTTAAAAAAAATACACTTATAACATATTTAGTCTCATATAAGTTACGCCTATAGATCATCGACTCTTCTTTCTAGATAGTTTTGTTTTCAATGGCAGGACTCTTAATTTGCAGTTATTCGCCCCGACTCTACGAGCGTAGCTTATAGATGTCGCTAGTTTCGAGAAGCGTATGTAGACCACCTTAGATCGTCAGAGACTATCCAGAGTGCACCACAGGCGGTGGATCTACATCACAGGGGAACAAGAGTACCCGAGGGAAAGCCTCTGTGTTGCCTTGACCACGGACTTGTCCAAAAGAAGACTATCCAGATAATAAATTTAATTAAATGATACAGCTAATCCATTGTGTCACTTTATCCACCTGCTAGTGTAACAGCAGTGAAAAACAGAATTTCACAATAATATAACCTTGTAGTAATGCGTGAAATTATTTCAGTCAGCTTTCCATGCCAGACAGTGGAATTCATATGTCGGAAAGTAAAGTGTTTATATTTAGTTATTCCATCAACTCTTTCAATTTCTTCTCCTTTTCCATCAGCAGCAGTAGTAAATACAACCTTCGAGTTTTAGAATCGTTGCCTACTTATTTCTCTTGTGATTATTTTAGCCTAAACTAGGCTTCTACAAATAGCGGCAGGCCTATATTATTATTATTATTATTATTATTATTATTATTATTATTATTATTATTATTTTAAGGATTTCAATGTAGGACTATTCATTTTACAAACTAAATAACTAAGTAGGCTATTCGTATTTCAGTTTAACAAATTATTTTCATCGGTAATGTTGTGTTTCTTTTTACCACAGAATTAAAAGATCATAGTATAATAATCGTAAAAATATAGTCATCTGTTCCACTATTAGGCCTATTATTATTATTATTATTATTATTATTATTATTATTATTATTATTATTATTGTTGTAAAATTAACATTTGAAAATTGCACCGTCATCACGCATTTTGAAAGCAAAATAAATTGGTATTTTTATTTGAGTAATTTCATCAACACTGACATACATTATTTTCTCTTCTACACAAAATGATAAAATTATAATATCGATTCGTCATTTTTGCATCTAAGAAGCGGACTATGAACCAATTTCCGTCGTCAAAATCGCGACGGTTTGTGCACAGACACCAGAGATTCACGAGTTGCAAAACTTATTGCTGTAAGAACAGTATTGTGCAAATCACTGTTCTAGACCATAGCGTAATATAACAGATTAATGTCCTGGCAACAGAGATAAATCTACTTTCCTCTCATGGATGATAATACCAATCACGGAGGTAATTTCAAAAGAGAATCACAACATGCGTGTTGTCGGCATACGCTGCACACTTCCAATCTGTCTTTCTCAGTTAGCAGCCCCTCATGTAGGAGAGAGAAGAGAAGAAGATTATTTTATTAAGAATAATTTATCTCGATTCTTTTAATTCGTATAAGGAGCTGTGTGATTCATCCTTCCGTTATTTCAGCAGCAGCAACAGAACTTGTGTGTGTGTGTGTGTGTGTGTGTGTCTAGGTGGCACATTAAGGAGCTTTGCGTGTGCGAAGGAGTGCCTGCAACAACGGCACACGTCCAGTGTCACAAGGGGTCACTTCCTCGAAGCAACAGCTTTCGGCAAACAAGCCCTACAGCTTTGAGTCACGTACTTCGTCCAAGGACTCCTACTGTCGGTGATTCAGTAGATGTAGGGATATAGAAAAAGTTACGTTACACCGTTAGGTGCATGACTATTGAATCGTTTTTATATGCTAGAGACCCAAGTTTGAAGTCCGGTGAACCCAAAAAGTTTCCTTTTGGTGCATAGAAAGCGTTGGACGGAGGTTTTCTCATATTCCATTCCTCATGCCATCGACTTATCACCATCCATCAGGAAGTGCCTGGTGTTACCTGGAAGCTCAACTTATAGGCCTACTCCTGGACATGTGACTTCATACATGTCTACGAGCAGATAGATTTTGTGTTACAAGTCACCTTTCCCTATTCTTACGATTTTTACGTATATTACAAGTATGACAAGTCCTATACTGCGTTCCGTAATGTCTGACAGGCAAAGTAAACATTGTCGGCAGAGGAAGGGAGAAAGATAATTGCTACTCAACCAATGACAGAAGTCACATTCCAGACATGTCTTGAAGGTGGGCGGAGGTAGAACGTTTCAGACCGCCTAACTTGAAGATAAGCGTAGGATATGACCTCTGCCATTGGTTGAGTAGCAATTATCTTTCTCCCTCTGCCGCCAATGTTTACTTTGCCTGTCAGACATAATGGAACGCAGTATAGTGTAGTTGGAGTATCGTAAGATCATAGAGACCGGAAAGCGTATAAAAAAGACAAAAATTGGAGTGAAAAAGGATATAGTCTACAGTAATATACATGAAATGATCTTACACAGACGGGAGCGGGTTCAGTGGTCCAAAGCGATGATATTTGCTTAATGTACTTATGGCCGGAAACGAGTCATGTGAGCGGTAGAGGCTAGCAAAGTTTTGTCTAGTGTTGTTCCTATGATATTATGATATTCACAAATGCACTTCTGCTACGGAGAATGGGCTTGTTTTTAATTGCTGCATACTTAATATGAATAGTGAAGATGTCCACGTCCAATCCAACCTCCTTGAACAACTTTTGTGGCGTTATAAATATCAACACATGAGCCAACCAACCTGTTTCATATCTTTACGTAGGGCTATAGTCACGAGCTGACGAGATGGCATGCAACGTATTAGGGGTGAAGCAGGGGATGTTACTGTTATATTATCTGCGAAAGACGGACAGGTGTGACTTCGGCCACAGACGTATTACCAATACACAATGATGAATTTTTATTCAGTAACCTGCTCTTATTGTGTGTTAAGTCTATATGTTTTAATGCATAATAGCAGTAATATCGCCTCGCTCAATAGATTATCTTTACTCATTGTCCACGCACCTCAACCTACAGTTCACTGATGAATGTCATTTCTGACACTGACCATCATCTTAGCTTATAGCAGTACACGTGGGTGCGACCACCTGTCAATTGTGCATAGTTTTACTATGCTGCAAAAGGGGGAAGACAAGGAGAACAAGGGGCTTCCATTTTTGTTTGACAGTTTCCAAGTTACCTCCTCCCTGTCATACCTAGTGAGAAGAAAGACGTAGTTCTACGTCAAAATATTTCTTAATTTTTTCCTGTTTAGGTATGAATCTATAGAGAATAACTATGGGAAGACGAGAGAAAGGGGAAGACCAGGAGAAAAGGGTGAAGACGAGAGAAAGGGGAAGATCAAGAGAAAAGGGGGAAGACAAGGTGAACAAGGGGCTTCCATTTTTGTTTGACAGTTTCCAAGTTACCTTCTCCCTGTCATACCTAGTGAGAAGAAAGACGTAGTTCTACGTCAAAATATTTCTTAATTTTTTCCTGTTTAGGTATGAATCTATAGAGAATAACTATGGGAAGACGAGAGAAAGGGCAAGACCAGGAGAAAAGGGTGAAGACGAGAGAAAGGGGAAGATCAAGAGAAAAGGGGGAAGACAAGGAGAACAAGGGGCTTCCATTTTTGTTTGACAGTTTCCAAGTTACCTCCTCCCTCTTATACCTAGTGAGAAGAAAGACGTATTTCTACATCAAAATATTTCTTAATTTTTTCCTGTTTAGGTATGAATCTATAGAGAATAACTATGGGAAGACGAGAGAAAGGAGAATACCACGAGAAAAGGGTGAAGATGAGAGAAAGGGGAAGATCAGGAGAAAAAGGTGAAGACAAGGAGAACAAGGGACTTCCACTTTTGTTTGACAATTTCCAAGTTACCTCCTTCAAGTGAGAAGAAAGACGTAGTTCTACCTCAAAATATTTCTTAATTTATTCCTGTTTTAGGTATGAATCGGTAGAGAATAGCAATGGGAAGACGAGGAGAAAAGGGGGAAGACGAGAGAAAGGGGAATACCAAGAGATAAGGAGGAATACAAGGCGAACAAAGGGGCTTGCATATTTGTTTGAAGTTTCCGAGTTACCTTCTCCCCCTCATACCTAGTGAAAAGAAAGACGTAGCTTTACGTCAAAATATTTCTTAATTTATTCGTGTTTTAGACATGAATCGATAGAGAATCTTCCATTTGCACTATATGCCTGAGTGTCTAATAAGTCTCACCTTGTATGCACGTTGTTGAGGCCAAAGTTGGGGTGATTGCCCTTTAATCTCAATTATTAATACCCTCAACCCTTGTTCCTTCGTTACCGCTCATCACAGGAAGCTTGGATACTTGACTAATAACTAGCAGAGCCCCTTTATAATGCATTATTATTGCTATAAGTCGATCCACTTAATTAACTTCCTTCCTGATGAAAGCGGACGCAAGACTAATGAAGTTTCTCGCTTACGACGCTAGTTTGGAAATAAAATCCGGCAATGCGTCTATTGTAAGACTTTCTCTCCTTGAGATCTAGTTATTGTCGTACAAAGTTAAGTCTCTGCGATAAACTGGTCGTTACCTGAACGACTTTCCACCCTGGAGATCCGTGTTTAGATCTCTGCGAGTTTAAATAGAATTTGTGGTTGACAAAGATGATCTTCGATTAAGGAAAAAACTAAGACAAGACAAAATGTGTTAATATTCATGCATAGCCTATTCCCGCTGGAAGCCTGGCGTCGTTGTGACCCACCGTTATGTGATCGTCTCGTATAATATGGACAAATAAAATACCCATATATGTACCTTTGCCCAATAAAGGTACCTTCAAAACTGTCAGATCAAAATCCCACTTGAATGGTTGCACAGGGGTGAAACTGTAATGAAAAGATTACATTTAAAGATGCGTTTTACCAGTATAAACCATAAGGTACGGTACGTCATAAAAATTACTTAAACCTTCAATTAAGAAGCTTTCTCCTTTAAAGGCTGTGGGAACATAAGTGCTTGATGTTTCTTTCCTTGATACTTCACTTCTCATTTCATCTATTTATTTATTTATTTATTTATTTATTTATTCTGGTGCAGTTAAGGCCGTCAGACCTTCTCTTCCACACCACCAGAAATTCAAATACAATAATAGAAATAAAAAGAAAAAATCACGTTATATATAAAGTAAAGCCACACAAAAATATACACAGGTTGCAGTCACAAAAATTTAAACGAGTGATTAAGTATCGTAATTAATTGTATCCTAACTAATTAACTAACATAAACAATAAACTTGCAATTTTAATCTGGATTAAAAAAAAACACAAATCAACACTTCTAGCAAAACCTAAAAAGCATTAAATAAGACACAATTTTTCAATTTAATTTTGAATTGTGATAAAGTCCGGCAGTCCCTAACGTCATTAGGTAACGAATTCCAGAGGCGAGGTATTTCTACCGTAGGAGGATGAGTATAAAGACGTTCTGTGTTCAGGGATAGAAAAAAGTGCTTGATGCCGGTTTCGAAGAGTTTTAAGAAATTGAAAGCGCTATAACAGATAATTCGGAGTAATTCTATGACCATCATACAGGATTAGTGTTGGCAAAGAAGATGGGAAATTCCTCACAGATATTCAAGCAACACATTTCATGGTGAGAACTGATTAAAATTGTCTGTCTGCCATGCAGTTTAAGATGTAATACATCTGGTTAGACTTCACTAGTGAGAAGTCGACGGTTACTTAAGGCTGATAGAACATAATATTTTAGTTTGTTTTAAGCTTACTTTTTTATGTTTTATATTTTTTATTGGCAACTAATTCCTGTAGGTCACTTATTCTTTCCAATATTTATCAGTAGGCCTGTACAAACTTTCAGGTGTACACCCAATGCTATGTTTGGTAGCTTCTTTCATTAGTTGTAAGCCCGTGTCTGATTGCAGAGCCAAACTTTGTCGATAATGCAATAATGTTCACGTGCAGCTGCTTTAAAGAACACGACGCAGTCGTTAACAGCAATTCTGGTAGTTATGCTCATTTTGATCTTCGCTCTGTGTGTTGGTCTAGTTAGCATGCACGTGTTAAGGATTTAGTGTTTCAAATCTACTGTTGTATTGTACGCTGTTATTTGTAGAACTATACGGGTTTGTGTTCTACCAATAAGCATAACTAATTGGCACTGTATGTTCTTTGAATACTGAACTGTCATTCAACTCGCCCAAACAGGGTTTCTACCATCATGAAATTTTCTCGTCAGAGAGAGAATTCCTAACTAGACGACATGTTGCTCACACGCTTTTTATCGTCGCATTTAGCTCTGGGTTGAAATGTTAGTTGAAATATGTTAAGATATAATTACCTATTAAATAATCTATTACTTTATAGTTCTTGCAAAATTTTCCTGGATTTTTTGTGCATGTCGTAGTCGTTTGTAAATGGGTAAAAATTAGTGATTGAAAGAATCAATATGTGAGCGAATAAATGAGAATAGAGAGAATTAAGAAAAATTTGACGTGATTTTTATATCCTTACAATTTATGAAGTGTTGAAAAACTATAAGAGCTTTGAGTTCTTGAACCACTTGACTCTAAGATTTACTGCCCAACTGAATGACGTTAAAATAATTTATTTATAAGAGAATCGCAAGAAAAAGTTTGCTGGGGCACATAAAGGAACTAGGTACTAAACTTGTTGCATAGTTAGTTAATTAGTGAACTAGTTATCTGAAGATTTCCAAATCCAGCAACAGCTCAGTCATCTGATTACATATTCCCCAAGCAGCGAGGTTCAGTACCGCATAAGAAAGATTGAAATATGTGCCAGAAAGCTTATATGAGTCAAGTTTTCACCATCTGTTTTCGTTTTCTTCCACTGTTTCACAGTTGTTTCTTTATCTTTTATCTTCAAGCAACTTTATTCATTCTCAATAGTTTCAATTGAAGGTCAAAATGCGGGTATTTTGTGCGAGAAACTGCCGAGACACGCTCCAGTTAAGCTTTTCACTATTAAATGATTTTATATTTACTTTCTTAATGTTTACCTTTATTGTTTCTTTCTTCTTTGTACTTTATAGTTTTCCCTCTATCCAACCAATTTTCTGCTTTATTTCTGTGTACATTTCCTTCTCTTTTATAACATCACTTTTGTATACCCGACGTTGACGACGACGACGACGACGATGATGGTAATGATGATGATGATAAATAACTGAATGCGAACACACTTCCTTCTATAGAAATTTGGGGCTGCGGGTAAAAAAACTACGTGAGCTCCAAGCCGGTAGGATATTTGTCTCATTCGTGTGTCGCCATTCCTCTCGAGAAACTTAGAAACATTTCAGAGGGGAAAAGTCGAAAGATGGGCGTTACCTATTAAGAACTACTTTCGGAGGAAAGATCGCAGAGTAATGTCCGAATCAAGGTTTTACAGCTGGGCAGAATCGCTTAAGCTATTTAGCCGAGATATAGAGAGGTAAGCAACTAGGTCTCACTATTAAAGGAAAGCGAACCCTTCGACTAAGAGAAAACCGAAATTAGGTTGTAGAAAGTCTTCGAAAACACCTTTCTTTCTCTCCTTTTCTTCCCTTTTCTTTCATTTTCGTATCCGCCTACCTTTCTTTTGTCTTTACTCTTTATTTTCTTCTACCTTTGACTTTTCTTTGTTTAATTTGCTCTCTCTCCATCATTGTGTCTTTAATATTCTCATTTATTTATTTATTTATTTATTTATTTATTTATTTATTTATTTATTTATTTATTTATTTATTTATTTATTTATTTATTTATGATTTTAGTTCTCTCTTTTACCTTCGTTTTCTTGTTTAAGTATTTGATCTCTAACATAGTTTGGACCTTCATGCAGGTTCACCCTTTCGTACTACACACATGGGATAACGTCTGTAACATGAGGTTAGCACGACGCCATGTCGCCATATAAAACATTCAAACGGACAAACATCCATGTATGAGACGGAATTCGAACTCAAGAAATTAGCCTCCACACAACAACAAACTGTGCCTTACTCATGCGTACACTACAATTCTAACAATTCGTAACAGTGATTTTAACATTTCTTCTGTACAAGGGAACGTCAACAGAAATCGAGACAAGTTACTGTCCTTTTGTAACGGAAGAGCATACTTCACACGAGAGAAAGAGGCGTTATGTCGTTGTTGTTCGCAGCACGTAAGTCTTTTCAGAAATGACTGTCTAATATCCAACTGTTTAGAAAATAACGCACCTGTTTTCATATTCATTATCTATAATACCGTTTGCTGGCAGGGAAAAGCAGATGGGGCGGAACTCTTGGACAACATTGTTCCTCCACAGTGTTGAAGGTGCGCCATTGCTGCTCTTGAAGCATTGCAAAGCGCATATCTTCTCTGCTGGGGGCACATGGCGTAGACCACACAGGAAATTAGCATATCTGTCTGCAATAAGACAACATTTAAACAGAATTTTTTATTATGTATTTATATACATCGCGTTAATTTATAGTAAGACAAGTTCTGCGAATTCGCTGTTCATTCGAGATGCGTTCAAGTGTTGCTGTTTCAGTCTTATTTTATTTACCGATTAATCTAGGAATGTTAAAAGACTGATTCTTACAAAAGTGTACAGGCTGTTCCTAACTGATTTTGTGGAAGACAGCGGCTGCGAGACAGCTTTCCTGTGGGTTTTCCCAGACACTTGTCATCTCCTGTGGTCTAGTGGTTGCCACGCCTGCTGTAAGATAGGAGGCTCGCTGGTTCAAACCCGGTCAATAGTGATGGCTAATTAAGATCGATAAAATTTCTTAGCATATTTCTCTCAAAAAAATATTCAGGAAGGAGGCCGGTATCAGAGATTTTCAGGACATGAAATAACTCTACCCCTGAAAGAGACGGTCCCAGGTAAAATTTATGAGTGGCCTATATGCTAGTGATGGCCCACTCACCACCTATAATGCTACACGGCAATGAAACGAGCCGTATCGAAAGCAGATCACTGCTGTAGGTTTGTGTCCATCAGTTTGTGTTCAAATAAAATTACATCTTACTAACTTTATACATAATGCGCGAATTACACACAGCTCATGATTTCTGCTCTCCCGCATTGACACGATAATCTCCTGGATTTAGAGGTGATCGCGTAACTTTCGTGTTTAATATTATGTATTCGTCCCATTGCTATTATTATTATTATTATTATTATTATTATTATTATTATTATTATTATTATTATTATTTTAAGAGAATATCCCCTCTTAAATTTCCATCTCCTGCATTTCATCTCTCATAGGTTGGCAGTCTGATGTTACATACGTTCTGCAATTGTCAAGAATGACGTAAAACGTTTAGTTCAATATTTCGGCGATACGGATGAGCGCTTGGTCGCGCTATACAGTATATTTGTAAATATTTTCAATCAACAAATGCAGCACTATTTCCGTTAAATCTTGACATACTACTGTTGTCATCATCATCTCATCATCATTATCATTATTAATCTTATAATTAAATATTAATCATCTTGGGTGTTGCAGAATATTGTTAAAGAAGTGTCGCAGCACAGACGTTTTAGAATGATTTACCAAACCAGCGTTAAAACGTAAAATGTCGCATGAGCTGACGTAATTCGAAGATAACTTTTGATCTGTAAGATAATGTGATGAATATGAAATAATTGCAAATCGTAATTGGCAGAGTGCAAACATCTCTTCGCAATTTTCCTAGCTTGCATCACACCACCTGTAGAATGGTTGTCAGGAATAACAGTCAATTAACTATGGCTGCATGTTAAATATAGGGACCTGCTGATCTCGTTCTGGCTATTATTATTATTATTATTATTATTATTATTATTATTATTATTATTATTATTATTATACAGAATAAAATTCCATTCTTCAACTTTCAAAATGTAATTCTGTCGACTTACCAGTAGCTATATTTATATGTGAAATCTAGCCTCTGTTAACTAAGGCGCAGATCTGTACCGAGAAAATAGCTGTAATTTGCTTTTCCTCAAAGCTCATATGTTGGAAAGGTTTTAATTTAAGTTTTTCGCACTGATACATTTCGTTACAGTCACCCATTTTCACATTAAATAAAACAACAAAATACAACTTTATCTTCTTAATGATCTGAACGAATCTTGAGCACTTAAAGTATCACGAAATCATGCTACACTGAATTAATTGCCTTTTCTTAATGTATGTCCTATCCAGTTCCACAGAAAACTGAAGAGCTTGTTCTAATTGTATTAGTAACCTATTAAATTATTATTATTATTATTATTATTATTATTATTATTATTATTATTGGAACGGTAAAGAAAAAATAAAAAAAATCTTAAAGTCAGGCTTAACGTGATATTCATGGATTTGTGTTGTCTTGAGTCTTTTGTAACATTATTTCAAAACCATTAATTTTGAACTATTATGACGACTTTCTCTTAACAATGTGATTATTTAAGGGACATTAGTCATTAACATGTAAAAAACTGCAATTTTTTATTTGCTTATTTTAAAGAGCGTTCATTCTGATTAATTCTGTGTGTAATTTATGTATATTGCAATATTATATTTATATTTAAAAAAATTTGCTTATTCAAGTCGTGGTGCTATTATGTTCAATAATAGACCTATACATTTAACTTTAAAAGCTGTTTTCAAAAATTTACATATTCGAACTTACTAGTACACTTTGCGGAAAAAGTGTTTGCGCTAGATTTGCTAAATTTTCAGACCATCCCACGCTAGACTTGCGAAATTTTCAGGCTGTCTTACGAGGTGTATGATGATACACTACCAGTTTTATTGAACTCTTCTGTGTTAAAATTATTTTAAATAATACTCAGATATACCCCAATATCATAATATTTAAAGGAACTGTATTCTTTTTGTCAAGAGTGACTTCTACTACTTCTAAGTCTACGTAATTAAAATTTCTTTGAAATCTGAAGTGTAGGAAAATAGAAAACTGTATCAATGCTTGTGTACGTAGGGCTACTCCAGTGTTGCTCATCGGAGTGATTACAACCGCGGAGGAATCGGAGATTACGAATAAAGCTCTCCACTGGTGATCTCCGATACTACCGTAGGTGGAACAGGGGACATACGGAGGGATGCGGGGGTTCGGAGCGAAGCGACAGTTAGCGCAAGGACGACCGGCTCGTACGGACTGACGGTAGTTGTGAGTGGAATAAAATGGCACCAAATCGGATATCCGTTGCATGGAAATTCTTTAATTTAGTTGAAGGTAATAATAAAGTCGCACACTGTAAACTTTGTGGGCGAATTTACTCTAAGGGTGGTGGAACTTCGAGTTTGTTAGACCATTTGAAGCGATCGCACAATCGCTAACTTGATGAAAACAATTACGCAAAACATTTGATACGATTTCTTTTTAAATTGTTTTAGTGCTATTGTTCCCAAAGGCTCACAGTCTATGAAAAAGTCTTGAAATTTCTCTAAAACGTAACTTTCGAGGCAATAAAAAACAAATGAAATATTTACAAGACGACTTGAGTTATATTTTACTGTTTAGACAACTTGAGTTATATTTTACTGTTTGGATTAAACTATTTCTGAATGAAACTAAAGAAACATGTGGTAATAATATAATTACAATTATTCTTAAGTTGATATCCGCTTATATTTTTATTACAGAGAAAGAGTGGCGTGTTTTAGAAGAGGCAGTTCAAATACTGACACCCTTTAACACAATAATCACAATCCTGTCTGGTGAAGAATCTGAATAAATTATGTTGGACAGTAAATTTTAACCCATTGATAGCCCACGTTTCTTTTGTTCCATTCTGAAGCTTCTCCCTCAATATATTTTACGTTAAACTAAACCGATTAGAATAATAATTGACAAACACTGTTTGCGATTAAACGAGAGTTTCTAGGAGAACTACAGTATACATGTTTACATTAGCTACTGAAAAGCTTTACTTCTGCGTTAGTTTTGCAGTTAGATTGTATGTTATTAGGCTAATTTGATCAATGACATAAAACTAATATGCCTTTCCATATATACTATTAATTTTAAAACTAGAAAAAAATCTGTCAGCTAACGTAGCACTTCAAGCAAAACAAGAACAAAAAGAGCCGAAGAAAGAGAGAGAGATTAACATAAAAGAGAGAATAAACAACAACAAATCACAACTTATTTTAAAAGATACGCGGACGTCAGCAGACTCGAATCACTACCTGATCTGATTAAAGGCATGCTCAGCGGAAAGTGTATGTCTGCGCCACAGCACATATACAACCTGCGCGGCATCAATCGGAGGTAACCGGAGATCTCCGATTGAAAGCGCGCAAACAACCGCTCCGGAGAAAACCTAATCATAAGCAGCACTAGGCTACTGTAATTACTAATGAAAACTTACTTATGTTGTTATTGATTTTTTCTAGAAATACAGCAGTGGCAGAACTTACAGTACATTTAAAGATTAGAAAGAGGATATAATAAAAGCATCATGTCTAAGTATGCTATTAAAATCCGAGCTATGACAAAATGTAGCCGAGTTATATTTTTACAACTTGCGCATGGCTTAACAACAAACTTCCCTTAACATCTGTGGAATTAGTGATAGCGAGATGGTCTTCGGCGATATGAATCTGGAGATTTCTCACGAGATTGACGTTCGCCTTACAGTTTGAAAATCCTCGGAGAAAATACCCAACCTAATAACTCAACGGTATTCGAACCAACATCCAAGCCCAGAGCACACTCTTGAATCTCTAGTTCCGCTTTTTGTCCCGTGAGTACATCCTTGTACGTCCACCAATTTTATACATTTATTTGAACTTAGAATCCTACTGAGTATATTCTAGTTTCTTTTTCATGATGATTAATGTATAGTTATTGGGGGAAAGAAACTATTGTGAGAAAACCCGCTCTAACAGCTTCATGTTCTCTGTAATCTGACGGTTGAATGTAAGGTTCACAGGTTCAAACCCTGTCCTAGGACGTTAAACTCTTAGCTTGGCTTCTTTTGGGAGGGAAGTAAAGCTGTATGTCCGTGTCGTAGATTTACTGCTCGTAAAAGAATCCTGTCGCTGATAACTCAGATAACTCGATCATTTCTCGGCACGTTGAATTTGGACAGTGAATAACGTCTGCAGTTAGAATCGTCGTTAAAACACCACTTTGAAGTACTAGGCCTACTATTACGGTCGCCATCCACCATAACTCTCACTTGGTCTTGTCGGGATTTGAACTTGTCTACGTTTTTATATAAAGCGGCACTTTTGCCGATCGGTAAATGATGCACAGAACATTTATTCTAATGCAAATGTTTTAGAACTGAGCTACAAATGTTTTTAATGAACGAGTGTAAAGAACGCTGAAAAATGTAGCCTGGACGATCTTGGACGGTTTGACTTATCTGCCACAAACTAGGTAATCCAACAAGTTACTTGCAGTTTTACCCAAGAGTGGGAGGACATACGGGCAGGCTAAGTGATCTTATAAACCTTTACGAAGGGAATGAGCTAATGAAACTGGAAGTCATCTTTCTTGGTCCAGCGGAATGTGGGCTGAGTAGGGATCGGATTTGTCAGGCGATATAGGTGATTTAGAAGTCACCTGAATTCACTTCATCAGTAGCCCCACTTAAACCAATTTGTAGTCAGTACCATTAATTTTCTTTCCTTTTTTTCTTTATTTATTCTCCCATCCCCTCCCTCTTTTTTTTTTGTAGGTCAAACATCTCCATGTTTCTAGTCTTTCTTACACTTTTCCTTGCCAGTTATCTTGTGTGTTTGTTTGCAACCGTCCATTTTTCTCAGCAAAGATCTTTTTTTAGAATCCCGCTCATTCCCTCTTGGCTCTGATTTGAACAGGATTTCGTTCGCCAAAACAAAGGAAAAGCAAAACCCATGTCAATTTTTTTCTTTATTTATTTTTGCCTGATGTAGGACTGTCATAAGTATAGACACTTGGCAAGAGATTATTCTGTGGTGTTAACTCAATTATTTGAAAGACGGCATTAGAATAGAATTGTATCGAGGGAGAGCAGAGGTGGAGAAAAGAATCCGTTGCAGGTGGAGGCCAGACTCTGCTTAACAACGGCCTCGTTCTTCCAAATGACACGGTTGCTGATCTCAAACACTCTTTCACTCTGGTTTATTTTATACGCTCAGTTTCTCACTTTGTTTACTTTTTAGTTTATGTAATGACACTGTATCAAATACAATAGTTATTTGACATGTTTTAAAGTACCGAAGCGCATCGTTAATCGGCTTTTTACACTGAAGACGTCAATTCGGATCTCGTACAGTCCAAGTGGAATTTGAACTTCTTTTGCACTTTCCTTCACCCTGATGACAAGAGCTACGAGTTCGCAAGAATCGCGATATGAATCTCGATTCGTGGAACACGAAACTCACAACTCCAATCACGAATTTAATCTAACGAGCAAACATTCTGATGGGGGCAGATAAAAAGTTTATTTTTTTTTCTTTCACCACGTTAATAATGTCAAAAGAAGTGCTTATACAAATTTTGGCCACTCGACCGCAATTACGAGGGCCGTAAAAAATTAGTTTGCCAGGGGCCGTTAACAGAAAGAAAACACAATTTCATTGCAAAAATTTATTGGAACAGACACAGCAAATGTTGAGCCATTTTTCAACGTATTCCTCACCGGAACTGAGATATTTGTCATATCATGGGATCGACAGAGAAATGCAGACGGCTGTGAGACACTGGTTCAAGCCTTTGAGGCACGTTGAAAGCAGGAAGAAACCTCAGCCCCACACTCCAACTGACATTTGGGTTAATGTTTTGTTGTTTGTATTTTGAGACACCTTTGATTTGAAAATCTTATGACATCTGATTGGTAACATTACGTTATTATTTGAACATTTTTTAAATTGGTTATTTAACGTTGCTGTATCAACTACTAGGTTTTATTTATTTATTTATTTATTTAACCTGGTAGAGATAAGACCATCAGGCCTTCTCTTCCCCTCTACCAGGGGATTACAACTACAATATTAAGAATACAATTACAATTATAATTACAATTAATATTAAATTTACAAATACAATAAAAATCAAAGTACTAAAAGATTAACTAATTAATAAAAGCTAGACAGTTTATTGTAAAAGTTAAGAAGAGAGAAGCATTTCTTTTATTGATTAAGTAAAAATTAAACCTACTCTACGCAGTAAGAAAATGCTTAATAAGCTTGCTTTTGAACGCTACTAAATTCCGACAGTCTCTGATGTCACTGGGTAGGGTATTCCATAAGCGCGATAGCGAGATTGTGTATGATGATGAATACGATGATGTCTTATGTGTTGGTATGGCTAGTATGCGGCTATTTTGCGTGCGTGTGAAGAGATTATATGATGACAGGTAACTGAAACGGGAGGCAAGATAGGTAGGTGTAGAAGTGTGAAGGACTTGGAAAAGGAGAACAAGAGAATGAAAATTTCTACGTTCGTTAAGCCGTAGCCAGTTTAGAGTTTGGAAGGATGGGGTAATGTGGTTATGTAGCGTCGATGGAATTAGTGATATCTAGATGGTATTTGGCGAGATGAAGCCGAGGATTCACCATAGATTTTCTGGCATTCGCCCTACGATTGGGGAAACCCTCGGAAAAAAAAACTCAGCCAGGTAATCAGCCCAAGCGGGAATCGAACTCGCGCCCGAGCGCAACTCCGGTCGGCAGGCAAGCACCTTAGCCGACTTGAGCTACGTCGTTGACTTTGAGCAAATTATGGAATGAAAATCGCAGAGGGATTCGAAGTATTTGGAGAGAATCTGTCTGTTAGAAATTTACCAGAACTTGACTTAAATCGAACCTTAATTCATTTGGTGATATGCCCTATAACGTGAAACAGATTAAGACGTCTTCGCCCACTCTAAACCAAATAGACAGGCAAGGAAATAGCCGTGAATTAAAAGTATTGCACCCCGTTGCTGAGAGGAAAACAAATTTTCTGAAAGAGTGAACATTTCCTCGGACTGCTTTCATTCTCCTACCTGCAACCCATATCACATATCGAAGGGTGTTTGCACCCTCCTGCCAGTGATGTCCTCGCCCAGGGATCGGAAGACCTATTGAAGCGGTCTGTGAAATTAACCGGCCACATACAGTTCGAACCGACCGACAGTCCAACTACAATAGACGCATAAAGGTTGATTTACGTTGTAGGTATGCTCCAGCTTTAGGCTTCTGACCACTCTAGTATTCCTTCCCTGT
This sequence comes from Periplaneta americana, assembly GCF_040183065.1. NCBI lineage: Eukaryota > Metazoa > Arthropoda > Insecta > Blattodea > Blattidae > Periplaneta > Periplaneta americana. The sequence goes on along the minus strand of NC_091131.1, from coordinate 94,742,830 downwards.
TGTTATATGCACGTGTCCGTACTATAGGGTCCATAGTACAGACACGTGGCTGTAACAACAGCCAGAGAACTGTAAAATGAATCCAACTTGACCTTCATGTGAAGTGATCAGACTTATAGGACGAATCATATGCCTTTGAAATGTTCTGTGGAGACTAAGATAATGAAATATAATACGATGCCTAACAAAGGAAGTCGCAGAAATTTTCCTCGTGTCTTCCACCGTACCTTTAAATGTAATTTAGGCCTATTTATTTAACTTCTGTTTTAATTTATAGAAGCTGTTCAGAGATGATAAAACATTTTTGTATGCTTAAAATAGAAGAGTGAGACTAGGATGATAATTCTAAACTAATTTCGGTAAGATAATCAATAACTTTGTAGACATATTTTAATTATTCTTTTCCGCAATAAATCTAGTGGAATAAGATGAGTTTTATAAGTACTAAACTTACCCCTTTCTAATACTCCATATAACCTTACAATACTGTATGATTAATTAAAATATATCTCAGTGAAATGTATAGAATAGTCCGTATTATAGGTCAGTTTCTCTCTGACGCTTTTCCAGTTCACTACGGGCATAACCAAGGAGATGCACTATCACCTTTACTTTTTAGCTTTGCTAATTGAACGGGTTACATCAGTTACTTGTTTATGCGGATGACGTGAATATGTTAAGAGAAAATCCACAAACTATTAGGGAAAGCACGGGAATTTTACTTGAAGCGAGTAATGAGATAGGTTTGAAAGTAAATCTCGAAAAGACAAACTATATGATTATGTCTCATGGCCAGAATATAGTATAAAATGGAAGTATAGAATTTGGAAATTTATCCTTTGAAGAGGTGGAAAAATTCAAATATCTTGGAGCAACAGTAACAAATATAAGTGACACTCTGGAGGAAACTAAACACAGAATAAATATGGGAAATGCCTGTTATTATTCGGTTGAGAAGCTTTTGTCATCAAGTCTACTTAAAAAAATTGGAAGTTAGAACAATTATATTATCAGTTGTTCTGTATGGTTGTGAAACTTGGACTCTCACTGTGAGAGAGAACAGAAGTTAAGAATGTTCTAGAATGAAGTGCTTAGGAAAATATTTGGGGCTAAGAGGGATGAAGTTACAGGAGAATGGAGAAAGTCACACAACGCAGAACTGCACGCATTGTGTTCTTCACCTCACATAATTAGGAACATTAAAATCCAGACGTTTGAGATGGGCAGGGCATGTAGCACGTATGAGTGAATACATAAATGCGTATAGAGTGTTAGTTGGAAGACCTAAGGGAAAAATACCTTTAGGAAACCCGAGGCGTAGAGGGGAGGATGATATTAAAATGGATTTGAAGGAGTTTGGATATGCTGCAAGTAACTGGATTAATCTTGGTTAGGATAGGGACCGATGGCGGGCTTATATAAGGGCGGCAATGAACCTCCGAGTTTTCTAAAAGATATTTGTAAGTAAATAATCTTATAATACTACTTATAATCTGAATACTTTCGTTACTGTTCTATTACATCATTTAACAAAACTTTAGATTAAGTATTTAAATTTTTTTCTAATTTTAAAAAGAATTTACCTACAGTATTTGAGTAAAATTTTAAAATAATCTAGAGTCGGTTAAATATTAAACTTAGGTCGTGCTGTAGCGTGGTTAAAGGAGGATTTATATTTTTCGTTCGGAAACTGGCCGACAACGTAGGCACGTAGGGGCAGCGTTCCGATACGCATTTATTTTCACTATCAGGCAATTTGCGATTTCAAATCGACAGTTACTACCAGGAACTCATTGTTCATTTGTTCAACAATGTTCTTCCGTTTATCGGTAGAAGATTTGTGTGTGGTAGCTTTAATGTTAGATACAGATTGGTCAGATCATCGGCATCATCGTCGTTACTTTATTCGTAATATGTTAAAGAAAAGAAATAATTGTGGAAAATTTTGAACAATTTTCCCTGAACTGATGGACGATGAACAGCGATTTTATAAAGATTTTAGAATGCCTCAGTACGATTTCTATGTTGTATTTAGTAAAGTAAAAAATTCATTTAAAAACTATAGGCCTACTAAATTAAAGGAGCCTATAGGACGTAAAGAAAAACCGACAGTTTATTTAACGTAAGTTCGATTATTTAACACAATTATTTACAATCTCTTGCAAAGAAAAAATTATTATACTTATAATAGAATTATAATAATGAGATTCAGACACGTAGCGTTTCAGACGAAACATTCTTTTCAAAAATGACGGACGGAAAGTGTCGCACACGTTACGTGTCTGAAGCGACCTGGCCTGCTAGATGTAGACACCCGTATAATAGCAAATGTGTGTAATAATGTTTGCCGTGTCGGAAACGATACGTGTCTGCACGAATTATATAAATTCTCCCTAAAGTTCCGTTCAGATTTACAGATATTGAATGTGTCAGACGCGTAGTGTGGCAGACGCGACAAATATTCTTTAGTTATGTTATGTATAGAAGCGTTCATGTCTGGCGTAGTGTAGCCGCACAGGCACGTACAGACCAAAGACGTTATATTATATACTACATATGCTATATAACTCGTATAGTACAGGCTTGCAGAACTGGGCGACAATTGTGGCGGACGTCAGAAGCCGGAATACGTCACTCATCCCTTCTTTCATCCCACGCGTCATTGACGTGGTAGGGTAGAGGGGATTTGTATTCAGGGTCTGTGCTACTTGGTTGCGGAACGTTATTCAACGCCGGTGGACTGTGGACGGGGAAACAACGCTTTCCCCATGTTTCCACCCCTCTCTTCCCCAGTTCTGCATCCCTGGTATAGTATGTTTGCCTGCCACGCTACGCGTCTTGACACGTTCAATGTCTGTAAATGTGAATGAATCTTTAGGCGTAGCGATTCAAGCCGGAATATCACGGGTTCAATTCCCGATGAGGTAATTAATTTTCTCCATTGATGTAATTTAATCCTTTCGGCCGCACTACGATCTTGAGGTTCACCCCGTCTATTAAAAATGAATGCCTGGGAGTTTTCCTTGGGAGTAAAAGCGGCGAGCGCGTCAATGTCGATAGTTTGTAAAGCTGGGATCTCTTGCTGCCCTTGGGCCTCCATGGTTCATAATAAGGATAAGTTTACTTAAAAATTAAACATAAACTGTTTTCCATTAATGGTATATTACTGAGAAAAAACATATGAGTTCCATATTCGAACACATAATTTCTCTCCTGGAACTTAATTGCATTCTAATGAAACGACATTTACTTGATAGTTACGGCTTTTAAAGGAGAGTTCGCAACCGGGTTTCTGCATCTTACCAATGTAAAAGCGTTGGTAATTAATCTTACTGTAGCCTGTGGCTTTAGCCAACCTGACATACTGCGATGGTGATAGTAATAAAATGCTTTTATTCTATAAAGTACGCCGGCTTTCAATTCAAACTAGGTTTACACAAGGCTTTCAAATACTCGCTAATGGGGGTACTTCAATGGACGGACGACGCCTCCAGATATGTCGGAGATACCTTCAATTATAAGCAACACTCGAGGAAGCGGCTTCTCACACGCGACCCAAAGATGTAAAATAAATAATGACGGTTTCTTTCACCGTCATCGATGTCGACATATAGAAAGTTGTTGGAAAAAATGTTTCACCAGGTATGTTCTGCTACTCTTCCTTGGCATTATTTTCTGTGATTTAATTTTGTTCAGAGGAACTATAAAAATGTTGTTAGTGAAGTACTATGACGTTTATCAATTATCATCCTTATAAATCAATAATTTGACCTCATCCATTAGCCTTTTCAAGGTCTTTTCTGTCTGTAACCTCTTGTTCTGTACTGCACTATTATTTTAGTCATTTTGTCTTTATTTCCAAAAACCACGGGTTATATTTCTCGATTTCGTCACAGACTGGGTGTATATATGTATTTATTTACACTGCAAGTGGGCAAACACCCGGTGGCAGTGATAATTTAATTACAAATAATAAAAATAATACACAATACAATTAAAATACACAATACAAATATTACACAATAATTACATTAATAATAATAATAATAATAATAATAATAATAATACAAATACATAAAATAATCTAATTAATAAGTGAACCTAATTTGTATGTATGTATGTATGTATGTATGTATGTATGTATGTATGTATGGGATTTATTCACACAGCAAATGGGTAAATGGCAGTAGAAACTAATTAAATTCAATAATGACAATAATAAACACAATAAAATACAATTAATAATAATTATATTAATAAATAATAACAATAATAATAATCATCATCATCATCATCATCTCAAATTAAATGAAGCACGGTCACTTAAAATAACATTTAAAGTAAATCTAATTTGTATCTTAACCCTAAGTTCGAACTAAAACCCACGAGTATGATATGTCCATACATGCACAAGTAGCCTACCTTTCAGGACTACACTGATTTCGCTGTAAACTCACTCACTGCACTGGAACTGCGACACATTTCACTGACGCTATCCTAATTTCACTAACACTTCAAAAACATTTCGCTGTTCAAATACTTTGCACTACCACTATAAACTATAAAACTTAACTGACACACACTTCACTTACACAACACACTTCACTGACACAACACACTTCTTTATTGATACAACACTTCAATAACAAAACATCAATTACACCCTTTAAGTAGTGTGTATAATATACTACCGTCTAATTTTCTATTACAACACACACATAGGCCTACATATATAGGCCCTACATAAGTTTCAGATTGATACTGATAAGTGATAACCTTTCACTTCACTCTCATCTCACTCACTGCACTGGCACTATGACACATTTCACTGACACTTTAGAACACATTTTACTGACAGTATAAAACACGCTATAAATTATTATCATTGATCGAAACTATTCACTGTCATTCTAAACCATAACTTCACTGACTCACCACGCTTCACTGATACAACAGTTCAAATAAAACAAACAATTACACCCTTATTCATATTTATAAACAGAACTACATTAATCTGAACATTTGAAGTCTAAGGCCCTCTTACAAGCTATTTAAAAATAAATTACAATTCAAACCGAGGGAATAACTCGTCAGGCTAAGTACCTTAAGAAATGTAACATCTCTTTTTTTTTAATTTACACTTTATACACAAGTTTTTAATTTATTTTTAAATTTCCTTAAGGAAGGACAGCTCTCAAAGACCGCTGCAGGTAGGTCATTCCAATCATTTATAGTTTGATTTAAAAATGATAATTTACCTACATCCGTTTTCTGTTTCCTATATTTGATTTTAAACTCATGATCGTTCCTGCCATAGTACATTGGCTTCTCTAACCGAGCCGTTATGTCTACTCATGTTTTTTGACCTGGGTATTTTACATTCCTTACTTTCTTCCCGTTTCCAAAGTGCGTATTGTTCTCTTTTCCTAAAACAATAGTATCCATTTCGATTAAATTCTTGTCGAATTAGTAAAAATTCTTTCATAGGAATTTAAATTTACAACAAAGTAGTTCTGTACCTGAGAGCTAAAATAACGGAAGTCACAAAAAATAATTTTACAGGGAAGTTTAAAAACAAACTGTTGTTCTTACTTTTGTTATTTTTGTATTTCAATGTACTTCAACCAATCAATGAATTGTAACATATATATAAACGTTTTCTTTATATAGAATTGTTCTTAGAAGTAAAATATTGTAACGATGAATGTTATTATAAACTCTATTCGAGGATATGAAATGCTTCTAAATATGTTTATTTTGAAAATATTCAGCAATAATTTTAGTTGTTTTGACAAGATATAATAGCGTAACTTGACTTGCATTTTTTCCCTACAAAATATAAAACACTTCCACACAGACACAGATATATGGATACAAATACAAACTCCAGATTCTGTTAATGATGTTTCATGTATTATACTATAAGTTTCAAATTAGAGTGTGTTAATTGGATTTTTCACAGCAACTTGGAGCTTCAAATTCAGGTTTCTCAAAACTTTAAATGTTGAGTTGTTTCCCTCTCGATGGGCCGTCGATATCATTTCCACGACCCCAAGTCTTCAGGATGTTTTATTCTCAACGGACAAATTTCCATCCGTATGCGGAATCGAACCAATATCGTGGCATTTGCACATCGTCAGAGATATCTTTTTTAATACACAAGGCCTACTGCGGCAGATCAAAATACAAGATTCGAATCCAAATTCCGTAAAATGCTACTGAAATGTTGCGTAAACACTAGGTTACATATTGGCTAAAGTATGTTGCATCAGTAAGACTAACTTGTTTGAAAATTTAGGTGTAATATAGTTTATTGGTTGTTTGTCTCTCCTCTTTGAGTACGACCTTGAATAGATTAAATCCAGTACAAATATATAGAGTCATGATTCAGCGGAATTGTCAATTCTCTTCAGAATGTTAATTTACACGAGAGACGTGAAATTCTTCTCTTTTCGAGTCATGCGCTCCTTCGAATGTCACATAAAATTAAAATTATTTAAGACTATAAGGAAATAGTCATAAACGAATAACAAAAACAATCAGTTTCACATTCTATTTGTTCACTTTGTGCGCCAACCCAGTGTCGGGTTTAGGAATAGGATTTAATATGTTGATGTCAGATAAAACATTTCTGATTTAAAAAAAAACTACAAATAGGCCTATAATAAAAGTAATCTACTTAGGTAGTCCACCGCTGTGGAGTAACGGTTAGCGCGTCTGGCCGTGAAGCGAGCGGACCTAGGTTCAAATCCTGGTTGAGATAAGTTACCTGGTTGGAGATTTTTCGGGGTTTTCCCTCAACCAATTGAAGCAGAATTGCTGGGTAACTTCGGGCGTTGGATCTCGGACTCATTTCGCCATCATTAATTAACATCATCATCATCATCCTTATAATAGCAGCGTGCTGTAGCCTACTTGTACAAGAGCGCGGCCGTTCGGCTACCCAGTCATCCACATAATAGGAGTGGTAAGCACAGTGCAGTGTAAGCCTTCGGGTCCCTCCTCCGTATAAGGTAAAAAAAAACAACAGAGGATATCAGGTAATATTTTAGTGCCATTCGTTCTGTTAAAGCTAACATAGAAGGGATATGTGGCGGGGCCGGAGTCTTTAGATAGATTTTGATTTTTTTTTTTTTACAAAAAAAAAAAAATGTCTCAAATGTACAGTAATTTCGCTCTCATTTAGCAGAAACACATTTCGTATTTTATCGCGGATTTAAAAACTGCAATAAAGTATACTTAATATATTTTTGACATAAAATTACTTATCTGACGGCATTTAAGCACATTTAGCATTTATCGTGATTGCGAAAATCTATCATCTCTATACACAAAACGAGTAAGAGATTTTGTGCGAGATCGTGCGTATTTGCTTGGTTTCCGCACAAAACCAATCCGCGGTAAGTCTAAAATTCCACATTCAGTATTCTCAACCTAACACACACAACAATTTCCCTCTTCTTACCGCTTAAGTGACATATTGATTTTACTGCTTTAGGCTTTTAACATATTATTTTAGAGACGTTCAATATAGTAATGATTATAAATTGGAAACTTACCACTGCAATTTCACCTAAATTGCACTGTTAATTATTGTTTTTAAATATTTGCAAAAATTAAGTAAACTCTACAACTCCACTAAAGTTACTGCATTCGTGATGCAAGTAACATTAAGGAAGCCGTGAAAAAATCAACAAGATTCCAGACTCATCATAGACTTGTGGGAAAAAATGACAGACGTATATCACGGCCTGCTGGAGTAAGCTTATAGTAAACACAGGAAACATTTTAAAGCAACAATATTGAAGATAGATATTTTTGTTTTGCAAATTTGCCGTCATTGAACAGAAACCAAGATGGAGATTTCATTGCAACTAATTAGAAATTCCTCTTTCAGGTATGTAATAAACGATCTTCGCACAAAATAATATACGATACACGAGCGGTATGTTTTCTTTCAATTCTCAGAAATAAAAAAGCTCAACTACGTTTCACTTTTTCAAACTTTTCCTCGAACATGAAAACTTCAACATACCGCTCTTGTAACGCATATTACTATTTTCTGTTATGACCGATGAAGTTTTTTGGAGAGAGTTGTGCAAAGAAAATCTGAGGAAGGGTCTGCTTATTTCACTATGTTACCATGTAATTTTCCGGGGAGGTGTGGACTCGTCTGTACCACAGAATCCTATTTGAGACAGAAAATACTTCACTGACAGCGATTCTGAAAGTTTATTTGGTCGAAATTGATTTTTGAAGCCCGAAGTAAAACGAAGGTCTTTCTATTATACGACAATTTTGTGTGCAGGAAATCAAAGAGAGCGCCACTGTTGAAATATTTTCCACGAAAGTGCGAACAACCTTTATGTATGTAATGGTGCTACAATGCAAAGTTGAATGTAGTTTAGTACAACTCTTGCCAACTGTGACGAAATAGACCTAATGACATTTACCATTGATCGTTCTCAAAGCGGTCCTACAATGTTACACATTTTACGTATGTTGATGTGATAATTTTATTTTCGAAGGTACGAATTTAATTGGGAGCAGAGGTATTTTGGTCTGTAGATTGACCAGTTTGGGACTGCAATGAAGCGAGTTCGATTACTAACGGAGACCAGGGATTGTTCTTTTCGCATTATCTTCTAGATGCGAGCGGTAATAGGAATATTATGGCGTTGGGTTTCCATGTCCCCGTCTGTCCAAATGGACTATAATTATTGTTGTTTAGTCAACTGTCCGAAGACAGGTCTGAAGCTCGAGTGATACCAACAAGGCACCACTTACGAGGCAACTAGTCCCATCTCTAGCCCTATCCTTCTGCCTTTGCTCTATAGATATTCATCACCAGTATACGGAACACCTTCACTTTTTTTTTGTACGTACTAATCCGCCGTTGGCTGCATTAAATAAGCCAAGATATGAGGATTATTGGTAGAATTCCTTCTGTGTTCATTAAGAGTGAATGATAGCAACGTATTTCTTTATCTTCTAAGCCTTATCATCTAATACGTGGTTTGTATTTCACGTAAATCAAAGTGTCCAGCAAGATAAGCTAGATTTAGTGTCTGAGGACTTTAAGGCCAACAAATCGAAATTTAATTAGTCTCTATTAACTCTTCTCACCCCTTCGCATTTTTATCTATACTCTTTTTAAACTAATTTATCGTCGCTTAATTAATTTCTACTTCCTCGTCGTCATCAACTAGAAGGATCAAAGTTCTTTATGGCTTAATGACCGAATGAAAAGACTCTTCTGTAGTTTTAAATAGTGTTTCGAGCTTAATTTTTAAAGCATCTTCTATTCGTACATGGGCGTCTTTAGCATAATCTATTTCTGGGTCTGTAACTGAAAATGTTTCGGTAAGCATGTTCTGTAATTATTTCCATGTGTTGTATCTTTCAATACCTTAAATTACGCTTTAAATTTAAAACTCGTTTACCATTTTTGTGTGTAAGTGTAATCGCTGTATACTCAGTTAATATTTGAAATTTTGCTTTCTTTTTGTCATTAGTTCCAAACGTTGTATCTTCTGTATTTAGTTCTCAATATTTTAAATTAGTATGTTTTCAAATTGTATCTACAAAATTCTTCCCAGTTATTGTATCTCCTGTATTTAGCTTTCAATATTTTAAATTATGCTTTAAAATTGTACACGTTTTCTAATTCTTTCCGATTGTTGTATCTTCTGTATATAGTTTTCGCTATTTTAAATTAAGTTTTCAAGGTTTACTTTTTTTCTAATTATTTTCAATTTTATTGTTTTATCTTCTATATTTAATTTTCAGTATTGTTAATCATACTTTCAAAATTATATCTCTCTTATAATTATTTCCAATTGTATTTTCTATATTTAGCTTTCAGTATTTTAAATCGTGCTTTCAATATAGCCTCATTTCTCTTAATTCGTCCCAGTTGTTGTATAACACATATTTTTAGTTTTTAATATTTTAAATTGTATTTTAAAATTAAATACTTTTTCTATTTCTTTCTCAATTGTTAGGTCTATAAAATCCGCATTTAGCTTTCATTATTCCAATTGTATCTGCTATATTTAGTTTTCAATATTCCAGTTGTATCTTCTGTACAATTTTCGATATTTAAAAAAATCATGCTTTTAAATTACACCTTTTGTTGCCATTCTTTCCAATTTTATTGTAACTTCTGTATTTAGTTTTCACTATTTCAAATATGCTTTTTAATTATACCTCTTTTTCTAATTATTTCTAATTGTTTTCTCCCGTATTTAATTTTCATTATTTTAAATTATGCTTTGATTATATCTCGTTTTATTATTCTTTCCAATTATTGTAGCTGCTATATATTTAGATTTCGTTAGGCCTACTTTAAATTATGCTTTCAAATTATACCTCTTTTTGCAATTCTTTCCAGTTGTCTCTTCTGTTTTTAGTTTTCAGTATTTTAAATTATACTTTGAAATTGTTCCTCCTCTTGTCATTCTTTCTAATTGTTGTATCTTCTGAATTTTAATTTTCAGTACATATTTTAAATTATGCATTTAAATTATAGGTACCGGTAGCTCTTTTTCCAATTCATTTCAATTGTGTGTACGCTATTTTTAACTTATAATATTTTAAATTACACTTTCAAATTATAGGTACCGGTACCTCTTTTTTCAGTTAATTTCAGTTGTGTATACTTTTTAATTTTAATTTTCAGTTTTTTAAGTTATACTTTCAAATTAATAGATGCCGATACCTCTTTTTCTAATTCATTTCAATTGTATGTACTTTATTATTTTAGTTTTCGGTATTTTAAATTATGCTTTGAGAATAAAACCTCTCTCGTTTTTTCCAATAGTTGTATCTTCTGCATTTAGTTTTAAATATTTTAAATTGTGTTTTAAAATTAGAGCTCTTTCACCACTTTTTCTCAAAAGTGTAGGTATCGGCTATAGGCTATATTTAGTTGATATTTGAAATGATGCTTTCAAATTATACCAATTTTCGCCATTCTTTTCAAATGTTATATCCGCTGTATTTAATTGAAATTTGCAATAACAGTTTCAAATTGTAGCTCTTCTATCATTTTTCTCGTTTTTTGTTTGTATTGTGTGCACTGTAGTTTTGTTAGTATGCGACATTACACTTCGAAATTTTAATTCTTTCCAAATGATTGTGTCCACTGTATGTAGTAACATAATATTTGTTCATGATATTTTATGTGGAGATATTCTGTGGAAGTCAGAATTGTTGTAATACATTTTACAAGACTAAGTTAGAATAAATATCACTAAAAGTGTGAACTCGCACAAAGAAAGAAGAAGATGATGAGTCTGGATAAGCTTGTTACAGTTCCGCAATTGTACTTTCAAGTCACAAACCTTCACCATGCCTCCATCCAATGCAGGTCAAAAAATGAAAAGCTCAAAATATGGGCGTAGAGCAAATCCCCGATGGAATATTTAATTACTTTATTACATTTTCATTTAGATTTTTTCCTGTAATTATTCTTTCTTTGGTCCTACTACCAGAAAATATATTTCTGTCGCTTCAATTCTTTAAAATGCTACTCCTTTAATATCCCAACCATAGAACAAAATTGGGATGACCATCATTTTATAAAATTAAATGTCGCCTGTCCGCGTGTTTTAGGTCTTACATCACACATATCTAAATTTCGAGTTAACGAATTGAGATAAATCTTTCTAACTGGGTGAGGGTTGATAATAGGGGGCAGTATGTGTATTAGAGAAGGTAAAATTAAGCCAAGTTGCTTTCTCTGCCCCCACTACTCTTCCTCTAGTCCATTTGCGGTCATAATTCAAGATCTGAGCTCCACAAATAGGGACGATAGCCATACTCAAACCCCAACCAGTTTTATCTTCTTTTTCAGAAAGTGGTGAATAAAGGTTTTGGGGAAGAGGGAGGAGAGGTAGGCTAAAGTATTCCTTTGCAGCTCACACGTTCTAGACACACAAATAACTTCATAAAATAGAACCAGATTAATGCTTGTGTTTGAATTTGCCTACACATTACAAAGCCGTGAGAGCTGGCCGGGTCGGTTGCCGCCGGTGGAGGGGAAGGGATTGTGGTAAGGGACACTTGCACTCTAATAAAGGAAACGGTCGTCACACAATATAATAAGAGAAGAGTTCCATCCAACTCTCTACAGGCAATCAAAGCTCTTCCTAAACTAATCTTGTTAACTTGCTTGCCGGGTTTAGACGTAGAGGAAGATGGAGAGTGGAGAGAGAGATGGAGACGCGGAGGAGGGAGAAGAGGGGAAGAAATTTAGTTTTATTTAAAGTAGCCAGTCAGTCATTGCTTCGAGTTAATAATAGTGGCTGGAGACCAAAGATGATCCTTCATATGCTGTACATGTTCGCCTTGCATTGTGATTCTTATGATAGATGTACTACAGCGACTTCAAATGTTGCAACCATGTATGATGTATTTCTCTGAACACGTTAATTTATCTACCTGTCCACATCCAATCAATTAATAGGGGTCTATATCTGTGGTGTTTGGTCAGAACATAACTTCAAAAATGACCTTTTTAGCTGAAAGCGCAGTCCTATATAATGACAGTTATTTTTCGTTTGGTATAACCGTGATATCTCCATCTAATCTTATGTTATTTTCATTCACATTTGTATGTAAACTAGAATGGTGATTTGTGTAGGAAAAGTGAAAATAAAAATGTTTGTATCTCAAAACAGGCTTTTTGGAGTTACAGTATTTTGACCAAACACCACAGATATCTCCTTAGCTATTTACTTTGCTATCTATCTATCTATCTATCTATCTATCTATCTATCTATCTATCTATCTATCTATCTATCTATCTATCTATCTATCTATCTATCTATATCTATCTATATCTATCTATCTATCTATCTATCTATCTATCTATCTATCTATCTATCTATCTATCTATCTATCATTCTTTCATCTGTATACCTATCTCCGTCTATTCTATTCTGTTCTATTCTATTCTATTCTATCGAGGTTGTAACGCTCCTTGAGAGGTTATTTCTAACTTGTGGCCAGTCACAGTGGAACAGATTTCTCTACATGAGACAATACTGACAAATATGCAGTAAGTCGTATTCAAACTTAGGATGCGTCCACTCAGCGTCATAACAGTTTCGTATACTATGTCCGGTTAGTAAACAAGACATAGAAAGAAATAAAGCAGTACTCTGGCATCTGCTGCCTTGCACCGTAATAAAAATATCTGGCCCGGCATGTGTTTCTAGTTTCCATACGAATCATCAGCAGATCAGACTTCTAATATCAGTAAATAACGTCTGGCAGCTTGGAGTCTGCGCACTGTACATCATCACTTCCAAACTATTATCTCATGTCCCTCCTCTCGTATGCAGCTGTTTGGTTGTTACACTGGAGAGTTCTTAGCACAGACATCACGTGATCTCACAGATATACTTAAATTGAAAGTATAGAATTAACGTCAACTGTCTCTTGGGTTCTGTGATGTGGTGTATATATACCTCTTCAATCTTGGTTGCTTGCTTGGTTTGAGCCTTCCCGTGGTAAGGAATTACATCCAGCCCTCATCCAATGTCATTATCATCAAATACAATGAGACATTATTCATATTAGCACGAACGTTGTTCTGTAACTGTATGACTTAGAGGTCTCTTTGATTTAATTCATCGTAAAGCTATGCGCCTCATGCTAAAATATATTATAAATAATATGCCAGTGTTCAATTACACTCCGGCAAAGAAACAGTATTAACATTGTGTGGTTGTCAATGTATGTTTCAATCACTCATAGGTAAGGGCATGTGTTTTGGTCACGTTTAACGCGAAAACATTCAAAATGTCACTTCTAGCGGTATTTCGCCTTTTAGACACTTACATTTGTATCATAATTAAGTGAAATTGAGCCACGAAATATCGCGAAATTTGTTGGTTTTCGTGAAATATGTCGATTGCCTCGAAATTAATTAGGTCTCTTTATCACGAAAATTACTCAATGTACCCCAAAAAACATGGTTCAGTGTGGTTCTAGTCTTTATTTCTCTTCCCCCTCCCACCTTAGATGCTGTGTTTAAAACTTCCATTCAGAATTTCTTGTATTTCGCGGGCTGCTATCATAGTTGATTTTTCTACCGCATGGTAGCGTTTATGTCTCTTCGCTTTATCTGCGTTTGACATTCTCATTTTAAAATCTGCATACACCAAAATACTTCTTCGTACAATGTTGAAACTATGCAAGGTGTGTGGTTTGGGGATGTATTCGATTACTGAAAACGTATTATGTTTATTGTATGTAACATTTTAAGCAAATAGGCTTATTAAATAAAATTTGATAGAAATAATTATATGTTAAAATCTATTTTATCCAAAAATTCAGGCCCTGCGCATAAGGTATGAATGTTTTGTTGTCGTATGTGGCTAACATACGTTTCCTTTTTCCGAACATGCCCTCGTTCGTTTTAGGTTTAAAAATGGTACAGGCTTTTTTTTTTAAATTAGGAAATGTCTTTTCCTTAGGGAGGTCCTGCGCATAAGGTATGGATGTTTTGTTGTATGTGGCTAACATACGTTCCCTTTTCCCGAACATGCCCGCGTTCGTTTTAGATTTAAAAATGGTACAGGTTTTTTTTTTTTAAATTAGGAAATGTCTTTTCCTTAGGGAGGCCCTGCGCATAAGGTATGGAGGTTTTGTTGTATGTGGCTAACATACGTTCCCTTTTCCCGAATATGCCCTCGTTCGTTTTAGGTTTAAAAATGGTACAGGCTTTTTTTAAAATTAGGAAATGTCTTTTCCTTAGGGAGGGTATGGAAATCTTCTAATCTCTTTGTGATGAAGTCTGACGTTGTTATTTTTTAAAATGTCGAGTCGCCATAAGACAAGTACGCTGTTTTCTAAATGAAAAACTATTTAAGAATCTAGAATTTAACATCATAATTTCTCATTTGCGCGAATACATTCTAGCTATTGTCATAAGATTTTGAAATAAAATTTCTTACGCAGCAACACTACAGGAACGGCATGAAAATCTACTGCAGGTTGCTTTTGGCCGATGGAAATAAGTTGCACAGTAGCATAATGAACAGTCGGTGTGTCAATGTGAATAATCTTCTCAATTGGAAGCGCAAACTGTAGTTTTCTGAGAACCTTCAACTGATATTAACGCCGTCGTTTCTATAGTGATGCCGCGTAAGGAATTTTAGTTTTGAATTATTCGATAGTTTGACAACAGTAACTACATGTGGAATGTGCTCATTGGTAGTTCTTTTAATCTCTGTAATACTACACCATAATTCATGCATGATTATGACATAAGTTTTATGTGCAGAGACCCGAAGTATAGTATAACATACCTGCATTTTTGCCCTAATTGTAACCTGCAGAATTTTTACAACATTTTTCCTCGTGTTAGTGACTTTTATTTTTTGAACTGTAGAATGATATTGAACTTTAAAAATAAAACAACAAATGTCAAGGACTTAGGAGGTTAAAGAAAGAATCCTGAACATGTTACAAATGAAGAGTCCACTGCAAGAATGATGGATGTCATTTGGAATACATTTTTCAGGAGAAGCAATTGAAAGTTTGAAATGCTTAGTGCTCAAAGCTTAACTGTGATTTTCTGTTCATTACTGGACAATGACTATCAGTGTTAATTCCATATAACTCTCTATGTACATTCTATATGTCTTAAGCTATGCATTGACAGTCTTGGTTCATTTTCGACAAGAAAGTGACATCCATCATTCTTGCAGTGGACTCTTCAAATGGATAAAGTCCTCTACCATTTTATTCCTTGGCACTTAAATTTCCCATAAATAATTATTTTACATTATACATTTTTATCCCATAATTTTTTAACACATTTATCAAACAAATTTTACAAACGTCTTTATATAACTTATAGAATTCTCGATTCCAACATCATTTTGCACGTTTCTGTCACGTTTACAGTTTAAAATTTGGAAAACTCCTTCATTGTTCCCTGCAACAGCGAGCTATTTGAACGCACCACTGTCTCAATATGACTGGTAAGCGATTTGTTTATAATACATATTTAACATTTTGTAATATTGAGCCAAAATACTTTTACAATTTTTATACAAATTTCTCGTTTTTTTTACTGCATAAAAAATAAATATTTTCAAGTTCTTTAGCGCATAAAAATCCGTTCCCTAATAATTACTATTGCGAAATATTGACTTATCGGTCTCAAGTATACACAAGTTACATTGTATTGTGTCATTGTATCTCAAATCTAACAACATCACTTAGCAAACAACTATACACACCAGTTTTTTTATTATTGACACTGCTAGTAGTAAACAGGTAATATAAAGCGCAATTGAATATTGCATAACCTGAAATTAAATGTCATAATTTGATTATGCGATGAGATATAAGAGAAAATGTTTGAAGCAGAATGGTACAAAAAATCATTGGGATTACATTTAACATACTATTAATTGAGCCATTTCGATGCCGAAACAACTCCTTGGAGATTCTTTTCCAGTGTTACAGTTGTTTGCTGCGGTTAGCTCTGTTGCTTACTAAATTATCAGTTTTCTACGTCCGTATACTAATTATGCTGAAATAAAACACGATAATTATCATCTGGAAAGGATGACGCAAGAACTGGACACCAGTTTAAGAAGAACAAGTCACTAAGATTCTGAAAGCATTTACATCCCAGTGGCGGAATTTAATGGATATATGACGTCTATTTAAATTGGACGGATATTTCATTACCTTTATTGTCGTCTTCTTCATTCGTGATCACTGTAACACCTGGAGCATAATCTGATGCTACTGGCCCGCAGTTCGAATGCGTCCACCGAGCTAATTTAGTAATACGATATTATGACAGTAAAATACACAATTTGGTCAATTTTTAACAGTGCTTATTAAAGTTCATAAAATAAAATAAAATTTAAAAAACAATACAACCGTTGTATGAACACGTGTGTTTGTTGAGTTTCTTTAACCCTTTCCGCTCGAATGAGTCCATTTGGAATCACTAACATTTCTGTAATCTCTGACTCATATGATTTGATTCCATTTGGTACCCCCAGAAGTAGTTTCGTTCTTTACCGATAGAGAGCATAATCCACCAGTTCCTTGGCCAGCTGTTATTACGAAGAGGATTGATTGATTTTTTATTTTTGTTTCTCCGTGGTGTCTCTTTGATCTTGTACGCCCATAATTGGGAAAATTATAAAAGGCATGTAAAAATTCAGGTCAGAAAGGGTTAATTATTAAAATCATGTTTCGGGGATTGCATCCCCATCATCAGTGATGGTGAAGACAGAGCGATTTCAGGTATGTATCCTCCTGCGTAACATGATATGATGAAATCGCTCTGTCTTCACCATCACTGATGATGGGAATGCAATCTCAGAAAAATGTATGATTTTATTACTTGAAGAAGCTCGACAAGCTTTTATTTATTAGCCTATTTGATTATTTTTAAATTTAATTCATTTATTAACCCCCCCCCCCTCCGAAGCATAGTCAGTTATTTGTGACTCGCGATTCGAATATGTGCGCCAAGATTAATACAATTTAACCTCTCGGTGGCTGCTTGGTTTATTCCATAAAGATTATCACCAGCGGCCCGGGTTTGAATCGCAGTCAAACCTGAGGTTTTCCATTGAAAAATCCATAGTGACACTTAGTGGCGAACGAAGCCATGTTTGGGAGTTTTTATTTAGATTCTTCCGTTTTCTATATAGGCATCAATATCATCCCATCTACATTCCATTAGCATTTCATAATATTCCCAATCGCCAGCTGACGACGCGCGGAGGGGGTAGGCCTATCTAGAAACGAGCAGGGTTTCTTGCTAGAAACCCGAATGCTCTGCAAACCTTAGCGTAGTCAGCAGGTGTCGGTTGAAAATGTGTCTCTCTGGGAATAATAGCGCAATAAATTAGCAATGGTCGCAATTCTGGGTCATAATTACTCACCCAATAACAAAACAAAAAAATATTCAATAATATTTTAGTATTTTTTTTATTTACTAGAGCTTCCTCAAATTATAAACTGCCATTAGACAAAGCATACAAAACAATACAAGAACAAATAGATGATGAAAGATAACAGAGTAAGGAAAAAAGTAAACAAATAAACAAACAAACAAACAATGGCAGTATACAGAATAAAAAAAAGTTACAAGTAAAGAAGCGATGAAAGCTAATAAGAGAAAGAAAAAAGATAATGTTGCGCTATATACTATTGCGAGAGAAATATATTGTTCAAATACACAGATTACATAGCTTACTACTTGATTATAAAAATGAGAGCATTTGAAAACAACTAAAAATTCAAGCAATAATAGCAAAACAATACTAAACATGTACTAGAGCACACGATTGATGGAGGCTTATTGTGCATTATTACAATTACAGAGCATAAAAGAAAATCTCCCCCCCCCCCAAAAGAGAGATGTGTACAACAATATTAAAATCATTTCAAAATTATTGCGTTTGTCATATTGAACTTTTCTAAAGCTATTCAACTTCATTTACTAATTTCATTGCATTGTACATCGCTCTGAAATAGTGATTATTGTTCTAAATTGTATTAATATAATAACACCGTATTATATTTCGCTATGAAAAGTTAGGACCCAGTTCATTAGGCGTCAGGTTCTTCCCGAATGGGCCATAGAGTTGGTTTAGTCTAGTTATAGCCTCTTTCAGCGAGAAGAAGACAGTAAACTACTCATAGGCATACCCAACGTTTATAGAGTGAAGAAACGTATTACTGAAGCTTGTCAAGTGAATCTTATGGTTTTGTTTACTCTCCTTTTCATTTTGTTACCTGAACTGGTAACTGCATATTTTGATTCTCCAATCTACATCCTTTTCCTCCGTGTCATCCGGCTCATAATAATGGTTATGTAATAGATCAAACCATCTAACCCCCTCCCCTCCTACATTTTTTTAAATAATGATTGTCAATATGATTTTAAATATCTGCTCATGATATGGTGTAATCCTAAGGCGACAATGAATCAACGATAAAACGAAACTCTTAGTAGAAACTGAAGTTCACTGAGAAAATTTACACGATAGTCACTTAGTTTCCCCTTATGCTCCCTCTCATCTTTTCTTTACTTTAGGCTACCCTTTATTTCCATATTCTCTTTTTTCACTAACTCCTGCGTTTCTTTGCATGTTTTTTTCTCATTTTATTTTATTTCATTACTTCAAGCATTTGCCCAACTGAAATCTCTATTGGAAATATGTGCTTCTCGTTCCTCTAGAGATCACTATTGCTGATTGGTTTGAACGGAATACGGGAATTTTCCATTGTCCTGCAGCTATTGTTTTCTGTATTGATTTATTTCCACAGATTATAACAGAAAGACTTTCACAAATATGGTGTAAATTTATCGGTGCTCGTTATCGTCATTCGATGGAAGTCGGTGGTAATGCTTCAATTGACAAGAATAATGAACACTGGTTCGATTCCCGGAAAAAAAAAATTATAATTATAAATCCGCAGGAAATTGATGCGTGCTTCTTGCTTGCCACGGTAATGTTGTTTTCACGTTAATTTAACGTCAACTATATCACAAAACTATGTAGGTATACAAGAGGTAAGAAAGAAAGCAACAGTCCTACTACCTTTTCTCCCAGCTGAACTGGTTTCGAATCCTATCGATGGAAATCAAGCAGCATATTAGGTGTACTGGCGCTCTATCGTTCAGTTTCAATGAAAATATTAAGAGACCCAGAGTTCCTTTCATATTCGAATATTTATTGATAAATCATAATCCTCCCAATATTATGGATAAACTAGAGTTCTCTTCGCCGAAAGAAAGTGACAATTGTAATATATGCGTATGAAATGGATACGTATTTCATAGAAGTTATTGCTTGCCACGTTGATGTTATTTTCACATTAATTTAATGGCAACTGTATCACGAAACTATGGGTACAAGAAGTAAGGATAAAACAGCTGCCAGACTACCTTCTCTCCTAGCTGAGTTAAAAATGCGCGGAATAAATAAAGAAAATTATTGAATATAATTTTTGAGAATAGTAAGATAAAAATGAAAGACGATCCTTAGTAGTTTTATTGCAACTATATATAATAACCCGTGGCGCTTCAGCCCTTTAAGGGACCAGGCAGCTGCTAGTCTCGTGTACACATGCCGAAGCAGAGGTGGACGATCATCCAACCAGAATGGAGATATCGTGTGGTTAGTACGATCCCCCCAGCCGTTACAGCTGGATTTCGTAACCGAATTTTACTGCCTATCGTAGCTTCCCAAGTGCATCATGATGCTGGGTGGGAACTAGTCCCATACAGTGGCCGAAATTTCATGAAAATTTCTTCCCCATGAAGACCCGAACCAGCGCGCATTCCGTAACTGAGCCCAAGGCAGGTGCCTTAGACCACGACGCGAGACTTTTATTCCAAATAATGTTTTTAATTCTTTATGTAGGTTTAATAGTAATTTATTTCAGTTTCGAATCCTGTCGTCGAAACCCAAAAGCAAATCTGCTGTATAGGCGCTCGACCGTTCGGATTCAACGAAAATATTAGAGACCTAGGGGTGCTATTCATAGATATTTAGCTACCCCGCGCTACGAGCGTGCTATACTAGCCCCGGCTATCGACTGGTTACTTGTACAGGATTCATATGTTAACATATCGCTAACACTGGTTTATGAATACGAGAAACGTTAGTTCGCTGATCATCCACCGGAAGCCCGCGCTAAGAATGTCTATGAATACGACCCCTAGAGTCCCTCCTAGATTGGAATATTTATTGATAATTCATAATTCTCACAATAATTAGATGAAATGTTACAGGATCAATTAAATAAAATCAAATTATTGTACAGTGGAGATGCTTATAAATTATTGTAATGCAAATTACATGACAAGACGAGTTAAACGCAAGTGAAGGGACACGCACTTTCCTATACAAGATAAGTAAGTATTAATTTCTCTACTTGGAAATGAACCTGATAGCTTGCTCTTGGAAAATTTAGCAGCATTCTGAAATAATATTTTTTCTCATCTCGGAGCAAAATGTAACCTTGGTCCCCCAGATAAAGATAAATGTAGGAATTAAACGCCGATGTTTAAAACTCTGCAGTGTTCTGTTTGAGAGTTAAAGCTTTGTTTTTTACTTTATAATAACTGTTAAGTTGTTATAAATCATATCAGCGATAACTTATCGAAAATATTCCTTGTTAATCATTGCCAATTATATTGTAATATTTTTTATTTGCGTAGTCGAATGATGTATTATGAATATCTTATAGAAGTTTAATGTATATTTTATCATATTTGCTTTAAGATTCTGTAGTGCTTCCGAAATCAACTCGTAGGTCATAAAGGTTGCACATGTTATGATATTTTGCGACTAAAATATAATTCATATTTTTATGCTCTATCGTTACTTTAAAATGATCGTTAAGGTGTTTCTCTTGAACACGTCGAAGAATTTTTTTTCTTTTCTTGTTTAGCATTGCTTTCTTTAAGATGTCCTTGGTTTCCATATTAGACCCGTCAGAAATTAGTAGTAGACCTACATGACCTCTCAGATGCGGGACTCTTGAAATATAGAATTTATCACCACGAACTATTGTATTAAACAAAGTAAACTTCAAAACATGTTCTTGATCGTTCCATCCACGTTTTAGTTGCTTATTATTAATTTTGGTGGTCGTTATTGAACTTGTTCGATCATACAAGATGCCTGAAAGCTTAATGTTGGTGGAGTCATTTATAAATGTCAGGAAGCACAATTTTTTTTAAAGACTTTCTTTGTTTATAATCCAAATTTCACATCCGTATCTGAGTATTTGCTTTTGATTTAATGTCCTATAACTGCCATTTTGTATTAAATGTAATTTATCTCTAAAATGCCTAAATGATTTTTAATAACTCCATATTGTTATACGCATTTTGTAATTTGATACATAAATATCGTGCCCTCTCAATACGTGTTTTTTCAAATTAATTTTTTTCTTCTGTTTCATTTGTTGTATTCCATATATCAACTTTGCAGCTTAAAGATGTGGAACAATTCAAAAAGTTATGCAAAAATATACAAATATGTGGGAAGCATATTAATTCAATTTACAATCATATTCATTGTTGAATAGAAGGTGTAAGTGTGAAGAAATGTTGTTAATTCTGTTGTTAACATTTTTCCTGGCTGTTCGAAATTTTAAGAAAATTAGGCAATGCATTGAAGACCGTAGTGCATGAATAATGAACTCCTTTTTTATAACAGCAGAGACTAATAGTACAGTAGTGGCAAAAAAACCGGACCGACTCTTGTAGCTGATTTCAGAGCCTTGTTCACTCCAGAGCAGCGATATTTTACTACTTAATTGACTTATTATTCCCAGAACATGAATTTTACCAGCAATCGAAAAGTATTGGGAATAAATTTGAATAAGGAACAAAAAAAAAAAAGTTTCCTTCCCAGGCAGGATTTCGAACCACGAAAGTCTTAGTTACCGGTCTATCGTGCTCTGGAGTGAACAAGGCTCTGAAATCGGCTACAAGGATCGGTCCGGGTTTTTTTTTTTGCCACTACTGTACATGGAGATCTGATTTGTGTTTTGTATTAAAATCATGAATGCTTTGATTAGTACTAAATGTATATTTATTTTTAATACGAAACATCATCAGGGAAAGAATGTACTCACAAAGTACTTACTTACTTACTTATTGTCTTTTAAGGAACCCGGAGGTTCATTGCCGCCCTCACACAAGCCCGCCATTGATCCCTATCCTGAGCAAGATTAATCCAGTCTCTACCATCATATCCCACCTCCCTCAAATCCATTTAATATTATCTTCCCATCTAGGTCTCGGCCTCCCCAAAGGTCTTTTTCCCGCCGGCCTCCCAACTAACACTCTATATGCATTTCTGGATTCGCCCATACGTGCTACATGCCCTGCACATCTCAAGCGTCTGGATTTAATGTTCCTAATTATGTCAGGTGAAGAATACAATGCGTGCAGCTCTGCGTTGTGTAACTTTCTCTGTTCTCCTGTAACTTCATCCCTCTTAGCCCCAAATATTTTCCTAAGAACCTTAGTCTATTCTCAAACAGTGTAAATTCAATATTTCTAAATTTTGGAAAACATTTTTACGTGACGTGTTTTATGGACAACTGTCATTTTCCGTAAGTCTTTCTCTTTCGTTATATTTTCGTACTATTTTGGAAGCTCCTATTTATTCTGGTGCTATACAAATGTTTGAAACAGTTAGTCAGATCTGACTACTTATAAGTTATTATAGATATTGTAAACACATAGAATTGTTTTTAAAAATATGTAAAAAAAAGTTTTATTTTAAGGTTTATTGATATTTTTTTATCTTTTATAGGCAATAATACTTTTTTCAATCTACATTTTATTTTGGGTATGAATCGTAAAATAATTACAGGGCCACTATTTAAAGCTATCGTGAGAGTTTAATGCTAGCTGTTATGACGATTAAGTCTAAAGCGTGCAAAACAAAATAACACCGAAAGAGAGTGAAATAAAATAAATAATAAAATCCATAACTCTAATAAAAATATTTACATTCGCAAACCGTTTTCTGTCTCTTGGAGAACTCTAGCATTATTTACGAAGATAAGATTATGCCCTAAAGAGGTCTCAGGGGTTGCGAAAACTCTCGATTAAATTCAACCTTTTTTATCAGAAATCTAATAATAAGCGTATATTATTCTTGAAAATAAGCAGATTCATTCATTTACATAAGGTTGATGTACTCTAATCCTTGACATTTCATATAAACTGACAGATTCGCGAAAAGCCTCGTGCAGTTGGTGATAGAGACGCGTCTTTTAGCAGTATTGTGTTCTGTTTGCTGATAAGGTGAGAGGTCAAGGGTGACCTCAAACTATGCTTGTGGCATTGGATTGTGTTCAAAATTTGCAAGTGCCGAAATTGTAACTGCAAACAACACAACTATTACATGTCCGCCTCATTCTCCACCTCATTTCTCTAGTTCTCGTCTTCGTTCAGCTCCATCACTTCGTTTATGTCGTATCGTCCAATTTAATACACTCTTGGTTTCTTTGTCTGTGTGTCCTTTTGACTTAGACCTATATTACCACGTCAATTTTTGATTCCAATGACCTCCATATTCCGTATATTTCAAACAATTTCATCGAGATTTAGCTAACTCAGTCGCCTTTTAAGCATCTTCTTTCAAATAACTTCCATAGAGCTGATACCTATACAGTGGAAGCTCTTAAGTTCGACAGAAATCAAGGTCGACATCCTATAGTTCGACTGCTTACGTAGGAGAATTAGACACGCCCCTATACGGACACTAATAAATGGGTTTGCCATTTGAATGGGAATTGGGTCTGTGTTTTGTAGTGATACTTTTGTTAAAGGAAAATAGAATATTTTATTCATTAGGACATCCATATTTCATCACTGATTTTAAATTAATGAACTCTTCTTTTTCTATTTGAGAATTGTGCCGTTTGTGAGACGGAACTGTCGAAACCCACTGTGATATTAGAAGCGCATACACAAGTCTCGGGGCGGGCAGGAAATGCAAGTATAGTACTGTATTCGTTTATGGATAACCAATAAGAATTTGTATTCATTTCACCTGCAATACCCACTACCCTTATTGGACAGAACTTTCAATTCTGTTCTGTCGAACTTAGGAGAGTCCACTGTACATTTATACTGGGTGTTCATTTCAAAGTGTGTCATGACATCACTGTTGTGAGTCAGCGGTTTGAAGCGAGTTTCAGCTTTTATGTCAGAGAAGTTGCCTATTAATCAAGGCGTTCAATCTGAACTTCAGAACGTGTAAGGTATAACTTGAACTTCGTAGCAACAGATGGCGGTCTGTATGGTCTGTGTGCTACCATAACCTCTTTCGAACTGTGTTTTGCGCGGGCAAGTCGTACACAGGGTATTTGTTATCATCGGTTGCGTACGGCAACATTCCACAACAAATCAAATGCTCCGTGTCCATGTTGACCGTCGAAGTTAATGTCAACAAATACTGTACGTGAGTAATCGTCTTATCCCGACAGTAAGAAAAAACTCACCTCAGTACGTGTTTCCAAACAGTTCACATTCCTGCCACTACCGGCGTTACGGTACGTATCGGTAAGTACTCTTCTGAATGAACGCCGTACTTGCCAGGCAACTTCTCTGGCACATAGGTAATACGCCTCTGCGGAAGTGTAGGAAGATTGAATTCTCTAGGCTCATCGGCTGGCCTCATGATGACATACTGCGAGCCATGACACACTTTGAACTGAACACGCAGTAGTGCCTCATTCATAAAATAGAGGGGAAAGGAACTGGCCATTATCTCTTGGTCTAATTGCCTCGTAAGAGGTGCCTTGTTAGTATCGCTTGTGATGTTCAGACCTGTCTTCAGACAGTTGTCTAAACCTAAACAAGAATTCACAAAATTAATTCAATTAGCTATATTATTGTTTCTCGAATGCGTTGTAGTCCGCCGCTGCGACTTGATGGACAGCGCGTGCCCTTCCCAGCTAAGCGGTCCGTGGTTCGATTCAGGCATGGGTGAAGATTTATGATCATTTCCACAGAACTATAGAGCGTTCGGAGTTTAGAAAATGCTAATGGGTATGTAGACGTCGTCTTAGCGGACATCCCCCTCATTGTTATATAACTAAAATAAATTATTTACGTATTTTCTAACATATAAAATAACAAAAGTAAACCTAGAAACTATAACTAAGCATTGCTTCAAATGCAAACGCTTTATATTGCTTATACTGTAAATATACTTGTGCAGTATATTAGTTTAAGAATATATTTACTTCTGTTATTTTATATGCGTTACAAAATGCGTAAATAACTTATTTAATCTGTATTTCGAAGGGGGGAATGTCTGCTAAAAAGACACCTATATAGGCTATCCAATGATTTTTGTAAACTCCGAATGCACTAAAGGTGTTTGTCTCTTGTTTTGTACTTGTTCTGTGACGTTTCTGAGATGATCCTGTACTATACTGACCACATGATCAAAGAGGCCTGCATTGTGAGAAAGTCTGGTGTTGATCCTAAGACCGTATTCGATTATGAGTTAGTATGAAGAAGGTAAATAATAAGACAAAGAATATATGTACATTTTGCTTGTTGGGAATAGCCTACCATCTTCTTCACAACACACCGAAGAGGCATCTGTTTATTTGGCTCGATATCCCCAAAGTCAGACATTTCTGTATTTTTTTACTTGGTTATTTAACAACGCTGCATCATCTGCGGGGTTATTTAGCGTCGGTGGAATTGGTGATAGCGAGATATTTGGCGAGATGAGATCGAGGATTCGCTATAGATTATCTGACATTCGCCTTACGGTTGGGAAAACCTTGGAAAAAATCCAACCAGGTAATCAGTCCAAGCGGGAATCAAACCCACGTCCGAGCGCAACTCTGAATCGACAGGCAAGCGCTTTAGCCGACTGATCTACGCCGGTAACCATATCGGCCATATCTATACTTTGGATTCCTATCAAATATGAAGATACTTCAATCATGAAGATACTATTCTTCTTCAGAATGACCTCAATAGAATAAATGATTGGGCAATAGCCAACAAAATGAAAATAAATTCTCTAAAGAGCAAAGCCATCAGCTTTACAAGGAAAAGAAATAAAATAGTCGCATCGTATACGTTAGGGGGTGAAACCATTCCGGAAGTTAACAAATGTAAATACCTCGGAATAACATTTAGCAGCGATCTCGGCTGGGGGGAACACGTTACAGACACAGCGGGAAAAGCATGGAGAGCGTTACACTTTGTGATGAGGGTACTAAGAAAAGGTTCTGATAAATCCAAAGAGATTGCATATAAATCACTAGTACGTCCAGTAATGGAATATGGTGCTGCATGTTGGGATCCTTACAGATTAGAACATATTAAGACACTGGAAAATATTCAAAAACGGGCTCTTAAATGTTGTCGGAAAAATTCACCATTACAATGGGACACACTCACGGACAGGAGAACGCGAATTCGATTATGCGCACTGTTCAAAACATACAGAGGTGAGCCTGCCTGGAAAGAAATAAAAAGTAGGTTGCAGCCGCCAAATTACTCTTCAAGGAACGACCACTCATATAAATTGAGGGAAAGAAGGCAGAGGACGGACACTGGAAAGTTTTCTTTTCTCAATCGTACTATCAGGGACTGGAATGCTTTACCTGCAGACTTACTAAAGGCTTTACCAACAACCAAAAATGTATTTAAAAATAGGCTTAAGGACCTTACTAATAGACGGTAATTATACACAGTACTTAAAGGGTGTAAATGATATGTTGTTATTGAAGTGTTGTATCAGTGAAGAATTATGTTGTGTCAGTGAAGTGTGTTGTATCAGTGAAGAAGTATGTCGTGTCAGTGAAGTGTGCTGTGTAAGTGAAACGTGTTCCTGTCAGTGAAGCTGTATAGGTTATAGTGGCAGTGCAAAGTATTTGAACAGTGAAATGTTTTTGAAGTGTTAGTGAAATCAGGATAGAATTAGTGAAATGTGTCGTAGTTCCAGTGCAGTGAGTGAGTTGACAGCGAAATGAGTGTAATGTTGAAAGGTACTTGTGCAGATATGAACATATACTCGTGCGTTTTAATTCAATCTTAGTTTTAAGATACAAATTAGAATATTTCAAATGTTATTTTAAGTGATCGTTTCATTTAATTTAGTATATTCCCTGTTGTTGTTATTATTATTATTATTATTATTATTATTATTATTATTATTATTATTAGTAGTAGTAGTAGTATTAATTATTAGTATTATCATTAATTGTATTTTTAATTAATAAGTTTATTATTGTCATTATTGAGTGTAATTAGTTACCACTGCCACCGGGTATATACCCATTGCAGTGTGAATAAATACATACATACAAATATTACTTATCTCCGTCCTCTAAAATCTAGTCTTCCGACGGTTGTCAAAACGTTTCTGATTCATTCTGTATATACAAGTTGTATCTCATATTTCGTACGTTCTTCCCAGATTTTCGTCTAGTACGCCCATTTAATTCGAATATTTCTCCCATATTGACATTAAATATTTTTGGTAATTTTGCATTTGTTTATTTTAACTCTTGAAAATAGCAAAATTACAGAAGTTAAGTCATTTATTTTCCCGCTTTTACATATAAAAAAGCTGCCTCTAGATGTGATTCTAAAATGTTGTTACCTGCTGTCAGATCGATATAAATATGCGCAGTTGTATTCGAATACAAAAAAAAAAAATGCAACAGGTAATTTATTCGCTTTTTGTTTCATGTACGTAAAGCGCAATTGCTTGGAATTAACGTTAAAGCTAAAATAATGTCAAGATTTATCGTGACAGCAGTGTTAATTGAACATGTTTCTGTAACAAATGGTCTTGAATTCTGTTTAACTCATCTTTCACAATACGTCCAGCTAAATAACATGTCACGTTATTGTCTTTACACTGACTATTCTTTGTCTACGTGTAGGGGAGTCATTATTTGTTGACCAATCGATATTAATACTTCCTACCGCATATTCGTACAAGTTGATGAATATGCCAGTCACATTCAAGTTATTTTTCTTCACTGTCCTTGCAACTGAATTTCGAAATGAAGCTTAGTCAGTGGGAATTCAAGCATTTTGTTTAGAAGGCTGTCATAACATTGAATGTGTTGGACGTGTGAATTGAATCTATACGAATATTGGGAATCATCGCCGTTCTTTTTTGCCAACGCTTGGAGGTCTGTAGGTTCATCCTACCCTCTTCTAGAATTCCCAAGTTTCTTCCAACCGTTACATCTTCAAGTTATAAAACGGATTTCGATTTTCTGTATAACCAGCACTACTCATATCTGATCGATGCATATGCTCGTCTACAATTGGAGAATAGAGATACCCACTACATCATTTTTTTTCTTTCTGTAGTTTCCAGATTTTGTGTTCTGAGAGATCTTCTCTCTATTATTCTCATCTGTAATTCCTATATTTTCCTCCACCTTCTTTTATGTTAACGGTTTTTTCCTTGTTCCAGAGTATGAAAAGAGTGCTTCATCGCTTTACCAATCCTTTACCTCAAATACTTATCCCTTCAGAGTACTAGAAGGGTAAACACAACCCTTTGTGTATTAAGAAAGGAAGCGAAAAAAAAAGATTGAAAAGGAAAGAATACAAAAATCCGCTCGTCGTATAAAAATAAAAAACTACATCTAAGGAAAAACATGGTTAGGATTCAGAAACGTGAATCAAGTCCTTCCAAATGTCCCTGCAACAAAACCTCGTCATAGTGAAGACTATTCCTCCGCGTAGACGGTGTTAAAAAAAGTAGAATTTCATTCTGGTTGGAAAGGGGCAGAAATTATGTTCCTCCTTCCACTACTTTAAATCCTTTCCACCCCTTGCCCTTTCTGACCTGCGTGCGCGACCCTTATGCATCTTTAGAAAAGGCACCCTCATCCCAGTCTCAGTTCCCATTTTTCCTCTTCATTGTAAGAATCTTTTAGTAAGGTTTTTAGAAAAAGACCCACAGTATTCTTTCTGATGGCCATTATACCTTCAGAAATGGGAGAACGTACAGAGTAGGGTGGGGATTTTTGATATTAAATGTAGGTAGTCTTAACCTAGTGAAAGAGAACTACCACCCCTTTTCAAGATATCTTGTGTTGCTATAATTGCAACCCTTTTGGTCGGGGTCCGTATGTGCCCTCTAAGTATTTCTATGGTTACAACCCCTTTCATAACGCGAAGGAAAAACTACTTTCTCATACGCACGCATTAAATCTGAGACCTATATTTCGGGATTATATTCTTTTTATTTATAAGATATATAATGTCTACCCCTTTCTGTGAACATTTTTTATCCTTTATAGGAAATGAAATTCAATTCCTGTATTTACAGAAAACGGGAACCTTGGGGTGGAAGTGGGAACGTCGAATTCCACATAAAAAAGAGGAAAGAACAAAAACTGAAATCTGAGGCTTTATTTCTTTTTCATTTTTTTTTATTTCCGGGTTAAATTTCACCCTTTCTTGTCTTTCTAGTAGACGCGCATGATAGTAGGGGAAGAGTTTGATCTCCCTTTTTATTTTTTTCCTTCCACAAAGAAGAATGATGGGCATCAGGAAACAGATTGCTAGAGAAGTACTAAACGAATAGAGCATAATGGACACAAATCATATCTTCTCAAGCTCTGCAAAGTCTTGCGATTCTTCGTCCATTCTATGTAATAATTCTAAACGTTTCCTACAATCCCCTTCTTATTACTATTTGTGTCGGCGTGAAGGTCTATGTTAATAAAACGAGTATAACACAAGTCTAGTCTTCTCGTTTCAAACACAGCGTCACTCATATGTCACTTTAGTTCTCAAACATATTACCAACATTACATAAAATGTCCTTATAACTCCTTCTCAGATAACTTTAAGGTATTATAAATGAAACTCAAAACCTGATTTTTTTTCTTCCGTAGATAGAACAAGTATTGGTCGAGGCCACGAGAAATCTGTTCTTACAGAAATAAGACCAGTCTGTGCTGCGGATTCATAACCAAAGAAAAATGTTTCACAATCGAATTCCTTATAAAAGCATTACGGTCGTACAGAGATAACGGATTTGTTTTCATAGGACGAGGTATTGTTCGATTTCTTTTTTAAATCATGTTCCCAGGAATCTTGCGTGGAACAAAATCAAATAAAATCTTTCAAGTTCAGTAAAGAGCTTCTATTGGCCCCTCTCCTAATCCACAAAATAAAGCCTGGTCAACCCCGCTGCCCCCTCCAAAAATATGTTTCTTCAGCGTCTTCGATAAATTATAATCTTACATTACATAGGACATGCGATGTCAGTCTTAATAATTCCTGCCTGCATGTGAATTCATGAACTCTTAATGCATTGCAAACATTTAAAATGCAATTCTTCTTCTTCATCGGTTAGGCATACCTCTACATCCCTAAAAGAACTGTTACGGTGTACAAAGTTTTTTTGCCATCTCTTCACTGGGCTTCTCAGTGATATTATTCCTCTTGGCTTGTAATTCAAGACAGCCTTAGAAATTCTTACTCTGGACATTCGGGTAACACGTTGAAGTCAGTTATATGTTGATATTTATGTATGTATTCCAGTAATGGTTCAATTTCAAGTTCATGTAAAATGCCTTAATTTCTTTTGCAATTCCACCTATTATACCCAGTTGTTGGGCGCACGAACTCACCGATTATAAGACATTACTTTTCCTTAAATCCAGGCTTCGCTGCTATAATAGAAAGGTCTTGCTAAAGCCTTGTATAAACGAAAGCGAGTAAGTCTTCGAACGAGAGAAGATTTCATTACCCAATTTTTTATGATGCCCAATTATACTTACTATATTTTAAGATTTTTCCCCTCAAATGTGTAGTTTTGCTAAGATAGTTTGAAACCAAGATATTTGAATCAATTTACTATTCCTAAAATTTTGTAATTTCTACCAACTTTACTTAGAAAATGATCATTCCATCAGGAGACCATCATTTTTTTATCCGTGGATATTTCCATAAAGTATTTATTTGCTGTTAATTTTAAATTATGTGTTGGTCTTTATTTTTATAAATAATCTTGTGAGGAGGCTAGTAGGACCAAATTATCTGCAAAAACCAGTCAATCTAAATAATATGTTTCAGTTTATAGGTTGTGTCTTCTAGACCTGAATTATCTTATAATTGCATTCATATGTACACCGAAAAAAAGGGGCGAAAGTGAACATTCTTGTCTGACATTAGTTAAACTCTCCCTTCAGTTCGATAATTTATCTTCAGAAGTTGAAATTACTTTATACGAGTTAAAAAATTTAAATAATTTATTGTGGCTTCTGATCGGTTTAAAATATAGTTAATTTTTTTGTGCTTCACGCTTATTTCTGAAATACAGAAAAGTTTTCAGACTTGTAGTTCAGCTTATGATAACGAAGCAACTCTCACTGTAAATTTATTATTTTATATTTATTACTTTTCATATTATTGGCATACTGTAGCTTATAAGTTTTCCTTACGCCATCGACGGAAAGGCATTTTACGAACATAATACTTTTTACATGTTATTTTTACCTTCTATAATTTTGAAAATTAAAATTATCCAGAAATTATGAAAGAAAACACTATGACATTGTCAAGGTGAATATTATATTAATTCCTTCACACCTGTTAATTTTTGCACTGCTTAAACTTCGTCTGCAGTAGGCTTTCTTCGAAATTAATATATTTGTATAAATGTGAATACCATGTTTTGGACTTCATAAACCTCAAAGTAATTTGTCAGTCACTACTCTAACTTGTTCGCATTGTGTTCTTCGAAAGTGTTAGCGAATCAATAGATTTCAAAGATAGTTCTTGAGTTTGATCTCATATTGAATGTCAATGATTAATTATTTTAAACTTCAGGTTCTGCAAGGCAGGGGCGTATTTTGCGGGCTACCGGCGGTAGCCCAAGGAAATTACAAAAGAAAAAGTTTATAATATAACATAATGTAATAATTTTGTATTATTAGTTTTACCATAGTAATTAAAATTAAAGTAATTGTTAGATATATTTTGTGTAATAATAGGGTCAGCGGTAGCCCAAACCCTTTAACCAGTATACGCCACTGCTGCAAGGTGGTGGTGGTAGTGGTCACTTTAAAATTGCTCTATTAATATGTTTGTAAAAACCTTCATAAAATGAAGTTTTGTGGTCTCTATACAGTATGTAGACTAACGTAGACTAGTCTTGAGTCGGTAGTTTTAACATTTGATTTTACCTAAAGTTTCCATTGATATGCATATAGTAAACATAACAAGAAATACATCTTATTGATATATTGACATCATTATTATTGGAATTTGTTTGTCTCGTTTCAAGAAAATTGGATGCATCTTGTAGTCTGAAAACGCTGAAGAAGAAATAAACATACTACATTTTGGAATAACCAACGTTTATCGAATTATTTACTGATTCATAATTTTACATTATCTTGTAACTTCACTTCTCTGAAATTCTCACTATAGTGTATATTTATAGGACGGAAAAAACACATTAGGTGTTTATATATTTTAATACAGGAACTGTATTCAAAATAGACACTAAGAGACGTTAAAATGGCCTAACGCACATCCCATCAAGATGTAGTAGGGGAATTTTAAACGCATTCATAAGTTCATTTATGTTTCCTGTCGCAGCGTGTGAATATATAAGAGATTTCACAAAGGAGTTGGAAATTAACTAAAGAAGAACTCTTTAAATTGTATAATATAAGATAGAGAATACTCGAGGCATAACTAAAGACGTATCACGTAGCTTATGCAGGTACGATAAAAGATGTTACATATGGTGTAACAAAACTCTTTCTAGTCGTTCATTCGGCCGACAAAAATTACCCTATCTATAAACCGGTCTTCCCCTCTTCCCTCTCCCGTCCAGTACCGAAAAAGGTTGAGAACCGTAACATTTGCGTCATGACTGTTCTTCCTTACTCATATGACACAATGGACGTCATAACCTCAATTTTAAGCTATCGGAGGGGTTAGACGTACATTCAGAAAATGTTCGTAATGCATGGTAAATAGTAATTAGCTAGAAAAAATCAATACATCACATAGCTGCGTTATGTAACTCGCGTAGCTGTTACTGTATGTGCGTATAAAATGTAAATGGAGCAGACTGAGAAAGAATTTCACGGGGGAAAAGTTACATGAGAATGTGGGGGGGAAGTTATATGAGATTGATTTCTATCCTGTGCAGCAAATTTATAATAATAATAATAATAATAATAATAATAATAATAATAATAATAATAATAATAATAATAATAATAATAGATTTTAACGTCTGGACTTCCTGATCAGTTTCTTTCTCTTTGAGGATTGTGAATACACAAGATATTAACATTTAAATTCTCGGGGTGTGGAAACTGTAAATGGATGGCTGGATGGATGGACGGACCAGCAGACAGACAGACGGACGGACGGATGGATGAATACATAGCTTTTTATTTAATCACGACTTCATGAACTGCATAGTTTATTCAACGTCGAAATTTAACGTGGTCGAGAAATGACCGACAATTTTTTTTCCCATGGAGCCCTCCTATCAGGGATTGTTGTTTAGTCAACTGTCCGAAGACAGGTTTAAACCTCAAAAGTGACACAAATAAGGCATCACTCATGAGACAACTAAGCCAGGAGATAATAGATGTTGACCAGTTCTTTCCCGCTTCATTGCATATATCGCTAATTAGTAACATTTTACACTAGTCAGACTTCAGACTCTGAAATATCGTCAAGTGAGATGTACTGCCAGATAATAGATTTATATATCAGCCAAAACCTCAGTCAGAGGTGCTATCAGGGATAAGGTTCTTTTACATGTATACCTTGAAATAAAATAAGGTATAATTAATCTATGATAGTTTAGTTCCCTGACGGAGGAAGATCTCGCTTACAGCGGCTAGTATGATATCCGCCAGACCACCGAGGATCACGACACACACACACACACACACACACACACACACACATACATACATACATACATACATACAGTTTAGGTTTAGAATGTTCAATGATTTTGTATTACCATTGAATTTGTAATCTTCATTAACTTATGCGTGATTCGTCATCGTCATCATCATAATCATTATCATCATTATTGTGTAATGTTATGTTATAATCCTGTAGGAATTGTTACGGTCTACAAGAAATTTTCTACCTGTCTCTTCGTGGAGTGTCCGAATGATCTTCTTTGGTCGATAGTTCAGTTGGCATAGGGATTGTGTATCTGAACATCCTGTTCACATGCTGACGCCATTTATTTTGGTTTTTATGACTTTTTTCATTGTATTATTAGTTTCATCCCTGCAGTATGGGCATCGTATCAATCTCCTCTCAGATGTCTTAATTCCTTCTGTGGTCCCACTTACGTTTGTACAGTCTATTGGGCGCATAAATCTCATCTGACTTGCTGTTATTATACTGCAATCACTTTTACGTAGGGTCCATGCTTCACGTCTGCAGCAGAGTGCAGGTCTTGCTAATGTATTGTATAGTGTCCACCGCTGTGGAATAATGGTTAACATATCTGATTGTGAAACGAGTGAACTCTGATTCAAATCCTGGTTAGGACAAGTTCCCTGGTTGCTGGGTAACTTTTGGCGTTGGACCTTTGTCTCATTTCGCCATCATAATTACATTTCCTCTCTTTCATCATCATCTCCATTTCTTTTCCATATTTCGGTCTTGCACCCGATGTAGGCATAGAATCGGCTGCGGGCCGTCACAGAACTTGGATCCCATGGTAATGTGGTCATTAGTTACTGGTGGCAGTGCTATGTACCGTGCTCTTTACCCTGGGGCTCATGGTTGCTCATGGGAATGGAGTAGGGATCGCGGTGATGCCTACGTGGAAAGGTTAAAAGGGTTCTGCAGGCTGCCGTGAATTTGAGAATGGTGCACAGGGGAATCTGTAGCGCGAGGAGCCTTAGGACATGCACATATTCCATTGAGGGTAGTACAGTGGGCCCACCCAAGCGGCCTATGTGCGCGGGCAGCCCCCAACCTGTTCCCCTCTCCTCGAGGGGAACTAGTAAGATGTCTTAAACGGGTGCGAGTATGTTTTTGGAATGAATGAATGAATGAATGAATGAATGAATGAATGAATGAATGAATTGGGGAAATGGGAGGAAAAACATTTAAAAGGTACGTGAAAACGCGTCCTTGCAAGGGAGTTTGGAGTTGAGATAATTTTGAATATGTGAGCTCCAAACTTATTGGCCACTTGTCTCACTCCGGGTTTCGCCTTTTCACTGAAGGAACTTTAGGGAATTCTGAAGGAGAAAGCCGTCGACGTAACCTAATAGCTACCACATCCAAAATTTTTGTTGTGTACAAATTTTTCATAAAAAGCTACAGAACGTGATTTCATTCCTTGCATTCTACTAAACTAGCCCCATATTGTTTGGTTATAGTTTAATATGTGCGAGAATTGTGTTTAGACACTAAACACTTGTGAATCTAAAGTAATATAATTAAATGCTTACGTAAACGTATAAAAATTTGTGAACACTAAAATGCAAGCTGAAAATAAAATGTGAGAAAGTTTGCTAGTCTGTAACATAATGTACTCGGCAGATAGAAAAATGACTGTCTATTCTATACTCGTATAACTTGGGTGTGTTGGAATAATCTTTTAAAAGCCTACAGCCTGACATGCATTTCATTAAAACGCAGCGTTTTCCGTTCGCGACCCCTTTTGAAAGTGTTGACGGAAAATGTCGAACATTGATGGACTAAAAACATCGTAGAACATTTTGAATCGTGTAAGGTACAGCACGCAATTGCGTATGCGTTGCTTGAATTTTCTTCACTGTTTGAATGAATAGACTCTTTATAAATCGAAAATGTATGGTCGTTAAGTTTCCTCTAGCTCTGTTTTTATTGGTGGCTTAATACCAACACCAATGTACACTCCTGTATGGCACAAATGGATTTTTTTTCATTACTGTTAGTAGGGGTAGATTAATTTGGGCATTTAGTACCCCTTCCTATACCCTGAGAACCTATTTGTTTAACTTAGAAGTGAAAGGGGGCTTGTATATATAAATTTTATGCAAGCACACGGATGCTAACTAGTATTTAAAAAAATAAAACTAGAGAGAGAAAAAGGGGCTATAATCCTAGTTTACTTTCAAAAGATCGTTTTTTATCATTATTCTTTTATATATGTGAACATCCTTTAGCTATAATCTGCCTTTGTCTGGCCGTCCATCATATTTATACTGAAATGGGGTTTACAGATGCTCGAAAAAACGGAACTAGTCTGTACAAAATGTGAGGTTCGACTACTGACGCGTTAACAAACGTTAGATGGGTTCCACACAATATATCAGATTTAGCTGCAAGAAGGCTTATTGTCGTATTATCCCAAATAGTTTTAAACCGAGTAACAACCTTGAAAGGATAGATTTCAGTAGACTTCGAAATAATATTACATTCTCATGATTTTTGCTTTTATGAAACCTTAGATGGCAGCGTGTAGAAGAAATGAGTGGGTAGGAAAAGCAAGATGGGGTGTGCATTTATTTTTCTTTTTGGTAAAGTGAAACCAACGCGTTTCTTTAGGATATTATCTCTTTAGAAAAAGAGAAAAAAGTATGATCATTGTATCCAGTCTGTAGTGTTGAATAAAAAAACAGCTAAGATGCCTAAATTTGAAAGGAATAGCCCGGAGCAGACTGTATCTCTTCTTCATTTCTTTTTGAAAAGTAATAATAATTCTTTTGAAAACTGGTTTCTTTCAAGGGCATTTGCCTTTTCAAGTTCAACTTCGACTACTTGTCACCATTCTTCGTATTTTTGTTTCGATGATTCTAGACATTCTAATACTGCTTATATTTCGAGACGTATGCGCTCTCTCGTGAGCTTTTGATGAATTCAATTCATAATACTGATACGTTACTAAATGGAAACTCAAGGTTTCTTTTCCTACGACCTTGGAATATCTCTGTAGACAATTAATTCCTTATTCATTTTAACTTATGATTTCTTACCAGATTACGGCAGCTTCATGTACAGTACATGTATAGTTCTCCATCCCAGCTGTTGTTCCAGTGGTCGATTTTCTAGCCGACCCTGGTTCGATCCACAGCAGAGAAACGGAAATTCCTGTTCCTATCGATGCATCTTTTGCCTTGTAATTGTCATATGTTGTCCCAAGCGGTGGTCCTCCGCTAAGATAACATGACGAGGGAAACCTACCTAAGAATGATAAATTGTGGTTATGAGTCTGAACAAGCGTGCACAACAAAATGCACTGCGGAATAATAGTAATAATACTAAAAACAAGTTAGCCTGGATAGCGTAGTCGGTATAGCCCTGGCCTTCTGTGCTCGAGGTTGCAGGTTCGATCCCGGCCCAGGTCGATGGCATCTAAATGTGCTTAAATGCGACAGGCTCATGTCGCTAGATTTACTGGCATGTAAAAGAACTCCTGTGGGACAGAATTCCGACACACCGGCGACGCTGATATAACTTCGGCAGCTGCGAGCGTCGTTAAATAAACCAAACTTAAATTGTACTACTACTACTACTACTACTGATAATAATAATAATAATAATAATAATAATAATGATGATGACGATGAATCACCACCATTATTAGGAAAACTAGATTTATGCTTTATTTGTCATTTAATTTATGCTTTTCCTTTTTTAAAATTGAGCTTTATTATACTTTTCATTAATTAGACTCTAATTTATTGTTGTCATAATACGTGATTACATATATTTCTACTTGTACATTATTCTAGTACTATTTTAGGTCTGTATGAAACTAAAACACTCACAGCGCATACTTTTTATTATACACTGCCAGTACTTATCTTATTCACTATATCAGGCGTTATTATTTTTTAAGAGAATGCTGAAAGTAAAATAAATTTCATTTCAGAATTAAACAACTAGCCACTGCAGTGTAATATCCATTGAATTTCAAGTGCGCTGTGGTCATTTATATTTTTAATTTAATTCCTTTTATAACTTGTTACTAATATAGCCTCCAGGAATGTGAAATGAAACATAAGAGTATTATATTTTGTGTAAGATGCTTCATTACGGTTTAAAAAAAACATATGTTGAAATAATATAGTTGCCATATTCAAAATTAAGGTAGGCCTACTAACCATAATGTCGAAAATTCCATTAATCCTTTTTTATATTTTATGATTCCCGAAATAATAATAATAATAATAATAATAATAATAATAACAACAACAAAGTAAGCATTTAATGGGAAAAGGAACATCTTCTGCGGGCTTCTGGAAAAAGAATAAAGAGACTAGTGGAGTGCTTTGTGTGGAGTGTGGCATTGTATGGGGCAGAATGAAGCGTGTGAAATGGACAGACAGAATAAGAAATGAAGCTATGTTGGAAAGAATGAGTGAAGAAAGAATGATACTGAAAATGATCAGAGAGAGAAAAAGGAATCAGTTTCATCACTGCTTGTAAAGAAACTGCCTACTGAAGGATGCACTGAAAGGAATAGTGAACGGGAGAAGAGTTGGGGGCAGAACATATCAGATGATAGACGACATTAAGATATGTGGATCATATGCGGAGACTAAGAGAAAGGCAGAGAATAGGCAAGATTGGAGAATGTTCAGTTTGCAGTGGAAGACCTGCCCTTGGGCAGAAAACTATGAATAATAATAATAATAATAATAATAATAATAATAATAATAATAATAATAATAGTTATCAATCATCGATATTTCCGTCCCTGATTCAGCAGCCGTAATAATACCAAAGAAATTAAAAGAGACTCCACAAAATAGAACAACGAATACTTGATGCTTCTACGTATAGCCAACATTGTTCACCAGTTCATTAGCAGTGAATAAATTATTCTGTTGATCAAACACATATACTTACTGTACAGAAATCGTATAAATGGAGGTAATAGCTTACTACGAGTTTAATATTCCGTCAGTATATAATAATGACTAGAAACTTGGGCATTTGGGCAACGTTCTCTAATCTCGGGGAGCACATTATGAAGCAAGTAGAAAGCAAAAGCTATTACTGAACGGTTATTATTATTATTATTATTATTATTATTATTATTATTATTATTATTATTATTATTATTATCATTATTATTATTATTAAAAAATACAACCCATGTTCAAATATGTGTGTAAATATTGCATACGTAAATTGTTATGAATGAACACATGAAGTAATTACGTACACACGCATTACATTTTGGTCAATGTTAGATTTCAAACCTACCCGTTATCTTTTTTTTTTAATGTACTGTGTCTTAGATGAAACAACCAAAGTTAACGGAGCCACGTATCGGCACCACAGGATAAGGAAAGGAACCGGGTTTGAACCAGTCTTGGAAAATAGCTCTATTTTTTCGAATAGGTTCCTCTTGGTTTACCTTGCCTGATAATGGAACAGATACTTTGGCTGTTTCTAGATCTATTAAACATGCCGATAACTAAAACTGTCTTGCCAAGTTTATCTTCCACATACTACCGGCTATAAAAAAAATTCTAAGAAGGA
Source organism: Periplaneta americana (assembly GCF_040183065.1). Lineage (NCBI taxonomy): Eukaryota > Metazoa > Arthropoda > Insecta > Blattodea > Blattidae > Periplaneta > Periplaneta americana. The sequence continues at coordinate 94,702,797 of NC_091131.1, read as the reverse complement.
AGAAAAATTGCGAAACTGTGTTTTATTAGGAGGTAAAGCGAGACTTATACATTAAAATACGCATGTAATAGGACAAACTTCCTTCTATATTTGAAGATTTTTCAATGATCACTCTTCAGCAGAATCACTTTTTCTCTCAGGTGCGTTTGCGAACGTGCGAAAAACACCTGATGTTGTTTGTCTCTGTGAATACATGGAATTGTTTTGATCCTAGTGGGTATATTTGTATGAAAGTGTTACTTAGTAACACTTCTAAAATATAAGTACATATGCTGTATGTCATCAATTCATCATGTAACCATAACATTGTGTCTTAAAAGTAGAATTGTGATGTTGTCTTTTTGTCTTTATGATTTTATATAAATTGAAATCTTTTTATTTTGTTTTTCAGGCGGTCTACTATCAGGCCACCGTATGTCTCCTATGAGCCCTGGAAGAGATGGCAACAACGGTGCAAAGGCGGCAGTGCCAATAGATTATTCCAGATACGTTAAAAGGTTTGGCAGTGCTTTGGAATGTGGGAGCACATACTGCAAAGATCTCAATTACAGGTAAATAGAGAAAAGCTTGTGTTATCGCTTGAACATATCCACTGAAAAATACTAAGGGAGAGGTGGAAATGAAGGGAGAGTTTAGTGAGAGGCTGGATGATTTTAACTTCAATTCCATAGCCTTCTTCACTGCTTTTTCTTTTGAAAGATATTTCATTCATTGTGTTCTGCCCAAGGGCAGGTATTTCTCTGCAAACGCAACATTCTCCATTATTTCTGTTTTATGCTTTCTTCTTAGTCTCCGCATAAGATCCACGTATCTCATTGTCTATCATATGATATCTTCTTCTGCTCCTAACTTTTCTTCCATTCATCATTCCTTTCACTATATTCTTCAGTAGGCAGTTTCTTCTTAGCCAGTGACCCACGAATTTCTTTTTCTCTTCCTAATCGGTTTCTTTTTTCATTCGCTCTTTCTTTCTTATTCTGTCTGTCCATTTCTTACGCTCCTTTTTCTCCATATCGACATTTCAAATGCTTCTAGTTGTTTCTCTTCACTTCACCGCAATGTCCATGTTTCTGCCACATACAATATTACACACCACACAAAGCGCTTAGCTAGTCTCCTCTTTTGTTCTTTTTCCAGAGGTCCTCAGAAGATGCTCCTTTTTCTATTAAAAGTTTTCTTTGTCATTGCTATCCTCCTTTTGACCTCCTGGTAGCAGCTCGTGTTATTATAATACTTATAATACACCCCAAATATCTGAAGCTGTCCACAAGTTTCACTGCCTCATTTTGAATTCGCAAGTTTATCTTATTTAATTTTCTTCTCATAACCATGGTTTTGGTGGTGTTTGAATTTCTTTTCATTCCATACTGCTCACAACTGTCATTTAGTTCTAGTAGCATATCCCTTGGCCTAGACGTAGATGGGAGGATAATATTAAAATGGATTTGAGGGAGGTAGGATATGATTGTAGAGACTGGATTAATCTTGCTCAGGATATGGACCGATAGCGGGCTTATGTGAGGGCGGCAATGAACTCCGGGTTCCTTAAAAGCCATGAGTAAGTAAGTAAGCACATCTCTTAGTAAGAAGCAATTTGTTATGTAAGTTCTGCGCACATCTTCGATTCAAGAATGGTTTTTCGTATTTTATCTAAAAAGTCGTTTATTGAATGCATTGCTTGTAAATAAAACTCATAAATAATATTTTATCTTTTGCCGTTTGTCATATTCGTCGTCGTTCTTATCATCATCATCATCATCATCATCATCATCATCATTTTGAGCTTTGTTTGTTAGTGCTCACAATATTTCAGGTTTGTCTGTTTTTCTTTCGGACGTAAAGTTGTCCGTGTGGTCGAAACTGGTGTGTTAGGTACTTTAATTTGTTTATACGATGTAGAGTAGACTATGTGGCCATTGTCATTGATATGACTTAAATCCCTCACGGTTCTGTTAACTTTTTTTTTTTTTCTGAAATTAGATATTGTCTTGTAACATTCATAGTAACTAAAATGATACATGGTTTGATCATGCTTATATAACAATAAAGAAAACCCTTTAAGAAATGACAGTATGCTCTATTCCATTAGTAACAAAGTCGGAATTTATATAATGCTTAAAATTACATAGGTAGTTTCTTTGGTCATGCATAAACGAAAAATAATTCACTAACGTTACACCTTTTCACAACTCGATTACAAATTCTACCCCGCTCGCCAAAATTGTGTAGGCCTATTTGCGTCCCAAATACCCCCAATTATCCTTAATTGCCATAATGGTGTTTGATGTATACATAAGTAATTTATTTCCAAAATAATCGTTGTGTGGCAATGTATTTTAACACAGTATAATTTTATAGCACTTGTAAGAGTTATAAAAAACGGTTCACGAGCAAAATTTCAAACATCTGTGGATTCTCATGGACCTGAAGTTATTTTTGTGCTATAGTATAACCTATATCTCGTGTCAGACGTGAATTTGATTTCAACCTTATTTTTGGAGAGAGCGTGGATTGAATGGTAACATTTTGTAATGTCAAGTAAATTTGTATTGCGTTCAGTGAAATAATATACCGTAATGTTATTTGATTACACAGAAATAATGTTTTATATGCTTAAAAGTCGATACCTGCTTAAAAAATAGAGGGGGAAAAAGCTATGTTGTATACCTTATAAAATAAAACTCTCGCACAGCCTGATGTAAATTGATTTTTGTCACAGGGAACACTTCCACTGCCTGGATTGTAACTCACGGGTTTTTGTCAAGAAGGAGGAAATGATCCGACATTTTAAGTGGCACAAGAAGCGGGATGAATCACTGCAGCATGGCTTCATGCGATATTCACCCATGGACGATTGCTCCGACAGATACAGGGGCTGCACTCACAACCGCAAACAGACGCACTATCACTGCATCAAGGTACAATCAGTTTTACTTTATAACCCTTCATTGCTTCAAATGATTAAATTTGTTTAATGGACGCTTGAAAACGAATGTGGATCTCATTGTGTATATAAACACTTCCTATGGGAGGGACAAGGAAATATGCTGGTTTGCTTTTCCGACTCATATTTTGGCCATTTCATCTGAAAGATAAAGAAAAAAAATGTTATGTTTTATTTAACGACGCTCGCAACTGCAGAGGTTATATCAGCGTCGCCGGATGTGCCGGAATTCTGTCCCGCAGGAGTTCTTTTACATGCCAGTAAATCTACTGACATGAGCCTGTCGCATTTAAGCACACTTAAATGCCATCGACCTGGCCCGGGATCGAACCCGCAACCTTGGGCATAGAAGGCCAGCGTTATACCAACTTGCCAACCAGGTCGACGAAAGATAAAGAAACCCCGACATTCATGTCATAGGAAATGTTATGCAAAATCAAAAGTAAATAATGAAATGGCTGTTACAGAACTTAATCTCAACATTTCATTTTGAACTATTCTTCTCAAGAGAAAGGAAAAAAAAAATAAAACAGCTATAAAGAATGAGTGGAATTAATAAGCCATAAACTTTTTATATCCGGGGATGATAAACCTACATAGCCTACTTGGAATAGAAGGAAGAGATTTTTATGTGATAATGTTTGGCGTCTCCATTTAGATTGTATTATTATTATTATTATTATTATTATTATTATTATTATTATTATTATTATTATTAACCGAATATGGTGGAGTAATGGACTCCCAGAGTTCGATACCGGGAACAGGCTAACCTGATGGGTTTTCATGGTTTCCCAAGTCTGGGGTAGTGCCAATTTAAAGGATTACGACCTGACTTCTTCCTAGTCCTAATTAACCCTTCACCAACACTTCTCGTGTATTCTATTATCTCCAGCGATAGGCCTGCCACCTATCCGTTGAAGTATCTCACTCTGTGGTTACGACGGTGAACTTATAGTACTGTGGGAAAAGTCGGAAATTATTATTATTGTTATTATTATTATTATTATTATTATTATTATTATTATTATTATTATTATTACGGTATCAGCATCATTCTATGCATAACAATAAGCTTCTGACGGATGGATCCTACTTTGCTAAGAGTGGACCATGTTTACTTGGTATTCATATTATGCTTAGAGAGATCTTTGTGAGAGTGACTGCTGTTCAGATTGAAGACAAGTATATTGTGTATGAATATACAGAATGCCTATGTATGAAAATAGTGGATTCGTTAAATTTTTCATTCAGTTTTTGAACTTAAGTTTGTCATAAATTGCTTAAAATTAAACTTAATTCGTTTGAATGTATCTGAAATCCTCGGAAATTGAAGGCAATTTTTAATTCGTGGAGAATTCCTTTCTTTTCCCCTCTCCACGGTGGCATCGTGTGATTTCATCACTGGATGACTTTATCTGCATTTTTATTTAATTTATTGTATTCATTAGAGCTTACATAAGCATTGTAGCTTTGAAATATGGAACAAGTAAAAAATATATATGAAAATACATAATAAATAAATAGTAGATTAACTTAATTTACAATTATAAACAGTTCAGCAGTTGAGTAGAACGTAAGAATATGGAGAAATTTTGTTAATTCTGTTCTAAACTTGTTCTCTTGGCCCTTCAAAGCTTTAAGATAAAATTAAGTACTGCATTAAAGACTGTAATAGGCCTACATAAATAGTGCAAAAACTTCTGTATCATAGAAAATCTTTTACAAAATCAGAAGGAAACATTAAAATTACCACTTCAGAATGTACTCTTAAATACTACACTCCATGGTGTCTTACAAAATATGACAAGAGACAGTGTTTTATATTTCAGGAGGGTTGTGACAGAGTGTACATCAGCACTTCGGATGTCCAGATGCATGCAAACTATCATCGAAAAGACTCTGCCATCATTCAGGAAGGATTTCAGAGGTTCCGGGCAACTGAAGAATGTGGGGCTGCTTACTGTTCCTTCTTTGGTCAGCGAACCACACATTTCCATTGTAGGAGAGACAACTGTAAATACACCTTCAAGAATAAAGCAGATATGGGTGTGTATGCAAATGGCTACAAGAATAATCACTGTAGCATAAATGATGGTTAGAATTTATTTAAGTAGTGAGCTATAGTAAGGAGTCCGATGGGAAGGGTCGGATATGGAATTACCAATATTTTTTGTGCGAGATCGTGCGTATTTGCTTGGTTTCCGCACAAAACCAATACGCGGTAAGTCTAAAATTCCACATTCAGTATTCCCAACCTAAAACACATAACAATTTTCCTCTTCTTACCGCTTAAGTGACATATTGATTTTACTGCTTTAGGCGATTAACATATTATTTTTAGAGACGTTCAATATAGTAATAATTATAAATTGGAAACTTACCACTGAAATTTCACCTAAATTGCACTGTTAATTATTGTTTTTAAATATTTGCAAAATTAAGTCAACTCTGCAACTCCACTAAAGTTACTGCATTCGTGATGCAAGTAACATTAAGGAAGCCGTTTGTTTTAAGTTCGCATTTATAGACTGGGGGGAAAAAAAGACAGACGTATATCACGGCATGCTGGAGTATAGTAAACACAGAAAACATTTTAAAGCAACAATGTTGAAGATAGATATTATTGTTTTGCAAATTTGCCGTCATTGAACAGAAACCAAGATGGAGATTTCATTGCAACTAATTAGAAATTCCTCTTTGAGGTATGTAATAAACGATCTTCGCACAAAATAATGTACGATACACGAGCGGTATGTTTTCTTTCAATTCTCGGAAATTAAAAAAGCTCAACTACGTTTCGCTTTTTCAAACTTTTCCTCGAACACGAAAACTTCAACATACCGCTCTTGTAACGCATATTACTATTAGACTTTCCAGCTAATTCGCCGTGGATTGAAACATGGCCGAGAGCGTGTCGTACTTTTTACATCTGTTTTTTTATGTACACCGACGTTAGCAATAATCAGACAAGCAATTCGAGTTGTTAAAAGTTGAATAAATTGTTTTATTTGAACGTAAAACCAATTGAAATGTTTAGCCAAATAGGCTATTATTTTGATATCAAGAACTTAAAGAACTGCCTCCATTTCATAATTTACGTCTTCGCTCTACTTTTCAGGCCAGAAGACACTTTCAAAATGTTGAATTGTTTGGTTTTATAGTTGTGCATATCGACATTTAATAGATCATTTCTATCGAGAAGGAACTGGTTATGTATGAAATGTGAAACATCTTGTTCAGATGTATTTTTTTTTTCGATATTTTTTTACAAAACTCTACACGTCACATCCATGATTTCTTTGAGTTTCGTCATGTAACATTTCTTGAAGTAGGCCTACATACGTGGGACGTCATTCAGATTTATCGGTTTATCTGAAGTGTCAAACTTGATGACACTTCTAATAAATTTTCTATATAAAAAGTACCTGTAACAAAAACATACCAAGAAGTCGTCCTTCATTATTGAAAAACACGAATAAAAATCGTACCTATTAACCTGCATGACGGGTTGAATGTTATAAACATTACGACAGGAACGACTTCACAATAAGAAACTGACATATCCTGAAAAATTAATAGGCCTAAATGTACCAGATAAGAATAAAAACTTTACATACAAGAAGTTTTTGCTATAGGACTAGAAGCGGGCAATACCGGGTATTAGTTACAATCAATTGTTAATAATTCTGTTGTCATAAGTGCGTACTCTTAGTTGGCTAATTTGTGTGTAAGCTACGTTTTGTAAGCAATGTTCGCAAATATGATCATATTATCCCATCCCTGGAAGCAATAGGTTGGCTTAAAGTAGATAAGAAAAGAAATTTACATTGACTTCTCCTTCTCTTCGAAATATTGAACTCTTCTATTCCTTTGTACCAGTACCTGTCGTCTCGCTTCACTTACCTTTCTTCCCACCATAATCTGAACACATCTCGCACATGAAACAATACTAATACCATCCCATCGCACTTCCTCATACTCATCCTCTGTCACAATAGCCCTGCCAAGACTCAGGAATTCGCTACCTGCTAGCATCAGGGATTGTCGAAATAAAATTGAATTCAAACGCAAACTTACTAGGCACTTTGTCAGTAATTGAGACTCGTTCAGAAATGGCTTCTTGTAAATAGTTCTCTTATTCTAGCACAAAATATTTCAATATCCGGTAATTTCATCACTATATAATTTTATTATTCTAGGTTTAATTTTTACTGAAATTAAAAAAAAAAAAAAAAAATCTTTCGTTGTTCTTAACTTCTGCAGTAAACTGTCTAGTCTTTATTAATCAGTTAATCTTTTAGTACTTTGATTTTTATTGTATTTGTAAATTTATTATTAATTGTAATTATAATTATATTCTTAATATTGTAGTTGTAATCCCCTGATAGAGGGGAAGAGAATGCCTGATGGCCTTATCTCTACCAGGTTACCTTTGCTTGGTTTCCATTAGTTGCAAGCAATCGATGTTACGTTGATGTGTAGTGTTTTTTTTTTTATTTCGAACATGTTTTGTGTTACATATATGAATTGTTGTAATCGTTCTTGTTAATAGAAAAGCACAAAACATATCACATCAAAGACGAGCAGCTAAGTCGAGATGGCTTCAAGAAGTTTATGAAGCACGAGGCCTGCCCTTTCGAGAGTTGTCGATTCTCTCGAGTCTGCAACCACATCCACTGCATCCGTACCGGCTGCAACTACGTGCTGCATTCCAGTGGACAGCTTTTCAGCCACAAACGCAAGCACGAACGCCAAGATTCAGAGATGGCATATCGCAAATTCAAACTTGCACAGAGCATGATGAAGACATTTGCTGGTGCCAGCGATGGTTCTCAGCCTCCTCAACTTAGTCCAAATATGCTGCAAGCCTTCAACGATCAGGTGATAAAACAAGTTGCATGAAATGTTCATGCTCAACAAATAATCTGACTTCTACTAACATTTTTTTTTTAAGTTTGGTGTAAATTGAACTAACACATCTTTGGATAAGTATAAATAACAAAAGTTCGTTGCTTCATTGTTACTGGTTTTAGGTTTCTGTGAAAAACTAGGCAGTGACATCTCGTAAAGTGCAGTAATAGGTTCAGTATGAAAAATGAATATGTCAAAAAAAAAGTGTTGGAATTTTGTAATGGCAAATGAAGTTATAAATATATATAGGACTCTTACGCCTCACCAAGTTCCCTATTTTGAAGACAGATGCCTGTGTTGGCCATTGTCTCGTTTGAGAATGCAGATATCTGGAAAATAATGTCTCTTGTAACTGCAAAGGCCTCTGACAAACAAAATGGGAAATATAATGAATGAATAAGTTATTTATTGACTGATTCATTCATCATCATCATCATCATCATCATCATCATCATCATCATCATCCACCATGCACGGAATTAGGCCATTTTGTCCCGTTTCGATCTCTGCTAAACAGGGTCTAGAAGTTTTTCTGTGGACGTCCTGGATTCATTCATTAGTTTTGTAAAATTGTTCTTGCCTTCTTTAATCCAAGATTGAGTCTCGGCCAAGGGTACCTAGAACTAGTGGATTTTTAAGGGTGAAATAAATCCTAGCTATGGCTTCCTTCGCAAGTAAAACCAGGGATCCCTTTTTGCAAATCCCTTTTAAAGGTAGGGCTTCAAGTAAAATTACTCTCCATTTCCTGTACCAAATGTCTTACTTTTCGGCTGAATAATCTGTGGGAATGTAGCAGTCTCTAGTTCCGATTGATCTAAATATAAAAAACCTATTCATATATTATTGCTTTCTTTTTTTTGGTGGAGGCAAACAGATTGACAAGATTTCTCGTAAGAAAGTGATACACTTTTACATTAAAGGCATGATAATTTTACATTCTAATTAGAACTGCACAATATGATAAGTTGCTTTATATTTTATTAATAGGAATTTATTTACCTCTGATTGAGGTTCTAGCAGGTATGCAGGCTATCTCACTTGACGATTAGTGTAAAAAAACACTTGAATTCCCCCCCCCCCGGGAATAGGGATATATGAAAATTTAAATAATGGTTTATTTAACGACGCTCGCAACTACCGAGGTTATATCAGTGTCGCCGGTGTGCTGGAATTTTGTCCTGCAGGAGTTCTTTTACATGCCAATAAATCTACTGACATGAGCCTGTCGCATTAAGCACATTTAAATGTCATCGACCTGGGTCGGGATCGAACCCGCAATCTCCAGCACAGAAGGCCAGCACTATTCCGACTACGCTACCCAGGCCGACATAAGGTGGCACCATTATTAGGACAGTTAAAAATGTCTGGGAAAATGATTATGTAGATTAAGCATACATTATTCACATAATTGACAATATCAGCAGTTTCCAGTTAAACCCAGTGTTGTTTTACAAACAGTATATTTATTACGATTGGCAACACTGAGTATTATCTTTGCCATCTATTCATAGAAATGATAACTAAAGAAGCCACACTTACACCAACAAATTATCGAACGCTATCAATTAGTAGGGTCAGATATCTTTGAACGTCAGTGTAGGTACATGGTTTCCCTATGTACTTAGATCCTTATCAAATTGTTGTATTCTTTGTAGTGTGTAAGTTCATACATATGTATGTATACTTTTTGTTGGTTGAGTGGAAGAGAAGGCCTTACGGCTTTAACTGTGCCAGCTAAAATAAATCATTATCATTATTATTAGTCTATTATATTATTATTATTATTATTATTATTATTATTATTCCAGGAGTATTCAATTGTTTGTCTACATCTGAAGTTTGATTAATATATAATACGTTACTAGTCAGCGGTGTATGCAATACAGGGGGAAAGAAACTGGACACCATACCCCATTATCTCCTGGCTTAGTTGTCTCATGAGTGATGCCTTATTGGTTCACTTATGAGATTCAAACCTGTCTTCGGGCAGTTTAATAAACAAATAATATCAATGTTAATGTCCTACAAATATATGCGAGTTAAGTAAAACATTCATGTCCGTTGCATGACATAACGTGAAAGTTGTAAAGTTTTAGTATCATTTTCAGTTAAATCTGTTATCGCTGTTCATTTATTTGAAAGAAAATTTAATCTCACTGATAGGTTGCCAGATGATAAATCACACTTACTAAAATAAAATATATTGTTTTTTTTTTATATGAAGCTTATAATACAAAAAGGTAATTATTATTCACGATGGTGTAACGAATGCGGGAGAAATACAAAAAAACGGGGAAACAGGAGATTGCAATATGCAATAAAATATGAGGAAATGTGGTGGATCTCGGTAATTATAGGAAGAGTTGGCAACCCTACTGTAAGGAAGTTACTGAAGACTTCCTCCTCCAAGTCGTTAAAACTTGCTAAAGGAGCGGCACTGCAGTAACATTGTAGGGTAATCGATGACAAAGAGTTACAAGGTGAACACAGTAGGACCATTAGGGATTGAGTTACAAGGACTAACCTAATCTGCCTGTACATATTATTCTAAAATTCAAGGTTAGGTCATATACACCAGTAAACGAGAAGTTATGAAGCCTTCTCCTCCATCCTTCCCCTCCTCTTCCTCTTCCATTTTCATAATAATTGACGGTTGAGTAGTTTAAATATATAACACGGACGTAAATAAATGATGTTCCCTATGTAGACAGTTACTATCCCCAGATCGTAATTTTATAGATCCTGGCCCTTAGATGAAGACACTTGCTTTAGATGGGGAATATGTTTCTTTAATGAGACAGAATTTATTTTATGGATTGTGGATCTCTTTTTAGTTGCTTATTGAAATTTATGACGTGTTTTAGTTGAGTCAACATTCCGAAGGTTCGCTCAGCTCGTCGATGCCAACGTCCGTAATCCAGCAGGGGCCTAGCTCAATCAACGCTGCAGCAAATTTATCACAGGACAGCAGTCAGCCTCACAGCAATGGGGAGACATCGAATGATGGTGGAGGGGGAAGACAGTCGCCAATGAATATCCCCCCACCACCTTTTCCATCAAAATTCGGCCATGCACTTTCAGGTACGTTTGTTTATGACTTTATCCAGTGTAATTCAGTATAAACCACTCATTCGGGAAAAGTCAGACTCAGTCCTCCTACGAGCTGGAAAAGCTTCAGTTCAAATCCAGATGAAGTTGATGTTTTTCGTTTCGTCCAAACTTTCTGAACAAGTTAGGTTTCACTTCGTCTCTGATAAAATTGAATACGTACTGTTCAAGATTAAAAGCAGTTGAAGCGTTATTTTAGCCACACATTTTTGTGTCAAAGTCAAGAAAGCAAGTCCTCATACGACATGCGGCATTATAGGGTATCTTTACTTTATTAATTTCAACACAGAATTAACTGGGTATTGTATTTACGATATTTGATGGTTTTCAGAATGCAAAGAAGGGACAGTGCAACAGTTAACTCGAGGAAAAATAGATGGAGAGAGAGATCTATGAGCATATACTAGCACGTTAAAGAATAAGGAAAAAATAGCTTAGTCTTACACCATTAAAGCTGTTATTTATTAAACATTAGTTTATTTCAAGTGTACAGGGGAAAAGCAATCAAAGTCACAATTCTGTTAAGGGTAATGTCATCTTCTAATTCAGTATACTACTGCAAAATTTATTGCCGTTCCTAATGAAAAAGTAGGAAATGATGACTGTATCTGTGGTAATAATTCTCCTTTACCAGTTTTGAAAGAAAAAAACACTAAAGTTTGTAAGTAATACACTCAATTAGATGATGACATTACCCTTATGAGAATTGTGACTTTGATAGTTTTTCTCCTGTACTCTTCATTTGTGTTAATACAATTTAGAAGGACATTAATGATACAGATTGAGTAGATGTAATTGCAAAGGTTGTGTTTATATGAGGTAGTAAATTATTTTATAATTTTCTAAATGCAACATACACATCGTCTTTGTTTCATGCAAAGAAGAATCACTCATTTTGACTTCACGCATTTTCACACATACAGTTGGCATACTACAACACAATCCAACAACAATAAAATTACTATAACAATAGATATGCACAGCTTTTGCTTGGGAAAACAATTAATTTTAGAAGCAGGTAAAAGTTTAAGTTTATTTGCTTTGTTGTCATGTTGCTAAAGACACTGACATTGAAAACAAAGAAGTGTGTGTTTCTTATCATAATTCCACATCATCATAAGAGTAGAAACAGTAGACAAAAAAAAATAAAAGAAAAAATAATGAAAGAAATGTTGGTCATGTATGATATTATGTTCATAAATACGGGATTTTTTATGTATAGTATGAAATGCGTATGGGACAAGTTTTTCCGACCACAAATATGGACACCTGGCAATCTTAGATTAACAGCTTCGTCAGTGTTTCCTGCTACCTTTTACAAATTGTGTGATGTTTCAAAATTTATTTTGAAATTCTGAAGTCGTGCATTTAGTTGACACTAATTAATTATGTACCTGAAAAGATTTTGTTCCATTAGTGTTCAGCCAGAGTTCTAGCAATAGTATCCTGTTCATGTTTGATTTGTTCTGTTCCGTTCAATTTTCCATTTTATCAATAAGAGTGGTTTTAAATCCTTTGTGCTTCTTTGGACTTAGCTGCATTTATTGTACTATTTGGGATTCTTAAAATTTAAGCATTTCGAAAGTGTAACATTTATGTCTTCTTGTGACAAATCACTGTCAAGGCTTGTTAAGATCGCAGTAATAGTAGTAGCATTTGTGGTAACAATGTATTGTGAATTTTCATGTTAGCTTCTTTCCCATTTTATTGTGTACAGGTATGGAAGGTCTTGCTGGAGGCAATGGTGGTCCTCACCAGTCTCAGTTCCCACTACATTCAGCCCCACAGGAACAGTCCGTGTCTGCCATCGACCTCACTAATGAAATGCCTTCATCTACTCCAAATTCTGTACCTCTTTGGGCAAATGAAGATTTCTGGCAAAAATATTTGGCAAGGTTTGGACCTACCGAGAAATGTGCTGGTGGTGGACAATGCGAGATGCTGTTCAAGGAACATTTTCACTGCATGGCTGAAGGCTGTGAGATGATTTTCAGGTGAGAATTTTTTGATAATAGACTGTGTTAATAATATATTAAATTTAAAAGAACAAAAGAACATTTATTCTTTATTAAGCACAACTTCTTGCTTCATTTTTCCTTTCTTCGTTTCTTCATGTAGTTTTATGTTTTCTTCATTTGACGTTAAATAATATTTATGCACTAGCTTGAGCTCGACACAAAATGTAAGTCGTTAAATGTCAATAACTTAGTATCAGTATCTGCAAAAAATAGACAACACAAACCTAAATGTCAATTGCTTGCCACGCCCAAAGTAGAAATGTTGGATCTACGCTATATATTTCGAGTGAAATACATACATAAATAAACATGAGTTTTTCAAATTTGTATTCAGATTAACTAGCTTTTATGGTTAAGAATTTTAGAGTTGGATCTAGGCTATATATTTCGAGTGAAATACGTACGTAAATAAACATGAGTTTTTCAAATTTGTATTCAGATTAACTAGCTTTTATGGTTAAGAATTTTAGTACAACTTGTTTAAAAAATTGTATTATAAATTTTTTTTACTAATGGTGGGTACCGGTACTTGACTTATCGTCATTCACACATATGAAGCCAGAGTTTTATTATATTGAGGAAGACTATTAACGTAGTTGGCGAAGATATGTTAGTGCGAAACAAGCATGCTGAATACATGCGCGAATATACCATAACAGTTTAATAAAATTTAAAGTGTAATATACAAATACGTTATAAACAAGTTTCCTATGCTATTTTTCTTTGTTTTTTTTTTCTTTTCTTTTCTCTCATTTTCTTAATTTATTTTGAGAGCAAATTAAATCTGAATAAACTACATTCTACATAATAAACGTGAAAAAAAAATTGATTTCTATAGGTTTATTCTAACAAGCAGTTCAGAACTTTTACATTGTTGGAACATTTCTTGAACTGTTCTTTCACGACCTTCGGAGTTTCTTCTCATATTAAAATTATATCCATCTTCCGAACTTAATTCGTCATAAAATATATCACTATCACCTTCAAACCTGTCATGATGGACTATTCTTTTATTTTAATCTGCCTAGTCTCAAAGCATTTTAACCATAAGTTCAGATTAAACCATCTGCGCAAGTGTCAACAGTTCAGAATTCCCAGTTCCTGCTCTTAATCGAGAACTAATTTCACTCATTCCGACCGAGTTCTAAAGCATGTTAGAACAGGTAACTGGAAGTTCAGTATCGGTTCAGAATTAGTTCTAATTTTATTGGAATGCACATTGAACTACTGCGCATGAGCAGGCAGTTCGCAATCGATTCTGAAACGTACTGGAACAAACTTTATATTACAAATTTTCCCTCACTATTTTTTAACATCTGAAACATTCAGTTTTTCTTTACACTTTCAGCATTTCTAAATAATTGAAAAATCGAGAATGCTAATAGACTTAAGTCACAAAATTTAAACTTATAGGGTATGGAAATGATTCTATAATTATTCAAGTAAATAATGTGTTCTGATTTTAAATACAGTCCGTCCAATTATTATGATGGTATACGACTTCCTCTTCCTACTATCAAAGTATGGCTTTGTGACCTGTTCCGCCCTCACATTCATTTCTTGCAAGGCTTCCCAGATTACGTTTGCTAGAAGATCTTTCTATATAACAGTAACAAATTGGGAAATCTTTCATCTTCCAGTTTTTTCTAAATGTTCTTCCCACTTCTCACTGTATTATTTTCATTTAATTTATCTTCTATTGAGTACCGGTAATAATTTAGTTCTCCTATTGTCTCAATTCTGATATAGTCTGTTAGTGTGCATTTTTTTTTTTTTTTTTAATTTCTCTTCAAAATTAATTTCTGAAGCTTGAATGTGCACTTCTGTCTTTGTTAATAGTACCCAATAGTGACTTCATATTCGTCCAGTTTGCCATATACAAATGAAATGGTTTGGAGTTGCTAGTATTAAAGTTAAAATACGATGTTTATTGTTATATAACAAAACAAAAGAACACATCCAGGGTTATAAGTATATTTTGAATACTTCATTCCTAATGCAAACATTTTGAAAATTCTTTCTTGTAGGTCAATGGAAGGAGTTCGGGAACATGCCCGCAATCACGAGCAACAGGAACAAGTGAGCGAGATATTCTACGTGACTGCGGAAGCAGGGCAAGACGGTCTAAACAGTCAATGTGAGGAAGAGTGTCCTTATCAGGGCAAAGAGAAACACTACCATTGCACCTGGGTAAGTTTATAACCCAGAATTGAATACAGATCGTCGTGGTTCCTGCAATAACTCCTATGTGCAAAATATGAAATTTTTCAGAAGGAAGAGAAAATACATTTATTCTTCTATGGCAGTAGTGGATAGGAGTTTGTGAATTCTTAAATTTTCGAAAGAAGAAATAGAATTACATATAGGAGATTTTATTATTTGCTGTATCACTATTTAAGTTATTTAATAGAGCAAAAATATGAAAATCGATAAATGTATCACATAGGAGTTATTGCCGGAATGATGAGATGCTTTTAAAAGCTGCAATTGGTTGCAGATCTGCTCGATATTTTCACAAATCAATAACATATTTTAATACTGATTATTAAAACATAATTATGTAACCACTTGCTATGAAATTTTATATAATGTGGTACATACATTTATTGTTATTATTATTGATTCTTGACATTTCCTGTTTATGTACGATAGATCTCGAGAGCCTGTTATCAGATGTATATAACTGAAACTATAGATTTAATGTTGCAATAATTAGTTGTACAATAACATCAAGTGCTAGAGTAAATTACCGTAAATATTTCGTAACCGTTTACAAAATAAAATGCATTTGAAGGAGGTACCTTAAACTCCATTGTGATATTCATAATTGAAGTCATACTTGGTAGTCCAGTGATTATCATGCTTGCCACTAGAACCAAAGTTCACGCGTTCAAATCTAGAAAAGGACTATGACAAGGTCTCCATAATAAGGGAAATAGTGGACGATCATAAACATTCTAAAACAACACGTGCTAAATTTGTAACATTACAATAAAACTCATTACTGTTCAAATGCCCTTTTCCCCTTCAAAAACAAAAATAAATTATGTTTTGCGTTTTTAACGTGAAACGTTTATGCTCTAGTATAAAATGGTTAAAACGATACAAAATTGTCAACATCTGACGTCACTTGCTTTGCAATGGCAACATCTCACACTTGCATTGATATGCTGTTTACTTTCTCGCATGAATTATATTTCTTATTTCTCTTATCATAGACTTATACTAATGGCTGTCCAACACACCAATTCAGATGAAATACAGCAATTTCATTGTAAATACTTGTACATATGGTACCAGTATATATTCAGTCAAGAAATGAAAGCAATCAATAATACGATATATAAATAATTGCATTAAATTTACTTCACACTCAATCATATTCACAATCTTTCTAAATAAGAAATAATTGCTTAAAAAAAATCTAAATATTACAGTAATACCCAAAATATAGGGTTCATAGGAATCCCATGTCACTTTTTTTTGGAATAGCGTCAATAAAATAATGACTGTGGAGTTATTAACAATTATGAATTTAGCCCTAATTCATTGTTTCTCATTGTACGAACATTTAAAAAAGATTATTATGTGTTCACAGCTTAAGAAATTTCACTTCTGCCACGCTTAAGAGATTGTACACATATTATATTTTTTTGAATTATTAATTCCTCTATACACTATGAATCACTTAATGGAACTTCGTACCATTCATTTCCTTTCCTCCTCTCTATTGTTTTTCCCTTTGTCTTATCCACTATGTCTGCTGAAAATGTACTTCCTATAAGTCTTTGTTTTGTTAATATATAACAATTTTACTCTGACATATATAATTTTCTTGTTCTAGGATAATTGCCGGGAAGTAATTCTTCCATCAGACAAACCATTTAGGCGTTTGGATCACTATAAAATGCATGAATATTCCCGTAAATTGAGTCTAACAAAGGATCCTCTTACCATGACCCATCTTGCTACATCCATTGATGGGATGTTCCGTAGGAAGAGGGGCCGTCCACCCAAAAATAGGGTCATTGAGGTCAGTACCGAGTACTTTCTATTTATTATTGGATCATTGTACTCTAAATGGATTAGTTGATAACCATTGGATAATATTTGTATAGTAAAATATTTGTTTCCCATTCCCTTTCAGGTTTGGAATGATTATGTAAGTCAATTTGTTGATTTAGATATTTTCAATCTAACTGCATAGGTGATGGCTTGGTCAGTAGTCATAATACGTAATGGAAAAGGCTGTGTTTTTGCATGCTGGCATTTTATTATTTTTAGTTAACATACTTTAACATTCAGCACAAATTTTCTTGTGTGTTGTGAATAAGCTAACAGTTTGTAGATGATGAATAATTTATTCTTGTATTTTAATTCCTATCATAGAAAATACCAGTATTTGTTAAATAGTAGCTTTGATTCTTGACACTTAATATATTGTATTTACATCACTTAAGTTCGAAATAAGATATCAGTATGGATTGATACGAGTGTAATGCTAAATACAAAACTTTCCGAAGACTCACCAGCTAAAATATAGTCACATTTTCTGTCCTTATTAGGAATGATTTTTCTTAAACAGTTCTCTTGTACGAATAATGTAACAGTAAATAGTCATATTATCTTAAACACGAAATACATTTTATTATTAATCTATTTCTTTCTTTGATAATCTAAGGTATTGGTTATATAGGTATATAATACTTTCTATCCTGTTAATCCTGTTCAATTTAGAATGTTACGTAGCTAAAAAAGATTACAGTAGTTGTAGATTTCTTTCTCTGTTAATATTAAATATATTTAGTTTTTTTTTAAGCTATGATTCACACATGGGACCTACAAAATAAAATATATTAATAGAACTTTAAGAAAGACTTAATTTTATTTTCACTAAATATATCTCCTCTTACATTGTGTTTGCATGGTAGAAGTAGCATTTCTCAAATGTCAACGTGAGTTTGAACTGAAGCAAAAATATTGGAGTACTATTTAATTTATATAAAGTTGATTAGATTTACATCTCTCTTGGAATTAAATCCTATAATACAATTGAAATATCTATTCGAAAAGTTTCAATATATATTTTTTAAACCTATTTTAATATTACTGGAGTGTTATTCTAAAGGTATACTCGTAAAACATTCATTTAAATATACGAATTTTAAACATACAAATGGATCATTTGAGAAATGTGTCTTACAACTTCACTTATTAAAACAATAAGTGGACATTATAAAATAAGCCAATACACATAAACAGATTGTAGATAACTTATTTAGATTGTATTTATTTTGTTTAGCTATCGACAGCACCTGGTGCAGCTGTGGACTCGCCTCAAGCAATCTTCACAAGCTTCAAACTCCCTAAACCTTCTGTCATATCATCGGCGACGCCTGGTGGAGGGTTTGGGGGTCCGAGTTTAATGCAAAGTCAAAATGCAGATCAGGGTCAAGGGAGTAACCCAGGGACTTCGCCCCCGAGCCCTGAGGGCAGCTCCAAGAGCTCCACACCTGTAAGCACAGTTAGATTCTAGCATTAAATTATAATAAAAAAGAAATAATAATTCACTGCTTGAAGCAGATACTAACAGACAGTGAAAGTTTGATGGCCAATGTGGGCTTGGAAATTAAGGCATTCTCACTCTAAATCCTTAAAGATGTAACATTTTTATTTATGTTAGAAAGTTGGAGATGTTGTTCCATTCTTGCTCCATCTTCTGCTTCTGCTGTTTCTCCTCTTTCTCCAAATTCTACTTATCTTTTCCTTTAATTTCTTATTGTTGTTGTTGCTGCTGTTCCATCTTTATCTTCATTATCTGCTGTGATGTTCCTTTGCTTCCATCTGCGGCTACTCTTCTCTCATCTTCTGTTGCTCTTCCTATTCCAATTCTTCTTCCATCTTCTCTGCTCTTCCTACTCCAATTTCTTCTCCTTTGTTTCTCTTCCTACTTAATTTTCTCCTTCATCTTTGTTGCTTTACTTCCCAATTTTGCACCTTTTCCTATTCCAATTTCTCCTCCATTTTCCTTCTCTTTCCACTCCAATCCTTCCTCCATCTTTCCTGCTCTTTCTACTTCAGTTCCTCACCACTTTTCTGCTCTCTTCTTACTCCAATTTCTCCTCTTCCTTTCCTTCTCTTCCTACTCCAATCCCTTCCCCATCTTTGCTGCTCTTCCTACTCCGATTCTTTCTCCATCTTCGCTGCTCTTCCTACTTCAATTTCTTTACTTTCTTTGTTTCTCTTCCTACTCCATTTTCTCCTTCATCTTTGCTGCTTTAGCTTCCCAATTTTGCACCTCGTCCTATTCCAATTTCTCTTCTTATTCCAATGTCCTCCATCTTTCCTGCTCTTTCTACTCCAGTTTCTCTCCACTTCTGCTGCTCATCCTACTCCAATTTCTCCTCCTCATTTCCTTCTCTTCCTACTCCAATACCTCTCCCATCTTTGCTGCTCTTCCTACTCTAATCTAACCTCCATACATACTGCTCTTCCTACTCCAGTTTCTCCCCACCTTTGCTTCTCTTCCTACTCCAGTTTTCTCTCCAATAATTCCTTCTCTTCCTACTCTAATCTCTCGTCTATCTTTGCTGCTCTTCCTACTCCAATTTCTCCTCCATCTCTCATTTTCTTCCTACTCCAGTCCATCTATGCTGCTCTTCCTACTCCAGTTCCTCCGCCATCTTTGCTGCTCTTCCTACTGAAATTTCTCCTCCATCTTCACATTTCTACTCCAGTTCCTCCTCACCTTTGCTCTTCTTCCTACTCCAATTTCTCCTCCATCTTTCCTTCTTTTCCTACTCCAATCCCTCCTCCATCTTTCCTTCTCTTCCTACTCCAATCCCTTCTCCATCTTTCCTTCTCTTCCTACACCAATTCCTCCTTTATCTTTACTCCTATTCCAATTTCTCCCACACATTTCTTTCTCTTCCTACTCCAATCCCTTCTACATCTTTGCTGCTTTTCCTACTGAAATTTCCCCTCCATCTTCACTTCTCTTCCTAGTTCACTTCCTCCGTATCTTTGCCTTTCTTCATTCTCCAGTTTTTCTCCATTTTTGCTCCTCTTCGTACTCTAATTTCCGTCTTTGTTGCTCTTCGTATTCCAATTCCTGCTCCATCTTTGCTGCATCCTGAATGTTTTTAGTTCCTAGCTCAAATTGATGTTTGATAAATTATTATTGTATTTTATTTTCTTGTCTCCGAGTTATTATTTTTTTTTCCTATTTACTGTGTTTTCCGGGCTTGTGATCCTTTTTTTTATGTCCAGGTCTGCTAGTAACTAATTTAATTTCACTACATTGTAATTTTGTCCTTATTATAATTAGGTTATAAAAGTTATAATTTTTAACATTTCTGCAAGGAAACTGTTTCATAATCTGAATAAGCAGTGCAGCTGACAATCGCCATTCATTTTGAATGAGCTCAGTTTTACATAAAGAGGACGTTTACTCGTGATGAGTAGTACCATAATATTCTGAAAGTCTGTTGTATTTCAAGTAAATTCACAGTAAATTCACTCCAGGTTATGTACTTTCTTTATTTCACGTTGTTTTAAAATAAGTACTGGAATTCCATTAATAGTAACTTATTTCTAGAAACACTAGAACTGAAATACATCTTTACTAGTACTTATTCGGCATTAGTAAAAAACTTCTCTCAGTTCTTCCACATTGTGATATTGAAGCAGTTCCATTACAGATATTTTGTATTACACTTATTCAGTCTCAGAATAATATGAATTTCACGTCATATTGCAGCATTAAATGTTTTAATTGAGATGGCGGACTTAAATTGTAGTAATAAAAATAAATTGCAATTGAATTAATTTTGTTTCCTTAGTCATCATATCTTGCTAGAATAATTTTTACAGAAGTTTTCTTAAACTTAAGATGCCTCAAAAGTATCTTGTACAATGCAGATCTTCAATAGATCAAGATTTAACTAAAGCAACGGTTGTTAGAATAAAATGTTTGCTATAAAATATATCTTGTTTATAGCACCGGCTGGATCTGTTGCAAGAGGGATTCTACTCATTTCCCGAAGGAACGCCTTGTCCAGATGCTTTGTGCCCGTTCAATACAAGGTGTCAGCATTTCCACTGCAGCCAGCCTCGTTGTTTCTACGTAACGGACCGTGAAGATATCCTAATTATGCACTCCAAAGATTTCCATGACAATATTGACATTATGGATGGGTTCCTCTTCTTCGATCGAACAGTTGACTGCCGTCTCCCTTCCTGTCACAGGTAAGAATGCCTAAAAATTTATAAGATACTTTAAACTCATAGAAGACTTCTTAAATATTCCTGACTACCTACAAAGAGATATCCATTGGTCTTTTTCTATTATTATTTATATCTTCAATTGTCACTATAAGTTATGGCGCACACATGCATTTGGTTCAACGAGATAACGAATGACTATAAGAAAATAAAAAATATCGTAGAAGTTAGTTTACAGTTGTTCTATTCTCTTTACAAATTGTTGGTTTATAAGTTCAAAATTATAAATTTATTGGTTTTACTTAGATGGATTTACTAAAGTTTAAATTAAGATCTGTGAAAGAATTGAACTATGCCAACTCCTGGAGAATATATTTATATACATCTGCCTTTATTCTACCTTCTTTACTCATCACTTTACAGAACATCTCAGGTGTTTTGTGATCTACTGGAGTATTTTTTTTATTTGTATATCTTAAAAAATAGTACACCTTTTATAAAACTTAATAAATTGTACACATACCGTACTGTCGTTTGAGGTACTGCTACAGGAGGATTAACGTCTTTCACTATTTTGTACAGTAACAGGGTAAATCGTCACTTCCACTGCGTACGTCCAGGCTGTGGTTACTCCTTCGTGCGCTACTCTACCATGGCTATCCACGAACAGAAACATCGTAATGGTGGAAGCGGTGGCGGCTTGGAGGAAGCAAATGAAGCTGCTCCAGAAACGTCTGGCAATCGCAGAAGCTGTGAATCTCCGATGTCAGTGGGTGGCCATAGTATAAGGAAAGAACCAGGTTAGATACATAACAGTAGACTTATTTTTAATTCGTTTGTACATACAAATTTTTCAGTAACTTCCTATGTTATCCTATTGCTACAATCCATCTAAACAACGAAAACGAGCGGGCCTAGGTCCAAATCCTGATTGGGACAAAGCGTCGTAAAATAACAAAAAAAAAACGAAATAACTACAACGTCACTATAACATGCTTTTTTTTTTTAATTTCTAAATTTTTTCCAAATATAGGCTATTGTTTGCTTCGTTGTCCACGGTGGTCTTACCAATAACTTCAAAGTTCGTAAGTTCAAGCCAAACGATGGGTTATGAAATCATTTTCGTAGCTTCATTCCTATCACTAAATGAAATGACTGCAGACAAAATTTTTCAACTGTTTCTCTTCGAAGTCAAATCTAACTCTTCTTCTTTTATCATTCTAACATCAGGCATAAATGTGCACTTGCCATGGACAATTGGTGGGAGGAGTAGTTTTCAGACTCCTCCCTCCCTATGGAGATAATTTAAAACACTAATTTTATTTCCACCTGCATGATGAGTTTCAGTTAATTACCGGTACTTAACTTGCGTTATAAATTTAATGCATGTCATGATATTAAAAAAATTTTAGTACTCTCATTTGAAATTTATATTTTTTTTAACTAAGTTTCTCCATGACTGAACTTCACGAGCCACTACTACTCCATCTCACTATGAAATTCGACCCTCTGGGCCATATTCATAGACATTTTTAGCGCAGGCTTTCGGTGGATGATCAGCGAACTAACGTTTTTCGTATTCATAAACCAGTGTTAGCAATACATGATATGAATCCTGTACAAGTAATCAGTCGATAGCCAGGGCTAGTTTAGCACGCTTGTAGCGCGGGCTAGCGAAATGTCTATGCATAGCACCCTCTTAGACTAGTAAGAAATCAGAAATCTTGTTTTATCGTACCTGGAGGCACTGAAAATCTGTGACTTAAATTATGCTGGAACAAGTTCTCTCGGAATGATCCTGTTTTAACCCTTTGAAGCCGGACTACTTATGCCACTATTGCACGCAAATGCCTAACTCTTACCCAGGGGTTAATCAGGTAATTGCATAATCAGGTAAATTCGTGTTGGGTTCGTTGACCGAGTGGTTTAAGGTGCACAAGATATGTCCGACCAGCATATCGTGCCTAGGATTGCAGGTTCGTGCCACGGCCACTGCAGTCCATAGAGCCTGTGGTAAAGGATGGGGAGGGCCCATGTAAAGCAATCGGTGTAATGGTATGCATGGAAGCTGACGGGGTTTCAGTTGTCTGCAGTTGAAATGATTTTGCTCCTGTTTTAAGAAAAAAAGAAACATTGCAAAGAAAAAAAATTTAATAATAATTGATTAAATGGCGATCTTACTCGTGTTAATTATGTAAGCATGTGTGGCTTACATAATTAACAGGAGTAAGATCGCCATTTAATCAATTATTTATATTCAAGTGTTAAAAGTAGTGTACGAAAGATTCAACATGGAAAAAATTATTGTTTTAATTAAATGCAATGTCCTTAATGTTATATAAAATTAAAGAATGTCAACGTATTTTATATATAACATATTATATCACGTCATGTCCATAATACTAGCTGGAAACTACATTATAATGGATGCACGGTTCCTAAAGGTTATTTGTCATTATTGCATTCTTTGTTATTGCTTCATTGTTCCATAAACACGATACTTATAGTGTAATAATTGAGCCGTTCAGAGCACTTCTGCTCTGAACGGCTCATGTAAACTAGGCTAATGATTCGGTCGTTATTATACAAATTTAAATGGCATGAATATATATTTTGCCTGTAAATGTATATACGAAGAACAGAGAGATTGAGAGAGAGAGAAAAAAAAAACAAAGAGAAAGTAGGAATTGTATTTTGTATATTATTTATTTGAGCCATTCAGAGCAAAAGTGATGTAAGTCAAAATTGACTTACACCACTTCTGCTCAGAACGGCTCAATTATCCTCTTGAACATAGTAGAGATTCATATGTGACCCGCCATCTGATTTGAATATGGATTAAGAAAGTATTGCATAATGTAAATAAAATTCTAGTATGGTTCACAAAGACTAAAAGAAAGGCTTTATCATATCTGCATAAACAACCAAAAATAATTCTCACTACAGTCTATTCAGTTCTCATATTTTACTAATCACTTTAACAGATTCTCCGGTGCATATCAAATCAGAAGTACCTGGAATTGAGGGTTCAGCACACTCGCCAACTGCTGGTTCCCCACCAGTCCTTGTAAGGACGCCACAGATGTCGGCGCCATCACCAGAAGCAACAACGAATAAAACCACAGGTAAGAATTGTAATTGTCTCGTTATAACATGGCAGAGGGCCTGTTTGATTAATATAAATTGCAGTATTATCTTGAAAACTTGTAAATATATGAGAACATGTAGCATTGATGATTACTGAATGTAATGTTAAATGTTGGACAAAGTAGTTTGTATACCCGAGCATGCAGATATATCCAGTTCTGCATGAATGCTACAGTAGCATTTCCCAGAAGGAGTTTATACCATGACACATGACCTGCTGCAAAGTATGAGTGTTGCAGTACCGTATTTATTACGTTTATTTGTTTTTTATTTTCTTGTGTATGAATCATTTGGCCATAAAGTGTCAGTTTTGTTCATTTTATTTTTTAAGAACTGAAGTGTTTCTTTGTGATGTACTGACGATGTATGACAGAAAATTGTGAATGTTTAATGTGAAGGACATAAGCACTATTTTCAGTTATAAATAGAGTTGCCAGATTCCCGTACTTCCCAGATTTTTCCATTCCTCTAGTTCACACATTTTCTTCAGACTCCCGACTCGCAAATATTTTCCATGAGTTTAATAATTTTTTTAAATTCATTTATTACATTTTTCCACTAAAATTACCATGTTTCTCGAAGTCTCTGATTCGTTCGCATTCAACATTTCTGATTTATTATTTTTTCTCCCTATATTGATAAACTTCTGTGATGTAAGTTCCGTCTCCCACAGTTACCGGGACTTCGTTTTATCTTGCACATCATGATCCCCGTGTCTTAAGGAGTACTGGTAGACCTACATGACTAAATGTGCAGTGTTAATTTATTCCATCGTGGGTAGCGAAAGTGAGAAATATTCCAGGATCCACGGCCCATACCGTGTGTGTTTTCACTTACGAATAATAAGTGAATGGGTGTAAGTAAGAAGCAAAAGTGCTGCTGAACTCGTTAAAGCTGAATTACAAAATTGTTAACCTTTCCTGTAAAAATTTGGTCAGATATGTGAAAATTTCTGAAATAACGCAAATCAAATGTAAATATAGTTAGCGCTTTAGTTAATAGTTAGTGTATTTTTTTTAAGTGCAACCATATGTAGATTTATTTAAATATAACTTAACCGTCTAAAAGATAAAAAGAAATGTCGTTAATCTCGTGTTAGCGTGGTTTAGGCAGTATTTTCCCTTATTTTCAATTTGAAAACTTGAAAATTCTTGTTATAAGATACAGAAGCTGATCCCCACCTCAAAAGAGTCGTGTGTGTATATATATATTTATATATATATATATATATATATATATATATCTGTTCAGTGTAGGATTTAACTTTTAAACTAATATGTGTTAGAATCCACTGTTTTGTAAAGAAATAAGAATATTGTTTAATGAATTTAATATATGGAAGGATCGGAGTGAAACGAAGTGTTACGATACATAGTTATTACGAACTTATACTGTTACTAGATATAATAACTCAAATTTTTTGGGTAGTCTAAGCCTCAAAAGCCTCTTAAGAGCTACGCCACTGGTTCTCACAATCTGGAAAAAATAAAATAAATAAATACTATTGTAGACGATTCATTCCGCATACCTTTAATATGTATCTGTAAATATGGCCTTCTCACATACACTGTCATTATTTGAAAATTCTCTCAGAATACTTAAACAAAATCGCAGCAGCCACTCATGCTTTGATGCACACCATCATGACATAGCACATTGTGTGTCTGTGTGACCATGGTTTTGGTTTTCTCTCTCTTTAGTGGTGAAGGCTTCGGGAACTTTTTACCCGCTGTCTGCGTTTTCGTGTGGTGGTGCTGGTACGGGTTCGAATCCTAGTTCCTCCTCTTCCTCGACCTCTTCCACATCTTCCAGTTCGCTGGGAAAGGTGGGTGGTATTTCCAAATCATCCAGGGGTACTTCCCCTTCCCCTCCATCCCCTCCTCAGCCTCGTTGTGGTGCCATCATCACCGTGCCAAACAACGAATCATCATCCGAAGGCAGGAACAGGCAGCATTCCGGAACAGGTGCGTGAGGATCATCTTCCGTTAATCCCATTCTAATGACTTCCTGACCAGCTTGCTTTCCCAGTGTTTTGATGTCTGATCCCTGCCCATCACCCCCAGCCAGTACTACTACATTAACATTGCCTCACATTAACTGCTGCATGTGTTCTGTTTTGTTTGTTATATACAGGGCTTTATTTATAAAATCCGCTCATGCAGTGTTTTACGTCCTGGTTACTGCTCATGTCACCCATATTATTGAATTCCGCTTCCTCTGCGCATCCCCATTGCCCGACAATTCATATCTGAATCTGTTTCCTGACAGTCTCATGACAGTATACATTCATTCGCGAAGATTGATATACAGTTGACTCTAGAGCAACCCATTTTTTCTATGTAAATGTTATTTTGAATACGAATCAGCTCACTGTGTGCGTTTAGAATTTGGTTCAGTGCAAAATATTAATCACATTATCAGATGTATTATCAGAGCTTGAGGTCAAACCTGTACTTGACAAAATCATCAATATAGGAAGAACTGGAGATTACATGTGGGGAGAATGAAGAGGAATAGACTATCAAATTTAATCCATGTTGAATCTTTCGTACACTACTTTTAACACTTGAATATAAATAATTGATTAAATGGCGATCTTACTCGTGTTAAATATGTAAGCATGTGCGGCTTACAACTGTTTCAGTGCTATTCGACACCATCCTCAGAGCCTCAGAGTGTCCTTATCAGGACAAAGAGAAACACTACCATTGCACCTGGGTAAGTTTATAACCCAGAGTTGAATACAGATGCTTATATTACTTTTAAAAGCTGCAATTAGTTCTAGATCATCTCATATTTTCACAAATTAATAACATACAGTATTTTTATAATGATACATAATTATGTAACTATTTGGTGTGAAATATTATGTAATGTGGTACATACATATATTATGATTGATTCTTGACGTTTTCTGTCTATGTACGATAGATCTCGAGAGTCTGGTATTAGGTGTATATAACTAAAACTATAGATTTAATGTGTCGAATAGCACTGAAACAGCTGTAAGCCGCACATGCTTACATAATTAACACGAGTAAGATCGCCATTTAATCAATTATTTATGAAATTTAATTTCAAAATATCAACCAGCAGGGAAATGGAGCCAAAGTCGTCCACTTAGAAGCATTCAAGATGAACAATGAGACCAAAACGGGCCACTGGGTCTAAATCCGTGATTTGTTTGATGATGATGATGATGATGATGATGATGATGATGATGATGAAAAAAAAAGAACGAAAACATACAGTTTTAACAGCAAAAAAACTAGATGAAATCTTGAATGCACGCCAACAAACCACAGAGTTCACAAACCAATTCCTCACGTATTGAAAGAACTAAATGAAAACATTAGAAATGTAATCAGAAACATTACAGTGTCCGAATTTAATCGTGTCAGTCAGAATGTTTTCCCTATACAATGCATGTTTAACCTAGGGAGTACGACATTTCCAGCATCTTCTATAAGGTAAGTTTTTATACCAATTTTAGAAAGTCGAGTTGAAGTACAGGTGCTGTTAACTGTGGTACGCTTAGTAGCCGAGATGTAAAACACCGCATGAGCGACGATATTTTAAAATAAAATCCTCTATTTTTAAATATCTTTTTCTTCCATATGTAAAGTAAGCCATAATCTGTCCTATCAGAGACGTTAAAAAATATACATTCATCTGCTCTTTGTAGCTACAGAAGAATATATTCACAAATATTATTAACTATCTTTGTTTCAGTGCAGAATTATTTCATCTGCACTGGAGACTGAGGGAATTAATTTGCATTCCAACTTAAGCTAGTGTTCAAGACAAATGAATGCGTTCTAGTGAAACTAAAACTGCCTGTGGAAATATTTATAGCGAATTATTCACACTATAATGTTCGTATACCTTTCAAACTTTCCTTTCACTCATATACTTCTTACCAAACTTTTGCATAATTTTTCTGTGGATCTTTCACATCGTCACTTTCTTCTAAGTCTCCTCCAAAGGGGATAGTCATGGTGTTCGCGTAATTTTTCGAAATACGCATGTTCTTTCATCTGTTGTTGAATAATTTATTTATAGGTTATTTCACATGTCGCATTAGTTTCACCAGGCTGCATCTTGAAAATTGAAACAAAAAAAGTAAAGTTGAAATCGGCTTTCTTTGTATTAGAACAATATGTGAAAGGGGTTTTCCATACTATGGTATGTGAAATTCTGCACTAGTTCTGCTATCTGTTAAACATATTTAATATTATTTTGCGATTATAGAAGTAGATGATCACATATAATTCACTCGTAAACTAATGCGATTCTAAAGTTAAAAACACATTGAAGTATTTAACGTCTTTAGTCTTTCGCTGTCCATGACATAAAATATCCAGGCTTTCCACGACTAATACTTTGGCATTTTATACGACTGTGATAGAGTATTGTTGCATTTATTGTAATTTAGTGAAAAAGAAATTACGTTTTGAATTTTGAAAGCGTCTACTTTTAAAAAATTTGTTTAATTATTAGGATAAAGTGTTTCATTTTTGTGTATTTTAACCGCTTCTAAACAAAAAGCTTTTTTTATTATTTTAATTTGAACACACAAAACACATCACTTACTTCATTAACACATTAAAAATTCTCAATTCTATTGCTGAAGGAAATATTTTGGTCAACTTTATTTCATGATGACATCTATTAAACTCCAACACCATCTTTTTTTTAACGTTTTCTTGTTATACTATAGAAGACGGTGCTTATATAATTCAGGGTAAAATTTAGCAATGAAATGATTATATCAGCAGATTTGAAGAACGATCCTGGTTCCGGATCAGATGGAGGATCTCAACAATCATTGACACGCCTTCTCCAGCAACAACCTCAGCAGCATGACTCTGTTCCAAGGCCAGATTGGATGTCTCTTGAACGCCATGTCCGATATGGGCCTGAACAATCTTGTAGTCGCCCGTTTTGTAAACTGAAGAGGAAAGAACATTACCACTGCAATGCATGTAATCAGGTGTGTAGCAAATTGTATTGTGGGTATCATTTAATATGATTTAAATAACGGCATTTCATCCCTTATATTCTCTGTAAAAGTTTCTTAATTGTAGAGTAATATCATTATAGTTTGTAAAAATTTATCTTGAAGACTGAGATCGAAGTAAGTATTTTTGTGAGTAATTTTATTAATTTTGTTTCAGGCCTTCTCGGAGTTGGATCGTCTTCGGCCACACATTGCAAAACACAGCAGTGGCGCTCTTAGTCCATCAGTTGTAAAGAGGGAGCCTGAAGACAACAACAATGAAGAAAGCAATGATTCCACCAATAATGGATCAGGTGAGTTAAACGCTTAAAATCAAGTGATATTAGTGGGCGGAAAAAGTTTCGTTTTGTTTAATATATTCCTTTTCTCTCCCCCCTCCCCTCACTTCTGACACTTACATGCTAGTATTTCTAAACAAAAATGTAATTAATAATAGTTAACTATACACCTCCCAGTTGTTTCGAGTGAAATACCTGTCAGCACTTACTTGTAATTGACAAAATATATAAATTATAAGTAAAGACCAAAAAATCCCTTAACATAGTAAAATTAATGAATTTATTATTTCTTGAATTTGAAGGAGGTGCACCATCTTACGAACAGCAGAGTCCGAGTTCCGAGACCCCACAGGGTCCAGGAAGTGGGTTGCTTCCACCAGGAGCAGGGCTTCATCACTCAGTGTTCCCACCGCACTCCTCCCCGTCTTCGTCTGCAGCTGCAGCAGCCAGTTTGAATGCTGCAATGGCGGCAGCAGCAGCTGCTGGACAGCAGTTTGCCCTCATCACATCACAAGGAATCCCGTTCATTCAGCACGGCATACCAGCCATATACTCATCTCCAGCAGGCAAGTACAGCAGAATTTCCTCTCTTCGAAATGTGGAGCGGAAGAATGCTACGTTGTTAAATCTCCATCTATTCTCTGTTAGTCTCTGTTGTAATAAAAGGAGTTCACTGTTCATGCTCTCCTTTTTCGAATTGCATTGAAATCACTTTTCCAGCTTCTTTTACATAGTAAGAAAACTTCAATGAATGAAGCCGTGTTCTTTGCTAAACCAATATTTTAAATGCTGATTGCTGCCAAACTATGAAGAATGTAAACCAATATAATATTGCGTGCAATTCATATTTAGAACACACAAAATAACCTACTACAATATTTTTTAACTTTTACGTTTACAGATGCTTCTGTAGATCAATCAGTCTTCTTAATGTATCCAGCTGTTTTCTGACAACATATTTAGTAGATACAAAATAACCTACTACAATATTTTTAACGTTTACGTTTACAAATGCTTCTGTAGATGAATCAATCAATCTTCTTAATGTATCCAGCTGTTTTCTGACAACATAAAGTCCACTATAGTCCACTGTAATCTATTCACTTGTTGTTTTTCACGAGAAATGAGGGGTATTTTGATCGGTGTTCATTATAGATGCCTGTTGCTAGTAGCCAGAGTTGGGGTGTAGTCATTATATACTGCAGGGCTGTGTCTTCTGCAATGCTTTTGTAGATAAAATAGGCTACTTATTTTTCTCAAATAACTCGACTTTCATTTTCATCTACTGCTTTAAAAGCCATCTGGCCTGTTCCAACAGAGAAGTCATCTTGCCATCGATATTGGGGCTTTTAATGTGGTTTGTATTGACATACTATTTCGTTAAATCTTTCAGAAGGCATTCTCAAAATATGTTTGTTCCAATATGTATATTCAGTTATTTTATCATTTAAAGTAGAAAAAAAAATTACAACATCGCATACAGAACAAATAATACTCTACAAAAACATCTCAACACACAAACAACACAAACAAACAAATACAACCACACAGGCGTATACAAACTCAAATGTAACACCTGCAACAACTTCTACATAGGACAGACAGGTAGATCATTTCAAACACATTACAAAGAACACATCACAGCTATAACAAAATTACAAAACACTTCCACATATACAGAACACATCACAAATGCTAACCACACCTACAGAGACATCAACACAGACATGGAAATTCTACACATCCAACCAAAAAGCCAGAAGCTAAACACACTAGAACAGTACGAAATATACAGACACACAAAAACACATCCAAATGAAATTCTCAACACACAACTCAATTTCAGAACACACACACTCTTTGACTCCACATTACACTACACAAACACACACCCCACAGGGAACAAAACAAAAGGCACCAAGACCAGCAACAACCAGTTCTGAAAATGGCCAATAGCAGGCCGAAACATGGTAACCAGGTACAGTAAAATTTAACACGAGAAGGACATATAATACATATTCCGAAGTGATATAATGTTAAAAATTGTGTAATCAAGATGTATAGTAGGAAAAAAACATAAAGCTACTCTTTTTTCTTACCGTTTCTTATGTGATCGTAAAGGATATTTCCAGCAACATATCTCAAAAACTTCATCTCAGCTGGACCATTCCATGCAAAAAAATATGTTTTTGAACCATGATATCTCAAAAGTTAAAAATATTGTAGTAGGTTATTCTGTATGTTCTAAATATGAATTGCACGCAATATTATATTGGTTTACATTCTTCATAGTTTGGCAGCAATCAGCACTTAAAATATTGGTTTAGCAAAGAACAGGGCTTCATTCATTGAAGTTTTCTTACTATGTAAAAGAAGCTGGAAAAGTGATTTCAATGCAATTCAAGAAGAGCATGAACAAGTGATTATTGTCTTCAAGGTTCAGGGCTTTGGTTTGTTCTGCTTCCTGATAATTTGAAATTTGACATCATTACCGGTACCTGTTGTTGGATTGTTAATACTTGTTTGTTCCCATTTATCATTAAATTACATGTAGTTTTTGCTTTATGTTAGACATACATTTCATATGTTTGTTTCATTTTATCTGAGATTGTGTTACTATATCTCTTACGTTTGCATAGTCAGTTCATTTTATCACACCTTATTCTGTTAAGAAGCAGTTTTAATATTCACAGTCATAGTATTGTAGGATTTACTGTCTTCCACTTCCTACTAAATTTATATCCGTTCTTAAGATGTTTTCTGTTAGAGAGAACATGTTCCACGGAATTACTTCCTGGAAGGGTTTATGGGTAACATGGGGGCTAAATCTCAGACATGTATTGTTTACAGGACTGATGTTTGCTGCTCCTCATGGTCTGCATCCATCCCACGCTCATTCCGTAGCCCTCCAGAGCAACGGTCTGCTGGACCACCATCACGTGCTACTGAATGCTGCTGCTGCGAGTGCAGAACAAGCTGGCCAGGCCCAGAGTCCTGCCGAGCAGCACTTGGCAAGTCTGAACAAACGAGCAATATCGCCGCACCCTTCCCACCACGGACACCTAGACATGAGTCCAGAGGCAAAGAAAGCCCGAGTGCAGAACAGTATGAGGATACTCAAGGATGAGCCCGTACCGGAGGGTTACATTCGCTTCAGGCAAGTTTCTTTTCTATTACTTTCTTCCTTGTTGAAACAAGTAGTTTCATATTAGAATCTTGCAGAGTATATGTAAAACAATAAATTGGTATCATCTTCAATGTGCCAATTGTGAAGATCCCTTCAGTTACTTGCGTTGTAAAATATTGTCTTTTGGAATAACCTCACATTAAACTCTGATAGAGTACTGGTACCCCGAAAAATAAATTAGAATCTTCAATCTGGTAGAAATATTCCGAGAAATAAATTAGTACCATCTTGAATCAAGTAGAGTATTCCTAGTAACAAATTGCTACCATCTTCAATCTAGGGCTAGTAGAGTATTCCGAGAAATGAATTGATACCATCTTCGTTCGAATAGAGTAATTGAAGAAATTAATTGGTGTCATCTTGAGTCTAGTAGAGTATTCCGAGAAATGAATTGATACCATCTTCGTTCGAATAGAGTAGTGGAAGAAATTATTGACGTCATCTTGAGTCTAGTAGAGTATTCCGAGAAATTAATTACTTTCAATTTCAATTGTGAATTGTGAAAAATTTCTACAGTTACTTGCACTTGAAGTATTTCCTATTGGAATATTAGAGACTGTGATGTTGAAGACAATAAAGATGAAAGTAATTCAGGAGCAAACGATTTATAGCTGATACTGGTAATAAATTAATTATTCCCTGACAATAACAACTGGATGACCATATTTGCTTTCTTGTTTCATGTAGCAAGAATGTTCTCTTAGTTTCATGTATGAAAACATAAGAATATTGTTCAACATTTGAAACTCGTTGAAGTGATCTTGACTTAACATTTGCAGAGTTAATTGAAGTTTCTTTTTGAATACCGGTAACTAATTTAAGAATAGCTCTGTACGTTTATTAGTCTCGTACACTGTACAAAATGTCATGTATGTTTTATTAAGGGGAGCAACAGTTTAAATTCGTTAAGAGAGTTAATTCTCTATATTTGCAAAGGGCTTATTTATTTTCTTTTAAATTTTTTTTATACTGTACCGGTAATATAAAATTCCACCTTGCCTCAAGATTCGATAAGTAAGAATGTTACTCATGATTTAAATTCATTGAAAGAGTTTGTGACATTTCTGGAATTTAAATTTCTTTTTGAATATATCGGTAACCGATACAGTTCTATATTTATTTACTGTTTTTCATGGATAACCTAACACATCAAGAATGAAGAGAATATTGTTACTCAGTAATTAAAGCTCGTTGGAAGAATTAATGATATTTACTGAGTTAATTAAATTATCTCAATCTGTTATGCTACAAATGTGAAATATTTTTTCGTTCCTTAAAAATTTGTTGATAATCAATAAAAATAAAATGTTAACTCACAAAAAGGAACCTTTTCAAACCAAGTTTTATTTATTCTCACCTTGGTGTGTGTCTCGTATCACGTTATTTACCGTGGATAAATAAAAACAAAATAAAAACAATTTGCTTCTCAGTCTTCAAACAAAAATGATGGGGCAGATTAATACATGATGCTTGTGTAATAAGATATACGTAACATATTTATGTTGTTTTACAGGTTCAACGAAGATTGCAAGTATCCACACTGTGGCTACCGGGAGCATCAAACTCACTTCCATTGCATGCGTTCTGATTGTGGCTACAGCTTCTGTGACAAAACCCGTTTTGTGCAGCACACTGCTCGCCATGAGAGGCTAGACACACTGATGGGTGGAGACTTTCAGCAATTCAGAGCTAATGTCTCGTGTGGTCGGCCGGAATGTGTGTATACTTCCACACTAGGTAAGCATACATAAACTTATTTCAGGTACAATTTTCTATTGCATTCATTTTATTTTTCAATCACTATGAAATACTTGGTACATGGGAATGTTGTGCAGATATGTAATTCAGTAAAAACATTTTGTAGAATGTAGTGATTTATCGATTTTAATGACAAGTACAGAGCATTCCTATGCAGACTGGTCGCAGATAGTCATGTTCCATATGACAGTAGTGGGGAATGTCTATCCCAAAAAACTAAGCAGCATTTGTTGGCATGTCTATCTTCGGTAACATCTGAACTCATGTTTCGGTCGCTTGTGTTAAAGTGCTGTGTTGTTGAATTTCTTGTTTATAGTGATGGTTCAGTTCTAGAACATCGTGTATTCATTTATAATAACTATCAGTGGCGGCTCATGAACTTGTGGATTGGGAGAGCTGCAGTAGATTTCGGTACATACAAATTTCACTTCTTGATACCATTACTAATAAGTATAGGACAAAAATAAATGCACTACATATCGAAAAACCAAAACTTCCTGAATTATTTGGCAGATGTCTGTGGGACCATTTGCTAATCCCTAAGAAAAACTAATACCATCGATTTCAGATCGGCAGACACTCAATTTACAATCTACCAGTTCATTCTGAATTGTCTTAGAATAACTTTAAACAGTGGCATGTTCCAAATGATTTTTGAGAGGTTCGTTTAGATTACTCACGAACTGTAGCAACCCACGAAACACATCAGGGTTCTTCGAATCGTTTTTCCATCTGTCTCCTAAGGGGAAGTTCATATTGGCCACAAAATTTGATACAATAATTTTCTTTTAAATAATTTCACGATTTTTTCTCACTTCTTGATTATGTTTGAGAATGTTTGTTCTGTTCGTTTCACTTAATTGCACAGCAGTATGAGTTGCGTAACATAGCCAATGAAACAACATTTTTCAGGTGAGACTGCGAAGATTCGTGCATTTTGCTTTTTAGGGACAAATGTCCTAAATCTGTCACACCGCTCCTAGTCCATGCAGCATCACCACCGAAGAGGAGGCAAGGAAAACAAAATACAGATTTTTTTGTTCACATCCATGTAACCAAAAATGCTCAGCGTAAATTTCATTGTTTTACTTCCTTACATATATGCACTATTTCAGCTGGATGAAGCTTACGTAAGATTTAAGTCGGGTAACGGACGACCCTTTAATTTCACTTCATTACATCAATATTCTCCGCAAGGGAAAGTTGAGAAAAATAAAATTAATATTCTGTAATTCACACACACTCATGCTTGCAAATTTGCACTGGTTAAGTTACGGTATTAAGACGTCATACCAAAACAACACTCAGATATACTGATGGTCAACAATTTTCTAAAACTGGAAAAGAAGTCTCTTTCGTATTTTACGTGCTATATCAAAAGGATTCTACTCGTGCAATCATTTTGAGTTAAGGCAAATATTAGGTTCTGCTGGAGGCTGGATATAGTCTATACGTAATAATAAGGCAAAAGAGAATATTAATTTCGTTATTTTAACTCGATAAGATTCTACAACAATAAGTATGTGAAAAGAAAATTAAAATTTTGTCATTAAGTTTCAAGGGAAGAGAGAATCCATTTGACGCAGCATTACAATAGTGTTGTGGGAGGAGAGGAAAGATCCCTTGTGGCCTGGCTCTGCAAGCCACTGCAGCGAGATATGAGTTTTAAACAGCGGCAGTTTTCTTCACCTCTCTACCCCCTGACCATGCAAGACACACTCTCTATGAGCTGACCACCCTGCAGATCCCAGGACGACTTTGAATGCAGTGTCAATTCCAATACAGTCGACACGCAAAAAGATTATGCATAGTACATATTCCCGGGCAGATGAAATATAAAGCAATTTACCAATAAAAGCTGTAACAATTCTTCTACAAATTAAAATAAATATTATTTTTATTTTCCTGTCAAAGCAGGGAGTGCTGCAGCTCCGCAGCTCTTATGGACGAGCCGCCCCTGATAACTATAGTTTATAATAACTTCCAAAAAGAAAACTGGTGGTAGAGCATAAGTTGCTGTAGAAAAAAGTGAGATATTTTTCTGTAATTATCAAGGTTTTCGCACAAAAAAAAAAGTGTTTTGTGAGTCTTAACTTTTTTTTTAATGAGAATAGACAGTTGTCATTTACATTGCCCAATACATAATGCTAAAGCATTCATTTGTTGCTCTGTTGTATATTGGTATACTGGGTGTTCAGTTCAAAGTGTGTCAAGGCTCGCTAGTCGATGAGCCTAGAGAATTCAATCTTCCTACACTTCCGCAGAGCTGTATTATTTATGTGCCAGAGAAGTTGCCTAGCAAGTACGGCGTTCATTCAGAAGAGTACTTACCGATACGTACGGTAACACCGGTAGTAGCAGGAATGTGAACTGTTTCGAAACACATACTGAGGTGAGTTTTTTCTTACTGTTGGGATATGGGGAGAGGGTTAAGACGATTACTTACGTATTTGTTGACATTAACTTCGACGGTCAACATAGACACGGAGCATTTGATTTGTATTGTAGAATGTTGCCGTATGCAACCGATGATAACAAATACCTGCTTACGACATGCCCGCGCAAAACACAGTTCGAAAGAGGTTATGGTAGACTGCCATCTGTTGCTACGACGTTCAAGTTACACCGTACACGTTCTCAAGTTCAGATTGAACACCTTGATTAATAGGCAACTTCTCTAACACAAAAGCTGAAACTCGCTTCAAATCGCTGACTCATCAACAGTGACGTCATGACACACTTTGAAATGAATACCCAATATGTCGGGCACAAGGTCATTGGCAATGGCTTCACGTTCAGTCGAAATGTTAACAAATAATTAAGACTACTATCAATATTAAAAATAAAATTATAAGAAATAATTAAATTTCACTAGATATTTTGTTCAGTAGACTGATATGTACTATTTATAGAATTTCTACAGTTTATATCATTTACACTTTATATGTCAGGGAAAAAAAAAAAAAAGTCGAGTAAAATTTAAGAAAAAAATCTCTTAGTGTTTTAGTGACTCACAAATTTAATATTTAGTAACTGGTTAAGAAATTGGAAGGAACTTGTTCAATATTGAACAAAAAACATTGAGGATAGACTACAGTAGATGGTTACAACAATCCCTACGAAAATCATTAAAACAATTATTTGCTCATCAATGCGGAGTTTCTAGAACTTCAGCTTGGAAAGCAGACCTGTGTGACTGCTGGTCTGCAGGTATGTGACTACTTGTTACCTGTGCAACAGATTTCGTTAGTTAAAGGGTGGAGTGGGACCAGTCTGCATAGGAATGCTCTGTATTTTCAGAATATAAATTGAGGACCTGAATTGACAAACAATCTAAGTCCAAAATTTACAGAATTTGACTTTTTACCTGATATATGTTGTTTTCTTTTGCGTAGGCTACGATCCTTTAAAAAGAAATATCCTAACTCCGACTATAAGCCTGTTAAAAACATAAAATTAGTTGGTCAAACGTTAAAAAGTGTTAAAATTTTAAAAAATTTGACAGACAGCCCATTTCGACGTGATGTCACGTCTTCCTCAGTGTCTCCTGAACTACTGGTGATCTTGAATTCTGCGATGTGCATTTGTCGATTGTAGGGGTGGGGGTATGTTGTTCTTATGGTGGGGGCTGGTTGTTTGTGTGTTATGACGTATCATGACGTCGAATAATGTGTGGGTATTGAACTGTAATTGTGTGTTAAGTATATGTTGTGGGCATGTTATTGTATGTTTATATATTTCGTATTGTTCTAAGATGTTTAACTATGAACTTTTTGGTGTGATGTGTAAAATTTCCATATCTGTGTTTCAGTACAGTATTTGTTGCCTGTGTTTTTTAATCATACAAGTACTTATTTTAATACTTTTATATTGCAAGCCTATATAATTTTCTTGCTCTCCTGAAAAATTTATTTCAGTGGACTTGGGATGTTTGTCAATTCATGTCTTCAATTAATACTTCAATACTAAAGTCTTTGCTTAGCTATATATATTTTATTAATTACCAGTATTAATAATTTTGTAAGTAAAAAATTCATTGAAGTTGTTTATAAATACTTGAAAATCTACTTACAATACATACTTGAAAAACTGAACTATAATCAAAATGAATTGTATAATTCAAATTTAAGGTGTTTGATTAGAAATCATTATGCATCATTTTTTTGCAAAATATATATATATATATATATATTGAGTTGAAAGAGCAGATCAATGGAGATAAAAGTATAATAATGATGATAATAACAATAATAATAATAATAATAATAATAATAATAATAATAATAATAATAATAATGGTGATGGTGGTGGTGGTGGTGGTGATGGGGTAATAATAGAAAGAAACAGTAGGTACTGTAGAAGAAATAACATTTCTTAATATACCGGTAATAATAGAGACACATTAAGAAAAGACATTGTAAATAAAGTAAAGGCTTAGTGGATTTAAGGAATAGAATTTGTTACAAGATCTCGAGAAGCAGTAACATCCGATAGAAAGAAAGACATTTTGAATATCTGCGTATGATTAAAAGTTCTAAAAGTACCTAACTTAACATTTTTCAAGAAACAGGAAAGAGCTTAAAAATATTTTATAAGAATTTAAATAAGTGATGGAGATGGCGATGATGATGATGATGATGATGATGATGGCGATGATGATGATTAGAAGAAGTGGATAGAAGTGTAAGAAGATTGAAAAGGATAAAGATAAAGATGAAAAAGAAGAATATGATGATGACGACGACGATGATGATGATGATGATGATGATGATGATGAAAAAAATGAAAATGATATTGAGGTTTCTAACATTATTTTATTGTTTTATTTTAGGGGCTATGCAGAACAAAGCATCGCATTTCCATTGTTTGAAATGTGAATTTGTTTGTACTGATACCAACAAAGTGGTAGCACATCGAAGACAACATCAGAAACTCGATTCTATTATGGCTGCTGGATTTGAGAAGTTCACGCCTTCTCAACCATGCAACATGGAATCTTGTGCACATTCAGGCAAACAGACGCACTACCACTGCTTGAGTTGTCAATATGCAGTGCTTGGACTTTCACAGATGTCAGCACACAAGTACCGGCATATGGAGTGAAGTGTATTTTAAAAAGTATCAAGTCACAGATTAACTCAGGTATACAGAAAAATAGATTTTATTTCACTCCGGTGCGCTTGGAAGAACATTGAAGGAACAAGGAGCTTTTACAAGTCTTCTTTTGTGTCATTTCAAACTTCACACGTGCACTTAAACTGGCGAAAAAAGAATTCACTAGAACAGAAACGTCTCCATCACAATTTGTAATAATTGCGGAGGCTATGTTGCAGCTGTAATATGTGTTTGGAGTTGAATTATTTGACTTGGATTCTCCGAGTGTTTCCTGTTAAGAATGAATGTGTGTTCTCTGACATATTTGGGCACCAAAGAAAACAAAACTATTATTAAAAATATTTTAGGATTATTAAGTAGTAAGAGAACTATATGTATAGACTCTCAGAAATAATTATTTGAACAAAAAAAGTTTGTGATTAGAAAGAATATTTAATTTTTAATTATGTGCACATTCAATTGCACAGTGACATTGATGGAATACAGAAATTTTGATTAGTGTAAAGATTGTGATGTTAACCAGTTAGTGTTAAAAGGATATGTGATGTAATCACACAGGTTTCACACACAAAAACACTTTGAACGTACATGTGTTTGTTGTTCACTGGTGTCTTTTTATATTACTGTCGCAACACAAGACTTTTTAACCGTTCTACAGAATTGTGAGTCTTCACATGCATGTTAATGTGGCATGTCAAGTTAATTCTGACAGAAATCAAGTGACTTACTTGAATACGATACATATTATAGTCATTGTACATAGTAGTGTTTAGAGATACAGTGGTGAATAAGTGCAAGGTTTACAGACTTGCATATAATTTCGTGACTATAGACAATATTACAATATAGTTAACGCAAGAGAATCCGTTTTTACTATATGGATTACGAGAATTGAATTATAAGTTCATAATTGAACACGACAATGTGATCGATTATTATCTGTGTATTACGTGATAACAAGAACTTTAAAAGCATGCTGCTATATATAACTATTGTTAGTTAACAATTTCTGAGGACTGTATACGAGCTGCCATCAAATTTGGAACAGGGCAATCCTGATATACTGTATAAAGCTGCCAGTTATGTATGTTACAAACTGACTGATATATGATCTGGTGCCAGTACCATGCTAATGTACAAAATTACATAATATATAAAATAGTGTTTGTATTATTACACTTACCATATTTGATATAAAATGAATCATTATTATAAATTATTTTATGTTATGGAGAGGCGTAAGTTTCACAGACTTAAGAGTAATGTGTGTTATATATAAGAACTACTATCACATTGAATGTTAAGAACTATTATTTTCAACTTTTTAACAGAAAGTTCAGAGAATTTGAGCATCTGAAGTCGAAACGATTTTAAAATTATAATTAAACAATTGCTTTCGAAAATATGAGGTATTTGTAATAATACAACACCATTTTAAAGGGAAATATAGCTTGTAACATGAGCAGCTATTGCAGAAGTGAAGCATTTCTGTGTACTTGAAGTAATGAACTCTTTACTAAAGCTAAAGGGCATCTTTGGTTCTTGTCAGTAGAGACAAGACAGGGAGAACTCATAGTATGAACAAGGCAAAGAACAGAATACCCAGTCAGTAATCCAAAGGGTTGAAAACAAATTCTGGGTTACAACATTAAATAGTGTGATATTATATTTAAAGAAAAAAAAAATCAAGAGGAAATCTGAACGAGCTCTACTGCTCGATAAATGTTTAATATAGTGACGAAACATTTGAGTAGGGATCAAAAACAGAAATAATCTGTTTTCAAAGACAAAGAGCAAGTCCTCTTTAATTTTTGTAGTATTATTAGTAAATATTACACAAAATAATGATATATGCCTTAAAATTAGGATTAGTTGAAGTATTTTGTGTTTATATATACAAATAATAAGAATAATAATATTAATTGTGCCTTTAGGAAGAACGAGTCAGTAAGTTTGTGACAGGAGACCATTCTAGTTGGATAGACTTTTTGAGTAGCTAGCTGTCGTGCCTTAACATACGAAATATTGTTCTTTCTCCCCCCCCCCCCTTCTTCTTCTTCCAACGTAGTGCTTCTGTTGATGAATGCAGCATTCATACCTCTCATAAGTGAGGTGTATTTAAATGAAATGACATAATGTATACCGTACTGTAATCCTCCACCTTTATCTTAGTCATTTCTTTTTTCTTTGCTCATACATGAAGAGGCATGACTCGTAACTGGATGCCACAGTGAATGTGTTAGTTGACAACAGACAAGAGAACACACAAACTGCATGGGTTCAAAATTTTGTTGTTGAATAAATTTACAGTGTGATTGGGAAATTTTCAAAAATGCTGGCCAACCTTCCAAAAAAAAAAAAAAAAAAGGTAAATATATATGTAGGGAAATATAAATTATGTAGCATTTAAAATTTCTAAAAGTAAATATTATAGTACAAAATGTTTTATAGCATATTCCATTCTAAATTTTAATAGTAGCAATTTTTTCCAACACTAACTGTTGTTATTCAAATTGAGGAAAAATTGTTGATTCACAAATTTTAGTGCCTTAAAGTTTTGTATCACGAGAGGAATACTAATATAATTTTCTAGTATTATATTTCTAGGAAAAAGGAAAATTTAAGACTTTTTTTAATATTTATTTATATTCATATATCCTTTGGCACACTTTTGTGTGATATTTTTAAGAGATAGTATTCTTTTCTATATAATATATTTTTGGCAGCCAGCATTACTAACAATATTTAGCAAGTGCTTCTTTTTAACTCATGATTTAATGCATTAGTTTAATCTTCGTCTACTAATTTCATATTGTAAGAATGTGTAGGCCTATTCAGTGTGTTCATGACTACCAGAGGGTAGAATACACATTGTTATGGAATGTGGAAAAAAAATATATATGGTATCCATGTATTGGTGGTCCTATACTTTTCATTAGATGCATTCCAAGTCGTATATTTTGTGTAATTGATTTGAAATATACAAAAAAATAAGGTTGCCTAGTATTCTTAAATGATTTTGAAGATGAAGTAAGCAAGCATTTTCGAAATGTGCCATATTATGAAATGCAACACAAACGTGCAGAATAAACCAACCAATATACACTGTATAAAAAAGAACAAAAAAATCAAGAATAAACCTAGTCTGCACTTTATTATCATATTATACATATTATGCAAGTACGTAATGGAATGAGAGAAGACAACGCGACATATTGTTGTCATTAATGTAAAGAAAACAGAAAAACATGTCGATTGTACAAAGGTATCATTAATAATTTTTTTAAGCCCTGAAAGGGATGGAAGTATAATTTTGTCCCTGTTATTACTATTTTTTTTTTTGCTTCTCATCATTATTTTGTTATTATTTTTAAAACCATTATCTCTGCTTACAAAGCAAAGATGAATTTTTAAATTGTAAAAAAATATCTTTATTTTTAAGTATTTTATTTAATCACATAAAGTGGAACAAAAGTAACTGGAAACTATAGATTGGTCGATTTTTTGATAAGACTACAATGGCACAATATGCAGTTATGTTGCTCTGAGATGTACGTTACCTTCATAGCAAGCTTTGATGTTGCCTTTCTTCTTCTGTGGGCACTTTTATATATTTCTTGTGATGCTGGCGTATTTTGTCGGCATAATAGTGACATCCAGACAACATTATTGCATTTGCCATTAGTAAAATGGAATTCGGCTTAAATATGAAAATTTCATCACATATTCTATACCAGAAAGCTTAACATATAGCAAAGGCTTGAATAATATGAATTTTTTTTTTTTCCTTTTTTGATTAGTTTCATGTAGCTGTGATTTCTTAAAAGTAAAAAATTACAAGTATTTTATTTATACCTACCAATATAGAATGGGTGAACAATTTTTTTGTGTAATTCATCTTACGTTTAAGAAAAATTACCAAATACATTAGCAGAAGATTTACAACATTTGTGCTATCTTAATTTAAAGGCAATGAAGAGCATTTCAGTTTATATTCTTTACTTGTCCAGTCGTTTTGGGCAGAGAAGTAGAATGAGGACTTTATCATTACCCTTTCTGATTTTAAACGAGTAACGAATGTAATTCTGATCGCTCTGATTTATAGGAGGAAGTACTCGTAAGAGAATCTCAAATGTATTCCTGTCACACACAACCTTTCCTTCTCAGTTAATATTGGTCTGATGGTCTTTGACATTGGTAGAACTTCAGCCATATTAGTTCGGTACTTTTGATATAATCCATCATCATTGTTTCCAAAGTGCACATTTTTCTATCACGATAAAGAAAGGATGTGGAATGCTGAAATATTTGCAGATATTCCATTA
Source organism: Periplaneta americana (assembly GCF_040183065.1). Taxonomy (NCBI): domain Eukaryota; kingdom Metazoa; phylum Arthropoda; class Insecta; order Blattodea; family Blattidae; genus Periplaneta; species Periplaneta americana. The sequence goes on along the minus strand of NC_091131.1, from coordinate 94,658,760 downwards.
GTTTTCTTTAAAACTATGTATGCGTATGTCATTATTTATTAATAATGCCTGTTGACCTTTTTATGGGACGATAATAATTATTCACGGCATATGCTATACCAAGATTTATTTTCGTTGCTATTTTGCAACTAATGAATAATAGTAAGGATCGTTGCAGCATCTGTCTTACGCAAAAAAAAAAAAAAGCAAGACCTCTTTACATAGCAGTGCATTCATAGAACAATGATAATGGAAATATATCCAGAAGAAACATCTCCATCTCGGATAACCAGTAAACTGAAAAATGACATCACTTCTCACTATCAACAATTATTGTTACCTGGTACAGATCTGACACATTTAGTGAGTACTTCTTGTGTCTTAAAAATGTGGACTGTGTGTAAATTTATCCAGGTCACTAGACACTGGACATATTATTTAACAAGAAATATATAAGTTCCAATGAAGTTACTCAATTGTTTATTTCAAAATATACATTGTGTATTTTAATTGGTCATAATAAGAGATTAAGGACATCGTTAGCCAATTGACTAGTGCATCGAGTTTTTCTACTCTGGATACTCGGGTTCATAATCAATGCAATTTGTTGTGAACAAAACTGCTGGATCATATTTTCTTGGCGAAACCTTCTTCATTGTGATAATTTTACTAATTCTGTTCCTTATTTATTATCACTTCCAGAATAATAATAATAATAATAATAATAATAATAATAATAATAATAATAATAATAATAATAATAATAATACCTTAGAATGAGATTCTGACTGGTATGTACATCTATTATCAGGGAGTACATCTCACTTGGCGATATGTCAAAGGTAGAACAATAATTGTTTATATATATATATCTGAAGTCTGATTAATGTAATATGTTACTAGTCGGCAATGTGTGCAGTGGATGGGGAAAGGAACTGGCCACCTTATCCCATTATCTCCTGGCTTAGTTGTCTCATGAGTGATGGTCAGTTATAAGTTTCAAACCTGTCTTCGGATATTTGACTAAATAATAATAATAATTAGGCCTACTTACTTACAAATGGCTTTTAAGGAACCCGCAGGTTCATTGCCGCCTTCACATAAGCCCGCCATCGGTCCCTATCCTGTGCAAGATTAATCTAGTCTCTATCATCATATCCCACCTTCCTCAAATCCATTTTAATATTATCCTCCCATCTACGTCTCGGCCTCCCCAAAGGTCTTTTTCCCTCTGGCCTCCCAGCTAACACTCTGTATGCATTTCTGGATTCCCCCATACATGCTACATGCCCTGCCTATCTCAAACGTCTGGATTTAATGTTTCTATGTCAGGTGAAGAACACAATGCGTGCACTTCTGCATTGTGTAACTTTTTCCATTCTTCTGTAACTTCATCCCTCTTAGCTCCAAATATTTTCCTAATAACCTTATTCTCAAACACCCTTAATCTCTGTTCCTCTCTCAAAATGAGAGTCCAAGTTTCACAGCCATACACAACAACTGGTAATATAACTGTTTTATAAATTCAAACTTCACATTTTCAATTTATAATTTTTATATTAATTGCTTTTTTTTCTATTAATGATTTAATTGGAATATATGAGAAGTAATTTATAGAATTGAATAGTATAAATGTAATTGAAAAAAATAAAAATAGTATTAATCATCAAGATTTTTTGACATCAGACTGGATGACAAAATCTGCTCAACCGGATGATAACACGCATTTCCCATATTCATTCTGCGTTTAATTTCCTCCCGAGTGTCATTTATATTTGTTACTGTTGCTCCAAGATTTTTTAATTTTTCCACCTCTTCGAAGGATAAATCTCCAATTTTTATCTTTCTATTTCGTACAGTATTCTGGTCACGAGACATAATCATATATTTCGTCTTTTCTGGGTTTACTTTCAAAACTATCACTTTACTTGCTTCAAGTAAAATTTCCGTGTTTTCCTTAATCGTTTCTGGACTTTATTCTAACATATTCACGCCATCCGTATAGACAAGAAGCTGATGTAACCCATTTAATTCCAAACCCTCTCTGTTATCTTGAACTTTCCTAATGACATATTCTAGAGCGAAGTTAAAAAGTAAAGGTGATAGTGCATCTCCTTGCTTTAGCCCGCAGTGAATTGGAAAAGCACCAGACAGAAGCTAGTCTATATGGACTCTGCTGTAAGTTTCAATGAGACACATTTTAATTAATCGAACTAGTTTTTTGGGAATACCAAATTCAATAAGAATCATATAAAACTTCTCTTTAATTAATAATAATAATAATAATAATAATAATAATAATAATAATAATAATAATAATAATAATAATAAAAGGCTATTCAGAGAACTAACAAACAAACATTCCACATCATGTCGGAATCACTGTAAGAAGTTTCTATACGGGTATATACTCACAATCAGTGATTTAGTTGGACTGGAACACACCGGAATGCCATTCCAGAAAATAAAAATATATGCATGTCGGAAACATGAGGATGCCAAACCTGACACCCAGTATGAATGCATTTGGAGATTGCTAAATTTATAAGATGAGTCCCTGTAAATAATTTTTTCCAACTAAATCACTATAATATATACTGTAAAAAATGAAGTGAGCTATAAAATTTGAAATAAAACCTGTAGGCCTACTAATGCCTGAGTAATTTAACTGGATCGGCGTCTACTATGAACTGTGTTATATTATCGTTTTTAATATTTTTGAGGAATTTCCCACACTCTATAAATAGCAATCCAATATAGTAAAGAAGGCTATAGACATAATGTCCATACTTCGTCTACTGGACTGGCTGATGAGAAGGGTAAATTGATGAGGAACCATATCAAGTGCTATGTTTTCCAATAGCAGTTGAAAAGGCAAATGAAATGTCATTTTAACCATTAACTTTTTCTGTCGCTGATTAGTGTGTTTTATGTAAAATGCAATTTCTTCCTTTCTTTTGACAATGACATGGAAAAAAAAACTGTTATTCAGCCATGTGGAAAGTTACTGGCTGTTGTTAGCTTATTATAGTCAATAATTTCGTTTATGATTTTCACTGTTCTGCGGAAAGAAAAAGAAAAATTGTTGACTTGTAAATTGTAAGTAGTAGCAGTTAAAAAGGCAAATGAAATGTCATTTTAACCATTAACTTTAGCTGTCGCTGATTAGTGTGTTTTATGTAAAATGCAGTTTCTTTCTTTCTTTTGACAATGACATGGAAAAAAAACTGTTATTCAGCCACGTGGAAAGTTACTGGCTGTTGTTAGCTTATTATAGTCAATAATTTCGTATATGATTTTCACTGTTCTGCGAAAGAAAAAGAAAAATTGTTGACTTGTAAATTGTAAGTAATACTAGCAGTAAGGTGACACGACAGCATTATTAGTTATTTTTTCCCCTACACATATCCTTTGTATGTAACGATTATTAGGCCTACTCGGAACAAAACAAATATGAAAACAGCAATACACCAATTTCATACGTTAAACATGAACAAAGATAAGATTATGGTCAGCATTTCTGAAATACCTTACATCCAAAATAATTTTACATTGTCTTTTATCCACATGAGAACATGATCAATTTTTTTGGTAATCCATTTTGAATCTTGCGTACACCACTTTTAACACTTGAATATAATTAATTGGTGAACTAGTGGACTTACTCGTGTTAAATATGTAATATTTGTCAGGCTTACAGCTGTTTCAGTGCTTCACGCACCATCATCAGACTATGGTGATGGTGCGTGAAGCACTGAAACAGCTGTAAGCCTGACAAATATTACATATTTAATACGAGTAAGTCCACTAGTTCATCAATTAATTATGATCAATTTGACGAGAATCTGATCAGTTTGATTTTGGTATTTCCTTATGATCTGAAGAATTCCAAAACGCTTTATGAATAAATTTACTGGGGAAGAAAGTATCCGTAATTTTCAGTTCTTGAGTTGAAGCGAATTGTAAGAGCTTTACACAATTCTTACTTGTAACATTAAGTAAACTTTACTTACCAATGATAGATCTCCACTTTTTTTTTTTAGAATTGATAATTTTGAGTTTGAACAAGTCTCAGAATATACTTATCTTGAGTGCAAGATCACAAGTTAAAATCAAGTGGAGATAGAAATATTCCAAAGAATTTTTAATGCCAATAAATGCCCTCAATAAAATTTTAAAATTCAAAATACCGATACTGGTACTATCTATACTTTCTAAATTAAGGTGTTATGAAACCATTGTCCAAACTGTTTTATTTTATGGTTCAAATACTTGGACATACCGAAAATGATTTTGGATGCTATAGTAAAAAATGGTTAATGGAGATTTCGAGAAAAAAAAAAAAAGCAGGAAATTAGAAGTATTTCCAATGAACGTTATGTCACAGCTATAGTCAACAGCTGATGTTTAAGTTGCCTAGATCACATCTGGCGTAGAGAAGAAACTTCAGTGTTAAGGACTTCTTTGATTTGGAACCGAATGGCAAATGACCTTTCAACAGACCAAGACATGAATGGAAAGACCAAGTTCATCAAGCTTTAATAACTATCGGAGAATCTACTGATACAGCTGGGGATAGGCCAGGATGGATACGTATTGTGTGAATCCAGAAACCTCATGTTTAGAGAGTCACATATGTAAGTAAAATAAACCTGAACAAGAAAGTAGCCATTTTTTGCAGTATCTTTACAAACGTTTCAAATAATCTTAAATAAATAAATAAAAATTGTTACATTTGATATTCATATTTTCCTATCTAAATTTGTTCATAAAATTTAAGTATAAGTAAACCTTATTGGAAAAACTGCATTTGCATACAGTATAGCCTAATAAAAGAAAATTTTGTATTTCTATAAATATCTAAATATAATTTTTGCACAATTGAAATACCTACTTCTATTCAGTATAATGAGAAGCAAATAGTCGAGAATGGATTAAAAATCTCTGGATCCATAAATATATTCCCAGGGGAATCAAGACCTAAGAAAGAAAGTGGAATTAGAAGGCATAGAGCTGGTGGAAATGTGGAAGCCTGGCCGCAGGCAGAAATTGGTGGAGGTGTTGGACAGATGACCTGTGTTACAGAGCGAGCAACAAAAGCTAAGAATAAAACAAAGGTAAGTAGAATTTGTACATATATAATTGTGAAATAATTAATATACGTATTTAATAAAGTAGATAGTATTAAATTGAAATGTAATATTTGAGGTTGTGGTTAGTAGATAGTATTAAATTGAAATGTAATATTTGAGGTTGTGGTTAGTAGATAGTATTAAATTGAAATGTAATATTTGAGGTTGTGGTTATACTTTTTTGTTATTATGTTGATGCTGGTACCACTAAGATTTATTTCAAATCATCCGTCCTCAAGTGAGGTTGACCACTGGGATCCGGAATTAACAAACATAAAAGATAAGGGAAATGAAATGAGCAAAATAATGATTCGATTTGTACATTAAAACAAAAATTTACGTGTTAACATATAGATGATAGTGTAGAATTTGAAGAGAGGCCTTCAGAATTTCCATTACAATCTTCTGAACCTCGTAAAAGGGAATTTTAAAGGATTTAAGGATATTACATGTAAATTTTGGTGAACAACCCCTTGCTCCAAATAGTAAGCCTGTAACATCCCAGTTGTAAAGCGAAATGCCATATTTTCACTGAGGTATGGAAGACAGGGTACATATTTAGCTCGCTTGTCATCATTTATCTGCAGTGCTTGATTTGTGTCTCGTTCAAAGCAAATCGTAGGGTCTAAGACCATTGCTTTCTGGGTTCTTCAATTGATGGAAGATTAAAGATAGGAACCTATGTGCTTGGGAAAATTTATCCAACAGCTATTTTTGTAAATGAGGTCTAAGAAGATTTATATTTACTCTCTGTTCAGTTGACGTTTATAGCCTATATGTGTATGCGAGGCAGCCTAGAAAGTACACTCTTACCAAAATTTTAAGGACACCCCGCCATAAGTGATGTTTCACTTCTGTCCTTATTCTTATATGAAACCCTCCTGATGTTTATACAGGGATCAAATGCCTGTGAAAAGTTCAATTGAGGGGTTACGTGGACTAACGGCTAAAGTGCAAGATCATACTTTTAAGTAAACTGAAGTTGAAAATTACGATATTACTTTTTGTGTGTTCCTATGATATTCCACCAAACTTTTAAAATATACATTATCAATATAGCATTCCTTAAACACAAAAATGTACCGAAGTAATGGCTATTATTGAACTACAATATTTAAAAAATGTTAATAGCGACTTCCTTTTAAGTTGTTAGTCCACATAACACCAATAAATGGTTTCTATCAGAGAATATTATGTAACATAAGAATAGAAACACTTCTGTTAACTTTGTACTTTACTGCACAATAACACAAATGCATAAATAAACTCCATTCTTTCGTACTATACTCTGAAAATAATATATACAAAATTAATTAATGATTTCATTATATAAGTTAAATTAAAGACATATTAATATTTGAACTATGTTTACCTTTGTTCATACATTTTTATCATATTAAATAAAAAGTTTTGGGTTTTTAAACCTGAAATTTAATGTACAAAACAAACATAGTTTTCATTCATCTTCATCGGTGACTTCAGATCCATCACTGCTTATAGAACTGCGCCGTTACATTAAGCCTCAATAGCCAAATTTTGACTACAATCAAATTCTAGTACAAGAGTGTCAATATCTTGATTCGGAAAATTCTTCACTTTTTCAAGATATTCCTCTTTAAGACTGTTGTATTTCTGAACATTTCTAAGATGAATCCCATAGTCGATCATTGGGATTCACGTTTAACATAAGTTCAGTTTCCCTACAGTAGTCACAAATATCGGATCTTGGTTTTCTGAAACTGTAACAGCTGTTTTCTCTGAAGAATTGATAAGTTTGATATTTCATTGACAATTTTTTTTCCTTTTTGTTCAAAGTAATATTGCTGGAAGGACTCAAACAAAGTGACAACATTTAAAGTGGGATCATCAAAGTACCGTCTAGCAGAACTGCGTCTTGAATAATGTGACGTCTTAGAAGGAATAAACTCCAGTGTACGTTTACCACATCCCATATTTCTTGATAAGTCTTCCTTGGTCGATTTGTGTGTTTTCCACGATTTTCAGTTGTAGCAACAGTCCCCACTTTCAAAGCTTGCTGACATGTTTACATACGGGCTTCTGTATTTGCAACACTTTTAGTAAAATTCCTTTACATGCAGTGACATTAGTGCCCTCTAATTTCACTTTGTATACAAATGAATACTGACTATTTCTTCCAGATATAGGTTTCTTTGTGTTACGGAAAGGTTTTTTTTCTTCAATGTAACCTAACAACATTGTGTCCTGCAGTTGTTTTTCTCCATTACTCCAAAATCCACTGAAAAGTCTTTGCTGATCGAGAGGACTGAATTTATCTGCATAATTCAATTTACAACATGTTTTCACAACAGCAAATCATTTCGCGGCTATTGTTTTACAGCTCCTTGAAAGGTAACCTATACCGGAATTAGCCTACGTTTCTTCTTTGCACTTTCTTTTTTCCAACTAAGTTACTTTTCCTTATTTTTCTTCTCACACCTCTCGTGGATATAGTACTTCCATACGCAGCACCACTTTCATTGTCAGAATCAGTCTCCATTTATGTTTACACTGAACAGACACAAAGCAGTCGGGCCGCTAGACAATCAGTAAGAAAAAGCTTCTGCTTCTGCTGCCCTCTAGGATTAAGGTAGAGAAACAATATTTTGTTACAATATAAAGCACACAAGAGGGTGTCGGAAAATGTGATCTCTGAAATAACGACTTACAGTCACTTAGGTTGTTAGTCCACATAACCCCTCAATTTTTACTGCAAGCCCAGTCTGTCTATCTTTCAAACTGTGAATCACGTAACAATTTGTCTGTTGTGAAACTTATTGAATAATTAATATATTTAGTAGCAAAAAAATTAATTACTCCACAATGGGTTGACTTAGATCAATGAATTTTGAAATGGAGTTAGATTATCTCCAGTCATTCTTCCACATCCAAATAATCCGCAAATTCAAGTCGAAACTCACTGAATTTTGACCTATTTTCATTTTTTTTCAAGGAAGAAATCCAACCTTTCCACACATGTAGCAAACTCCACAGCTGATTACTAAAAATGGAGGGAATAAGCTGATTGACCAATGTTATCAACTCACAATGTTATGTAAATGGCAGTAGCAGATCCGGGTCAATTTACAGTGAATTTCAAGCTCAGGAGAATTTTAGAAAATGGCAATTTCTCCTAAAGGAAAAGAAAAATAATCTGGAATACACAACAAAACAAAAAGCAATGATTGCACAAGAAGTTTTTCAGATATGTATAACTCTATCCCAAAATTCACAGATCTAAGTTAATTCATTCTGGAGTAATTAATTTTTTTTCTATAAAATATGTAGTCACATACCTACGAGGGCGCCATGGAGCTGTGCCACCACGTTTCCCCCCAGAAGTGTGGAACGTAGGCTACTCTCCGACCAACAGCGCACGAACAATGTAGTGGAAGGATGGCATGCAAAGTTCCAAAAATTAATCATCACGCACCATGCGTCACTGGTAATTCTTGGAGCACATAGTACGAAAGGAAGAAAATGAAAATCACGCCACCATTGTGCAACTGAAAGGAGAACATACAAATTTTAGGAGGCCCATTAATAAGAAATATCTGCTAAACCAAAATCAAATTGATGCCACAGTTCAAAACTATCAAACATACAGGATGTTAAAAGAAAAAAGTATCCAATATTTTAAGAGGTGCTAGTATGCATCAAAACAAGAAAATAAAGTCTAATAAACATGGGTCCAACAAAACATACTTTCTGAGATTTGAACACTTGTTCATAGGAGGTGTTCAAAGTGACGTCCATTCATGGCAATGCATTTCTCTGTCCTTCTGCGTAAAGAATCACGTACTCTGAAATTGATCTAGTTCCTTCATGTGCCCCCATAACCAAAAGTCTAGGAGATTTAGATTTGAGTAACGAGCAGGCCTAGGTGTGGGGCATCCCCGACCAATCCAGCAGTCCTGAAATGTCAGCATCAGGTGTTCACGCACATTGTGGAGAAAATGTGCTGGTGCGCCATCGTGCATGAACCACATCTTTAGTCTCTGCTGACATGGCACATTCTCCAGCAAGGCAGGCAAACATTAATAAGAAAGTCCTGAAAGTCTTTGTGGTAGCACGTATGGCCCTATTAATCTATCACCAAGAACACCTGCCCATACGTTGATTGAGAATCGGTGCTGATTTCCTGTTTCTTCAAATGCATGGAGATTTTCATCAGCCCACACATGCTGATTACGAAAATTCAGCACACCATCTCTGCTGAACCTCACTCATATCCGCAACCAGACTTTCGTTTTCAGTATTCCTTACGATGTATCATTGTTCCATGCCAAGGGTGTCAACTGTGGTATGATTATCTGGTAGTCTGATGTATTGTAGGGCAGAGAAATGCATTGCCATAAATGGACGTCACATTGAGCACCTCCTACGAACAAGTGTTCAGATCTCAGAAAGTATGTGTTGTAGGACCCATGTTTATTAGACATTATTTTCTTGTTTTGATGCATGCTATCACCTCCTAAAATATTGGATACTTTTTTTTAATACTCTGTATAAGGACGAGGACAACATCCCGCAAAAATTTCCGTGGGTCAAACATTCATAGGCGAAAAAATCGTGTCCGTAATTATCAATGGGCGTAAACGGTAATGGGTAAAATGACCACATGGGCGAAAAGTTCGTGGGCAAGAAGATTGCTAATCGAAAAAGCTGGTGAATGTTCTCAATAGGTCCTAGTATGTTAACCGTACAAATAGTAAAAGTAGCATTCATATACAATCGTACTTGTGATTTTTAAGCATGGGGATAGCAAAGTATGCACCATGAGTTCATGTATCTCTTAGTCCCAGTAGACTAGATAGAAAATACAATGACCCTCCCAACTTATACTACTTTTCTCTCGCCCCATACCCACACCCCGGAAGCCCCAATTTTTTATTCCCCCCCCCCCAAACACTCATTTCTGCTGTATTTAATACTGCTACAATACCTCCACCATCATTTAGCGTATAATCTAATTTCAACATATCCTTTTTCCTGTTCATATGCAGGGTTCAGTGTTTGTCTATTATGTTTAATAAACTACTCTCCCCATAACCGTTACTCAAAACCTCTGGCGAATTTAATTTTTATTTTCATACAAAAAATCTGGCGACTAATTCATATTCGTTATTACTTAGAACATATTTTGATGACTCATTTTCATTTTTATACAAAATCCGGTGGCTAATTTCATTTTGATTTCCCATTTTAAAGTTTACCGGTAGTGACTGATTTATTTTGATGTTTAGGCCTAATCATAACATCCGGTGATTCATTTTAATTTTCATGCAAAATACCTAATCACCTCGATTTTCATTCAAAACGTCTGTCTGATTTATTTTGATTTTTATCTAAAACATCTTGTGACTCGTTCCAATTTGGTGACTGAGTTTAATTTTCATTGAAAAATCCAGTGGCTAATTCATTTTGATTTTCATCCAAAATATTTTAGGCATAATTAATTAATTTAATTTTCATTTAAAACGTCTAGTGACTGCTTCAGTTTGATTTCCATTGAAAACATTTGGATTGTTTTTAATTTCGTTCAAAACATCTCGAAAATCGTTTTAATTTTGATAGAAAATATCTCGTGGCTAATTGAGTTTGATATTCATTATGAACGCCTAGAAACTGATTTATATTGATTTCAATCAAAAGACACCTGGTAAGTAATCCAGTTTGATTTTCATTCAGTGCCTTTCTTGACTTTCATTTAAGTAGAACATGTTATGACTAATTCAGTTTGGTTTCATTCAAAACGTCCAGTGACTATTTCATGTTGATTCTTTTCAAAAACTTCTGGTTACTAATTTAGTTCGATTGTTACTCGAAACATATAGGGCCGTATTCATAGACATTTTTAGCGCGGGTTTCCAGTGGATGATCAGCGTTTTTCGTATTCATAAACCAGTGTTAGCGATAGGATATGATTTGAATTCTGTACAAGTAACCAGTGGATAGCCGGGGCTAGCTTAGTACGCTCGTAGCGCGTGCTGCGAAATGTCTATGAATAGCACCCCTAGTGACTAATGTAATTCGATTTTAATTCAAAATGTCTGGTGGATAATTCTTATTTTCATTCAAAACATCTCATAACTCGTTTTAATTTTCTTATAAAATATCTGGAAATTCAGTTTTATTTTCATTCAAAACGCCAAAGAACTAATTAATTTTGATTTTCTTTCAAGGCATGTAGTCATTAATCCAGTTTGATTTTCACTCAAAACCTATAGTCTCTAATTCGTGATTTTCATTTAAAACTTGAGGTGGCTAATTCATTTTCATTCAAAACGATTATTGAACAATTCAATTTTGTTCATATTCAAAGTGTATGGTGACTAATCCATATATCTTCTGACTAATTAATTTTGAATTTCATTCAAAATGCCTGGTGACTAATTCATTTCGATATTAATTCGAGACATTTAGTGACTAATACAGTTTGATATTTATTCAAAACGTCTCGTGACTAATTTATTTTGGTTTTCATTAAAAATATCTAGTGAATATATCAGTTAGATTTTCATTCAACAAGTTTAACAACTAATTCAGCTTTATTTTCATTCAAAAGCTATTGTGATTAATTCCTGATTTTAATTCAAGACGTGCTGTAGCTAATTCATGTTTGCATTCATTAAAAGTGTAGAATGACTTATTTATGTTGATTTTTCGTTAAAAAACTTCTGGAAATTATTTAATTTTGATCTTGATCGTCTTGATTTTTATTCAGATCTCTGTTGACTAATTCATTTTGATTTTTCATTCAAAAGTCTGATGACTAAATCATTTTGACTTCCATTCAAAACTTCTAGTCACTAATCCATTTTGATTTTCATTTAATAATCTGTTGTCTAATTCATTTTGATTTTTCATTCAGAACGCCTGATGACTAAATCATTTTGACTTCCATTTAAAACTTCTGGTTATTAATTCATTTTGACTTTCATTGAAAAGTCTGTTAACTATTTCGTTCTGATTTTTCATACAGAACTTCTGATGACAATTTCATTTTGATTTCATTGAACATGACTAATGACTAATTCGATACTAAGCAGTGAAGAGTGAAGGAAATAATTCCTATAATTTATGCAGTCAAGTGTATGTTGTACACAAGTTTTGGAGCATTGTTCTCCGTTTTTCTTAACGATGCGATGTCATCGTCTTAGAAACACTGTGGTTTGAATTACATTTGAAATTATCATATAAAATTAAAATAGAAAAAATATGCTTTTAATATGACCCTTTGTTTACGAAGGTTGAATACTCTGGCCTATAACATTTTTTTATTTATATCAAAATATCGCTTCAAGTTTTCGAACTACTCCCTCGAGTACGTGTATGTCAAGGTCAGTATTTCTATCAGATCGATAAACGCAAGCGCCGAAGTGTGTCTGTTGTGCCGGCAACCTGGAGATGGAATCTAAAGTCACGTGTGAAAGAATAACGGCGGATAAAATCTCAGTTTTATTGAATGCAAAGCTAGAAGGTAAGATATTGTGTGAATACTACATTATGACTATCAGTACATAACTGAATCTGTTGTCTTTTAACCTGTCATTAGAAATTAATCAGGTTTCAAGCCAAGATTTAACTTAACATGCATACGTTCTTACGTTTTTATACTACCTAAATATATTGTCTTACCTGTTGAAGTTATAAATGGAACATACGCATAAATTATTGATACGGATTGCGAGACACCACAGTTTTTAATAAAAGTTTCTAGGTTACACCTTAAGTATTTCCTCCATTTCGTATTAGACTTTGTAACAACAGCGTCGAAGCTAGACTTATTAAGAACTCTGTTGAGCACTCATTCTGTTTGGGCTTAAATACATATCTGATACGTTTTTCTTACAGAACATAAATGAGTTCCAGTTAGATGAATTAAAAACAACCCTCTTAAATTAAAATTATATTAAACAATTTAGAATAAAAATTGCAAACAGCATATTTACACGGTAATTAAAGAAGAAAGAGCTGCCATTCTGCGATCTTTTCCTTGCTTTTGTTGAACCATAAGTTCATTACTGAAGTTACCCTTTCTTAATGTTTTCCGCGAATAAAAGAGCTTTTTTTTTTTTTTTCAAGGAATTTTAATTTTCTGGAATTCTCTCACTAACTCCTTTCTAAATTAATGAAAACCTTCTTACTTTACCAGATGTGATCGTTTTGCCCTGAAATTGAGTGAGAAAAATTCTGTAAGATGACCTACTGTATGTCAAATAACCATGAACGACATACTTTTCACCCAATTGACAGCTGTTAAACAAAATGGGATTAGGCTGTATTGGATATAATCGCAAGTGTTTAGGCGTGATCTGGTGAAATAAAATGTTACGATTTATTTTGGGCTTCGAATTATTTTTAGGCACACGAATCGTATCGTCAGGTTGCTCTCATACTTCACGACGCCTTTTAATGTCGATATTAGGCACAACACACGAAGAAACACTGCACTCGCTCGCGGCGTGCGCGTCTTATTCGTTCTGACGCTCGGCTTTAAGATGTGCCCTATAATCCCTACAACATTGAGCATTACTTTTAGGCACACCAATCGTTTCGTCTCGATGTCCTCTCCTGATGCTCTTTCATAAATTTCGTCTTGATTTGTTCAGCAACAATCTTCCACATGTTGAAGTTCTGTTGCCAACTTTCATTTTACACGCACACCATTCGCTTGTTTTAAATATCTCTTCACAGCAGTGTATTATGCCTTAAATAACTGTTCATTCCCTTTCATATGACATCTCGATTATTTAAATACTTCAGTCTGAAGTTACAGCCAATACTAAAACAAAACGGAGCTGCAATCCGTGCCATTATGTTTTCCCTCGCTGCGCTATGATAACGTCATCAGCAAATGTGATTGTTATGTTTTTCATACATATTTATTTATTTATTTATTTATTTATTTATTTATTTATTTAGTAGATTTATTTCTACTGGCAGAGTTAAGGCCATAAAGCCTTCTCTTCCACTCAACCAGTATTAGAACAATAGCAAATATAAAAATGGCAAAATACAGGAATATACAATTAATAATAATAATAATAATAATAATAATAATAATAATAATAACAAAATGAAAATAAGTTTAGTTACAAGTAATTCTAAGAATCAATTACAGTAATGTGAATCGAAGAAATTGTTAAAATAATAAAGAAAATTTATATGTTAAAAATAAAAATCATACATTAGAAAAATTGTATTTTAGGAAAGCTCACAGTCTAAGCAGTCTAGCTGACAACCGGGTTTTGAAATTATTAAATGTCTGACAGCCCCTTAAGGTATGAGGTAGGGAGTTCCAATGACGAGAAATTGAAACGGTGAATGATGAGTATCGAGAAGTGTTATGATGAGGTATACTCAACGTACCAGTGATATGAGATCGAGTACAGTGAAACCTCTCCTTACGGATACCTCCAAGATGCGGACACTCCTCGTATACTGACAGATTTTTATGTCCCAACTGAATTAATATAGAAATAATGATAAATTAAACTCTCGTTTTCAGACATTCACAGACACGGACACGGACAGCTGTTTCACAGTCCTAAAGCTTGCTTTACCTGTTGACTGCGGACAGAACTTGGATTTCAAGACCTAATGTGTTACAATAATGGGAAATTTAGTTTTGAGAACTGTACAGTAATTCCTTAACATGAAACATAAGGGTCTCGTATGCTGATTACTAGCACAGCTGACTACCCCTTGTTAGCTGGAAGCGGGAGGACAAACAAAGTCACAAAATTTAACCTGTCTGATGGGTCCAAGGTTTCCGCGATCGTGAAATTGTATTCGACACTTGATGGGGTTAGTAGGATTATTCTCTTCACTTCAATCAGTTGTTCTGTTTCGAGAGACATGGCACCTGAACGTAAAGGTTAAGTTGAAAACTGTAAATTACAATACTGCATAACTGTAGGCCTAAAATAAAATTGCATGGTACAGTACTATATTTTCCTTTTTCAGATTTATCTACTGTATTTCAAAGTTGTAAAGAATTTACTGTAGTACAGTATACTGTATTTAGAATTAAACTACAGTAATACATTCCATTTAAAGCTTGAAGGGATACATAATGCATATTATAAAATACTGTTACATTGGGGAGCCTCCCTCCCAATAAAGGACACCTCCCAGATGGGGACAGATTGTTACGTCCCTTCGATGTCCGTAAATGAGAGGTTTCACTGTATTTAGGTTATGGTTAGAGAATAAATACACAAGACGAGACGACAGATAACTTGGGGTTGAGGTGCGCAGAATTTGAAATAAAAGAGAAAGACAGTGTAAAGTTCTGAGGTCGTTGAGCCGGAGCCAAGATAAAGATTCGAGAAATGGTGAAATATGATCGTATTGGCGAACATTGTACACATATACATATTATGAACATGTTGTGTCGTCTACATGATGGTATATGTCACTTAGTTCTAGATATAGTTTCTGAGATATATTGTAAGGATTGACCGCGGCGTGTCGAAAAGTGTCGCGTGTCGTTTTCATACTGCCATCTATACCTCAGACCGAAAGAACAGACGTATTCACGTCAAAAAACCCAGTTCTTTGTTAGGTCCTTCCAGTTCGTAAGCTGTTAATGTCAGGCTGATATTCTCTTCTTGCCCATGCTAGCGTCAGAAACTTTGGCTATCCATGAACCTGGAACATAGATCAAGGAAATCGTTTTCCAGCTTACTACGTTGTTCAATATTCAATTCATCTCCCCGAAACTTTTCTACGTCTTTTTGGCGTGTTACGCATATATTCGACCTACATTAACAATAAAAATGGAAGAAATTTGTGGAACAGAAATTATACTTCCGATTTCCATGGAAATGCTTACGTCATATCCGATAAAATTACGAACGAGTCATTCCTGTATACACGAAGGGAATTTTGCATGTATACAAAGCCTGTATTGCAATATATTTTAAAATATGTTATTCAGTTTTGCTTTGACGTGGACGCTAAACAGACACGTGCACAACACATGCATAATTATAGAAATTTAATACATGGTTGGCATTACTCAAATACGTTACTGATGGATAAATAACAATAAAACCATTTACTGGTTATTCTCGCATGCTTTTGTGAAGTATACCAGTTAATTAGGACTAGGGAGATTCACTGCAGCAGACCATTTGACCGTGGCTACCAGAGATCTGCTGCGTAAAACCAGGGACGTCGCCAAGATGAAGGGATACAAGTTTGTATGGACCAAGGATTGTAATATCTTTGTACGTGAAAATGAAAGCAGTTCTGTAAGTAAAATAAATTCAGTCTCTGACTTAGAAAGACTGTGAATTCAGTACCCAATAATAATTACAATTCACAAATAATTAAAAAAAAAACTGTCATGCTAATTGTAGTAATGCTTTGTAATATTACTTGCAATAATGGAAGTAAACGGTCATTTAGAACAACTTAATTTATACTGTGACAATAACGATTTAAAAACAGCTGTCTTTAACGATATCACCTCTTGCAACAATTACATTTGTAACTCGTTTCATGATTTCAAATTTATTCATTTAAACATACGTAGCATAAACAGAAATTTCCTGGAATTATGTGCATTATTACAAAGCTTCACTCATGATTTTGACATTATCATTTTAACGGAAACTTGGTTATGTCACGATTTTGGCTATGATATTAATGGATACAATAAATTGGTAAAAGTTAATAAATACAATAAATGCGATGGAATAGTAATATACTTTAAAAATAGCATTGATATTAGTGTAATAGAAGCTGAAATTGAGCACTGTAATTCACTTCATTTTAAGATTAAGCTTGATAAGAGTGAAATTTTTTTCACCGCCATTTATAGATCCCCTAAAAACAATAAAAATGATTTCATAGACAATTTAGAACAGTATTTATCCAATTTAGAAGGTTGTCGCAACCATATTATTGTTGGAGACATAAACATAGACATATTAGAAAATAGTATAGATTTAATTGGCAGTAAATATATGAATGTTCTCCATGAATATGGTTTTGTAAATTATTTAAATGCCATCACTAGGCCTTCAATAACTTCTGGCACATGCATCGACCATATATTTCTAAAAACTCAAAATAATTATAGCTTCATACCTGGCGTTCTATCTAGTGCTATTACCGATCACTATATTGTTTTTAGTTTATTAAAAATGTCTAACAATGAATACAATTCCAGGCCGTCTGTTACTCTCTCATCACAAAATATGCAAAAAATTAATTATCCTGATTTGATTACAGATTTTCTAAAAGAAACCTGGGAGTCGGTCTATAATTGTAATGATGCCAATGCCTGTTTTCAAATTTTCTACAATTTAATCATAAAGTATATAGATAAACATACTATTATAAACAGTAATCAGAAAATTTCTAATAAATCCAAGAAAATAAAACCCTGGATCACGGCCGGCATTATTAATTCTATTCGTACAAGAGACAAACTTGCTTTAAAAGTTAAAAAGAATCCAAGTAACGTACAACTAAAAAATTACTACAGAGCATATAGAAATATGTTAACTCTTATCATTCGAAAAACGAAAATTAAATATTATGAATCCAAATTTGATAGATACAAAAATGAACCTAAAAAATTCTGGCAAGTTATAAATGAAGCTACAGATGTAAATGTACAAAATAAACAGCCAATCAAGGAGTTAAAAAACGATAAGGGCGAAATATTAAATTGCAGAAAAGAGATTGCAAACGAATTTAATAATTATTTTTCAGAGATAGGACACAAAGTTACTTCTAACATTAATAAGTCAAATTTTAACTCTTCTCTACAAAATGAGACACAAGATGAACATTTAGCTTCCTCCATGTTTCTTTTCCCTGTAACTGAAGATGAAATTATTATTTTGGTTAAGAAGTTAAAAAATAATGTTGCTCCTGGTATAGATGGAATTAAAAATAATACTTTCAAAATTATTATCAAATATATATTAAAACCCATGGTTCATACTTTTAACTTATGTTTTGTGCAAGGTATATTCCCAGATGTTCTGAAATGTGCCATAGTAATTCCAATATACAAATCTGGAGATAAAAATAATTTAAATAACTATAGACCTATATCTTTACTTCCAACATTTTCCAAATTGCTTGAAAAATGTTTAAAGAATAGATTAATAAATTATTTAGAAAAACATAAAATCCTCTCTAAAAATCAGTTTGGTTTCCGCAATAATATTTCTACTGATGATGCTCTTATTAATGTTACTGGAAAAATTATCAATGAACTAGATATCGGAAACAAATGTTTGGGTATTTTCTTGGATCTACGGAAAGCTTTTGACACTATCAATCATAATTTACTTTTGGACAAACTACATACTATTGGAGTTAGGGGTATAGTTTTAAAATTATTCCAATCATATTTTAGTAACAGAAGGCAAATGACCAAAATTGAAGATCAATTTAGCGAATACAAATATATTGATATAGGTGTACCGCAAGGAACAATTTTGGGACCTATTTTATTTCTAATATATGTTAATGATCTGCTAAATATAAATTTAGAAAAATTTAATGGATCTATATATTCATATGCGGATGATACAGTAGTTATTTTCAGTGGTTTTTCTTGGCAGGAAGCATATAGAAATGCTAATATAGGTGCTAACATTGTTAAAAAATGGCTTAATTCCAACTTCCTTTCTTTAAATATATCTAAATCAACTTTAGTTCCTTTTTCGTTAACAGCTGCCAGTGTTCAAAATTTAAAATTTAGCGATAAATATAGACTAATAATACACAGTGAAAATTGTTTAGATCCCAAAAGTTGTAAATGTCCACCTTTGAAAGAAGCCACGTATGTCAAATATCTGGGTATCATTATTGATCAGAATTTAAAATGGCCTCATCACATTACTTATCTTTGTAAGAGGCTTCGTAAAACAATTTATAAATTCGTTAATCTTCGATGCTACTTACCTATTAGAGTTCTACGAAATGTTTATTTGGCCATTATTCAGTCTATCATTCAATATGGTATAATTGTTTGGGGTGGAAGTACAAAAATTAATCTTAGTCCGTTAAATTTACTACAAAAACGAATAATTAAAATTTGTTTGAAGAAACGTTTCGATTATCCAACTAAATTAATTTATTCTGAATTTAATGTATTTAATATTGAACAAATTTATAAGTATACGCTCTTAAAATTTTATCATAAAAATCGTAATAAGTTTGTATTACAGACACACAATTATGACACAAGACGAAATATTAATTCAACATTAGTAGAACCTAAATGTCTCACATCTGCTGGTCTAAAGCATAGCATAAATTTTGGCCCTCGGTTGTACAATGCTTTAACTAAATTACACCCAGAACTTCTAACATGTAACCCACTAACATATAACAAGAAAATTAGAAACGTGTTAATATCTTCAATTTGATTAAATAAATTTATAGCCTATGTGTATGAATTAATCAACCTATATTATATTTGTATTCTATAATTTTGAAATATGTGTTAATCCTACTTTTCACGTGCGATATTATTCTTCTCTAGTGTTAATATTATATTATATACTTAATTCCATTGCCGCTGTAATTATATTTTAGTTCCTATTTTATTTTACTTATTTATTTATATTATTAGTATTATTATTATTTTATTTTATTTTTTTATTTTTATTTTATTTTATTTTATTTTTTTTTTTTTTTTATTTTTTTTTTTAATTTTAATAATATATCTGAACTGCGACCGAGCACGAGCGCTGCTCATTCGGTCTCAAATTTTGTTAATACTACTGTATCTTCTTTTTATATTGCTTGTATTATTTTATTTGTATTTCTCTTTGTTTGTTTTTGTAATTATATTTCTTTATTCTGTATATTTGAATTTAAATAAATAAATTTAAATAAATAAATTATTAAAAAATTATAGTCCCTGCCTCAGAAACAGTTATATATTTGTCTTCTTAATAGTACGAGGCGCGTCCATAAAGTAACTTTCCCACTCGTCCCACAGCTAGCAAACCATATGTTGCGCGAAGCGACTGCGTGTACGTGATAGAGTAATGTTCTGGCATGGCCATGCGCTAGCGGAACTTCCCGAGTGCTCTCAGTAGCTTCTTTTCATTGGTTGAAGATGGATGTCATGAGCATGCAGATGGTGCGTCGCTGCTGTAGACAATTTTCAGCAGGACGCCAAAATGTGTACGACGAGGAGCGCAGTGGGAGGCCAACCATCATCACAGACGACCTTGTGAAGCAACGCACCATCTGCTTGCTCATGATGTTAGGCCCATAGACCTGGCACAGCTGACGATAAATTTCAATTGGCGCTATGCCCTGTACATTCAAAAACTTTATCACTGATCGCACTTCACACGCGGCGGGAGCTGGAATAGGAGCGTCCATCTTCAACCAATGAAACGAAGCTACTGAGAGCACTCGGGAAGTTCCGTTAGCGCATGCGCCATGCCAGGACATTACTCTATCACGTACAAGCAGTCGTTTCGCGCAACATATGGTTTGCTAGCTGTGGGACGAGTGGGAAAGTTACTTTATGGACGCGCCTCGTACATTCTGCATAATGCATTATTATTATTATTATTATTATTATTATTATTATTATTATTATTATTATTATTATTATTATTATTATTATTGGAGATTGACTGTTATTAATAGTTCATTTCTTTCCGTACATTACACGAACTCAAATCTTACAAACTATATTAATTTATCCTAATGTCATTGCCCTAATTTCTGCACAGACGTTACACGCAATCATAGCGATTTTCTCAAATCCCCTGTCACTTTTACTCTTCTTCCTTTCTGTTCAATTTTTTTAGGCCTAATATTCTGTCGATTTTTCATCAATTCACACGAAATCTTCGTGTTTTTATTCACTTTTCCAACATGGTTTTCTTTTCTTCTTTCATTGTTACTTTCTCTCTTCTATTCCTTATCGTTTTTTTGCCTCTTTTTTACTGTTCAGAATTGGAAAGTAGTCATTTTGTAAAAGCTTAACATTTTTATAATTTTATGAAATGCATGCATTTGTAAACCGAAGAATGGTATGAAGGTGTGAGAATCATATAGTCCTAACCCACACAGACAGAATTTTACAGGGGAACGTATTGAAGGTTTAGAGTTCAATGCTGTTAGGTGCGGTATCATAATTTCTTCATCGTATATTTATGTCATTTGTTGAGTAATTTTTATAATATTTTACTAGTAGCTTACCCATATGCGTAAGAAATGAACTCACATCTCGTTGTCACCCCTTCATAAACTGAACTTCTCTCTACAAAACTGAAATAAAAAGCAATGAGAAACTGTGTTAAGTGTTTAATACAATAGATATTGAATACAAATTGTAAATTAATTCAACAAGAAAAATATAACACTTTATTCTTCTTATAGACAGTGTCTAATATCAAGTACTGTCCCCTTTGGCTTGGACGATTCATGCTTCTAATTACCTGTTGTTTCTGATGGAGAAGATGGACACACCTCAAATACGAATTCATGTTTATACTAAGGAATGTTCTTGTTAAGGCAAGGGTCCATGCGACCTGGAACTTGTAATGACACGTGTCTTTATTGTCACCAAATAAATAAATAAATAAAAATAGATACCGTAAATAAATAAAAATAAATAAAAAATAAATAAATACATAAATAAAACAAAATAAAAAATAAATATGGAAATAAATAAGTAATTAAATAAAAAATAAATAAATAAGTGATTAAATAAAAAAATAAATATAAGGAAATGAATAAATACATAAATAAATAAATAAATAAAAATGAATAAAAATAAATAAAAAATAAGAAGTAACAAGAAATAAAAAATAAATAACAATAAATAAAAGTTAATGAATAAATAAAAATAATTAAATAAATAACTAAAAAATATGAATAAAAATAAATAAGAAAGAAAATAAAAAATAATAAAATGAATAAATAATAAAGAAATAAAAAATAAGGAATAAATAAATAAATTATACCTGTAGACGCCGGATACTTTCTTGAAACAAAAGTCCCCACTTCTGCAAAAGTGTTTCTCCCAAAGTTCGAGGGATTTCTGGAGGCTGTCATCTTTTCCGTACCCATTGTTCCAATTGATTCTAGACCTGTTCAGTGGAGTGGCCCCCATTGAGCCCAGACCTGAATGCAATTGAACAGGTCTAGAATCAATTAGAATAAGTACGTAGGAGGGAAAGCCTCCTTAAACCCATTAAGCTTCAGGAGAAGCACTTTTGCGGGAGTGGGGACTTTTGCCGCAAGAGAGTATCCAGCGTCTAATTAGAAGCATGAATCGCCGTTGTACAGCAGCCATCCAAGCCAAAGGAGGCAATAATCGATATTAGACACTGTCTACAAGAAGAATACTGTACCATGTTAAATTTGTCACTGTTGAACTTAAACTTTTGTATACAATATCTGTTATTTATGTCACTTAACCATTGATTTTTTTTTTTTTCAGTTTTGTAAATAGAATTCTAACATGATGCGGTACAAAATGAATACTTCTCAATTTTGAGCAATGTATTTTTTTCTCTCTTACGTTCTTTGTTTTCTTAAAGCTTTCTTTCTGTTTTTCTTCTCCATTTCATTCTTTATTTTTCTTGTGTTTAATTTCTCTTCTCTGTTTTATATCATTTTTTTTCTTCTGCTGGAACAATTTCTTTATTCTTTTTTTCATTTCTGTTTATTTTTCTCTTTGTTCCTACCCTCCTTCGCCTTCCTAGCAAACACGGTACATTCATTTTTGGGTAACGAGTCTTACTCGAACGCGCCATTTTCTCGTCTGTTTGTCTCAAAAGCCATCTCTCTTCAACTTTAACTGTCCTTCGCTTAGAACTACATTAGCTTTATATTAGTATTGACACCAGCATAAGACAATTCCTTTATTAAATTAGACACTGTACGATAAATACTGACACAATCTCATTACCGACCACCCTAGTGACAGACTCGGTTTTTGCAGCCGTGGTAATCCCATAGAATTAATTCAATGTGAAGCCGCGCTAGTGAAGACTAACAACTGACTCCAATAAAACCCTGTAAGGTCATGTGTTTCACATCATGAATATTAAATTTTGCTACAAGTTACTCAGTTTATACTGTATACAGAGTGATTCACGAGGAGTTATTGCGGCTTAAGGAGCATATTCCCAAAGACATTTTGAGAAAAAAATGTCATATAAACATGTGTCCTATTCTCAATATTTTCAGTTACATTAATTTGAAGTTGTTTGTAAAATACGTTTTTTTAGTTCTAAATGTAAAATAATATTACAGAAAAAAATGAATTATTCAGAAGTATCATTTCTTTAATTGGCTAGTATTCTAAAGCTAAAAATGTGTTGTTAATTCCGTAGTTGCTTCTTAAAGAATTTTCCCCACCCCCGATTTTTAACTACAAAATCGTTCGAAAAGTAACATGGGCAAGTAACTGCTCGCATTAGCGGTGATTCAGCGCGTCAGACTTCAGCAGCAAAATCCCGTGATTTGTGCATTACGAGCACATTACAGGCGTAATTTATTGATTTATTTTATTATAGACTAAGTGAGAGAGTATTCTAGACTGTCTTCGAATTTATCTTCGGTTACAATGCGATTTTCTTATTTAAAATGAGCCGATTTATCTTACTTTTTTCACTAGATGCTGAATTGGTTTTAACAATAATAATAATAATAATAATAATAATAATAATAATAATAACAATAATAATAAATTAGTTTATTACTGGAAGAATACTGTATATATCTACAAGGAAAATAGTGAAATATAGCTACAAAAATTCTAGCAAGAATGCTAGGAAATTTCCGTAGAATATAGCACGACACTTTTTGTACTATTTATTGATAATATACATATCATAAATGAAGATTCACTGCTTTAATATGTACTGTATTATTTCACGAACTAAACCGAACTGCACTGAATGGAAGTTAGCTGTATACTAATGCTCTAGCCTTGACATCCCTTCAGCCTGTGTTATTTGTCCATGCTACGCAACACAAAACGCTTCCCACGCTCGATCCAGGCAAATGTATACACTATTTCTTCGGCAGTCCCGTTGAATCTGTAACAGTGAATGGCCGACGATATTTTACCTGGCGAACGCTGTGTACTAGCTTCGTGCATTACAGGCGCTATGTTCGGTTCAAATTTGGCGAGTATGGCGAAGTAAGATATTCGCAGATGTTCGCTCTGCAGAAGAAGGCCTGTCGTGTTTGTTCCACCTTGTTATAAAATATTCGCTATCCTCCACTCCCACACATTCACGTTTTAACCGCTTAAGTGAGTTTAGCACAGATCTTGCGATTAGTTTGTCATATGAAATAAGATAAAGTTGTAATGTCTTGGTTGCCTCTCTCATGTTCGAACATTGTAGGACTCTACTATTGTACCATACATACCGCTTATAGTATGAAGGATGACTCTCCCTGTTATTGAATTAACTTTTGAAATGATTAAAATAAAACATCACAAATTTGTTTTATGGAATCCGTAATATGTCCTGTACTTTGGCAATGAACTCCTATACTACAAAACTAGGTAGCTTCAGGAATGACCTGTTGGCAGTAGAATAACATGAGAAGTAAAAACTAACAAGATTTTGTGCTCCCCTTCCACTCCACATTTTCAATGTCTGCGAAGGTAAGGTTTCCTTTCGTGATGTATTTTGTGACGTCAGTTTGGCAGAATGAGGTAGTAAATCGGAAAGAAAAGGGGGTGAAAAATAATCAGTTGAAATTGTACTATACGTGTAATAAGTGACGTTCGGATAAGTTTGTTTCGTATAGGGAAAAAATGCAATACTTACACTGACATAAGACACTAATGATAGGAACCAGTGCGGTATTACAAAGTGAATTGTGATTTCAATGTGTATGTGTGTGTGTGTGTATACAGGGTGAAACGTAAGTAATGTCATAAATTTCAGGGGGTTATTCTTTGAGATATTTCAAGCAAAAAAAAAATTAATACAATTTTTCTCGTGTGTGATTCCTTTTCGAGATAAAAATTGTTTTATATGAAGCATTTTTTCATAACGTGTTTTGGAAAAGTCATTGATTTAATTCCCAAAACGCTCAGTCAGTTTAAGAGAACACTGCATTATGATAATGAATGATTGAAATAATTTTAGTTTTGTTCTTTACGATAAATGTGCAGTAATTTGATCCAAACAAGTGTAGGCCCTAACTTTTCGTTCTGAAAAAGAATTTTAAAATGTTAAAATTGCTCGGATCAAATTTCTGCATATTTAAAGGACACAACTAAAATTCTTTCAATCACTTATTATCATAATACACTGCCCTTTTAAATTGACTGAAAATATTGGGAAATAAATCAATGGCTTCCCAAAACACTCTATGAAATGTTTCATATGAAACAATTTTTATCTCGGAAAGGAAGTAAAAACGAGCAGAATTGTATGAAACTTTTTTGTTTGACATATCTGAAAGAATAACACCCTGAAATTAATGACATTACTTATGGTGCACTTTGTATATAATATAAAATAAAATTGTAACTTTGGATTGACATTGTATTTGTAGAAGGTAACAAAATATCGTGCAGTATAAGTTATAACACTAAATTCTCTCATGTAGAATAATAAAAATAATTATAAAGTGATCGTTTAAAAGAAATTATTGACTCTGTATTTATGAGATTTATGACACGTAAAATTATAAAACACATGAAATCATTGTATCAGTTTGCATTTCTATTAATATAAACTGATCCTATAAATTGAAGGGTTCAGAGTCATTGTGGGCCAAGCGCCATTTTTTAAAAGCGAAGAAAACAAGGGTTAAAGTTAAGTGAATACCATAGTTTAATGAAGATTGACATATCATTTAGTTTTATTGTGTATACTTCATATTACTTGCTATATGTTTCAATTGAATTATGGTAATAACTTAATTTTAACCCATGTCTTCTCCGGTTTTAGTAAATGGCGTTTGGCTCACTATGATTCTGAACCCTTCATTGTAACTCTGGTTTCGTGTTACGATATAAAGTAACGAAACTTTTTAAGTGATCGAATAAATTATGAAATCATATTTTACAAAATGATAAGGATTATTTTATTATAATGCGATCATATCAATTATTAGATCTGGATTTATGTTATATTATGAACTAATAAAGAAAATGTTAAGTGAACGTATAGGTTATAATATTCTAAATTTCTGTTAAAGACAATTATAAAGTGATCGTATAAATTATGACTCGGAATTTATGTGTCATGTAGTATTAAAATGTTAAATGGTCGTATATGTTATAATTAAAAATTTATAGATAATTTATTATAAAATAATCGTATGAATTATAACTCTGAAAATTTTAGTATATAAAATACTGTTAGTATAAATTACATAACTCTGGATTTCTGTTAATATTTATATGAAGGGTTCAGAGCCATAGTGGGCCAAGAGTCATTTATTAAAAACGGAGAAAGCAAGGGTTAAAGTTAAATGAATACCATAGTTTAATGAATATTGACATATCATTTAGTTTGAATGTGTATACTTTATATTACTTGCTATATGCTTCCATTGAATTATGGTGATAATTTCATTCTAACCCTTGTTTTCTACGGTTTTAGTAAATGGCGCTTGGCCCACTATGGTTTTGAACCCTTCATATATACAAAATAAATATTTAAAGCAATTCTGTAAGTCATAACTCTGTATGTATATTATATAAAACAATACAGCGCTGTTATATGATCACATAAGTTATAATTCTAGATGTTTTCTATATTAAATGATAAAATAAGTCTGGATTTCTGTTAGTATATAAAATGATAAAAATATTATGTAATCGTGTGAGTTACAAGCCTAATTCTGGATTTGTATTGCAGTCAATGATAAAATAATTACAAAGTGATCGTATCAATTTTCTCTCTTTATTTCTGTTCATATATAAAAGGGTAAAGAAGTAGTGTGAAGCTATAAGTTATAACTCTGGATTTTTGTCATATAAAATAATATCAAAAATGTAAAGTGATCGAATAAGTCATAACTAGAGACGAGAATTTCATGCACTATAAAATCCCAAAATATGCTTGCATTTATGCACTATCAAACTATGAAACATGCACGATCAAGCGAAAAATACATTAAAACATGCGTTTTTATTTTTGTTCCAAATTTCTTATTTCACTTGATTTTTCTTTTTTGCACAGTTAACAACTAAGGTTCCCGCTCTTGTCAGTCAATATGTTTTTGTAGGCAGAGAATGACCCCTCTACATCGGAAGAAGTTATGGGAGCAAACTTGAATTAACCTTTTTCTGTTACCTAGTTCTTTCCCCCCCCCCCCTTTTCCTTTTTCATTCCTGATTCTTGAAACTAAAATGAGGGTCATAAAAATCGAGTAACTGGGGTATACATCAAAAGCATTAAAACATGCATTTAAACTCAATATAATTAACGTATATTATATGCATGATTATGCTAAAAATTGCTTAAATATGTATTATGCATGTTTTTAACCCCAAAAAGGCCAAAACATGCAAACTTGCACGGAAAAAGTACACATATTTGGAACCGGAAATACAGCATTTGCATGAAATTCTCGTCTCTAGACTCATAACTTACATGTATATGTGTTTGTTCAGTCACCAGTCCGAAGACTTGTTATACAGTATAACACATGCGGTAATTAATAATATATAATTAATATATTATTTTTATTGTTTCACTTATTATCTTAATTTATAAATCATTTCGAGTTTTTAATCATACTTTGAAAATAGATAATCGAGGCAAGCGAGTGAAATGGTAAGAGACAAGACAAGTAAAACTACAGGCGTAGAGCATTGAGAACTGTAGTATACAAGTAATAGGAAATCATGAACTCAGAAAAAGAATGCTTCACACCCGTTAGTGAAAACAATGCAAGTGGACGTAGGACACCTGTTCCAGGGAAAACAACAGATTCTCGCAAACAAATAATCTTTGCTAAAGATGACAAAAATGATCCCGAAAGGAACAAATTATATCAGCGACAAATGGATAGCACAGGTGCGTAATTATGCTCCTTGAAACAACGTCATTATCGAGATTCGTATACAGTAGAACTCCAATTATCCGGACTAATAGGGAATAGTATGATCCGGATATGCAGAAATTCGGATAATTGGGTTGGAAATGAAAAGAGTCTAGAAACGATAGTACTAAGCTACTGCGTGTATTAAAAGTGCAAAATGACTAGGCCTATAGTTTATAATGAACAAAGTTACACACATTTAAACAAAATATAATTTTAAATGGATTAAAATTATAAGAACTCTTCATGTTCCATACAGAACAGAACTTTACTTATGTATGGTAGTACAGTATAGCCTACTAAAATTATGCAACTTTCTTTGAATGAACAATTTCAAACTGTCCTGAAACGTGATCCGGATATTTGGAGTTCGGATAATTTCAGTTCTACTGTACCATCTTAAATATCTTCTATACTGTTATATTTTCGCTTAACAATGAAATATTATTGTACTCTATATGTACAGTTCTTCTTCTAATCGCAGTTTTTAACGTCTTCACAACTTTTTTTTTTGTAAAGTGTCTCAGTGACCTGCGTGTCATGTGGTAGTTCTTCCAATACTCTCTCAATTTTGTTTCCTTCTGGGGGTCTTACTACATACCCTGTTCCACTTTAACATTTTAGCTTTGAATTTTGCTACTATGTTGGGTGCCCTGTAGAGTCTAAAAATGTTTAGTCTGTTAATCTTCTCCATTCTACCTATATATTGTGTCAAATACTGAAAAGGGCACGTCCCCAGGTGGTGGATAGGAGAAGATCCTTCAGATGTGAGAGACAGGAGAGAAATCAAATACATACCGCGTACCAAACAGGCCAGACAGATCAAAGTCGTTAGTTGTGGTAGAAACAATATTGATCTAGGGATAAGTATTCTCAAAACTACGTCCCTGGTTCTCCACATTGTACGAGTACGTAGGACCAACGAAACCACCACGGGAGCCTTCAGAAAAATATTCTATTAATGTATTTTCTTTCTTTTTTTTTTCTTTGTTTATTTGTTTTTCTTTTCTTTCCTTCTTCACTTCTCTTTCCTCTCCGCTCTATTATTTTTATTTTTTGTTTCTATATACATGCTTCTTTTCGCTTTTTTATGTAATGGTTATTTCCTTTGACACTTTCCAAATGTGGAATAAAATTACACATTACACAAATTATATACTTTGTGTCTCTAAAATGCTCCAACAAACTTTGAGAGATGGTTCCACATACAAAAATAATTAAAAGTTTCCATATACACATCCTATGTCCGCAATCGAAGCATTTCAAAGCTAGAGCCCTTTCCTTATGTAGTACCTCTCAGAGTAGATGTTCGAAATGCAATCCTTCCATCTGAATACAGGCCTGATTACTATGCTGCATTGACTGTCATACACGATCCAACATCTCAAGCGTTCGAAGCTAACCTAACCTAACCTAACTCTGTATAAAGAAGTTGAACGATATAATGATTCAAAAGTACCTTATGTTTTACTAAACAAACTAAAAGGATACACTTACTTTGATTTTCTTGTAAATGTACTACCGGAACTCTGAAGATGTATCCTTGCACATAAGGGAGAAAATGTGGTTTATTCATGTCTGGGCGCTGGCTCATTTCCAAGGGAATGTTCTCCGCCATCTTGATAATGTTTTCCTGGACAGTGGGTAGGTAGTGGTGGGCCTATTATATAGCTTCCTCGCTCGCCGGATCTTAATCCTTCAGACTTCTTTTTATGGGAACATTTCAAATGTTTAGTTTACGAAGTGGATGATATGGAAACTTTGCAACAGCGTGTGCAACCATTCCCCGAACGTCTGGGATATTGGATCGTGTATGGCAGTCTATGGAGCATCGTGCCCAGACCTGTATTCAGATGGAAGGACCGCATTTCGAATATCTAGTCTGTAGGATAACGAAAGGGCTCTAGCTCTGAAATGCTTCGTTTGCTGACATACTATGTGTATATGAAATCTTTTCATTCTTTTTGTGTGTAGAACTAGCTCCAAAAGTTTGTTAAAGCATTTTAGAAACACTCTGTATAAATAAGTTGAACGATATAATGATGTTCAGTAATCACCAAAGCCGTATATAATTTGTTTCTTTTCAGATAAGGAACTTAAGTATGATTTCAAAGGAATCAGCAGCATTTCCTCCGGACCTGACGCGGACCTCCTCAAGAAACTGGAAGCGGGAGAAGATCTATATCCTTGCTGTGACACATCAATTTGGCTACGTTCATGTTCCGAAGAAGTTGTGGAGCCACTACAAGGCGAAGTTACAGGTAAGTCTTCAACATTATAGTACCAGGGGCGGCGCCAACAGGAAGGCTTTGGTGGGGTGGAACCAACCCAAAATTTATTTAAGCCCACCCTTAAGTCCCTCTCAACAGGAAAATGAATATAATGTGAATAATTGAAGGGTTCAGAGCCGTAATGGGCCAAGCGCCATTTACTAAAACCGTAGAAAACAAGGGTTAAAATGAAGTTATTACCATAATTCAATGGAAACATATAGTCACTAATATAAAGTATACACATTAAAACTAAATGATATGTCAATCTTCATTAAACTATGGTATTCACTTAATTTTAACCCTTGCTTTATCCGTTTTTAATAAATGGCGCTTGGCCCACTATGGCTCTGAACCCTTCAATTATTATGTATTGTTCATCAGTGTCACTGAACAATAATTGTTTAAAATAGTGCGTAATAATATAATAATGACTCTGTAATGAACTTTCCAAGTATTCCTAAAACCTGCACTATAATACTATATTGCGGAACATATACATACATGCTCCAATATAATAAAAGGTAGGTATCTCTAGCTCGCCAGGTCTCCAAAGTTCGCCACTCGTCATTTTCGTTGATACGATATTTGGCCAAAAGTTGGCAGCAGTAACTTGATGCATGACGCTTTAGAACTTAGTTGAATACGCAAGGTGCATTACCAGTATCTCTTGCTATGAGGTAGTCGCCATATTCTGTTGCTGGTGTGAGATTTTCCCCGGAAGTATCCGTTTTATTCAACGGAATAAGTAATACATTTACAAAGTGTGATATATAATTTTAAAGCCTATTTTATGTTACTTTCTGGCTGTATTTTCATAATTACATTTACTATAGTTATGTCCTACTCTAGGACATTATTATTAAATGTTGGAACTCTTCTTAAATTCGCCACTGCAGCTTCCTACATGACCAACTTACGATCATTCGCTGTTACTTCTCTGAGATCGTCTTAAGCAGTTGGCAATTTAAATAACTGGTTACATTTTAACTTTAGTATTTAAATGAGTGATATTTTAGATATTTTATAAGTAAAGGAGTACTAAATTATCAAATCTGTAATAATTTATTAATGATAAAACTTTGTTTAATTCCTACTATGACCATTTAATTGTATTAAAATATATTATATCTGTACTCTGATGATATTAAAATAATATTTGAATTTACAAAGGCACATAAGTGGCGAACATAGAGAACATATGCGTCCTAATTTCGCCAGTTACATCCTCCTATCTCTTTTGTTTTTGTGGAGAAAGCTAATGCCGAGCGTCATAAGAAGGTGTTCCTTTGCTATCGGTAATTTGTACGGTACCACTTTATTTATGACAAGAAGCGTCCATTCACATCTTTGTTTTGCGTCATAATTCGCATAGTCTTATTATTTGGGTTATTACTATCTTGTAAGTGTAACCGTAAGATATTAAAGAATGAACATGAATATAAAGGATTGGATCTTGGAAAACGTGCAAAACAAGTTATGAGAGGGTATAGTGTCATCTTCATAACACATTTTTTTTCTAGGTTCAATTCCGAAATGGTTAAAAGGAACACTTTTACGCAACGGACCTGGCAGTCTTAAAGTTGGAGATATGACATTTGGGCATCTGTTTGACGGATCTGCTTTGTTACACAGGTAAGAAAAATTTAATATCAATATTCAATGGCATAAATATGAGCTTTTGCAATATGTTGTCTCCACATGCATGCAATTTTATTCTTTTATGATCCAAAATAAACTACCAACATCATATTGCAGCTTATTAACATATTCATTTTATTGCACAAATACAGGATGCTGGTTGAAATAACGAGATTGAATTTGAAGCAACGAAGAAAGGTTGCTACATGGATGAAAGTCTTTCAAACTTCTACAGTGGTACAAAAAAGATACGTAGCGCATTTTCAACTGCGACCTTCCTTCAAGGTTTTGTCTTCTAAAGATAACTTCTAGGAGCAAGTAATCAAAATGTAAATTGTCCATCGGAGGAAAAAAAAAAAGAGTATGATTTTCTATTTTATACTATTTTGCAGATTCTCCATCTGTCGGCATTCAAATTGCTTCAAAATGTATATTCTCCCATTGAGAAACCATTCTAATAATCAGAAATTGCGAGTCATTGTGTTTTGTCCGGCAAATTTCAGTTTACATTTTCTTCTCACAAATTTATTTCAAGGAACATTATTACGATTTGATTAGTTGCTCCTCGATCTACAAATGATATGGTCGCATATCCAAATCCTTATTTAAGATTCTCCACATAGTTGCTCGTGGAATATCAAATATGATTTCGTAGGATTGCTCAAGAACGCTTCTTTTGTAACTGCAATGCTGCCAATGGAACAGCCTGTTCGTGGTATAGCCCTATTCCCTTTTAAATAATCATTAGCGACAGAAATAGTTCTGATAAAACTGTTAAAAATGTTGTAAGTTTTCAACCTTGAAGGAGGGTTACAGTTGAAATGTGCTTCATATCTTCTACCGACCACAGTGGTGACTGGAAGATTTCCACTCATGCAACAACATTTCTTCGTTGCTCCAATTCAATGTCTTTGGCATTTTAATATTCTGAAGTAAATTTATACAAAAATGATATGCAATAATACATGTACAAATTTCCCTTAAGGGTATATGTATGTGAACGACCACAAATATTATCAGAAAATGCCGGCTCTAAATTTCTAAAATTTTATAAGGAAACGAACTCATAATTGGACAAAAATTACAAGGTAACACAGCAAGACTTATTAGAACTTAAATATCTGATAAGAGTATAAAGAAGGTTACTAATAATATTTTTAGAATTCACTTTTTACTTTAAATTAAATTTTCTGAAATTTGAAAATTTTCACATATATTATTTCATAACTCCACAACCATTAGAGATAGAATTCTCAAATTTTGTACACTGATTTAACATGAATTTATGCAAAGGGTGGACTACAATAACGCCTATTTCTTTGAAAATAGAAAAATTAGGTCACAAAACGTTAAGTAAATTTCAACATATTTTATATAGGACAAATAAAAAATTAATTGTATTAAAATAAACAACTCTACATGTCAATGAGAGTAGTATACTTTTCAGAAATAAGTGTTTATTACATGCAGGAAAAATATTAAAGGTGTCAGAGAGACCATAACAATGTTATAGTTACCGAATGATGTAACTGCAAATTTTTTTTTTTCATACTTTGGTGAAAGTAGTTTCAAAAACATTATTAGTAACCTTTTTTATACTTTAATCAGATATTTAAGTTCCGATAAATCTTATGATACCTTGTAATTTTTGTCCAATTGTGAGTTCATTTTCTTATAAAATTTTAGAAATTTAGAGTCTGCATATTCTGATAATACTTGTGATGTTCACGTACCCTTAACATTTTTTGAAGCACCATATATTTATGAAGTTGGTGAAACAACGAAGAAGAATAGATCATTTATGATATTAATTAACACGTTACGGCTCAGTCAACAGATCGGAATTGTGGTTCCATTTCCGGTTGATCGTGGTTTGTGTGTATATAGTGCATACATTTTATCTTTCCACTCCCGCGGATGTAGAGAGGACAGGACAGTGCATAAGCAGCTGTACACATGTGAGCGTGGAAAGATGAAAATAATGTACGTACTAGAGTTGAACAGAACTAACTGTCGCTCTCGCTCGCTGTGTTCGTTGCATTTGTCTTTCGAGTCTCATCTCGTCATTCTCGTGCGCTTCGAGTCTCGCTCATCATTCTCGAAATTTGTCCTTAAAGTCTAGAACCAATTCTGAAAATATTTATTGTCTGTGTAAGCGAAGATATCAGTAATATACAAATTGAAGTTCTGGAATTTATATATTTAATTCATCTTTGTGGCTATTTGAAATAAACACTGAGGGAAATGATATGTATTCAAAGTAACATGAGTCTAGACCATGGAAATTTATGCACTAAAAAAATGTGCATGCATCTACTGTATGTAGTAAAAGCTGTTGAAATATGAGCTAAGAATTGAAATATATGCAATAAAAACGCACTTAAGGGCAGTGGCGGCTCGTGATAAAATATTATGTGTGTTCACAATTTTGTGTTCCAAAATCGAAGAGAATTTGAAATCGTACGTTTTTAGCCTAATATGAAATGTCAAGATTCCAATGTTTCACTGTCGAAAAATCCGTATATAAATTCAAAACAACATATAATAATAATAATAATAATAATAATAATAATAATAATAATAATAATAATAATAATGAAACCTAGTCTTTTTATTTACAATTTTTCCTGGAAAGCCAGTTTACTCAGTTCTTTACTCTACAAAATTACTTGAACAGAGTTCATTGTTTACTTTTGTTAAAAATTAATACATAAAACAATTTACAAAAGCGTGTGTTCAGTAATATACTGTATTTTGATTCACAACACACTGATACACTTTAGCCTATACCAGTACTGTAATCCCATTCGCATAGATTGATTACTATAAATACATGCCAGTAAATATTATTCTTAAATAATGTACACCACCATACAGATATTTAAATTCATACCATCACATTCAGCCAGCACGTCTTTGAAAGCCAAACTATAACACTGAAGTATAGTAATTCACAAACTACACTCTCGTAGCAGCACTGTACACACATCCACATGAAGTAAACGTCCCGAGAGTGAGATGCTGACATCTGCAGGCTAAAATACAGACTTATTCAATTTTCTCCTCGAGATATAGCACGTAAACGATAGGCATCGATGCACCTGACATCTGTAGGATAGATTTACTGTTCACTTAATGCTTTGTGCTCTTGACGAGTCATAAGCGGCCAGCGAAAGACAATTTTCTCCCGCGTATGCGTGAAATTTCTGTAACTTTCTTGAAAAGAGCACGGCTTGTACGTGAACGGATGTTGCCAAGTTTACATAAGAAGTTTATGCAAGATGCGGGAAGTTTAAAATACTCGATCCTGATATTATACATCCCCACTACGCCAATACGGTAAAAGTGGAATAATAAAACTAGTCGTGCATTAGTGGAAACAAGGTGTTCACGTGCTCTTACCGCCACTGCTTAAGGGGTTTATTTGATTTAATAATATGATATAAATGAAAGTAATTTAAAGTAATACTTAAGGATTTAGTTACAATAACAACTTTATAATGTTAAAATGAAAACAAGGAGGCAAATTAATTTAGTTGACTAGTTTCGACTTCACTGTCAGTCATCTCAGTTATTATGACTAAATTTCTTTCAGCAAGTCGGCGGCTAAACTTATAAGCAGATCGTTCATGCACTGGTTTTTCGCTTGGTTGTGCAGTAAAACTTCTTCAAATGAAAATTTACACTTCATTTTACTTCATTGTCACAGGTGTTTAAATATATTGTTTTGTTTCTATGAAATCAGAGCGCACTAGCAGCATTGTCGTTGCAGCAATTTCATGACCTCAAGAATACGGGACTTCAGTGTTGTAGAGGTCTAAATACATTCATTTTTGGTTGTAAGAAATCAGAGTAAAAGTCTGAATGACGTGTAGGCGAGGCGTATTTTCATCCTGTCTCCTGAAACATTAAACTTACACGGAAAAATAAAGACTAAAAGAAGGTCAAATTTCGGACTGCTATTGTAGCGGGTGGACTAAAAGAGCATTGTCGTGAAATAAAAGACTTTTGCCAGTAGTTAATGAGGAAGGCGCTCGATAACACACAGAGATAAAGTGGAAAACGAACCAACTTACACCAGGGAGAAGTATTCATCGTCGTCGCAGGAATTTCATGTCCTCAATAGCAATTAACTAATTATTGCTTTTGTTTCTCACATAATTTTTATATTTCTTGGAAATTATTCTTATTTTCATCAGAGATAAATTTTTAAATTATATAATGAATCGGGAAAAACAAGAAATGAATGTTAATATAATATTAGTAGTATTCAATAGTTATTTATTTAATCTGGTAGAGACAAGGCCATTACGCATTTAAATATGCAAAATAAAAATACATATGCATTTAAACGGGAAAACTCTCGAAATATGCCTTTATGCAAAATAAAGTTGGCTTCAATTGAATGTAAAAACCATGATCGCAAAGTTCCACTTTTACTTTTTCAATATGTCAAATCAATAAAAAATTGCCTTACCCGACCAGAATAAATAGATAGATAGATAGATAGATAGATAGATAGATAGGTAGATAGATAGATAGATAGATAGGTAGGTAGGTAGGTAGGTAGGTAGGTAGGTAGGTAGGTAGGTAGGCAGGCAGGCAGGCAGGCAGGCAGGCAGGCAGGCAGGCAGGCAGGCAGGCAGACAGACAGACAGACAGACAGACAGACAGACAGACAGACAGACAGACAGACAGACAGACAGACAGACAGATAGATAGATAGATAGATAGGTAGGTAGATAGACAGACAGACAGACAGACAGATAGATAGATAGACAGATAGACAGACAGACAGACAGACAGATAGATAGATCAATGGCTAAATAACTAAATACATCAATGGCTAAATAAGTAAATACATCAATGGCTAAATAAGTAAATAAATGGATAAATAAATAAATAGATAAATAAATGGGTAAATAAGTAAATAAATAAATAAATAAATGGGTAAATAAGTAAATAAATAGATGGATAAATGGATAAATAAATAAATAAATTGTTAAATAAATGAATAAATAAATGGATAAACACGTAAATAAATAAACAAATAAGTAAATAAATAAATAAGTAAATGAAATAAACGCATAAATAAATAAAAAATTAATAAATGAATAATATGCCCAACAAACATACTGTAAATGTTTAAAAGCTCAGGTTTTCCTTCGTTTCTTCCTTGCTTTCTTTCTTTCTTTCTTTCTTTCTTTCTTTCTTTCTTTCTTTCTTTCTTTCCTGATTTAATTCCTTCAGTACTTTATTGAGGCTTCTGTTGTATATACATTTCTGTTGGTTAATATTAGAGGAATAAATGATAATAAATTAATTTCTAATCTTATTCATGCCCCTAATCATGAATTAGATGAAATTGAAATTAATATACCTTTCTTCCCTCCTTTCTTTAATTTATTTTTCCTTCTATTTCTTATTTAATACTTTTATTTCCTTTTCTTCTCTACTTTCATATACTTCCCTTCTTAATTATCCTTTTTTCACACCTTCTTTCGTATCCTAATTTTTCTGCTCACCAAAGTTGAAGTAACGCTCTTCAGATCATGAACTCAAACATGAAATAGATATGATCCATAAGCTATTTCGATAATTATATTTCTCTCATTACAGATTTGCAATTCGTGGTCATCACGTGACATACCAATCACGCTTTCTTCACACGCAGACGTATCAACGCAACATTGCCGCAAAGAGGATTGTTGTTACGGAATTTGGTACCAAAGCTGTACCTGATCCCTGCCAAACTATCTTCCAAAGGTACAGTGCATAAAATTCTAATTCAACTCCGTGGCATAAGCAATGGCATTTGAAAACTCTGTATGTAGTACTTTCAGAGCTGTTTTAACGCATGGACGAACCCGCCGGGGGTCTCGGTTTATGAGGGGGCGTAAAAATTGTGAAAATAACAATAATACTAATTAATAATAAGACTTGAATACAATATATAACATTCATGTGTTAATTAGAATTAAGTTATAGACTAGTTGACTAGTTTCGGCTTGGAAGCTATTTTCGCCCTACTTTCTTATCTATTTTCCCTTCATTTTCGCTGTATTTTCTGCTCTATTTTTTCGCTCTATTTTCTACTCAATTTTTCCCTCTATTTTCGCTGTACTTTCTATTTTCTGCTCTATTTCCGCCATTTTTTCTGCTTTATTTTTTTGTACTTTCTGCTCTTATTTCGCTCTATATTCTGCTCTATTTTTCATTGTTTTTTCTGCTCTATCTTCTGCTCTATTTTCTCTTCTATTTTCGCTCTATTAAAGCAGAATTCTCTGGTCTATTTTTGCTTCGTTTTCTGCTTTATTTTTACTCTATTTTCGCCCTATTTTCTACTCTATTTTGCCTTCATTTTCGCTGTATTTTCTGCTCTACTTTTTTGCTCTACTTTCTGCTACATTTTTCCTCTATTTTATTCCTATGATCTGCAATATTTCTGCTGTAATTTCTTCTTCATTTGCCCTCTATTTTCGATCTATTTCCTGCTCTATTTTGTCCTCTATTTGTTGTCTATTTTCTACTCTATTTTCGCTCTATTTTCAGCACTAATTTCTCTTTTATTTTCTCTTCTATTTTAGCTCTATATTCTCTACTTTCTTCACTTTTTTTCTATTTTCACCTGTATTTTATGCACTTCTATGCAATTATATTGTGTTATCTAATTGCATTGTATATTGTATAATTGTAATTTTGTTGTGTATCGTTTATATTGTGTGTACCAGTGCCATCGGGTGCTTGCCCACTTGCACTGTAAATACATACATACACTATTTTCCCAATATTTTCGCAATATATTATGTTCTATGATAATTATTTTCGCTGTATTTTCTCCTCTATATTCGCTTCCTGCACTATTTCCTTTCTATTTTCGCTCTAATTGGTGCTTTCTTTTCTTTCCCATTTTCCCTCTAATTTCTACTCCGCTTTAGCTTTATTTTCTCCATATTTTCTCCTCTATTTTCCCTTCATTTTTTTCTCTTCTATTGTCTCCTCCATTTGCCCTGTATTTTCCGATTATATTCGCTCTATATTTTTTCTATTTTCTGCTCTCTTTTGTCTGTTTTCTGCTGATTTTCAATTTATTTGCTGCTCTATTTTCGTTCTAATATCTGATGTATTTTCGCTTTATTTTCTGTTTAATTTTCGCTCTATTATGTTCTATTTTATGCTTTATTTTCTTCTTTATCTCGCTATGCTCTATTTCCTCTCTGTTTTCTGCTTTATTTTCTGATGTATTTTCTGCTCTAATTTCGCTCTATTTTCTGCTCTATTTTAAGTTGGATATCCTGCTCTATTTTCGCTCTATGTTCTGCTCTATTTTATCCTCTATTTTCGCTCTATATCGCTGAATTTTCTGCTGTATTTTCGCTCCGCATTTTGCTTATTTTCTACACTATTTTCACTCTATTCTGAAATGAATTATCGCACTATTTTCCCCAGATTTTCGCTCTGTTTTCTGATACATTTTCGCTCCATATTCTGCTTTATTTTCGCTGAATTTTCGCTCAATTTTCCCTCCATTTTCGCTACATTTTCGCTCTCCTTTCTGTTCTATTTTCTGATATATTTTCCTTCTGTATTCTCCTATTGTGTGCAAGAGTTCGCTGTATTTTCCTTTCCTTTTGCTCTATATTTTCTCTCTCTATTCACCTACATCTGCTCTACTTTATCCTCTATTTGCGGTCAATTTTCTGCTCTAGTTTCGCTCTATTTTGTGTTCTAATTTCCCTCCATATTCTGCTATATTTTCGCTCTATTCTTCGTTATATTTTCTCTTATTTAGAGCTATATATCCGCTCTAATTTCTGCTTTTTTCTGCTCTATTTTATCTTCCACTTTGTTCACAATTTCTGCTGTATTTTCGCTCCATTTTCTCTGTAATTTCGCTCTATTTTGTCTCAATTTTCAGTCTAATTTCTCCTCTATTTTCGCTTTATTTGCCTTCTATATTCTCTCTCTTTTTCCCTTATATTTCCAGCTATACTTTCTCAATATTATTCTCCATTTTCTACTTTTTCGTTTTATTTTACTCCTTTATTTTCTCCAAGATTTCTTCTCTCTTTTCTCACTATTATCGCTATATTTTCCGCTCTATGTTGTTCTCTATTCAAGCTCTAGTTGCAGGTGTATTTTGATTTTATTTTGTCCCTATTTTCTCCTATAATATCCCTTCATTTTAGGCTGTATTTTCTCTCTATATCCACTATATTTTTTGTCTATTTTCGCTCTGTTTTATATTTTCTCATTTTCGCTCTATTTTATGCTCAGTTTTCTCTGTATTGTAAATCTATTTGAGCTCTATTTTGCTCCATTGTGACTCTTGTCTCTTCTCTCGCTGCAATTTTTGTCGATTTTCTGCCCTTTTCCACTCTAGTTTTTTCTTTCATTTTTGCTCTATTTTCCACTGTATTATCGCTGTATTCTCTTCTCTATTTCCACTCTGTTTTTCGCTCTGGGTTAGGTCTGCAGTGTAATCAATTTTCTCTCTATTTTCTGTTTTATTTTTGTCTATTTTCTGTTCTACATGTCCTCTATTTACTACTATATTATTTGCTCTAATTTCTATTTATTTCCAGCTCTATTTTCTGCTGTATTTTCGCTTTATTTTCTTTCTATTTCACCTATTTTTTCTCTATTTTCGCTCTACTTTCTACTCTACTTGCCTATGGCTCTTTGCTCTATTTTCGTCTATTTTATGCTATATTGTCGCTCTATTTCTCTCTATTTTCTGCTATATTTTTTCTCTATTTTGTGCTTCATTTGGCTGTATTTTTATCCCCTATCTATACCATTTTGATCTATTTTATCTATATTATTATTTATTTTGAGTCTGTTCTGCTCTACCTCTTCTCAATTTTCGTTTTACTTCCTTCTTCATTTCCGCTCTATTTTTTCCAGAATTATCGCCCTATTTTCTGTCTATTTCCTCTCTGCCTTATTCTTTATTTTCACTCTATTTTCTCTTTCTTCTGCTATGCTTTCTTCTCTATTTTGTGCACTTCTTTCTCTCTAATTTCGCTCTATTTTCTCTCCAATTCCACCTCCACTTTCGCTCTATTTTTCTATTTGGTACTCTATATTCTCTATATACTCCTGTATTTTCTACTCATTTCTCAATCTATCCTGAATTTTCTTTCTATTTTCTGCCGCATAGTCTCTCTATTTCCACTGTATTTGCTCTCTATGTTCTCTATTTTCTGCTCTATTTTGCTCTACTTGCTATTTTTTATTTTCTCCCTATTTTCTCTTCTAATTTCCCTTCATTTTCTAATCTGTTTTCGCTATATTCTCGCCCTAATTTCCTATATTTTTTCTCTATTTTCTCCAGTATTTTCGGTCTACATTGTGCTCTATTTTCGCCCTACATTCTGCTCTATTTTCACTTCTACTTTCTCTATATTTTCTGCTCTATTTCTGCTCCTTTTCGCTCTATTTTCTGTGGTGTTTTCTACACTATTTTCTTCTCTATTCTCGGTATACTTTATATTTTCTCTCCTATTCCTCTATTGTCCCTCTATTTTTTGTCTATTTCCCGCTCTACTTTTGCTCTATTTTGTGCCCTACCTTCGTTCTGTTTTCCCTATTTTTCAGTTATATGTTTCCTATACATTATGTTGTATATTCTCTATTTTCTGCATTTTCTGTTCTATTTTCAATTTATTTCTGCTCTATCTTTGTTCTATTTTCTCCATGTTTTCCCTCTATATTTTGCTTTATTTTCAGCTGTACTTTCTCTATATTCTGCTCTATTTTCCTTCTATATTCTCTATTTTGTATCTATTTTCTACTGTTTCCTTTGTATTTTCTGCTTAATTTAATTCTCAATTTTCTGTTCCAATTTCGATTTATTTTCTTCTATATTTTGCCTCTATCTTTCGCTCAATTCTCGCTTTATTTTTTGTATTGAATTTTGCTCTTATTTATGCTCCATGTTCGTTGAATTTGGTACCCTATCTTGGCTCTAATTTCTGCTTTGTTTTCTCTATACTCATCTACTCTATTTTCGTTTTATTTCCTCCTCTTTCCTCTGTATTTTCTCACTATTTTCGTTCTACTTTCTGCTCCATTTTAAAATGTATTTTCGCTCTATTTTCTGCACTAATTCGCTCCTTTTTCTACCTGTTATCTGCTCTAATTCCTCTCTATTTTCTCCTCTATTTTCGCTCTACTTTTTGCTCTATTTTTGATCTAATTTAACTATTTCCTGCTCTATTTTCTCATCTATTGTCGCTCTTTTCATACTGAATTTTCGCTTTATTTTTCTTCTATTTTCTGTTCCATTTTCTGCTATATTTTCCTTCTATTTTTCTCTATTTTCTGGAATAGTTTCGTTGTACTTTCTTCTCTATTCACCCATATTTTATGCTCTATTTTCTCTTCTATTTGCGATCAATTTCCTGCTCTATTTTCTGCTCTAATTTCTCTCTATATGCTGCTATATTTTCCCCTCTATTCTCCGTTATATTTTTGTCCATTTTCGCTCTGTTGTCTATTTTGTCATATTGTTTCTCTATTTTATGCTCACTTTTCTGTTACACTGTAAATATATTTTAGCTCTATTTTCTGCCTTATTTTGTCTCTATGTTTCTTCACTTTGACTCTATTGTCTACTCTTTTTCATCTTCTCTCGCTGTACTTTGTCTCGATTTTCCGCCCTTTTCCGCTCTAGTTTATTTCCATTTCTAGTATATTATCCACCGTATTATCGCTGTATTTTCTTCACTATTTCCGCTCTATTTTCCCCTCTACTTTAGCTCTGTTTTGTGCTCAATTTCACTCTATATTCTGCTCTATTTTTCTCTACTTTCTTCTCTATTCTCTCTATTTTCTGCTTTATATGCCCTATATTTACTTTTGCTCAATTTCCCGAATCACTCCAGAGCCACACCCGGTTCGCTGAAGATTCACTTCTGAGTCACTCCCGATTCTCACGAGCAACTCCAGATTCGGTTCCGTGTCACTTCCGAGTAACTTCTGAGACACTGCCGATTTTGTCTCGAGTCACAACCGATTCACTCTTAGCTAACTCCTGATTCACTCTTGGGTAAATCCCGAATTACTCCAGATTCGGTACCGAGTCACTTGCAAATCACTGCTGAGTTACTCACGATAGCCTCCCAAGTCACTCGCAAGTTACTCCAGGTACTTATTTTTTTAATATATTTTCTCCCTATTTTCTTCGGTATTTTCGGTTTATATTCTGCTCTATTTTCGTCTTACATACTGCTCTATTTTCCTCTACATTCTCTATATATTCTGCATTTCTGTGGTATTTCTTGCACTATTTTCTGCTTTATTCTCGGTGTAGTTTATATTTTCTGCACTATTTTGACTATTTTGTAGTATATTTTCTCTCGAATTCCCTCTATTTTCTGCTGTATTTTCGGTCTATTTCCCCTCCACTTTCGCTCTATTTTGAGCTATACTTTTGTTCCATGTTCCCTATAACTTCAGCTCGATTTTGTCTATACTTTCAGTTGTATCGTCTCTATTTTCTGTATTCTCTGTTCTATTTTCAATTTCTGCTCCAACTTAGTATTATTTTCGCTCTATTTCCACTCTGTTCTGCTCAATTTTCTGCTGTAGTTTCTCCTCTATTTTTGCTGTAGATTCTCCCTATGCTATGCCCTTTTTATCTCTTTCGCTCTATTTTCTCTCCATTAGCTGTGAATTTTCTCAACTATTTATGCTAAAATTTCATCTCTACTTCGCTCCATTTTCTGCTTTATTTTTCTCCATTTTTTCTAATTTCTGCTCTAATTTCCTTCTATTATCCACTACATTTACTTCTCTATTTTTGCCATATTTTTCGTAATTTCTGTATTTTCGCTCTGTTTTT
Source organism: Periplaneta americana (assembly GCF_040183065.1). Taxonomy (NCBI): domain Eukaryota; kingdom Metazoa; phylum Arthropoda; class Insecta; order Blattodea; family Blattidae; genus Periplaneta; species Periplaneta americana. The sequence goes on along the minus strand of NC_091131.1, from coordinate 94,614,829 downwards.
TTTTTGCTATTTTCTTCTCTATTTCCACTATATATTTTCCTGTGGTGTTTTTCTCTACTCTCTTATGTATTTTCGCTCTTTTTTCTCTATTTTCCTCTATATTCACCTTTATTTTCAGCTCTACTTTCTCTATATTCTGCTCTATTTTCTTTCTATATTTTCTATTCTGTATCTATTTCTACTGTGTTTTCGCTGTATTTTCTGCTTAATTTTATCCTCCAATTTCTGGTCTAATTTCGATGTATATACCTCTACACTTTCGCTCTATTTTTTGCTCAAATCTCGCTTTATTTGTCGATCTTTTTCTACTGTATTTTGCTATACTTTGTGCTATCTATCTATCTATCTATCTATCTATCTATCTATCTATCTATCTATCTATCTATCTATCTATCTATCTATCTATCTATCTATCTATCTATCTATCTATCTATCTATCTATCTATCTATCTATCTATCTATCCATCTATCCATCCATCCATCCATCCATCCATCCATCCATCCATCCATCCATCCATCCATCCATCCATCCATCACTCACTCACTCACGCACTCACGCACTCACGCACTCACTCACTCACTCACTCACTCACTCACTCACTCACTCACAGCACTCACGCACTCCACACACACCCCCCCCCCCCTCGGTGCGTGCGGCCCCTCTCGCGTCAACACACACACACACATCACTCACACACACACTCACACACACACTCATCACACACACACACACTCACACACACTCACACACACTCACACACACTCTCACTCACACATCACCCTCACTCTACCACACACACGTCACACAACACCACACACACACACTACACTACCCACTCAACTCAACACTACTAAACAATCAAATACTACAGATCACCAAACTCACTACACACACTCACACTACACACCCTTTCTCTCTCCTCACTCACTCATCACATCACACACTTCCATCATACATCACAACCACACCACACAACCATATCAACACTTCCTCACTAACTACCACTCCAAAACTCTCATACACACTACCACATCAACACTACAATCACTACACACCACATCTACTCACTTCAGCACAGTCCCAATTATTCAATCACATCTACATTATTATTATCTCTCCTATTCTATTCTATCTTCCTATTCTATTCCAATCAATTCTATCCTATTGTATTCTATCTATCCTATTCTATTCCATCATTCCTTCTACCAATCTATTCTATTCTATCTATTCTACTCAACCCATTTTATCTCTATCTCTATTCTATTTTATCTATTCTATTCTATTCTATCTATCTATCTATCTATCTATCTATCTATCTATCTATCTATCTATCTATCTATCTATCTATCTATCTATCTATCTATCTATCTATCTATCTATCTATCTATCTATCTATCTATCTATCTATCTATCTATCTATCTATCTATCTATCTATCTATCTATCTATCTATCTATCTATCTATCTATCTATCTATCTATCTATCTATCTATCTATCTATCTATCTATCTATCTATCTATCTATCCTAATTTATTTATCCAATTCTATCTATCTATCTATCTATCTATCTATCTATCTATCTATCTATCTATCTATCTATCTATCTATCTATCTATCTATCTATCTATCTATCTATCTATCTATCTATCTATCTATCTATCTATCTATCTATCTATCTATCCATCCATCCATCCATCCATCCACCCACCCACCCACCCACCCACCCACCCACCCACCCACCCACCCACCCACCCACCCATCTATCTATCTATCTATCTATCTATCTATCTATCTATCTATCTATCTATCTATCTATCTAAATATTCTATTCAATATATTCTATTCAGTCTATCTATTCTAATCTATCTCTCTATTCTATTCTATCTATTCTATTATATCCATTTTATTCTATTTATTCTGTTCTAATTTATCTATTCTATCTATCTAATCTATTCTATCAATTCTATTCTATCCATCTATCTCTTATATTCTATCTATTCTCTTCCATTTATTCTATTCCATCTACTCTATTCCATTTATTCTATTCCATCTATTCTATTTCATCTACTTTATTCCATTTACTCTATTCCATATATTCTATTCTATTCTATTATATCCTATTATACCAATTCTGCTCTGTCCATTTTATTCTATCTACATTATTCTATCTCTCCTATTATATTCTATCTTTCCTATTCTATTCCATTCTATTCTATCCTATTGTATTCTATCTATCCTATTCTATTCCATCTTTCAATTCTATCCATCCTATTCTATTCTATCTATTCTAATCTATACCATTCTATCTCTATCTCCATTCTATTTTATCTATCTATTCTATCTATTCTATCCTATTTTACCTATGTATCTATGTATCTATCTATCTATCTATCTATCTATCTATCTATCTATCTATCTATCTATCTATCTATCTATCTATCTATCTATCTATCTATCTATCTATCTATCTATCTATCTATCTATCTATCTATCTATCTATCTATCTATCTATCTATCTATCTATCTATCTATCTATCTATCTATCTATCTATCTATCTATCTATCTATCTATCTATCTATCTATCTATCTATCTGTCTATCTATCTATCTACTTATCTATCCTAATTTATTTATCCAATTTTATCTATCTATCTATCTATCTATCTATCTATCTATCTATCTATCTATCTATCTATCTATCTATCTATCTATCTATCTATCTATCTATCTATCTATCTATCTATCTATCTATCTATCTATCTATCTATCTATCCATCCATCCATCCATCCATCCATCCATCCATCCACCCACCCACCCACCCACCCACCCACCCACGCACCCACCCACCCACACACCCATCTATCTATCTATCTATCTATCTATCTATCTATCTATCTATCTATCTATCTATCTATCTATCTATCTATCTATCTATCTATCTATCTATCTATCTATCTATCTATCTATCTATCTATCTATCTATCTATCTATCTATCTATCTATCTATCTATCTATCTATCTATCTATCTATCTATCTATCTATCTATCTATCTATCTATCTATCTAAATATTCTATTCAATATATTCTATTCAGTCTATCTATTCTAATCTATCTCTCTATTCTATTCCATCTATTCTATTATATCTATTTTATTCTATTTATTCTGTTCTAATTTATCTATTCTATCTATCTAATCTATTCTATCAATTCTATTCTACCCATCTATCTCGTATATTCTCTCTATTCTCTTCCATTTATTCTATTCCATCTACTCTATTCCATTTATTCTATTCCATCTATTCTATTTCATCTACTTTATTCTATCTACTCTATTCCATATATTCTATTCTATTCTATTATTCCTATTATACCTATTCTGCTCTGTCCATTTTATTCTATCTACATTATTTTATCTCTCCTATTCTATTCTATCTTTCCTATTCTATTCCATTATATTCTATCCTATTGTATTTTATCTATCCTATTCTATTCCATCTTTCAATTCTATCCATCCTATTCTATTCTATCTATTCTAATCTATAACATTCTATCTCTATCTCTATTCTATTTTATCTATCTATTCTATTCTATTCTATTTTTCTATCTATCTATCTATCTATCTATCTATCTATCTATCTATCTATCTATCTATCTATCTATCTATCTATCTATCTATCTATCTATCTATCTATCTATCTATCTATCTATCTATCTATCTATCTATCTATCTATCTACTTATCTATCCTAATTTATTTATCCAATTTTATCTATCTATCTATCTATCTATCTATCTATCTATCTATCTATCTATCTATCTATCTATCTATCTATCTATCTATCTATCTATCTATCTATCTATCTATCTATCTATCTATCTATCTATCTATCTACCTACCTACCTACCTACCTACCTACCTACCTACCTACCTATCCATCCATCCATCCATCCACCCACCCACCCACCCACCCACCCACCCACCCACCCACCCACCCACCCACCCACCCATCCATCTATCTATCTATCTATCTATCTATCTATCTATCTATCTATCTATCTATCTATCTATCTATCTATCTAAATATTCTATTCAATATATTCTATTCAGTCTATCTATTCTAATCTATCTCTCTATTCTATTCTATCTATTCTATTATATCTATTTTATTCTATTTATTCTGTTCTAATTTATCTATTCTATCTATCTAATCTATTCTATCAATTCTATTCTATCCATCTATCTCTTATATTCTATCTATTCTCTTCCATTTATTCTATTCCATCTACTCTATTCCATTTATTCTATTCCATCTATTCTATTTCATCTACTTTATTCCATCTACTCTATTCCATATATTCTATTCTATTCTATTATATCCTATTATACCAATTCTGCTCTGTCCATTTTATTCTATCTACATTATTCTATCTCTCCTATTCTATTCTATCTTTCCTATTCTATTCCATTCTATTCTATCCTATTGTATTCTATCTATCCTATTCTATTCCATCTTTCAATTCTATCCATCCTATTCTATTCTATCTATTCTAATCTATACCATTCTATCTCTATCTCCATTCTATTTTATCTATCTATTCTATTTATTCTATCCTATTTTACCTATGTATCTATGTATCTATGTATCTATCTATCTATCTATCTATCTATCTATCTATCTATCTATCTATCTATCTATCTATCTATCTATCTATCTATCTGTCTATCTACTTATCTATCCTAATTTATTTATCCAATTTTATCTATCTATCTATCTATCTATCTATCTATCTATCTATCTATCTATCTATCTATCTATCTATCTATCTATCTATCTATCTATCTATCTATCTATCTATCTATCTATCTATCTATCTATCTATCCATCCATCCATCCATCCATCCATCCATCCACCCACCCACCCACCCACCCACCCACCCACCCACCCACGCACCCACCCACCCACACACCCATCTATCTATCTATCTATCTATCTATC